>NC_133388.1:74131163-74832163 GCF_047511655.1 Castor canadensis
TTTGCAGATTGCTAGGGCATTAACTCATTCTGAAAGTTGACAAATAAAGGAAGAGAATCAAGCATTTGTCCTAAGTAGTTGCTAGCTAAAAAAGATGCAAAAGGAATGGTAGTATTAGAAAACCACTATTTGCCATCAGTAATTAATACCACTTAGGGGAACAATCACCAATGACACTAAAACCTTTAGGAAAAAGATTTATGGAGAACTTTGTAATGGATGAATCATTCTGACACTACCTAAGTCACTGATCAATCTCATCATGTTAACACTGTGACAAACAAGATATTACCTTTCTTCTGATGTCATAAAACAGAAACTATACAACACTGATATTCAGTGGTTTTAACAAAGAATTAAACCAAATCTAATGTAGTTTCTAGATCTATTAGTTTATAGGAATTACTGGGAACTGAGAAGCATGTCAAATGGTACCCTAAGGATACAATCAACCATATGCAGAAATATAAGAAATTCTATGGAAAAATGACCAAAAACATAGCAAAAAAAAAAAAAAAAAGAGGTGGAAAGAAGGAATTATAAACTGAGAAACTTAAGAGAGACATCAACCAATACAATGTATGAATATTGTTTGGATCCCTATCTGAGCAAACCAACTGTAAAGATGAATCTTTGTGACAATTAGAAATATAGAGTTGGTATTAGATACTACCAAGGGATTATTCTTATTTTTCTTGGGCATAAATATCAACATTTTTCAGATACATGAAATATTTATGCATAAGATCATATAGTGTCAGGGAAACTGAATGATGACTATAGAGATTCATTACAGGATCTTTGTTGTTTTTCTCATGGTAGTGGGGATCGAACCTAAGGCCTCAGGTATTCTAGTCAAGCACCGTACCACGGAGTAACATCCCTAGTCCTTGATATTTTCCTTTTGAAATATTCCCAAAAATTATTCATAAAAAATAATACAGGACTTGAAGTACAACCCACAAGTGTTTTCCCTTGCCACAGTAAACGTGAAAGCATGTGCTGTAAGTGACTATGTTAAACAGAGCTCCCCACTGACTATGCAGATTGTATAGGGATCAAGAAATAGTATGAATAAGAAATAAGCATTATTTTATGCCACTGAGGTTTGAAGGTTGGTTTAGACTGTGCAGAACGACTCACTTTAGAGCCCAAGGCATTCTATAAATGTCAGCAGTGCTTTGAGAAGCAGAGTTCCTCATAACCTTAGGAATCATAAGCTGGACACTCATGCCAAAGAAACATTGCTGCCAATATGAAAACATTTGCTACTTGTCCTCATGTGATAATTTCAACTCATGACCAATTTATTCAGTCTTTAAACTAGTAAAGAATCTGGGCCTTATGATTAAGAACTGCACTATCCAATACCATTGTCACTAGTCACATGTGGCTATTAAGCACCTGGAATGTGGCTAGTCTGAATTGAGATGCGATGTAATTGTAAAGTATACACTTAATTCATAAGACTTTGTACATCAAAATGAAAATACTCAACACTTAGTGCTTTAAATTGATGACTAATATTTTAAGACATATTAAATATACTATTAAGATACCTGTCACCTTTTTAATGAGGGTACTAGAACTTAAGACTATATTGCAGCAGGCATTATATTCCTATTAGAAAGCACTGATATAGAACCACTAAACTCTGGCCAATGATGACAAGAGAGAAAGGTAAATAAACACAAAACATAAAAAAGGGTACAGTAAGGCTGAGGAAGGAGGATGTTTAGTTTGAGGCTAACATAGGCTAAACAACAAGTTCTAGATCAGCCTGGGATACATAGTAAGATCCTGTCTCAAAACAAGCAAACAAAAAAAGGCTAGAATAATCTAAATTAGAGTATGTGTAAGAATCATTTAATTGCCAGGGGAGGGTGGCTCATGCCTGTAATCCTAGCTGCTAAGGAGGCAAAGATAAGGAGGATCACTGTTTGAAGCCAGCCCAGGAAATTAGTTTGCAAGACTGTATCTCAAAAATACCCAACACAGAACAGGACTGGCAGAGTGGCTCGAGTGGCAGAACGCCTGCCCAGCAAACATGAAGCCCTGAGTTCAAACCCCAGTACCACTAAAAAAAAAAAAAAATCTTTAATTGAAAAAGAAAATTCTTGTAAAAGACTGTATCATCAATATAGTGAAGTAAATGTTATAAAACCATATTTATTAAGCAACTAGAATGTAATGGAAAAATGGTGGCACCAAAAGTTAGATTAGTAAGTAGTAAATATTCTTTTCCTTAGCTAAAAATTTAATCTGAGATCAGCTAGAGCAATACATATAGAGATATACTGAAACAATACCATCTTAAAAAATTAATGCTATAACAGATCTTATTTGGGCTTTTACTTAGTCTATATACTCTCAGTATGAACTTCCTGTATACAAGTACAATAAAATATGCATTTGTTTGGATTAAATGAGCAAAGTTTACATCACATTTCTGACTTTTAGGCAAATGCTTAAAACTAGGCTACCTAAAGATTTTGTATTAATAAAGATTAGATAATCAAAGGAACACCAACCTTTCACTCAAAAGTATCAATCTTTGAATGGGGTATTTGTTATATCACAATCACACATCTTTAAAAAAATGGGTGTCTCCAGTAAAGTAAATTACTTAAGTAAATTCATTATTTAATAAACCTTGAAGGGAATATTTTTCCTAAATAAAATTTGTTGTGACTCCTAATAAAATTAACGTGATGACAATGTTCTTTTTTGGAGGGTAGGAAAGAAATATTTGTTGCACTAATGTATACAAAATTCTTCTGAGACTTAACAATATATTTTACAATATTATAAATATAATAATTACAAAATCAGGTTAAAAATAATGGTTCAAAAAGGAGCTTTAAACTTTTGTTTTTTGGGTTTGTTTATTTTTTGCAGTGCTGGGGATCAAATCCAACTCGTTACACACTCTACGTAAGCACTCTTCCATGGAGTTATACCCTGCTAAACCTTGTGTCTTGAAACTGCTTGTTAAATGCAAAATAATAACTAAAATAGAGCAGTTTATTTAAATTATTAAAATTATTAAATTATTAAATTTTTTCCATAGAAGTTATTAAAGCCTACACACACACACACACACACACACACACACACACAATAATTTACAAACTATGAACTGTAGAAATTTGTTTTCAACTGAAAAAAGTCAGTGGCTATTATTTTTCTTAAATAGAAATTTCATTATATTAGCCTTAATATTACTAGACTGACTTTCTAGCCAGGTCCGGAATATTCTGGCATATTTGCGGGCATGTTTGGAAGTATACTAACCCCATACTGTTTCTATTTTTATATGTTGGTGTAACAAGTAACTGAAGGAAAACTGAAAACGTATAATAGATGTGTAAAGAATTCTATTTAGCAAATACAGAATAGGTAATAATGTTTTCGGGTCACTGAACAGATCTGGGTTTGTGTGTATTATTTTAGGTACTCCAAGTTACAAATATGTGACATTTGCTGAAATGCAGTAAGCATTTTTATATGAATAAATCTGATGAAATAAAACTAGTTTTATTGCCAAAAATAAAAGAAAAAGAAAATGGTGTTTAGAAAGTGTTTCTCAATAATAAATTTTAAACCACTTTTTTTTTTTTTGTGGGACTGGAGTTTGAACTTAAGGCTTATGCTTGCAAAGCAGGTGCCCTCCTGCTTGAGCCACACCTCCAGTCCATTTTGCTCTGGTTATTTTAGAGATGGGGTTTCTCAAACTATTTACCTAGACTGGCTTTTAAATCTCATCCTCTTGATCTCAGCCTCACAAGTATCTAGGATTACAGGTATGAGACACCAGTGCCCAGCACTTCTTGTATTCTTGAGTGACAAAAAATATACTTCATTAAAGTACATAGGTATCTTTATAAATTCTAATTTAAAGTTTCAATAAGAGTCAGTGGCAAAATGCAAAAGATAACAAAAAAGATTTCCAAGATTTGAGAAAACAAAGACCAATTAATTATAAGACAAGATACTGAGATGAAACAATGCCAACCCTTTGACTGAGGGTAAGCATTCTTTTCCAGTTAACAATCAAATCAATCCCTCCCACAGCATAATAATAAAAAGTCACGACTTTTAGTTAGTAATTTTGCTTTTTGTATCTTGATAAAATGAAAGGGGCATTATAAAGATTTTTTTTTTTTGGTCAGATGAATGTACTTCCCTCATTAAATAACACACAGGGAAGGTATCTGAATTTTCATTGCTGTTTCCAAGGTCTGATATGTAAACAAGTATCCACATTTTCAGGCAAAGGTCAAGGATATAAAAATCAAACTGCAATTTTAAGTTAATATTTCCTATCTAGAACTTTCACTCCATCTTGTGGATGAAAAAGGTATAATTATTAAGAATGTTTAAAGCTCTGAAGAATCTTTAAAAGTAGTAATTTAAAAAACCAACAAAAAATAGTGTGGTTATAATCTGTGACATCTCAGTTATAGTCTCTTCACATCTAGAAATTTCATTAAAATTAATGAACAAAATTTTGTAGTTTAATACAACCAACTTCTTCAAAGATTACAAACTTTTTATTATGTGAAACAAAAAAAGTTAAAACAAAAAATTCCTGCCATTTACTTTTACTATCTTTTATTTTTGTGTGTGGGACTGGAGTTTGAACTCCGGGCTTTGTGCTTGCAGGCACTCTCCTGCTTGAGCCACACCTCCAGTCCGTTTTTAGCTCTGGTTCTTTTAGAGATGGAGTCTTGTGAACTATTTGCCTGGGCTAGCCTTGAACCTTGATCCTCCTGATCTCAGCCTCTCAAGTAACTAGGATTACAGGCATGAGCCATTAGCGCTGGCTACTATTTTATTTCTAAAAGAATGTTTTAACTTTAAAGAGAGGAAAATAGAAAATTATAATAGCCAATATAAAAACTCACCTCATACTCTTTATTCTCATTTCACTCTGGAATGGTGAAAACCTCATCATATTTTCTCTTGACAATGAGGACTCAGAGTGTATTTCTTTATACTGGAATTACTTGTATGTGTGTCTTATCGCCTATACTCAAAGCACCTTTTATTTTAATTTTCTCCATTCAGGGGAGTCAAGAAGGAGCCCAGGAACTCTTCTAGTTCAGGAATGAGAAGGGATCCCCAGAGATCTTGTGCTCTAGACAGCCTCTACACCACCACTGGCAGGAGTGAAGAGGTGAGCACTTCACTATATGGTCTTACTAAGACCCTCACTCTGGCTCCCGCCCCAGTCAGCATCCCATTGGTGAAATATCATGTGAGACTAACAAGACTTTCCCATTATTCCCATTCTATATGGCTCTCAGATCCCATCTCCCACTTCTACCCAACTCTTGAAAATCCTTTTGTTATAATCTCGACTCAGTCATGAGCAAAAAAAAAAAAAAATCCCATTTTGAACACCCTCTCTAAACTTCTGTAGTTTTTTTTTTCCACTAAGTGAACCCCAAATGACTATCCCTTGTAACCTTCTGAGACAATTAAAAAAAAAAAAAGCTCTCACATAGCTCATACCACTGGATCTGCTACAGGGATTAGCAGATCTTTGCTACCCCCAGACTCTTTATTGCTCTCTTCTCTAAAACAACTCTACCTTTGAAACACACATCATCAGTCTAAAATAGTTGTTCCCAACCAGAAGCAATATTGCTCTTTCTGTATTTTTCTTTTTGGGAATATTTGGCAATGCATGAAGACACTTTGGTTGCCAAAACTGAGGAAATGCTACTGGCATATAGTGTTGAGGCCAGGGATGGTGCTAAGCATCCTAGAATGTACAAGAAGGCTCCCACAACAAAGAATGATCAGGTCCAAAATAATAATGCTAAAGTGGAGAAATCCTGGTCTACGTTACTCACTACTGCCACCTACAGGACACTTTTACCTCCTGCATTGACTTTTCTCTCTTGATATTCCCACTGGTACATAAATATGTGATCATTTTTCTCACTTAAAAATCTTTTCTGGGGCTAGGGAAGTGGCTCAAGTGGTAGAGTGCCTGTTTAGCAAGAGCAAGGCACTGAGTTCAAACCCCAGGTACTATCTAAAACAAAAACAAAAAATAAGAATAAAAAATATTTTCCTGTACCTCACATTCCCCTTCCAGCAATCACCACCTCCTTTCAGTTCTATGCAAACAAGAAAAATTGTTTAAGGTTTTAAAATGCTTTCCTTTCCAATCTCTCTTAAACCTATTTCAGTCACTATGGGCACTGCTTTTACCCAAGTCACTAATGACCTTACCATCACCACCTAAAATGGTGACTTTGTAGTCATCAGTTATCCCTATCTCCTCTTTGAAACACTAACCAATACAGATCCAATTTTCATATTCCACTGGCTGTTCCTTCTCATACTACATTGCTGGTTCTTACTCAGAAACCTGACTTCTAAAGGTAGACGTGCCTCAGAGTTAAGTTCTTGGAAGCTGGGCACTGTGACTCATGCTTGTAATCCTAGCTGCTTGGGAGGCAGAAGTGGGAGGATGGCAATTTGAGGTCAGTTGAAGCAAAGTTAGCAAGATCCATCTCAATAAATAAATCAGGTAGGGCGATACACATCTGTAATCCCAGCTGTGGGGGGAGGCATAAGTAGGAGGCAACACTTTGAGGCTGGCCCAAGGAAAAATGCAATGCCCTATCTGAAAAAATAAAAGTAAAAAGGGCTGGAGATGTGACTCAAGTAATACAGCCCTGAGTTGTTCAAATCCCAGAACTGACCAAAAAAAACCCCAAAAACCCAAAAAACAAAAACCAAAAACCCAACAATGAAAGAAGCTGGGCGCTGCAGCTCACACCTATAATCCTAGCTTCTTGGGAGGCTGTGATCAGGAGCCCCAATTCCAGGTCTACCAGGGCAAATAGTTTTTAAGACCCCCATCTCCAAAGATAGCCAGAGCAAAATGAACTGGAGGTATAGCTCAGCAATACAGTGCCTCCTTTGCAAGTGGAAGTCCTGAGTTCAAACTCCAGTTCCACCAAAAAAAGGGAGGGAGGGAGGCATGGAGGGAGGAAAGGAGGGAGGGAGGGAGGCATGGAGGGAGGAAAGGAAGGAGGGAGGCATGGAGGGAGGAAAGGAGGGAGGGAGGGAGGGAGGGAGGGAGGGAGGGAAGGAAGGAAGGAAGGAAGGAAGGAAGGAAGGAGTTCAGGTCTTGGACCATTACTCTCTTCTATCTGTATTTAATCCCTGGCCATCTCATCATGTTTCTTGGTTTTAAATACCATATGCATACATAGACCACCCCTAATTCGTCACACCAAGACTGTTCTTCTGAACTCAACTCATGTCTACCTACTCATCTTCATCCCACCATTAAAAACATCTGGCTCCCTTTCCCCCATGGTGCCCTCTGTTTCTTCCATGTCTTTTCCATCCCAATAAACAAAATCTTATCATTTCAAAGTCATTTTTTTTTAAGTTTTAGCAAGGATTTATGTTAGCAAGGATGAAGTAGAGAGAAGTGGGGGGAAAGGGGAGAAACACTTCTTATTTCCCCACTCAGGAAATGGAAGTGAAGACTCCCCTGGCGTCACCTTTGACACCCCTCTTTCTCTTAGGTCTTACATCCAACTCATCAACTCCTATACCCGATATTCAATAGATAATCACAGCCTTCACTATTTTGATCCTTCCAGAAGCCACCATCATCTTTTGCTAAGGTGGCTAGAGCAGCCTCCTAACCAATCTCCTTGTTGTTCCTACCATGGAGCTAGGAACAACACAGCAGGTAGTGATAATCTTATCATGTATACTGGATGTCACTCTTTTACTCAAAAGGGCATGTGGCTCCCCATTCCCCTCAAGTTAAAAGTTATACTTCTGTGTTCTATTTAACCCTATCTATTGCTACTATCTCTCACCTCACTCCACTGTGGCTACCTGGCTGCTCTGTCATCCTTCGAATATCATCTGGCACCCTTCTGCCTAGAATGCTTCTTTCCTATATGGCTATCCTTTACTACCTTATGTCATTTTGTCAGTGAGGTTTGGCCTATCTTCAAATTTCAATCCTGTTCATCATTACCTACTTTATGTTTCTCCAGAGTACTTTGTATCTTCTGTTTAGTTTACTTATTGACTGTCTTTCCTCCTAAAATGTAAGCTTTGGGAAGACAGTAGTATTTATGTCTTTGTTATTGCTGAAACCAAGGTCTAGAGTATCTATTAAAGAATATGCACTCAAATACTGGTTAAGTGAACCACTGTCACTTTTTTGGGGGGGAGGGTTCTTAATGCGGGATAGGTGACTGAATTCAGGACATTCTATCACACTACCAGCCCTTTTTTGCTTTAATATGTTTATTAATAGGGTCTCATGTTTTTTTCTGGGTTGGTTTGAGACATTTATCCTCCTACCTCTTCCTTCCAAGTAACTGGGATTTCAGATGTGCATAACAACTCCAACTTGGTTTTTAAGATACGGTCTTGCTAACTGTGTCCAGTCTGGCCTCAAGCTACAATCCTCCTATCTCTGCTTCCTGAGTAGTTGGTATTATAGGCATGTACCACCCTGCCCAGTCTGAATCGAGTCACTTTCATTCAACCTCTTACTTAATCTCTTAAAACCATCTTCCATGTTTTACTATTCAGAGTGCAATTGGTAGTTCCTGATTATTTTGCCTTCTCTACTAAGTAAGTGTTAACTACTATTTCCTTGATATTTTCCTAGAGTCATGGTATAGATCTCTAGGACAGAGAAATGTATAGAATCATCAGTTTTCATCAGTAATCCAAAATGTGTTTTATTTACACAAGAACTTTACAGCTGATATCCTGGGTTTAAAGAGATGACTGCTTCAGCCAAATCATCTGTTGCATGTCTCTCATTCCCTCTTTTTATGACACTGCAGGAATCTTTGCAATAAAGATAGCGTTACATATTATAATCCCTAGAGGGCTTGTCTTAGGGCCACTGATATGCATTTAAACTCTTTAACTTCTGCACCTCAATTTTCCTATTTACCAAATAGAGACTATTCTGGTCCTGTTACATAGTGTCTTGATATAAATTATTTTCATATACGTTTTTTTCATTGCCATGGAGACTGGAGCTGTGTTTTATTTATTTCTGTATATAACATGTTATATCAGTACTTAGCTGATATATGCATGGACAAATACAAATTTTTGTTTCACACATGAAATTAGACACAGAAAATTGCTTCAGAAAGCATATGGTGTAACATAAAAAATACTATTTATTTTCACAATTAAATGAGGTTTGATTCCCAGAGAAAAGAGAGCCATTACAACCTTTCTCCCAAAGGCATATTTAATAAAAAAAAAAAAAACCAAAAACTTATGTAGTATGAAAAAATATGGTTGCCCACTTTTCTTCACTTTTCTTTCCCATTGTCATCAACAATACCACTAACTTATCCTATAATATTGAGATAATAAATTTGGCATTTAAACTTCAATGCTCCACTATTCTCCAGCATCCATGTCACTATTTTTTATTTATATTTTGCAGCTTCATCATTCTCAATTTTGTTTCTATAGCCAAGATGTTAGTTTTCAACTAAAGGAGCAACTAAACGTTACCATATTTCAGTAATAATTGTTATATTTAGCCTCTTACCAGTACATCATGCACCAATGCTTGGTATGTCCAAGTATGGTGTAAAGGAGTTGCCAAATCGATGTTTCTGTCAACAAGGACTAACAAAGGCCTTTGGAAGCTGTAAATACATTAAAAATTATATAAATCTTGAGAGCAGTATATATATCTAAAATTTTCTAGTATATGCCATTTTGATATAAACAGTATGTTAATATTAAAACTTTTTTCATTTACTCAATCAATTATGGTAATGACATGGGTTACTTCAAACCTATGTATATAATGCTAGATTCTAAGTCTTAGGGAATCTTCTTAAAGGTCTTAAAGGAAGAAACCAGTACAACTGCTCTTACAAAATAATTTTTGTAGTTAAAGTAAGTTGCTTCTCAAATGTACATTTTACATTTTTAAAAAAACATAAAAAGGAATAGTTATTGTCAGATCAGGAGAAACAGAAAGAGTAGAATTTTATAAATTTACACAAATGTTCGTCAGTTTCATAAATTACAAATAACAGTTTTCTATAAACAAAAATTCAAAAAAAAGTAGACCCTAAAAAAGAGCCCCCAGCAAGACACTACCCATTAAAATATACAAAATGAAAACATCCTACCACAATGGTATTTAATTATATAGCTGTTCAGTTCACAGGCATATGATACTTTGGAACTGATTAACTTCATCATTACAATTTCGATGTGAAAGAAAATTCAGGCACAAAGTCATTTAGTCATAGATCCAATGAAGTTTTAGAAGATTTTCTTTAGAGGTACTACTGTTATCAGGAGTGCTTGCCACTTTTCAAAAGTCATTGCTACATGATTACATTAACTATACATATTTCCTCTTGCGAGATACCTCTGACCCTTTTTAGTAACTCATTATACCCTTGTGGGCATGGGTCAGTGGACTTTTCTAACTGCACTGACTCTGGACTAAAGAGTTAGGGTGGCATCCTCACTGCCTACTATCATTTATTACTCAGAAGTAGGTGGAAGGTATGGGAAGATGGCCTCCAGGAGGACTTCCTAACCTCAGCATTATGACATTTGAGATCTAAATAATTCCTCATTATTACGAGGGTTTGTCTTATGTACGGTAGTAAGTTTAGCATTGTTGGATGCTCCTAAATACCCTAGAATGCACACTGCTAGATTCCAATAGCATCTATCAGGCCATAACAACCAAATATGTCTCAGACATTACCAAATGTCTGTGGAGGACAAAAACTGCCCTGGTTGAGAATCACTAGCCTCTAGTTTGATTTAAATATATTTAATAATAGTCCATTAAGTTGCTGATTAAAATAATTTAAAATATCTCCAAGAAATTAAGAAAAAAGATATTAATATTGTGATGATGAGAATAAACTTTTAAAAATTAGTCAAATAAAATAGTGCCTTTATATTGGTTTCTAAGGCCTATACTACCGCAGTATAGAAAGGGAACTACTAAGTAGGGTATGATAGTGTTTGTTTCCACTAAAAAAAAGTTAGCTGAGAGTCTGACATTTCTGCTCTGCTTAATGAGAAACATTTTAAAGAACATTTAAGTCTAGCAAGGGAAATTAGAGAATAGTTTAAAATAATGTGGGAGCTAAGGTGGCCAAAGAAATGAAACACAGTGTTGGTGTGAACTATAAATCATGGCAGTAATACGTATGACCTTGAATAAAGTATATGGATAGCTATGATATTTTTATTGCTAGAGATCAGTTATTTCTCTGGACATCATTTTTTTCCCACAATTTTTAATTATTATTTCACCTAAACTAGAGGTTATTTCCAAAATACTCTCTCCTCTTTAAATAATTCTCAGACATTTCAGTTGGTTTCTTTACATTTTTTCAACATTCTCCATCATTATTAATAATAAAAATGTACTGTACCATATAGGGTTTTTAGTATTTCTATTCAATAGTAATCGGGCAGTCAATAACTCAGGCATTACCTATGCATGCTAGAAACGATAGCAATGACAAACAATGCAAGTTGAAGCTATTAATTAGTATTTCAATGTAAAAAGCAGAAATTTAGTAAAGCAGAAACAAATCTAAGAATCACAAGTTTTCATTTATTTTGTATGACCAAGAGTTTTAATAACAATTGAAAGAAAATTGCTTCAGATTGTCAAAACTATAAAACAGAAAAAGTTCTCCTATAGATGATAAAATCTAACAGATATTTCTACCAAAAAAGGTTAAAAACTGAATAGCTCCCACATTATTTTAATGGAATAATATTCCATTTGTATTTTAAGAACAATTTGAACCAAAATCCTAACTCTGATTAGTTGATTAAAAAGTAAGAAATAAATTCTTTTACAAAGATATGGGTACTCTGTCAAACAAGCAAAACAGCAACAAAGACTACACGTTTTATTTTTCAGTCATAAAGTATATTAACTAACATAATACCTGAATTGGCCAGCTCCAAGAGTGTCACCTGTAAAAAGACTGTTTCTTGCATCTCTAAGATTTTCCCGAAGTTTCTTATCTAGTTTCTGCAAAATCAAACTTCAGATTAACTCTTAACACTTTGTAACTTTACACAGATAAACATTGTGTTCTTTACTGCATAGCCAAGAGACCTGGAACTTCTTTACAAAATGGTGATTCTAAAATCTAAATATTTTAAATCTATGTTAACCTGTACTTGAAAAAGACCACTGTCTTTTCTACCATGACTCATGCCTGATTTCACTAATAAGCACTTTCTATTCACTAATTTTACTTTAGGTACAGGACATACTTTGCTGTAATGATCCCCCCTTTCCTTAAGCATGACTTTGTTAAGCCAAGAAAGATGTCCTGGACAAAGCGTCAATTTGCATGAGCAGGAATGAAGAGAGTAGTGCATGGTGCAAGAGTCCTCAGACTAGAAATGGAACGTGAGAAGGAAACCAGCCTTACAACAGTCAGTGATTCACTGGGGCTCCTAAGACCCCAAATGTACATGTGTTTTCTTCTTTTTTCATACCACTTACTTTCTTTTTTAGTAATTCTTTAATTTCTCTAATCTTTTTTTTTTAATTTAAAGGAAATCTGTGAATGTTTAATTTGTACTGAATATTTTATTCCAATATAGTGGAGTAGCTTTAAAATGCACTTCACCATTTAAAAAATGGTTGTTCAAAAATAAATACTTTCTAAGTGAGGATGAATAATTAAATGATTTGTGGGGAAAATAAGTGCAAACTACTACTTAGGATGAATTAGGAATATACATTTTAGTAAAAAAAAAGAAATAGGGCTGGAATAGCACACTGGAGCAAATAATTTCACTTCATCACATAAAAGGACACAGTGACTACTCTTTATCTTCAGTGGAATTTCAGTGTAATAAAATAAATTTGCCACTGGTAATTAATACATAACCCATGGTAATTAGATACTTAATCTTAACTTAAGGTACATATAAGAAAACAGTTTGTACAGTATTATTTATACTTGAGTGATATTTGCATAAGCTTACCACTGCCACCATTTCTGCTGCTGTTCCTCTTGAACATCGAATGATAGGAACAGCACCTGTTTTAACAATAAATGTTAGCAAAGATCTTGGTTCTTAATTGAAATAGACACTTAAAAGATATAATAATAGGTGTATACAATTTCAAGTTACAAACACAAAAGGACTTCAAATCTCAAGAGTAAAAATAAGGTTTCAGAAATGAACCTTCTCATTGATAAAGAAAACAGGGAGAGAGAACTATTTTTATATGGAGCTGATTCAACAGTGTGACCATTTTTTTTCAATGGATTGACTAAATCTGCATTTTGACTTTCTGAAGGTAGTTTCAAAGAATAAGATTACTCTACTCAGAATCCACTTTAATTTGGTTCAAAATAAAAGAAGGAAAAGAGCTTAGCAAATTTAGCAGTTTGGGATTGCTATTTTTTGGTTTATTTTATAAATAAATATCATTTAAAAAATATTGCAATCTTTTTAAAATACCAATTTAAAAGATAATAGAAAGCATTCTTCACATAATCTGAAATGCTCCTAAATGACCTCAGTTCACTACCAAGTCAAATCACTGGACCTCTTAATTTCTCTCTTCCTTTATTACTGCAGTAAATGTTATCAAAGGCTAAAAACCTTAAGCATAGACAAAATCCAATTACACTGAAAAATCTTAAGAACATTATGTGTTCATATTCTGAAATTGTTATATTTTAGATTCTGCAGGAAGTATACTCTGTCAAATGAAAAAGTACAAATGTGGAAAGTAGCAAATTTTTAAAAACTATGCTTTCTTCTGATGGCCTAGGTTATATATATTTGGCATAAAACATTTAAATAATATTAACGATATATAAAGTTAAGTCTCTTGATTCTAACCTCCCAAAGTAAGAATCCCCATTAAGAATTAGAATATGGGATGTGAAGGCGATCTGGCTGCGACATCTGTTACCCCATTGATCACCAGGGTTGATTCGGCTGATCTGGCTGGCTAGGCGAGTGTCCCCTTCCTCCCTCATCACTCCATGTGCGGCCCTCCCCAAGCTGCGTGCTTGGTCAAAGAGGACGACCATACCAATAAAGGAGGAACGTTCTTTGGTCAAGGGTTCACGAGTAGCTGTGCTCCCCTGCTAGAACTTCCAAACAAGCTTTCAAGAATTAGAATGTAGAGCTCAAGCAGGAGTGCCTAACAAGCACAAAGTCATGCATTCAACTCCAGTACAACCATCAGAGTAGAGGAGTTAAAACAACAACAATAAAAGAAAAAAACTGGATGCCAATAGCTTGTGCCTGTAATTCTAGTGAGGTGAGAGGTAGAGATGAAAGAGTTTGAAGTCAGCCTGAGCAAAAAGGTTGCAAGACTATCTAGCCGATGGCATGGTAGTATGCCTTGCCACTCCAAGCTACTCAGGATGCTGAGACTAGGAGGATCTCAGTTCTAGGCCAGCCCAGGCAAAAAAAGTTCATGAGATCCCATCTCAACAGAAAAATCTCTGCATGGTGGTGCACACCTGTCATCTCTCTTATAGTGGGAAGTGGAAAGTAGGAGAATCATGGTCCAGGTTGGCCTGGGCAAAAAGTGAGGCCCTATTTCTAAAATAACCAGAGCTTCTAAAAAGGACTGGAGTTATGGCTCAAGTGGTAGAGCTCCTGCCTAGCAAGCACAAAGCCCTGAGTTCACACCTCAGTATCAAAATTAAAAAAAAAAAGTCTTCAGGTTTTCAGGTTATTTTCCATATATCATCTAAGAGTGTGAGAAACAGAGGAAAGGAAGGAGGGAAGGAGGGATGGAAGGGGAGATAAAAAGAAGGGAGAGAGAGAGAGAAAGGAGAGGGAAGGAGAGGGAAGGAGAGCATGTAAAAATAAAAACAGAATATTGTACATACTACTCTGAAAATTGACATTTTATTTAGTAATGTAGTGTCAACTTCTCTGTCAGAGTGGCAGTAATTTCATCTTCTCTTTTGAAAAAATAATCATTTTTCAATACTCTGTACATAATAAAGGTGGTTCTAACACTTCAGTGGTCTTTAGACATCTCTTCTCAATCTGCCCTTATTTTGAAAACAAAAACAACCTTCATGCCCACAATAACCCTAGGAGTAGGCAAAATTCTGGACACTATAAGATGGCAAAACAGAAAGATAATTATATCTATCTAATGACTTAAAGTTATGTTCATGTATTTTCTTTAAAAAAACAAGGATTGGGGATGTAGCTCAGTTGTAGAGAAATTGCCTAACACTTCTGAGGTCTTAGGTTCAAACTCCCAGCAATGCAAAAACAAACAAACACTCAAAAATCCCAAATCCATTTGAGGGTACTGAGAATCCAGAGGCAGAAATCGGATGGAGGTAGACTCTTGAAAGAAGGAAATTCTACAACTAAGATACATGTTCAACAAGCTTTTCTCCTGAGGGTACTTTTGACTTTACAGGGCACACAAGAGAAAGAATAAACAGAAAACAGGACATTTATTTAGGTGAAAATCAAAGATCTGAGTTTAGCGCTGGGCAATAAAGGGAAAAATTCCTGAAAGGAGGGAGCCCTAGAATTTGCATATAAATTCTCCTCAAACATTTGTCTAAGTCCTATACTATGCATGATATCTCTTCTTTAATTTTCTCATTTGTGAAATGGAATGCCTATTAATCTACTGTGAAGATCATTTTAATTAAAAGGTTTTAAAGTGTCTGTAATATTAAAACTGCAATCAGGTTTCTAAACAGAACTACTAGAAATAATAATGCACAGTCATATATACGAGACACTAAATACAACATTGCTATTATTAATTTTAGATGATTCAAGGAAATGTTTAAATTTTTAGAGTATAAGTAACTTCACATTATATGTAAATTTAGTTTTTTGGAGTTCATGGCATTTGTCTTAATAGTTACCAGGCATGTATCGCTTTACTTAGAAGTATGTCTGAAAATTTTTATGATGAAATATTAAAAAATTAGCAGGCATAAAGGTTGAAGTCATCACAAAACCAATGAAATAATATATTAGAAAATTACAATTACCAAAGACATCTAAGATTCAAAAAACCTCAACCCAAAAAACCTACTGAATGGAAACTCAATAGGAATAACCACATTAAGCTATTAAAAGAATATTTTTATATAGTACAGAATGTAAACGTTAGTTTAATTCTGGAGAACCTATAGAGATTCTGATAGGTGAAAAGAATCATATAACAGTGTAAAACAGATTTAAATTAATTCTTAAATAATTAATTTTATTTAAAGAGAGATTTGAAAACTTACCCAATGTAACAAAAAAGCAAAAGAGGCTGTCAACAATAGTATCCATAACAGTTTCCATTTCTGTGTCTGTGATATCTGGCCTATTAATGGCTAAAATGACACAGGTAAAGAAGAAAAAAAATGACCAAAACTTATGCCATATCTTTATTAAACTTATAAACTATTAATATAGTGTTTGATAACACTTGTGATACTTAAGTGAAAAATTTTGCTATAAACTTTTTAAAAGTGAACAAATACATTCAAAATTAAATTAGCTCAACTCTCACCCTCCCCCCACAAAAAATCCATACAAATAAGTCATGCACACACACAAAAAAACTGACCATCAGTATCAGAATAGTATTAAGAAAAAAAAAAAAGGACAAAAAACCCTCCTACCCCCACTACACAAAATTTCTGCCAGAGCAAATATAAAAATAAATATTGTATTCCATAATTTATTCATAAACACCAGATGGCCTCAAGAAATTATTGATCCCAATAACCAATTCTGTGAGAAAAACACAATGTAAATTAATTATGAAAAAACCCAATATCACATATTATTTCCTTTGTATTAAAAGTTATTTGAATTTCTTTCTGATCTACAAGACTATACTTAAGTAGTTCCCAAATAATTACCCTGGAAACATAAGGGAAGAAAAAGAAGTTTTACTGGAAGACTTTAAAAGGTAAAAATTCTTTGCCCTTTTCTATAGGAATTCAGTTCAGTAGATTTGAGATAACTGTAAGAAATCTGCAATTTTGACAGGCACACCTGGGGGTAATGCCAACAGTCCTTGCAGCTAAAGAAACAGAACCATGAAGAATGTCCTTGAAGCCAAAGACCTTGACTTATTTGTCTTTCTCACAACAGCTAGGCCCAATGTCTGACAAAGTAAGATGCTCAACAGCTGTATGCTGAAAGACTAAAATTTTATGTACATAGTATTTTTAACTTCCCAATAATACCAGAATGTAAAAACAAATATAAAATTTACTATAACTTGTGATTAGCATGAAAGGAAAGCAGAATCAAATTGGACAGATCAAAGAATATAAAGAAAGTTTGGTCTACCCAGAGAACATAAAAATAATCAAGAATTTAAGCAGGCAATTCAGAATGCAGATGAAGGCAATGTGCTGTTATTGCCATCTACCCAAATCAGAAGAAACAAATGGCACAAGGATAACATTTCAAGGGATATGAATTCCAGTTCATTCTGTCAATCAGTTACACAGTAAAACCTATATGGAAGTATACAGCCTATTCCTACTACACTTCAGCTCCATGCCTATGAATGAAAAGCAACCTTAACAGTTACAATAACAGCAATCAAACTTGGGATAACATGTTGCACTGAGATAATAACTCAGTTTGACTGAGGTATGTTTCCTTTATTAAATAAATACATTATCAATCCATAGCACGTTTAGAAGTAAAAAGACGGGATGCAAATAGATCCATGATGTTAGTATAATTAGATTTTGGGAGCTAGGGATGTGGCTCAAGTGGTAGAATGCATGCCTAGCAAGCATGAAGCCCTGACCATAAACCCCAGTATGTCAATAAAAAAAAAAAAATAGATTTTAGTTAAAGTACTTAAAATGCTTGGGAGCATTTGGCATATAATGATACAATGGTTAAGAGCACTATCTCAGGCTGGGAGCATAGCTCAAGTGGCAGAGCACCTGTCTAGCAAGTGTAAGATCCTGAGTTCAAATCCAGTACCACAAAAACAAAGCACTATCTCTGAAAAGAGATTGCCTGTCTTCAGTAAACCAGGTTCTATCACTTCCTGATCCAAAAATAAAGATGCTTGTTTTTAATAACCTCATTTTTCTCACCTGGAAAATGGAAATAATACTAAGTTATTCTGAGGAGTAAATGAACTTGTATGTAAAGTTAAAACACTGGCAATGTAACAGTGATTACCACCATTATTACTGAGAACCTGGGAAATTAGCCATGTGATTTACACTTTAAAATTAATTAATTTCAGACTTGTGTTTTTTTTTAAAGTTGACAGGTATGGGACAATTTAATTAAATTTGCAAGTATTTGAATGTTTAAGAACTCATAAAAAGTTTGTCTTTTAAGACTCATTTAAAAATTTGGTTATGTTTTACTTAACAGATTTGTAAGTTTGCCTGGGCTAGTACATGAAGTATTTGAAAAAGAAAACTTAGTAAACTGAATTTATAAATGCAATGGAAATTGTTACAGAGAATTTAATAAACTATGTTTCTCATTAAGTTTGCTAAATGGAACTGATAAGACTAGTCTGTTCAATGTGAGTTAACTGGTTAAGGAAAAATTAAAGATGTTTGTTTTTATTTTTACCAGGTTTATGAATTATCTAACAAAATTGATAAGTCTAACTTAAAGGCTTAAGGAAAACTAGGTTTTAAGCATGTAACTTAAATAGGCTGCTAATTAATTTAAAATTCAAGTAGTTATAAAGACTTCTGTGAATAAAACAAACATTAAAAATTTCTCACATGTATAATTTAGCAAATACTTACACTCTTTAAGGGATTTTTTTGATTTCAAGAAGAAAACATGCTACAGATCTTAATGACACCAAATGTTGTCAGCAGCTTACTATCTTGGCCAGTATTTTGTGAGAACAATAAAGTATCTACATAATTTACTTAATCCTGCATTAAAACAGAGTAGACCCTTGGGGTCCCCAGGTATGTGGTTCCAAGGAGACCACTGTTGAGAAAAACCTGGGAATGCTCAGGGTGCACAAAGTTCAGTACTCTAAAATCTCTCCAATTTACCTGTATCATATATATGTACAGTAGGTCTAAGCATCCATAACTTAAAACTGTATGGAGTAGGCTATATTACTGTTATAAAAATTACTGTTGTAAACATTAGTACGGCTAAAAACTAGATCTTATTTTTGCTCGTTATCTTGAATACTGCAAATGCTTTGATTCATTTTTCCCATAATACCACCAAACTTCCACTGAAGACACATCACCTTTCAGCAAATCTCAGTTTTTCATTTTTTCACTTAAACACATCATGGGTCTTATAGTTTTGGGAGGATTACCATAACTTTTACCTTGCTTTTGGTGTATCATTTGATTTTTGGAAAGTATATTTTCACAAAATTAACACTCAGCAGATCGTAAGTGATTAAATAATTTAAGGACAATTAATGATAACGTGGGACTAAGAGCTTCTTCATATCAACTGAGCTATGATTTTGTGATATGGGGTTTGAACTCTGGGCCTCATACTTGCTAGGCAGGTGCTCTACCACTTGAGCCATTCAACTAGCTATAATTTTTATTTTTGAAATTTCTTCTGATTTTTAAAATTTATTATTATTCTTCTTACTGCATTTAGTCAAAAACGCATGTGGTAAGTTCATGAAAAAGGTAGGCTTTACTGCATTGTCTGACTTGCCATGGTGAACCATTCATACAAGTTGCTGTGGGGACACCTAGGAGGTCAGAATTAGTACTCCACTGAGCTTACAACATGTATTTATTTATGTTTTTTGTATGGGACAGAATTTAGTATGAGACTTATTTTCTCTGTGTGCTTTAAAAAATCTTTTAAGCTCTAATGCTATAAACAAATCTGGTTTTGAGAACACTATACATGTTAACAATTTTTTCTTTACAGTATATTCATTTTGTTAACAATGAATTTTAGTATTCATATTTTCACATACCACGGTATGAAACAAGCTCCTTATTTTGATTACACAGTACAAACATATCATCTTCCAACGTAATAAAATTGAGATACTGATCAAAAACCTAGAAACCAAAGAAAAGGTATATAAATCATTTTTATAATATAGCCATATTAAAAGTTTAGTTTGACTTTTTATCTACTAATGGCAAAAACAGGAAAAATTACATTATTATATTATTCAATAACTAAAATCTGTAGTAGGTTGCAGATTGCCTAATTGGGTAATTATGAGGGGCTAAGATTATTAAAAAACAATAAAAAAAAACCCCAAAAGATCATTAAAAACTATAACAAGCTTTTGGGCAATAAGATCAAGGATGAGAGTAATATTTTCAGAAAACATAATTTAAACAAATTTTGTATTCACTATAAAGATACTTTCCTGTCAAAGTCACAGTAACTGTTTTTACATTATAACCTTTTATAACCATAGTAGGGAAAAATTATGTCAGTTCTTTGGAACAGCAAATAAAGAGAAAAATTTAAATATATATGAAATATATTAGATTTAGTTAAACAAATTAGAAATCATTTGTATTATTTTATGTGAAATTAATGAGAAACTTTGAGTAAGAAATTAAAGAAGAAGCCTCAAAAACCAATCAGAAGTAGCCATGGACTGACTATTTTTAAGAATGAAAAATCTGACAGTGTGTGTGGGGAAGTGAGAAGTAAGTGCACATTTGGTCTTTCATTCATTTGTGTTGTCTCCAAAGTCAAGAAGCATAGGGAACAGCAGGCTAAAACCAGGAATATATTGTATAAATTTATTTATAATTTAAGCTGAAACTGACTAAAAAGTCACTATGATATAGAACTGTCTTGTAAATTCCTTCTACTTATAATGCACAATGTAGTCTCTTTGGATACTCTTTCCCAAGGAAAAAAAGATCTTGAGATAACAGGCAACAGTAGTGATTACAGATAAAACCACAGCCAGTATATTTTGAGTACAATATATGATAACACAACTGTCAAACTTATTTCTCAACTGAGTTTCAAAGAGCATACAAATGTCAGACTAAAACAAAAACGGATTCTGTTTTTGTTATTTTTGTCTTTCAAATTCACTAAATAGTAGTAGACACCTTCTTTTTTTTTTACCTAATTGAAGACAATTTATACCATCAGAACTCTTTCTAAAAGTAGTAACTCTAAACATTTCTTAGGTTGTTCTGGTTATTTGTAAAAAACACCTATGTCAATTAACAGCTTTCAGAACACTGTTAAATTTTACATTAGCAAAATGTCATCAATCAACCAAATTTCTTACCTTAGCTACTTGTGTTACTGCACTGGCTGCTAATGCTGCATTTGCAATATCTTCCAGTTTACTTCTTGAGATGGCAGAAATAAAATTTAAATAATATGATTCATAGAGTTGATTTCGAAGATCCTAAAAATACAATGGATGTTTCACACTTATAGGACAGTAAAGGATGACCACAAACAAAAATCTTTTAAATATCAACAAGGTTTTATAGGGTAAGATACATATTTAAAAGACTGGTTATAGCTGGACAACAGTGGTTCATGCCTACCATCATAGTTACTTGGAAGGCTGATATCAAAAGGATCACAATTTGAAGTCAGCTGGGCAAGACCCCATCTCAACCAATAGCTGGGAGCAGTGGTGTGCCTTTCATCCCAAGCTATGTGGGAGGAGACTGGGGTTTCAGGCCAGCCCAGGCAAAAAAGTTTCTAAAAGCCCATCTCAGTGGAAAAAAGCTGTGTGTGATGGTGCACACTTGTCATCCCAGCTACTGAAGGAAGCTTAAAGTAGGAGGATTGTGGCCCCAGCCAGCCTGTGCAAAAAGCAAGATCCTATCTCCAAATAACCAGGACAAAAGGGCTGGAGGTGTGGCTCAAGTGGCAGAGCACCTGTTTTGAAAGTGTGAACCTGAGTTCAAACCCCACTACTACTAAAAAAGCAAACAACAAAAGAAGACAAGTTATATAAATGAACAGAAAAAGGATACCAAGAGAACAAACTTATAAAAAATGCTAGCTATCTGTTTACTGAAATGTATCTTAAAGTTATGAAATCACATTGTCAACAAAATCCCATTGGTTACAATATAGCACAAAATTGCTCTGAAATAGATTATCTGTATTTTTCTTAAAAATATACAGAAGTATTGGGTATACTGGTACATGTCTGGTATGTCAGCAGTTTGGAGGCTGAGGCAGAAGGACTGTGAGTTTGAGGCTAGCCTGGTTACATAGTGAGATCCTGTCTCAACAGGGGAAAAAAAAAGAGTCAGCAGTAGCTACTGTCTATTCATAATTAAATGCTTGTTACATTTGGCAGATACCACTATCTACTACTATGGTAATGTGAGGACATGACAGATGCTTCCTTCACCTCACACAGAAGTGTTCTCATTCCAATGACTGATTCCAGAAGTGCTTCTTCTCAACCACGCAAAAGTACTGGAATTTAAGTTAGGTAAATTCTCAAATCAAGTTTTCTCATTTTCTCAATCTGTAGACCTAGCTATCTAAATAACCGTACCTCCTCAAATATAAGATGTCAACAACTGTTCGCAGGCACCATCAGGAAATAATGCCAGGAAATAATTCATGTTTCCAATAAAATTTATGACACAAGATCAATTAAAGATGAATCGAATTTCAGAGATAAAGTTAAAATGTGAGAAACTGAGAAGATGGACCTGTGAGAGGAGGGTACCTAAGCCACATAGTGAGACCGTGTCTCAAACCATACACAAAGAAACTAAACATTCATATATTGCTGGTGGGAAAATGGTGCAACCACTTTGTAAAATAGTCTGTCAGTTCTTCAAAAGACTAAATAAAGTTATTATGTGAACCAGCAATTCCATTCCCATGTGTTTATGGACCTAAGAAAAATGCAAACAGGTCCACACAGAAACTTGTATATGAATGTTTACAGCAGAATTATTCATAATAGCCCAAACTGTTGGACATTTTGGTAAATGGACAAAATTTGACATATCCACATGGAACATTATCCAGCCATAAAAAGGAATAAAGTACTGACATATGCTACAATATGGATAAACCTTGACAACATTAAGCTAATAGAGAGAAGTCAGATACAAAAGATCATATATTATATGATTTCATTCATATGAAATGTCCAGAATATGTAAATATAATAGAGATGGAAAGTAACTTAGGGACAGGAGGGGATGAGGATAGGAACTAGAGACGTAAAAGTTTAAAGATTTAAAATATCTTCTTTTTGAAGTGATAAAAATGTTCTAAAGTTGTGGTGATGGTTACACAACTCTGTGAATATATTTAAAAAACCCACTGAATTACTGTACATCTCTGCACAATTTAAATGGGCAAATGGTATGGTATATTTCAAAAAAGCTGTTCTTTAAAAAAGGAAGGCATGTGGTGGTACATGCCTATAATCCCAGCCACATGAGAAGCAGATGCCAGAGGACTGGGAGGTTCAAGGCTAACTTGAGCAAAAGTAGTGTGAGACCCTGTCTCAAAAATAAAAAGGGCCAGGGGCATAGCTAAAGTGGCAGAGCACTTGCCTAGGATATGCAAGGCCCTATGTTCAATCCCCAGTATTACAAAAAAAGGGAAGAGATTGATAAATAGTACCTCTTTTAAAAAATGGCAGTTGGGTTTGTGTTGGAAGCTGGCTTTAATGAAGTCACACAAGACACAAAATATGTGACCTTCACTATCAATTTAAGTAGCAATTTGATTCAATAGTCAGTAACAAGATGTTGTAACTGTTAGCACCCTATCCAATATCCATTTTTCCCATTTCCTTACTAAAGATTAAAATTTTCTTTGTGGTGGTAATACATTCAATCAAAATATTAACTTTTGTAGACTTTCTTGCAGCTAACTCTACCCAGCGAGACAAATGAAACTCTCCTGGGGAGTCTGGGTCTTCAATAACCTTATCCAGTGTTCCTATACAAGCACAGACTTCCTGCTCTTAGCCTTCTTTAGTTTTTTTCTTTTTTTTGGTGATACTGGGGTTTGAATTCAGAGCCTCATGCTTATTAGGCAGGTACTCTACCACTTGAGTCACTCCTCTAGTCCTGTTTTGTGTTGGGTATTTTTGAGACAGGGTCTTGAGAACTATTTGCCTGGGCTGGCTTTGAACCTCCTGATCTCTGCCTCCTGAAGCTAGGACTACAAGCGTGAGCCACCTACATCTGGCAGGCCGTTTTTAATTATTTTGTTTGTTTGCTGTTTTCTGAGACAGGGCCTCGATGTGTATTACAGGTTGGTCTCAAACTTGCTATGTAGTTCAGGCTGACCTTAATCTGGTAACCCTCCTGCTTCAGTCTCATAAGTGCTGACATTATAGGTGTGCACCACTATGTCCAGTTCACTTTCTGTTTTGTGAAGTCAGATCAAGAGTCAATTTTTTTGTTTTTTTTGCAGTACTGTGGTTTGAACTCAGGCTTCATACTTGCTAGACAGGTTGCTGTCTTCTTGGGCCATATCTCTAGCCCTTCTTGCTCTGGGTATTTTGGAAACAGGTTCTTGCTTTTTGGCTAGGCCGGCCTGGACCATACCTTTGTTTTTCTGGGCTGGGGCTGGCCTGAAACCTTTTCCTAATCTCAGCCTCCTGCATAGCTGACATGACAGGTCCATGCCACCACACTCAGCTATTGGCTAAGATGGGTTTTTGCAAAATTCCCTCCTAGCTGCTGGTAATCCTGCCAATCTCAGCCTCTCAAGTAGCTAGGATTATAGGCATGAGCCACTGATGCCTGGTTCACACTCAATCTTTACTGATACAATGTTCCTCCAGGAAAAAAAATTTACATCTTTTGATCTACTTGAAATTCAAAGACAGTCTCAAATGTCAAAATAGGAAGCTGTGTAAAGTAATTTCTGATTCTCTAAACTGGGCATCTAAGGTACTTTTTTGAACAGAAGTCTGTCTCAATATTTAAATGGTTAGGCAATTTTAAGTATCAGGTAAAATAAGAACCTGTTACCTGGCACATTCTATCAATATTTTCTTCAGTTGGCATCACAAAGTACACTGCAGGAACATCTGGAATAGGATCACGATCAGAGTGCAAAAGCCTAGAAAACATAAAGAACATAAAACTTACTTTTTCTTAGTTACTTATCTTAAAAAGACAGTTTAAAACAGTATTTCTCAAATGAGGCGTTCATCAGCTCGACAGTGACTTCTGCTCTAAAAGCTCTTACTTAAGCCATGTCCCTTTAATTTGTTTTTCAGATAGGATCTCATGCTTTTGCCTGGTACAGCCTCAGACTGCAATACTCCTACCTCTGTCTTCCAAATAGCTGAGATATGGGCATGCACCACCATACTCAGCAGTTAACCCAGCTTTTTCCTTCAAAAACAAAATAAAAAAAATAAAAAACAGCAATATGTCCACACAGTCAATATTACTATTACTTATTAGGGATATCCTAATTTCTCATTAGTTTTCACTTGACTAATTGTTCTATTTCACTTGACTAATTTTCACTGCCTTAAGGTCATTCTCTTCTACTACCACTCTCCTTGAATGAATGATTTTTATACACATCAGGATCAATTCTATTACCATTTTTCATAGAAATACAGGAGCAGAGTAAATGGAGGAATGTGTATCTCTCCCAAAAAGGGAAAACAGTTGGGTGGTGGCGGCTCATGCCTGTAATCCTAGCTACTTAGGGGGCAGAGATCAGAAGGATCATGGTTTGAAGTCAGCCCAGACAAATAGTTCTTGAGACCGTATCTCAAAAACACCTATCACGAAAAAGGGCTGGCAGAATGACTCAAGTGCCAGGGTGCCTGCCTAGCAAGCATGAGGCTCTGAGTTCAAAACACCAGTACTGCAAAAAAAAAAAAAGGGAAAACAATGCTGAAGGAATCTTTAGAAGCAATGCAAACATTTAAACAGATATGATATCAGTGTATTTTTCAAATGAAAGTTTCCTTAAGAGTTAAAAGACTAAACATATTTTTGTTTGCTTATTTTCCATATGGTGCTGTGGACTGAACTCAGAGCCCTATGCATTCTAAGCATATACTTTACCATTGAGCTGCATCCCCTGCCCCCAATATATTTTTTGCTTCATAAGAGAAGGTATAAGAGGACATCTTAGCATCTCACAGATTATTTACTGTAGAATTTTCTCCTTTTAAAATTCAGGAAATTTTTTCATTCAAATATGCCAATATGAACTCACAAAATCTCTAGTTTTCAGCATAAGATTTTTATATGCTTACATCAGGAAATAAGAGTAATATTCTCTTCTGGAATATTCACTCCTCTCCACCTATAATTAAGAGGAGTGAAAGATGTACATGCTGCCAGTAGATCCATGTTTAGTGATTTCTTCCATCTGTCTGGCTGCTGCTACTAACAATAAAGGAAAATGTGATGGCAGCCACAGGTTGCTTCTTTTTATGCCTAAAGAGCTATAACCACTATTTCATATTCTGTGTGTGTGTGTGGTCATTGTTTCCTACAAACAAGCCTAAACTAGCTTTAAGAACACAAAGTAATTGATGCAGTATTTTTAAGCATATATGGAAGAATGGTCAGAGGTGAGGCAAACAGGAATTCAACATGGTAGCAATGCAGCCTTTCCATGCTCTGGCAGCAATGGCTCTATGCTTCCTAGACTCTCAACCTGGCAGACTATCTTGTTACTCAGTAAGGAAGTACTGAGTTAGGCCTCGTTTATCATTGTTACTGAGTCATTATGCCTCAGCAGACAAACAGCACAGAAGTAGTGGTCAAGAAATCTGGCACATCTTTGTTATTAACCAGTTGTCCAAGTATGGGACAATCACTTAACCTTTCTAACTTTAGTGTGCTCATTAGTTAAATAAAGGAGTTAAATGTTCAGTAAGGTGTCAATGGTAAGTCATGCATATTAATAATACATAATTTCCAGGAAAAGCGTTAAGATAAACTTCAGTTGACTTTATAATAATTAATGTGTTACCAAAACAAATTTGTTACAAGCCTAATGCAACATGAAAAAAATATGTCAAATAACATATTTCATCAAATCTAAGGTACTTATTTTTTTAAACATACTCTATATCATTAAGGACAATGCAGCCAACTATAGTATACCATTAGTTATAATACAGATCCCAATTATAGAAGAACAAAAAGTGAAAAGTGAGTTTAAAACTGATGCAGTTGGGACTGACGGGGGCGTCTAGTGGTAGAGCACTTGCCTTGCCAGCATGAGGCCCTAGGTTCAATCCCAAGCATCACAAAACAAACAACACCCATTAAAAAAATCAGATCAATGCGATATCGTATTCTATTAATTTTAGACATGTATTCATTACACAATTGAAGAATTTAAGCTGATCAATCCAGATTCTGATATGCCACTCACTGAAAATCTGAAAACTTGTTCCCAGTACATTTCAATTCAATATGTTACAACACCATAGAATAAAAATTGGCTATGAAATCATCAACAGAACAAAATGCAAATATAGTAGCATAACATAAAGTTGGACTCCATTAGTACCCAAAAGTATTAGTATCTATTCAGGAAGGCAGCTCCTCCCCAAATGTTCTACTAAGAAGTCTATAAAGTCATGGAATTTGTTTTGTTTTTATCAAACATATCAGAAGCAACATAATTAAACAAACTTAATAGTTAGGTCTTCTGTGATTTGATAGTCATTACTTCATGTAATGAGTCACATAAATTTTTTAAAAAGAGTATATTTAAATTAAAGGAATAAAACACTTTTAGAGCTAGAAGACAGCTTAAGAGTACCAGTTCTTTCCATTCACCTAGAGGGTCAACCAAGTCTACAGGGAAAGATACAAGACACATGCCAAGAAGATCTTTCATAAAACATCTGAAAATAAATGCCTCTATTAGAAATGTTAAAACTCACAGGTGCAGTGTGATTCCCATGTCTCTCAGCTCCTTCACAGATAGCAGAGGAGAAATTATATCTTGGCCAAATCTGTCATAAATGAGCACCTTAAAAAATGTGTTTTTTAACATCATTATGAATGAAAAACCAACAGAAATCCATATTAAGATAATATTGAAGTAAATTTTATTTTAGTAAATCGTGTGTACTGATGGACAGGGAAAGTATTTGACACGAACGGGTACCCAAGAAATTCTCAAGCTATTTAACTCAAAAGCTTAATAGAGACTTTAGAAACAAAATAACGAGTAAAGTTTATACAAGGAGCAATCAGAAGATTCTTCCTCCTTTTTATCCCCCGTCCCCTACCAAATAGGAAGGGAGAAAATTAGAGGATTGTGAAGCTTAAACCATGAATTCAATATAGACCATTTTAGCTTTCTTGAGAGTTAATTCAAAGGCCTTACAAGCACTCATAAAAGCTTTCAAAACACCTAATAGTCTAACAAAGTTAACTTGTTTTTTTTCTTCTGAAGAGATAAGTATAAAGGGAATGTAAATAAATAAATTTAAGTCTAATCAAAATCTTTATTATGTATATTACAGAATTTACACAAGCCAAAAGATGGCATTTATAAATAAAAATAAAATATCCTTTAATTACATAGTTATAATGTGCAACTAGTTTAGTATGAATAAGGAATTCCCTCCCCTTTCTACCAGTAAGGACTAAGAAAGAGAAAGAGTTCCCATGAAGATAAGCTCTTACCTTCCATACTGGTTCTCCTGTGCTGTTTTTAACATGAGGCACATTGAAATTCAACATACGCTTCAAAGCCACTGAAAATGAAAATAGTTTTATAAAATATCACCATTGTTTTTTAGGATTTCATTATTCCTCCATATTTATTATTTACTACCTAAAAACAAAATGCACAAATCAATTTTATCAAAACTGAATCATCATATGACTGGGTGTGTAAAACTAAGAGGCCAGACCACATAAGACCATTCCATTGACTAATCAGCATCTACTTGGGAGATTTTCAAAAATATAATAGGCTCCTGTCCACAAATGAAACTGGAAAATGTCCAGGAAAAAGTGTTTTTGCATTTATCTTAACAATCCCACACTATATTTTCTATAGATGGAAAAGAAATTTCTTTAATCATGATCTTACAGTGGTCTTGATAGATAACTGATGATGCTTGTCTACTTAATACCAGGCTGAAAGCATAGATAAAGACCAGTCTTTCTAAAAACAAAAATTACCTCAGGCATATTTAACTGGTTCGTCTACAAAATCTTCATACAGCATATCTATTTTTTTTAGTTACCTGCGAGAAAATTTTACAACCAATTTATCTTATCAGATTCACTGAAAAGTTACACTTCTTAAAATCTTGGGTGCTTAGGTGAAAAATGAGACTTTTCCATAGATGTAGTAGACAACTGATAACTCTTGCTAAGAAAATGTACAACTTCAAAAATCACAGCAGTTATGATCTATATATTACAGTATTTTGCTTTTTTATTGCTCATCTGTTCATATGTCACAGGAGATTTAGAAATATTTTCTAGGGAAACTGAAAACTTAATATACTTCTGTGTGAAACTGAGATGGGCAAATATTCAAGAAAATGTAATAGTTAGGTGGCTTAATTTTTAGGATTGGCAATCTTAAAATCTACTTGGTTGAGTTTTTAAAAGTATTTGCATCCTATTAAGTATATAGAATCAAGCATACTCCAAACTCCTACTACAGATCTAAATAATACTAAAATCATACAAGTATGAACTTGCAGCATATTCACTCACTAGAAGAACTTCTATTAAGTGCCTGTATCTTAAGGTATGCAGATACCATAACACCTCTACCATTTAAGACACTGCACTTTAGTAATACGTAATCATCACTCAGTACATTCAGGAGAACGGTTTCAGAGCCCCTGCAGATAACAAAATTTCATGCTCAAGTCTTTCATATAAAATGGTGTAGCAATTCCATATAATTCATGCAAACCCTTCCATATACTTTATGTCATGGCTAGACTCCTAATGAACACCTAAGACAATGTAAATGATATATAAAAAGATAATGACAAGAAAATGTCTGAACCTCTTCGGTAGACATATTTCATTTAGAATATTTTTGATTCATGGTTGGTTGAGTCCATGGATATAGAGGGACATCTATATTTGGATATTTATGTGTACATTAACTGTTTTTGGTGAAATGTTAGCACCTAATGTCTAGCCAATAGTACACATTACCAATAACTTATATCTACTTCAAAGACTTACAGATGTTACGTTTTATATAGAAACACGAATAAAGAAATAAAAGACCACTTTAGTACTTAAAACAGAAATCATACAGGAGACACACAGGATTCCACACCCAGGCAATAAACACACTACTACCACCCTGGCACTCATGGCCTCAAAGAGAGAAAAACCTTTAGGAAAAGCTGTTTACACTCTTGACACATGACAGGAAGAACTACAGCATGGAACGCCATGTGAGTCTCTGTTCTCCAGAGTTAGGCCTTAGTTAATTCAAAGAGGCCAGTACCGCGATAATCTCACATTTGCCTTCTCAGCCCAATCCAGGAGAGTTTCTCCAACTCTGAGCCTTGCTAAAGATATTTTGATATAGATTTGATAACGAAGAACATGGTGTATGTTTCAAGAGTGTATAAGAATGTAATTCTGCTTTCATCAGTTTAACAACCCAAGGCTTAAATCATTGTTTTTAACTGAATGATAAACTAGTTTTATTGGTTCTAAACATACTATCCATATCTTAGATCTGGTTAATGTAGTTTCACCCTTACTAAGAATGTTTTCTCCATTCAATCTGAGTAAATACTATCACCTGTATTTACTATTCATTCAGTCATTCGTGCAACAAATGTTCAATGAGTGCTTATCATGTGCCCTAGGTATAGAGGATTTAGCACTAGCACTGAACAAAACAGACTAAATACAAGTTGTGCTTAAGCAGCTTTCATTCAAGTTGAGGTGTAGCAGGGAGGAGGACCAGAGAAGAAACAGGCCTGTGTTCTGATAAGGTAGCAGGGAGGAAGGGATGGCATGGCAGAGATAAAACTTAAAATTTCTAAATGTGTAGAAGGTCACAGAGCACTAAAGGTAGATGGTCATGTAACATTAGGGTGAAATAGCCTATAGAATTGCATAGTAACCATATATGGATTAGACCTTGTGTTTTGCTTCTGTAACCTGCTTGCAAGGGTATATAAGGTGAGACCTCTTTGTTCTTAGGGCTCAACCTTTGGACACAAGTCCGCTGAGTCTGTGCCAGCAAAATAAAATGTTGCTTCCTGCTAACTGCCTCAGTGTCCCATATCTCAGCTTGAGATTCCTGCAACATTTCTTGGGGGCTTGTTTGCTGGGATTGCAGAGATGGTGATTTGTCACCTCCCTTGTTGCCAGTGGTCTGCTGGGAGAAGATCCCACCAGGCACCAACAGACAGCTTGATCCAGAGGAGGGACTTGTCCGCCCTGTAAGTTGGGTTAAGGCCTTACTTGGATGCACAACTGAACCTGGTGAGGTGCAGGAACCAGTGAGGGGAGGGGAGCACCACCCACCAGACTAGTAAGAATCTAGGTTCGAATTCAGGCCTGCCTCAGCAGGCAGAAGGGGAGACTGCTCATCTCCCACATACTGCTAGTAATCACCTTTTGGGGTGAAACCATGTCTCTCAGTTCAGGGAGCAGGGCGGACATACTGTATTACATGAGAGTGTATGAAAGTGTGAGCCTGAGACGCAGCCTAGCTGTGAAGTGAGTGAGGAGTCCCAATCTGTGGGTCCATCGCAAACTCATATGGTTAAGAAGAGCCCTAACAGGGCCTCCAGTCTGGGGTTTATATGGACTCACTATGGCCACGAGACGCCTAGATCCCCATGAGGGGAGTGGCTGGAGACAGATGAAGCGAGTGCTCTTCCAAGACCCTTACCCCTCTGTGTCTGTCTTGTCAACTAATGGGAGGAGGTGCCTGGAAATCAGAGTAAAACACTCCCTTGGAGTGTATGGTTAAAAACCTTAAAAAGGGATTTAATGGAGACTATGGAGTTAACGCCTCACAAGCTTAAGGTCCTTTGTGAAGTAGACTGGCCTGCTTTTGGTGTAGGGTGGCCCCTGGAAGGGTCATTAGATAAAACTGTGGTTAATGAAGATTATGGGGTAATTGTAGGAAGGTCTGGGCACTCAGACCAATTCCCTTATATTGACTGCTGGCAGGATGCTGTCCTCAGCCGGCCCACATGGCTAAGGCCTTACCTGGAAGAGGCCTGGAGAACTATGATGGCTAGGGTGGCTGCAGATTCCAAGCGTAGAGAGAAAGCAAAGGAGCTCGTACTGGCTGAGGAACCTGAGGAAGTACCACCAACCTATGTGCCGCTCTATCTACCTCTGCCACCAGTGCCTGGTTCTGCACCCTGCCTCTGACACCGGAGGGAAAAACTCAAGGGAAGTCACACCTGTAAAATCTGCTTCAGAAGCTTCTGGGGCCTGAGCTCCCCTGACTTCCCTAAGTCTTGAGGACTCTATACCCACTCTGAGTCCACCAGTGCTCACCCCACATCCCCCACTTGATTGGGAACATCTGACCAGTCTCCTCAGACTCCCGCTGCCTTGCATATCCCTCTGAGGGAGGCCCAAAGCCCTATGTATTATGACCCAGAAGGACGGGCACTTGTCTATCAGCCCTTTACACCACAGACCTCCTCAACTGGAAACATCATACCTCCTCCTTCACAGAAAGGCCTCAGGCTCTGCTTGACTTGATGCAGTCTATCATCCAGACTCACAAGCCCACATGGACAGACTGTCAACAGCTTCTCCACACAATTCAATACTGGAGAGAGCGATGCCATATGCTGGCAGCTCTAAAGTGGTTAGAAGATCATGCCCCTGAGGGTACTCTAAATGCCCAAGTACATGCCCTAGTTCCCTAAGGAAGACCCCTCCATTGGGACCCCAATAATAGCTGAGATCACCAGTGACTTGAATGGTATCAGGAGGCATTATTGGGAGACATGAAGGAAGGAGGGAAAAAGGCCATGAACATGAGCAGAACATCAGAAGTCCTCCAAAGGCCAGATGAGAGTCCCAGCCAGGTCTATGAGCGCTTGTGTGAGGCTTTCCATTTGTACACTGCCTTTGATCCAGAAGCCACTGAAAACCAGCAGATGATTAATGGTGATTTTGTTGGCCAGGCCCAGGGAGACTGAAGGTGAAAATTGCAGAAATTGGAGGGATTTGTTGGAATGAATGCTAGCCAGCTTCTGGAGGTGGCCACAAAGGTTTTTGTCAGTCAAGATCAGGGTAGGCAGGAGACTGACAGGAAAATGAAAAGGAAAATGGACCTTCTTGCAGCAGCCCTTGTTGGACAGTCAGATGGGCCCTGGTGAGCTACTCCAGGCAGAGGCAATCCCCGAGGATGATAGCAGATGCCTCTAGGGTGCCCCAGTCCTAGGGAGGAACTGGAGTGAAATCAATATGTCTACTGTCTTCAGGAAGGGTACTGGAAGAATGAATGTCCCCAGTGGGTCAGGGACTCCCCAAAGACCCCCCAAACAGAGGTAGAGGCCAAGTTGTTGAAGGAAAATACCAGTCTGCCCTCCAGGGGAGCCAGCCCCTAGAAGGAAAATATTGTCAGTCTGGCAAGCCTGGAAGGCTATAAGGAGTATTAGGACAGACCAGGCTTGCTTTTGCTAGGACAGAGCCTATGGTCCGAATGAAAATAGGGGGCCATCCCACTGATCTCAAAGTAGACACAGGTGCTGACCATTCAGTTGTGACCCAACCAGTGGGCCCTCTTTCCAACAAGCATACACTATTATTGGGGCTACAGAGGATGACTCTGCTACCCCTTCCTAATGGCTAGACAATGCAGTCTTGGGAGTCACGAAGTAAGGCATGAATTTCTCTATCTCCCTGATTGCCCTGTGGGCCTGATGGGCCAGGACTTGTTATGCAAACTGAGGGCACAGATAACTTTTGATTCAGATGGCACAGAAGCGTTAAAGTTAAAGTTGCGAGGACCCAAGGCAAAGACTGTAATCCTCATAGTTGCACAAGAGGAGGAATGGTGGTCCTATACCCCTGAGGGGAGGCCTCTTGAGAGTCCTGAACTTCCCTTCAAGATTCCAGGTGTATGGGCTGAAGGTAACCCCCCAGGCCTGGCCCGAAATGTGCCCCCAATAGTGGTGGAACGAAAGTCAGGACTCACCCCTGTAAGCCAGAAAGAGTACTTTATTCCTTGCAAGGCCCAGATTGGAATTCAAAAACACTTTGACAGATTCTTAAAATATGGGATCTTCTGGCCTTGTTAGTCATCTTGGAACGCCCTCCTATTACCAGTCCAGAAATCGGGGACTGAGGCCAGTTCGGGATCTCTGGGCAGTAAATTCAGCAACAGTCACTTTGCACCCCACAGTCCCAAATCCATACACACTTTTAGGCCCAGCTGAGGCAAAGTTTTTAACCTGCCTAGTTCTTAAAGACACATTCTTCTGCATCTGCCTGGCCCCACAGAGCCAGCCTATTTTTGCCTTCCATTGGGAAAATCCCAACACTGGGGAAAAGGAACAGCTAACCTGGACTTGGTTGACACAAGGTTTCAAAAATTCATCCTCTATTTTTGGAACTGCCTTGGATTCCAACCTAAATGCCTTCTCAGCTGACCAGCATGGCTGCACATTCCTCCAATATGTAGATGACCTTCTGCTGGCTAGACCAACTTGGGAGGACTGTATGGAAGGGACATGCCTTCTCCTTTCTCTTTTATGGGAGGCAGGATACAAAGTCTTTAGGAAGAAGGCCCAGATTTGCCAAAACACTGTCAAATACCTTGGCTTTCACCTGTTCCAGGGGCATCGCAGGCTTGGCACGGACAGAAAACAGGCTGTATGTTCCATTCCAGTGCCTAAAACCCACCAGCAAATTAGAGAGTTTTTGGGAGCTGCAGGTTTCTGTTGAATCTGGATCCCTAACTACTCCCTCTTGGCCAAACCCCTCTATGAAGCCACAAAGGGGACAGCCTTTAGTATGGGGGAGGGAGCAAGAGAAAGCCTTTAAAGAAATCATGAAGGCACTCACCAATGCCCCTGCTCTAGGCCTGCCAGATGTGATGAAGCCCTTTTCTTATATGTTCATGAGAGAAAGGGAACAGCTATTGGGGTCCTGACTCAATTACTAGACTCCTAGCACCATCCAGTGACTTACTTGTCAAAACAACTTGATGCCATTCCCCGAAGCTGGCCACCATGCCTGTATGCTCTGGCAGCCACTGCTGCCCTGGTGACAGAAGCAGATAAGCTCACCTTAGGGCAAGCTGAGTGTTCCCCACTCAGTTCTGACACTCATGGAATATAAGGGAAATTATTGCCTGACTAATTCTCGGATGGTTGAATACCAGAGTATGCTATATGAAAATCTGTGCATCCAGATAGAGGTTGTTAAGACTCTAAACCCAGCCACTCTTCTGCCTATTGACTCCTGCCCTCCCAGAGCATGACTGTTTAGAGGTTATGAATGAGGTTTTCTTGAGCCAACCAGATCTAACCAATCAGCCAACTGGCAATCCAGATGTTGAATATTTCACAGATGGCAGCAGCTTTGTCTGGGATGGTGTAAGTTTTGCTGTTTATGCAGTAGTGACTTTGGACTCAGTTATTGAGGCTTGCCTGCTGCCAGTTGGGTCTTCTGCACAAAAGGCTGAACTTGTCGCCCTCATGCAGGCACTCTAGCTTGCTGCAGGAGTACAAGTAAGCATTTATACTGACTCTAAATATGTCTTCACAACCATTCATGCCAATGGGGCCTTATATAAAGAGAAGGGACTCATTTACTTGGGAGGAAAAAATATCAAATATGGGCAGGAAATCCTTGAACTGCTACACACCACGTGTGCCTCTAAATGGTTGGTAGTTATACACTGTCAAGGGCACAAGAAGGGAGATGCAACAAACGCCCGGGGAAACCAGAAAGCTGATAAAGAGGCCAAGCAAGTGGCCCTCACGAGGGGACCAGCTCCAACTGTTCTGAGGGCTGCCATGTTCCCATGCCCCCTAGCTGAATGGGACCCACAGTACACACCACAAGAAAAGGCCTGGTTTAAGACTGAGGAGGGAAATTTTCTCCCAAATGGATGGTGGAAATTTGCTGATGGCCATATTACCATACCTGAGTCCCTACATTTGTCAAGCAGTCCCATGAGGGAACTCATTCAGGGCAAACAGCTCTTGAGACTACCCTGGCCCAGCATTTTTATGTCCCAAAGCTCTCCAACACAAGTAAGACAGTATGTGAGAGATGTATCTTATGTGCCCAAAACAATCCCAGAAAAGGGCCAAGGGCGCCCTCTTGTGCCCAGAGTGTTGGTGGAACTCCTCTTGAAAACTTGATCATGGACTTCACTGAAATGACTTCACTGAAATGAGTTCAAGGATGCAAATATCTGTTGGTGTTTGTTTGATCCTTCTCAGGATAGGTGGAAAATCATCCCTCAGTTTGGAACACCTGTTATCTATTGGGTCAGATAATGGGCCAGCCCTTGTGGCAGAGGTGGTACAGTTAATGTCTAAGGGCTTAGGAATCACTTGGAAGTTGCACATGGCCTACCGCTCCCAGAGTTCAGAAAAGGTGGAGCAAATGAACAGAACCCTAAAATTACAGTTATGAAAATCGTGTCAAGAGACCCATCTGCAGTGGGATCAATTATTACCCATAGGATTACCAATTATTACCCAAGGATTAGGTCTAGCCCCACAAAGCAGACAGGGCCCTCAGCCTTTGAAGTCCTTTATGGACACCCATCCCCCTTAATCAAAGGCATAATGGGGGACCTTAAGGAAATAGGTGACCTCACCTTGAGGCAGCAGATGCAGGTCCTTGGGCCAACTCTCTCAAAAATCAGAGTGGGTTTGTGAGAAACTCCCTGTTAGTCTGACAACTCCCATGCACCCTTACAAGGCAGGGGATGCCGTCTGGGTAAAAGAATGTCATGTCCAACCACCTCATTGGAGAGACCCTTTTTTTGTTATTTTGTCTACTCCAACCGCAGTCAAAGTAGCAGAGATTGCTCCTTGGATCCATCACATCTGAGTCAAGCCAGCTTCTCTCGAGTGGGAGTATATCCCTGATTCAGGTTCACTGTGTAAGATCACTCTCCGGAATGTCAGCACGCTTCCTTGACAGAACTCTGCTTCTCAGGAGACAACAAGACACCACAAATGATGGGATAGTAGCCCTGCTCTAGTCACTATGAAAGTTGACTAGTCTATGCACAGCAAAAGCTTAAGGAGTTGACTCTCCGACAGGATCAAAAGATTGTTTTCCATACCAGTTATTTCACTGTAATGCACTGTCCCCCCTTGTCTGTATCTGTTATTGTAGTTCTTGCCCTAGTCTTTGCCATAGGTTTGCAGAAACTGCCCCTGCTGACCGGACTCATGGTGAAAAGTTTTTACTAGCTGTCTTCTACCTCTTTTGGGCAGGATCCATAACTACTATTTATTGTTACTGATCTGGTTCCTTTCATGGCCCCAGAGCCCTCATCCTGTGACCTATGTATGCATTACTACTTGGCAGGAAGCGCTATCACCAGGACTTTGCTTTTCCACACTTATTATTCCTGTGGAGGCACCGTTATCGGGTCATGCACCCACAGCTATACCACCTATTTGGTGTGTTCCCTATGGTAGTCGGCATTTTTGCTTCAACCCCACTTACTCTTGGTATCAATGGCTAGAAGTCTGAAGCTTTTACAGCACTGGCAGCCTCATTAACCAGACCAGGGTTAGTGACCCTAACAAACCTGTGTTTGTATATTTTGATGTGTGTGCCACAATAGCCACTATTTGTGGCTACTGTGGAGGCTTAGCCTGGGAGAAGCCTATATGCTGAAAGACAAGTATATGTGTCCAAAAAATAACCCACACATCAGTTATTGTGAGTCTTTTGAAGGGCTCTACTGCCCTTATTAGGGCTGTGTGGTATGGGTGCCATGGTAAAAGAAGGGGACTACTGCCCTTCTTCAGAGAGGGAAAACAATGCCCGACTGCACTCTTGGCACTTGTAACCCTGTAAATTTTTATCATTTTCAATCTCAGTGAACCCAGCTGGAAGACTGGACGGTCAACTGGCATTTTAGTTGATGGAAAGGGTGAGGATCCCAGTACTTTGCTACACTTCAGGCTCATCACAATTACTCATGAGAGTTTCTCATACCAAGTTGTTCCTCCTTTTATTAGGAAATGAGGAGTGAATTTTCCATCTCTGCCAAAGCCAAAAACTTGTTCCTCTCACTGGCTGAGTCCATAGTTCAGACACTGAATGTCACTATGTGCTATGTTTGTGGGGGGACCAATATGGGAGACCACTGGCCTTGGGGAGCAGGGGAAGTGGACCCATAGAAGCCTTTCAATGAGACTGCTTTCCCAAAACACAGGAAAGGCGTCTGGCTCCTAAAAATTTCCATCATTGGGAATTACTGTACCTCCCGCCCTGAAGGCCAATTCTCCACCCTGGTGGCAGATTTAACTTGTTTAGGACAGAAGTTTTACAACGATATTGTCCAAGAGACTCAATGGTGGGGAGCCCCAAACCACACTGAACCTCACCCCCACACACTGGCTAGCTTCTCTAATCTCTAGAAAGCTTAGAACAATCTTACTGCCAACACAGATTGGTGGGTACCCAGGGGGCTATATTGGATCTGTGGGAAGCAAGCTTGTATGGTGCTACCAAATGGCTGGTTTGGGTCTTGCATGCTACACTCAATCAGACCATCCTTTTTCTTGCTTCCCCTTAGGCAACGTGAAAAATTGGGAGTCCCCATATATGAAGAAAGATTAAGGAGACAACAATGGAGTGCCTTGCAAATTGGCAACTGGAAAGATAACGAATGTCCTCCTGAGTGAATCATCCAGTACTATGGTCCTGCCACTTGAGCAGAAGATGGGTCCTGGGGCTACTGCATCCCAATATATATGCCCAACTGCATCATCAGGCTGCAGGCTGTTGTTGAAATTATAACTAATGAAACTGCAAGGGCCCTCAATTTGCTGGCAAAACAGAGCACTAAGATGCGCAATGCCATCTACAAAACCGCTTGGCCTTAGACTATTTGCTTGCTTCTGAGGGAGGAGTTTGTGGAAAGTTTAACCTAAGCAACTGCTGCTTATAGATTGATGATGAAGGAAAAGTCATAGAGGAAATCAAAGACAGAATGAGAAAGCTTGTCCATGTCCCCGTCCAGACTTGGAGAGAATGGACTCCCAGTGACCTGTTTGGAGGATGATTCTCTGCCCTGGGTGGTTTCAAAACCCTCACAGGGGTGGTAAGCCTTGTCTTGGGAGCATGTTTAATATTACCCTGCCTGCTTCCCCTAGTATTGTGGTCTATCAGGACCATTATGGAGGTCACTATAGAAAGGAAGATGGCCGTGCATGTAATGGTGCTATGGAAATACAAACCCCTAGAACAAGATGATGCTCTTTCACCCTAGGTAGGTCCAAGCATCAAAGGGGGGGAATGATGTAGCAGGGAGGAGGACTAGAGAAGAAATAGGCCTGCATTCTGATAAGGTAGCAGGGAGGAAGGGATGGCGTGGCAGAGAGATAAAACTTAAAATTTCTAAATGTGTAGAAGGTCACATAACATTAGGGTGAAATAGCCTATAGAACTGCATAGTAACCATATATGGATTAGACCTTTTTTGCTTCTGTAACCTGCTTGCTAGGGCATATAAGATAAGACTCCTTTGTTCTTGGGGCTCAGCCTTTGGACATGAATCCCGAGTCTGTGCCAGCAAAATAAAATGCTCCTTCCTACTAAACTGCCTTGGTGTCCTATACCTCAGCTTGAGATTTCCACAACAGAGGGACAAAGATAATCAAGAAATAAGTAAAACATTACAGTATATGAGATCATGATAAACACTATGCAGAAAAATACGATTGAGGAGAGGGAAAACGGAGGTGGTGTTCATTTTTAAATAGGAATCAGGGAAGGCCTCTTAAAGATTGAAACATTTGAATAAAGGCTGAAAGGAGGTGAGGCAGTGAGCATGCAGTTACCTTTGAATGAAGATCCAGGGAGAGGAAACAAATACAAAGGTTCTGAGGTGGGAGCATTACTGGTATGTTCAAGGAAAGGGAGAGTAATAAGGAGTGAGGTCAGAAAGGTAAGTGGAGACTACATCATATAAGGTCTTGCAGACTACTGTTAAGATCACTTTGTTGTTACCATGATTGGAATGAGATGCTACTGGAAGGTTTTCAGCAAACATAAGACACGATTATTTTGGGTGCTGTAGGGAAAAGTACAGGAAGGAGGGGAATAGGATCATAAAAGCAAATAGTCCAAATAGAAAATTATTATGATCTTGGTGAGAGCAATTCCCATGGGTAAGTACTGGATATACTTTTAGAATAGAACTGACAAAATTTACTGACAGATTTGACATGAGTTATGAAAGAGAAAGTCAAGACAATTACATGGCTTTTGACCCCAGCAAGTAACAGGATGAAGGTGCCATTAACTGCTAGAAGGTGACCTAAATTCAGAGGAGAGATTTAGACTAGTGATATAAATCTGGGAATATCACTATACATATTACTTAAAGGTAAGAGACTGCATGAGATCATTACAGGAGACAAAGAAGTTGATTTCAGGCTCTGGAACTTTGAGAAGAAGGGGAGAAGAGCAAGAACCTGAAACAGTAACAGAGGAGGAAGTAGCTTATTCTGCATGTTGAACTGAAGGAAAGGACAGCAGGGAGTGATCCATGAAACTTTCACAAAGATGGCATTTGAGATGATCTTGTAAAAATTAGTAAAGAGTCTTTAGAAAGATAAAGCAAGAAACAGGCTTGCTAGTTGATCCTCTTTGTACCTTAGTTTCCTCATCTGTAAAATGGAGATAATAATTAACATAAAACCACTTAAAACAGTGTCTGGTAATAATAAATGCTCAATGAGTATCAACTGCTATCTCATCTACCCAAACCAACTGCAAATTCTTTTGTATCAAAGTGTCTTGTATCTAGAATATTTGATGACTGAGTTATTTCTCAGTAACAGTCTCGATAGGCACAAACCAGGGAAATGTTCACTTCTGCTACTATAATACATATAAAGGGATTTACTTTCCTCTGAAAATAAGACAGAACATAGTTATGATACTAATTTAATGAATAAATGATGTAGCAAGAACTATCTACTAATGATGTGAAATCTTGCTATAATGAAGCTTATTTCCATAGAAATACAAACTATAATGTTAGCTTTTAATGTTTTACAGTTTCTACATGTAAAAATTTGCTATCATACAAATTAAACTTTTTGAAAAGCTCCCTTGTATTGATAGTTTCATTGGCATGCTATTTTTTTTAAAATGGGTAGTATGATCTAATTCATTTAGCTTTACTAAGCTGCTAACAGGGGCTTCTGTTTACATATAAAAAACATCAAGTATTCCCCAAGTCTATTATTTTCATTTTTTGGTGATACTGGGGTTTGAACTCAGAGCTTCATGCTTGCTAGGCAGGTGCTCAGCCATGTGGCTCAGGCTTCCAGCCTTTGCTCTGGTTCCTTGAGTTAGGATCTTGCTTTTTGCCCAGCTGACCTGAACTGCAATCTTCTTATTTACACATCCTGTTGCAGCTGGGATGCCAAGGCACACATCACAGTGACCAGCTACTGAGTGAGTTAGGGTCTCACAAACTTTTGGTCAGAGCTGGCCTCGAACCATTATCCTCCTGATCTCAGTCTCTTGAATAGCTAGAATTACCTGTATTAGCCATTGCTCCCAGATTCCCAAATCTTATTTGTATTTTCCTATATTTAGGTTATACTTCACTTCCTCTGATGGGTTTTTATTAAATTACCTACAAAGAAGTATTGAACAAAATTCAGTATGCCTTATGGGTCTTTACTAGAGTGAAGTCTATCATTAATTTTTTTTAAACGACAGAGGAAGGAGTCAGGTATAGCCCAAATCCTTTCTATAGGTCATATTAACTGTAACTATTTCTTGTGCAAACCCCCATAATTTCAGGACACAAAATTTCCAAGTATAAACATTCCTGATGGCTTATTTCTATTAGAATAATATTAGAATATTAGAATAAGTAGCTTCACAACTTTCAAGTAGCTAATAGGCACAACACCAGTAGTTTGTAACTCAGATGCACAAACCAAGTTGCCATCAGTTTACAGCAAATAAGGCAAAACTAGAAATGTCAAGATGAAAAAAACAAATCAAAAAGTAAGAAACACGTATCTCTACCATATTTTGCTGTGGAAATGTTAACTATATAAATATTCCTACTGAAGATAAAACTATAATACTATTTTAAAACACTAACTGTCAACTAGTGTTTCTAAATGGGGAAGCCATTCATTTATTTTGCGTCTCCAATTCCTTCCAACAAGCTGAAGAACGAATTTTTTATCGCCTAGACATTTTTCTTCGGGTTTCGTTAAAAGATAGGTCAAAAGGAAAGAGATGGCACAAAGTAAGCAGTGCTGGGAAACAGCGGAAAAAGAAGGGAAAAACAAAACCGGGAGACTTGAAAAATGCACAGAAGCAAACCCAGCGACCTCGTAAGTGGCAACGAGGAAAGAAAATGCCAGCTGCCTGTTCTTACTTGATGGCCTTCTGAGGCCGGGTAATAGGAGGATGGTAGCGAGGTGCCCACCCCGAGGCCGCTTCTCTGTCAACACAGGTGAGGGGCCGGGTCCTTAAGCTAAGGACATCTCTCCCCCCAACTCAAAGGGGAGGGATTCCTGGTGCTCTAGAGGACTAAGCTCCTGAGTCCGTCTCTGAGGAGCACGCACGACGACTGAGGACGACAAGCAGAGGAAAGGAATGTCGCTGCTCGGGCGAGCACAAAACCGCAGAGAGAGAAATGAGAGTACCTGTCTGCCTCTCCCGAATACCGACTGCCGCCGCCATCTTGCCTCCCACCATCCACCGCTGGGCTGGCGGCCGCAGCCCGAAGATGACGTGGCCGACCCCAGCGCCCCGGAAGCAGAGCCCGGAGGGGCGGGACCAGAGGAGGAGCCTGGAGCCGACCCCGCCTCCCTGCCACCCCGCCACTCTCAGAACTGCGAGGCCAAGCGGGGTTCAGGCCTGCTTTGGCACACCTGCCTTCTCAGACCATGGCACCTTTAAATCGATTCTTAGGGTGGCGTGGTCGTTTACCAAGCATGTACGTGGAAACAACAGCCTAGGGTCGTACGGTCCCAGGGCTGCGGTAAACCAAGCTTCAGAAACGAAGTGGAGCTTCCCAGCGCACCACTTTCCACTCCCTCCCTTTTGGGCAAAGCGGTCTAACTTTATGGTTTGCGCAGGGACACAGGAAACAGGAAGGTGCAAGATGGCAAAATTCCTCCTTCCTTTCAGTAATTACAAAATCCAAAAATGTTACTTTGGGGGAAGTTGGGCACTGTGCCGGTGTTTGTACACTACATGTAATTACAAAAAGAATTCCATATTGAGGATTTCTGTAATCCACAGATTTTATTGGATGCCAAAAATACACAAAGACAACACATTTCCCATATATTCAAAAAAGTTTACTGATAGACATCGCAGTTGCCGTTTACTGTTATGAAGCTACACCAAATTCTAAAATGAAATGGACTGTGCCTCAAAAATGTTTCAAAATTATATAAATGAAATCGTTATTCTAACAATCATTTAAAAGCCAATTCTATTTTATTATAAAATACTAACTTCTCTAATTCACAAATAAAGATGCTTTATCATTAAATTCAAAACATTATTTTTAACACGAATGTCGTAGCATGGAAGCTACATTCTTAATAATTACATCATCTCTTATTTTATAGCCAACTGGCATATCCATTAAGAGGCAACTGGAATACCTAAATATTTTCTTCAGTGTTATTTTGGAGGAATCTTCAATGATGTGTGTTTCTAATTAAACAAAAATGACAGTTCCTGCCTATGGGGAAATTATACTGCATTCTGTAGTGTCCATGGAATATAAAGCATAGACTTTCCCACCTTCCAATATATGAGAGCTCAATCTTATTCACTTGGATACTTCCACTTTTAAATGCAAATCATCTGGAAATGATTATTTCCACTCCATCACAGACTCCAAGACTATATGAATCATATTAACATAAAATACTAAGATAATGTTAACATCTACGTACAGTGTATGTGTATATAAAATAAAAACTGTCCTGGAATGTACACCAAGTGTGGACAATAATAAAAAATACACCCCACCGAACAACAGCAGCAGCAGTAGACAAATAGTCCTTGCAGGGCTGAGACTGAGTAAGCTATTTGTAGGGCCTACACTTGCTAGCTTGAGTCCCATTCATCTACCTATCCAGATTTTTGGCTTAAACCACATATGTTGGCAAGCTATTTTACATTACAGGATAGTTTTATCATAGAATACCCCAGAAGAGCTCATTTCTTGAGAGGTTCCTGGCTATCAATCAACAATTACTTACACAGGATCTTTCCAATGTACAGAGTAAAGGATCTTGGATCTTACACAGTTTTGTCAGAATCTTAACCTTGTTAGGAGACTAGGTGGTAAGAAGAGGGGACAAAAGGGTAATAGGAGGGGGTGAATATGGCCAAAGTATGTATATATATATATATATATATATTTTATATATATATATAAAAAACTTGTAAGTGTATATATATATATGAAAATGTAATGGAACCCATCATTTTTGTACAATGGTAAAAAAAGAGGAAAAGAAATACTTGGCATTAGAAAGAAAAAAGAATCAACCATAATCTAGTTTATATAAGCACTTCATATTTAGTGGTATAAACACATTTATTTAGAAAACTTTATTGTAAGTTCTCATGCTTCATGCTTTTTTGGTTGAATCATTTAAAAAGGAAGGAAAAATAGTCTGACACATAAACTGTCATTTTGCACAACACCTGACATTCAGTAGATATTAGAATGCTTGAAAATTGGAAAAGCGTCAAAATCAGAATTTGAAAATTCTGTTTCTTTGAGACAGTCCAAATTTTTCCTAAACTATAGGTAACGTATATTTGAGTATTTATCATTAACACGTGTTCTTATGCCTTGTATTACATTATTTGAAGCATAAAAATTAGTTAAAGGCTTATTGTAAAAGAAACAATGAAGTATGTGATAATCATTTTCTTATAGTAACAAAATCTAAAGGCAAAGTCATTGAGAAAACTTTCAAATTTCCCTCAGTGTTTTAGCAGAGGTTTAGCAGAAGTTTCAAAAGCTTCCATATAATTAGGGGGAAACTTATACATTAAATAGAAGAAAAGTGAATTCTCATGCTAGTAATCAAATGAAGGGTTTTTACTGAACCCAAACAAAGAACTGTTCCTTCAGAATAAAGAAACAAAATTACAAAGTATAAAATCATTATCTACTTTCTGATAATTTAGAAAATCCTCAGTTTAAATACTAAAACAGTAAAGTGACTAAGTACAAGAATGGCACTGTATAAAAGCCTTAAGATAGAAGTTCCCATGTTAAAAGGTTGAAAATCTGTCTTAAAACAATGAACATAAAACCAAACAAACCCTTCACAATAGATGAGTAGTCAATTTATGGTCTTCCTCAATATTGAGAGCAACAGAAAACAACCTTAAAATATATGGCCATTTAGACAATTGAAATACTTAAGAAATACATTTGCAAACTTACAAAGGTTTATAGCATAATAGCTTTTTAAAATTCAATGTAAGCATTGTGCTATAAAAATGAGTAGAAAAAAATCAATTATAATACCAACAACCTAAAATAGTAATATTGCAAAAAATAAGCAACAGGTTTCTCTGATATACCTTGACTATACAGATTGGCCCAAAGATCATACTAATGAAACAACCTTAAGCCAGAAGATATTTTGTTATCTGAATACTTACCTTAAGAGCTAAATATCATAAGTTACCACTAAGCATGCAAGAACAGGGAACTGAAATATTGTTTATAACCTTTGCTGCCCAAGCACATTGCTTCCCATGCTTACCCCAAACCAACAACATATGAGAGCGACAGTGCTTTATTGGCTTTGATAACTACTCTACAGGTACTTAAACTCACAAACCAGAAAACAGCACTAATTACATTTTTGGCATTGTATTAATTTGATGGCTTTCAAGATTTTATAAATCTAGGTAGGTTAAGCAATAAAATATCAGTTTGTAAACAAATTTGGAATAAAAGCAGTGTGGTGAATTTGAAGTTTATGTTATTTAAACTTTTTTGATAATTGATCCTTTCAATAATCTAACAAAATTAACATAAAACAAAGAAATGCCTCTATATTGCTAAATACTTAAAATTAAAGTAAAACTTTAATTTGCTAGTATATTACTTTTTTGTTCACATAACTTGAAATAACATGAACTAGCAGGAAAAACAGGATGTTTTAGTTTTCCTTTGGTGTTAAGAGATGTATTACCTATATAAAATTAATATCTATTTTTCTTTAAATATACCAATATTTTAAGTCTATTTCGTGGGGAGGATATGACAAATTGTTACTACCTGCTTTGTGTATCAAGAAAAATGTGGTTAAAACATTTTACCTCTTATAATAATTTACCGATCATAATGATTTTGTTAGTGTAAAACTGGGGCTTTATCTCATTTATAGTTGATAACAGATTAGGGACATTAGATTTTCCCAAGTTTTTCTTTTGTAATAGTGCAAATATGGGGACACAACTATGGGACTATATATCTTCAAATTATTTATTATATGATTTCTTGTTGCTTTTATTAGCATTAATATAGTTCAAAAATAAATCACTGCCAAGACAATGGTGGTACACACCTGTAATCCCAGGACTTGGGAGGGAGAAGTAGGGTGATGAGTTTGAGCGGTCAGCCCATGCTACATAGTGAGATCCTGTCTCAAAACCAAAACCAAACAGAAAACAAACAAACAAGACTGAAACTAAAACCAAACTCCCAAACAAAACCTTATAGAAAAGCTTACATTTTTTTCAGAAGAATATCCAGAAACACTTATCTCTGTGTTAGGGGTTTTTCATTCTATTTGTATTTCTTTTTTACTTTATTTATACATTGCTTATATAAAAACAGATATCATTTAGAGCAAAGAAGATAGCTGCATAATGCCATGGTACCAGCTTAACTATCATACAACTGTACTGATAATAAATAACTGTCAAAGAGCCAAGTCTACCACATGATAATCCACAGAGATCATTTGGACACCTAACATGATTATGAATCAGACATCCTGCAGACCACACAGGATACAGAAAAAAGTCCTGATTAAAACCAAGGCTTTGAAGAAGATACACTTTCTTAGGTATTTTAACCACCTTAGAAGTGTCTTCAAGCCTACTGAATGTCCATAGATTCCAGAATTATTTGTGCAATTCTGCTTCTTACTTAATACTTCTCATTAGGCATAATCTAATTGTATTATTGGTTATCTTAATATAAGTCACTGTTCTAAAAACATTTTTTCAATAATAATTTAGTGCCATCCCAGAAAAGCATACATATAATGCACACCCCAGAATATATGCCTCTGATTTTCAAGAGAAGATTTTACTAACTAGATTTTCTATTTAATGCTTTGAAGTAAGGGATATTTGAAAGCTGCATAAAACTAGAAAGATCTGGACATCCTATAGATAAGCCTAATTTATAAAAATAGTGAGTAAACAGTTTCTTATTATGTACCATGCTACTATGCCTGATTAAAGTCTGTACAAACATTTTAAAGTATTTATATTGTAGTTTATGAAGCATGTATATTAATAGAAAAATATCACTAATTTTTACTAGAATGCCTTAACCAAAACTTTTGTTTAAATGGCCAAAACCTTTATGCTCATATCATAAATTTTATTGGGCCAAGATGATAAATTTCTTCAAAAGTGATGATTAATAGAAACAAGGTTATCAATAGCAGCTTGTGAAGAAGCATCACTTTCTTCAAAGAAGCATTTTAATGTTCAATGTAGTGAGAACTTTCTTCCTTTTCTAGTCTTAGAGTGTCTCTTATGGCGAAGTCCATGTTTTCTTGAAACTTTGTATATGTACTGGTGATTGGCAAAGCTAAACAGTTATTACATTTGTTTCCAACAGGAAAATCCATATGTAGACACTCAATTGAAGGAGCGGGTTTAAATCCAGCAGGTGGAATAGAGCTGCAACCAGTTGCAAAAATAAGAATGTCTTCCAATGTTGTTGCAGATTTACCATCTGAAAAGTTTATCAATCAAATAGTTAAAAAGAAATCCATGTTACATACTGCTATCATCATAGACTCTTTCCCAGCTAGACTGGGGATACTGAAAGGCAAAGACTTCTACGTTCATGTCAAACTAAAACACTAAGTCAAACGTAATAACAGGCAAACAGTACATTCAACAAATGAATCTCAAAGTAGAAGGACTCAGAAAATCATTTAGTGCAATTATTCATCAGATATTTGACCTCTTCTAGATCACCACTAATTAATACACTAGTTTAAGAAATACAGATAATAAAACCTGAATGGTGAGAAAACAAATCTAACTAAAGTAAATTTCAAATAAGTTTTTTCTATTCTGCAAAATGGAATGATTTTACATTTCTAATGCTCAATAACAAATATTAGTGGCATAGTCCTAACCAGTGTTTAAAGAATAATCCATTTAAATTCAAATTGAAAAAGATGAAGTAGATTATTAGCTTTAACACTAGTCTATGCTGTGGAAATCATCCATACATTTAAAGATTTGAAGGAAAAATGCCTTTCATCTTAAATTATCTAGAGGAAAACAAACTGCAAAATGTAAATTTACTCAGTAACCTTTTCTTATCACTTCTAACTGATCCATTTATTCGAAATAAGTGGGGTTTTTGGTAAATATAGAGTTAACTGATTTAAGTCTTGCTAATAGCAGGGGCAAAACTCTAAGAAATAAATATGTTGAAACAAACATCCTGAGATAAATAAAAATAAAATATGCACATACCCTCAACATTCTGTAAATAACTCTTCCAAAACCCCAAAGCTTGTACATCAGGTAATGTATGTACTGTAAAAAGATCAGTAAGAATTTTTGCAGAAAGATTCTCAGGTTTATGACAGAGGATGTTATAAAATGCTTCTGGGTAAGTCTGAATTTTCTCCAAGACACCAAGAGTTTTCAGACCCTGCTTAAAACTTGAGAAGAAAAACAATGAGTCAACATTCAAACCTGTGTGTTTGATATTAAAGAGTTAACATTTGCGCTAAATTACCTAGCATTTTGCAACACAGCTGATTAAAATTTAACAAATCCAAAGAACTACCATATGTATTCAAATATGAGAAATAATAAGGACATATGATATGTTTTCAGATCTACAATAGGAAATATACTGAGTATTTGTGACTACATTACTTGGCGTTCCAGTCGTAAAATTGTTAACTAAAAGAAGTAAACAGAAGTATTTTATGCTTCAGAGCTACTGATTATAAAAGTGAAGTTTCCTAGCAAGGGTTAGGAGCATGGCTCAAGTGGTAGATTGTCTCCCTAGAAGTATGAGGCCCTGAGTTCAAATCCCAGTAAAAAAAAAAAAAAAGATAAACCTTAACCACAGAAAATTTTGAAATGTTACATATTGCTAAAATGAATTTAACAAAGGGAAATATATTAATATGCATGATGAAACGAATCAATTTCTTAAATATAAAAAACAGGAAAAATACAAATCACAGATACCTCTAAATGCAAATTCTTATTAATACGCAAGAACAGGTTATCATTTTTGCCTATCAGATTGATTTTCTGGATTGTTTATCCTCCTTTCTCAGATAATCTGCTATACTGATTTATTTCTCCTTTCTATTGACTCTTTTTCAAGATAACCCAAACATGCTGCTCTGGTTAAATGTTTTTGATGCCCCCCAAGATTTATGTTGAAACTCAATCCCTAATGCAAACAGTACTGGGAGGTGTGGCTTTTCGAGAGGTCTAAAAGAAATCAGATCACTTCATTGCCAAAATCTGAACCATAAGTAAAAGTAAATGGCCCCAATTATTCATAAAATTGATATGCTAAATCCTTAAATGGTCCCTCTTCCCAATTACCAAGACCTATGAGTATCTTTTTCTGAAATATCTTCTATCTGCTGATTTTTATATATCCCTTTACAATGATCCTATTAGTGGAAACTGTGTACCAGGTATGTGAAGCTCCAAGTTGATATTCCATGCTGTAGCCACAGGGAGGTGCTAGCAATAAAACCTGACCTTTCATTCATCCAGAAGTAAGATGAATGGTGCTTTTCCTGTAACTGATTCCCTAGAACTTGTGAATGTTTTATTCAAATCTTTTACTTGATTACAGTTAAGATGAGATTAATTTCATTTTGAGATGAGATCATCCTACCTATATCGCTAGGCGGCCTCTAAATTCAATAAGCGTCTTATGAGACATATAAAAAAGAGACACACATAGAAGAAAAGGCCATGTGAAAAAAGGCAAAGACAGTAGTTATGCAATATAAGCCAAGTAATGCCTGGAAATGCCAGATACTAGAAGAGGCAAGAATGAACTCCCTCAATTTTGTAGAAAAAGTGAAGTCCTGCCAACACTTTGGTTTTGGATTTTAGGCCTCCAAAGCTAAGAGAGGATAAATTTCTTTTGTTTTAAGCCATTTAGTTCGTGATACGTTCTATGGCAAACACAGGAAAGACACATCCTGATGATGAAACAAAGCTCAAACTATTGAAATGGCTTCCAAGCCCCCATACTGTAACCCTTGCATTTCTTTCTAGCTTTCACTTTCTGTTGATTTCTGAAGTAAATTCCAGTCAAATTTAGGCTTGCCTAGTAAAAATCTGGACACATTAAAAACCCCGGAAAATAAAAGAAAACCATAAACTATCACACAATTTTTAAAGTTAATCAAATTTTTGTCATGTTTCCCAAGAATTTGTGAAAAATGACTTTTACCTGCATGTGGTAGCAAATGCCTATAATCCAGCACTCAGGAGGCAGAAGCAAGAGGATTGAGAGTTTAAGGCCAGCCTGAGCTACATAGTGAGACCCCATCTCAAAAAATAAAATATTCTACCCACTTGGCTAAATCCTAGGTTCTTACCACTTCTACTCTTCCTCACTCCCTTTTCTCCCTCTCTCTTTTTCTTAGTCTCTGTCTCTCTTTCTTTCTCTCTCAACATCCCCCAAATCGTCCTATCCTGTAATCTTAATGATAGTCTGCATTTCATTTTGGCTTCACTGTGTATGTACCACTAAGGAACACCTAGTTTTGTTCTGCCTGTTTTGGCACTTTGTACAAATGGTACCAAATGTGTATTTACTTTTCCATAACTTACTATTAAAGTAATTTTTACTTATTGTAAAGGTTCCTCTATCAGGAACATATTTCTGTTACTTCATTTGGGACAAATGTACTACCTTTAAACAAATGCTTTTTAAATCTTTGTCAATTTCTGTACTCACTGACCTTTTAAAAATTTCTAATTCACCCCGTTTTTGTTTTTGTTTTTTGTGGAACTGGGGTTTGAACTTAAGGCCTTGTGCTTACTAGTCAGGCAAGTGCTCTACCATTTGAACCATGCCTCCAGCCTTTTTTGCTTTTAGGTTATTTTTCTGATAGGCCTAGCCTCACACTTTTCACTTGGGGCTGGCATAGGACTGTGATCCTCCTCGCTATGCCTCTTGTGTAGCTGGTATTGCAGCTATTAGCCACAATGCTTAGCTTATTTATTGAGATGGGATCTTGTCAACTTTTTGCTTAGGCTGGTCTCAAACACAATCCTGATCTCTTCCTCTAGAATAGTTTGGAGTACAGATGTGTGCCCACCATGTCTGGTTTATAAGATACTCTTTACCAATAAGGACATTTCAACTTTTCATTTTAAGGGTAAATTTATGCATTTTATTCCTAAATTGTTAACAGTAAAATTATGTGTCTCTCATTATATAACATAGTTTATCTTAAGGCTTTTCTCCATTAATCTATTTATGGGGTACATACAGTAAGATTTTTTAGCTGTTTCATTTTGCTTCCTTTTATAATGAAATTAAAAAAAATAAAAATGAATTGATCACTTTTGAGATGCTATCATTATCTGGAATTTGTCTGAAAACAATATTGGGTCAATAACAAGGAAACAGTACAGATGAACACAATCAGCCACATCATCTCGGTAAGTGCTAAATGTGGGTGGGGGTCACATAGGCTGCTTTCATGAATATGAAGAAAGCTCTGGAGGTACGGTTCACGCAGCACAGCACTTGTCTAACAAGCACAAGGGCCTGAGTTGAAACACCAGTATTGTCAAAAAAAAAAAGTAGACATGCCTAAATTCCAAATTTCTTTTAAGGATTATTGGAACAGAAAATCTGAAGACCAGTATTCTAAAACTAACGAAGAGCAGGGACCAGATCCATCCTGTTAACTGAAGAAAGGTCGGGTCTGTATTGTCCAGCAGAGGACAGATACTCCTTAAGTTGCTAAGTGAATGAGCAGAGGTGAAACAGTTACCTCATCTGGCAGTAGTTGTAAAATAATTATTTATTCAGAAAAATAAACACAAATAGACTAATTTTTTTCTGAAATGAACACATATATTCATTACCAAAGAAACTCACATTATAAGATAATTAACCACTTTAAACATGTAATTTGAAAGAATGTTTAACTTACAAACAAACGTTTTACCTTTCAAAGGGTGCTTGTACTCTCTTAATTACATGGTAGAAAAGTATGTCTTTTGCCAACATATATTTATCATTTAATGTTGTTACAAGTCTTAGACATCCAATAAGTTCTAGGTAGTTATAGCATTCATTTATTACTGAGTTCAAGTCAGCCATGTTTGCTGCAGTATTTATCTGTAACATAGGAGAAAACACACTCATTTTACCCATTTACTTGTGAATGATCCTTACACTTCAACTGACACATTCCTTTACATTCAATTTTTGAATAAATCAGGGTAGAAAGTTATACCAAAAAATATTTTCCTAGAATCAATCTAATTCAACAAAATATTGTACATTTCCACCTTCAAGACATCTACAGCATAAGGTCACTTTAATACAGAAAATTATTTATATAAAATTTATAAATGACATTTAAAAAGTTAAAAGTCACCTTAGAAAAGCAAGAGAAATGACTTGATATTTCATGAGAGAGTATCAGCTGATACTTAAAAGAGGATAAAATTTTAACAAGTGTATTTTAGTAAATAGCATAAAAAGGTGCCAGATACTTTCATATAGTTTGGCTCTTGACCAAAGATAAAGAGGATAAAATAGGAGTCCATGAATAAACCATTAATGGAAGATTTACTTGCTATTTCTTCTTTCCAAAACATTTTCCCAGAGATTTTCATGAATTTCCCATTTGAGCTCTCTGCTGAAAACTGAGAAGTTTGTCTTGACTACTGTGTTGAAAATATTACCTTTACACTGTCAGAAACTAACAGAGAGTCACCAAAGAATATAGAACGAGGACTGTTAAGACAACACTGAAAAGTGCCTAAGTTTCAATGTTAGAGAAAGCACAAGGAAGCATCAAGGAAGATATGAAAAGCAGAAGAAAGTGCAATATTCAAGAAAACAGTAGGAAAGAATTCTATGAATGTAGTGCTTGTAGAAACTGGAGAAGAGAGGTTAGAAAAGCTTCTAGATATGAAGATATAGATCCTGGGATATAAGCTATGAACAAGCTAACTAACTTAAGAGAGTAGTTGGAATTTTATGAGCATTGCAATGAATCTGTGGATTGCTTTTGGTAGTACAGTCATTTTCATGGTATTAATTCTGCCAATCCATAAACAGTAGGCAGTCTTTCCATCTTCTGGTGTTTTCTTCAATGTTTTGTAGTTTTTGTTGTAGAGCTTTTCAACTCCTTGGTTAGGCTTATATCAAGGTCCATACATGTCTATGTATGTATGTATTTACTTATGGACTGCCTTTTTTATCATAACTGAACAATATTTTATATATAAGTTTGAGGGTGTTTCATTTTACTTTTCTTCACATTTTTATTAACAATATCCAAGAAAAGTTATTATACCAATGTTCAACAAGGCTGGTAAGTGAACTATCATTGGAAATGTAGCCCATAGGTTTAGGTGGTTTTTTTTACATAGTTGAATTCGTCCCCCTCCATCATTCTCCTTTACCCTCCCCCGCCTCCTTTCCCTAGAATAGTTTCAACAGGTCTCATATTTTCATTTACATACATGAGTATATAATATTTCCACCATATTCATCCTGTTACACCCTGTCCTTAACTTATAGTCTACTGTGAATGGGACTGTCTTCCTGTTCATTCTTGGCATGCAGAATAGCTATTGATTTTTATATGTTGATTTTATGTCCTATTATATTTCCAAAAGTATCAAATGTAGGATTTTGGTAGAATCTTTAGTGTAGAATCAACCATATGCAAATAGGGATAATGTGACTTCTTCCTTCCCTGTATGAACCTCTTTTTATTTCTTTCTCTTGCCTTATTGCTATGGCTAGAAATTCCAGCACTAAATTAAATAAGAGCAGGGAAAGTGGTCACCCTTTGCCTTCTTGTTCCTGACTTTTAGAGGAATGGTTTCAGTTTTTCCCCATTCAGTATGATGTTGGCTGTTGGTTTCTCATTTATAGCCTTTATTATGTTGAGGTACTTTCCCTCTGTACCTAGTTTCTTCAGAGCTTTTACTGTAAAAGGATGTTGAATTGTGTCAAAGGCTTAATCTGGATCAACTGAGATGATCTTATGATTTTTGCCCTTTATTCTGTTTATATGCTGTATTACGTTTATTGATTTGCATATGTTGAACCACCCTTGCATCCCTGGAATGAAACCAACTTGATCATGGTATATGATCTTTTTAATGTATTGTTGAATTCACTATACAAGTATTTTATTGAGAATTTTTGCATCTATGTTCATTAAAAAGATTGACCTATAATTCTTTTTTTTGTTGTGTCCATGTCCAGTTTTGGAATAAGCATAATACTCATTGAATGAGTTTAGTAGTGTTCCTTCCCTATTTCATGAAAAAGTTGGAGGAGTACTGGTGTTACTCTTTAAAGGTCTGGTAGAATTCAGGAATGAATCCACTGGGTTCAGGGCTTTTCTTTATTGGAAGACTATTACATAATATAGCACATAGAGTACATAGTATGTACATATATGTATATATTACTATTATATATATGAATCTATGTAAGTGGTTTATATCCTCTCAGTTCAATTTTGGTGGGTCAAATGAAACTAGAAATTTATCCATTTCTTCTAGACTATTCAGTTTAATTGAATACAGATTTTGAAAGTATTATCTAATGATATTTGGACTTCATGGGTATTTGTTGTGATACCCCCTTTGTCATCTCTAATTTTACCAACTGTCCAGAAACAAGAGCAAGAATTGACAAATGGGATAACATCAAATTTAAAAGTTTCTGCACATCAAACAACAACAAAAACAACACTACCTGAATCAAGAAACAACCCACAGAATGGGAGAAAATCTTCACCAGCTATTCAACAGATAAAGGACTAATATCCAGAATGTACAAAGAGCTCAAAAAACTAAATAGCAAGAGAACAAATAATCCAATTTAAAAAATGGGCAAGTGAGTAAACAGACAGTTCTCAGAAGAAGAAATTCAAATGGCTAATAAATACATGTGTTCAACATTCTTAGCCATAAAGGAAATGTGACCCGAAACTACACTAAGACTCCATCTCATCCCAATCTGCCTGGCAATCATTAAGACAACAAACAACAAATGCTGGTGAGGATGCTGGGGAAAAAAGAAACCCTCATACACTGTTGGTGATACAACCACCAGAAATTAGCATGGAGGTTCAAAAACATAAGAGACCTACCTTATGATCCTGTTATACCACTCTTGAGCATATATATGGAGTGAAAAATCAATTCACAAGACAGATACCTGCATATCCATGTTTACTGAAGCTATGTTCAAAATAGCTAAACTGTGGAATCAGCAAAGGTGTTCATAACTGATGAATGGATAAAGAAAAAATGCTATATATATATCTCATATATATATCTCATGGAATATTAGTCTGCCATAAAGAAAAGATGGAATTATGCCATTTGTTGAAAATGGACGGAACTGAAGATCATCATGTTGAATGAAGTAAGCCAAGCTCAAAAAGCCAAATATTTCATGGTCTTGCTCATTCGTGGAACCTAGACCTAAGATGATGATGGTGATGATGACAATGGGGCATGAGTGTGAAACGGGGACAGCTTGAGGGGGGGATCAATAGAGAGGGGATGGGGAAAGAAAAGGACCAAAATATACTACGTGTATGTGTGAAGACAGAATAATGAAATCCACTAAACACTGTATAAAAAAGAGGACTGGAGGAAGGGAGAATGGAAATATAATGGAGAGGCAAGTATGGAGTTACCACAATGACCCCCCCCATATATTATTAATATACACTGATTCAAAATATAGTAAATAATAAATTTTTAAAAGGTTAAGAAAAGACCGAAAATAAACAATAGAAATATGAAGTTAAAGAACATTTTTTGGTAAAAAGATGAAAAAAAAAAAATGAAGAGTTAAGGGGGTCAATTTAAAGTAAGATTTTAGCTAGGCCTGGTGGCACATGTCCGTAATTCCAGCATACAGGAGGCTGAGGCAGGAGGACATCCAGCTCTATATTGGGCTACATACAGAGATATTATCTCCAAATAAATAAATAAATAAATAAATAAATAAATAAAATATGATTTTAAAATGAGCAGTCTTGGGCCAAATAAATAGAATTGTTACAGCACAAGATGGCATCTCACACTTCCATAGTGCTTAGTTTGTAGTTTAGAAACTGAGGCTTATCAAAACTAATATGCCCAGGATCATACAACTTACAATGGGATTCAAAAAGTAGCTAGCACTCAAAATAAAATGTCACTTCTAAACCTATGCTTTAAATCAGTAAACTAAGCCACCTAATAATTGGGACAATGGATAGAGATGCTAAAGTTAAGGAAAAGTTAAATGGTTTTTCCACCATCTCAGTTTCCAAACCAGTAACGTGGGCAATGATAGGGCATTAGGATTAATGAGTGTGACAATGAAACAGCACAGCGCTCATTGTAAGTGGTCAATAAATGGTAATTACTTTTAGGTGGGAGCATTGAGACCCCCGACTTGTTTCCATATGGAAGAAATTAAGCTTGGTTTCTCTCTCTACCTAGTACTCATATCTCCCTATAGGAGGAAGGACAAATATTTTGACTGGCAAGCCAAATCCTCCTTTTCCTCAGATCCACCTGTCTCTAGGAAAGTACACTTCACCTATTCATGCAATAGGGAACTTGCCTCACTCACATTATCTCTTGCAGGGTGGATAAATCCATTTAGTCCTGGCCATTTTGTCCACAAATCTAAGTCACATTATTATCACCTTTTTTAGTAACATTAAACCTGGCACTCTGGTCTCCAACTATCTGACTTTCACATTTTTTTTTTTTAAGGCAGGGTCTGACTAAGTAGTCTAGACTGGCCTTGAACTCATGATCTTCCAGCATTAGCCTCCACAGTGCTGTTATTACGGGTGTGTGCCACCATCTGAATTCTGCTGGGAGAGACATATTATATGCTGACAATCCCAAACTACATCACAAAGAGTATTACTCATCTATTATAGGTCAATCATGTATATTGATACATCTAGAATGTAAGCTATATTTTAATAAACAGGAATGTTTCTTACCCTGATTATAATTTGTGCCACATCAAAGTCTGAAACATCGTCCAAAATTGGCTGGGTATTTTCTGGTCCATAAACAAGGCAGTTAAACAAGGTTTTAGAAAAGAAACCAGGTGAAGGACCACCATGAACCAAAGAAATGGCAAGCATTTTGCCAGCTTCATAGTAAAGATTTTCTTTAAGAGCTGTAAATACAGACGATACAGATGAAAATACATTGACTATACTTCTCTTATTATAAAATAAGCATCTTTTTTTTTGGGGGGGAGGTTAGCTTCACACTTGCAAAGCAGATATTCTACTGCTTGACCATACCGCCAGTTCATTTTAGAGATGGGACCTCATGAACTATTTGCCCAGGCTGGCCTAGAACCATGATCCATTGATAAATCTCAGACTCCCAAGTAGCTAAGATTATAAGGCATGAGCTATGGGCACCTAGCTAAAATAAACATCATTTTATCTTTTTCTTTTGCAGTACTGGGCTTTGAACTCAGGACCTCACACATGCTCAGCAGGTGCTCTAGCCACTACGCCAGCCTGATAGCCTGATAAGCATCATTTTAAATGAAAACATATATAATTAAAACCAAACCCTAAAACTCTTAAGCATTAGACAAAGGTAAAACAATAATCATTAAAAGCTATTATCCTGTATGTAGATCTAAAATATATAACAGATATATTTTTTCTAAATGTAAAGTAATAACCTATTGTAGAAAAATTGTAAATACAGAAAATCTTAGGGAAAATTCTGAAGCATCTGTAATCATACCATAATAATAATTTTAAATTCTTTGGTATATTTTTGTCTATATATAAATACATTCATGAATAGTTTGATCTCTGCCTTTGTTCCACATACAAATTTTTTATACTATGCAAAGTCCCTCAAATTTCAAGTTAGTGAATGCACTAAAACTAGAGATACACTACAATGCCGACCATTTCCCCATTACTGGCTATTCAGTTGAGTGACATTTTCAACTATGAGATACAATATTATAATCAACATCTACCTACATCTGAGTATTTATAGGCCAAAGGATATATACTTTGTCAAGGTTCCTGGCATACATCATTTAGTTCATGCCCAGTAGTATAATTACACCACCCTCCCAGTTTTAACTATTCTTGAAAATGCTATTCAAAATGTTTTGGCAACTTTAATAGATCAAAACGGTATATAAATTTTCCTGTTAATTGTTCAAAACAATTTATTAAGAAGTAACATGTATAATACTTCAACTTATAATAAAATCTCTTCCCCAATGACCTTTAGTTACATTTCACAGATGAAGAAACAAAGATTGGTGTGGGTGATCAACTTAAGGAATCAAAGCTCTTGAAGTAGATGTGTACAAACCTGAATGAAGATTTTGTGATTTTTAAATTCAGGCAGTCTCCAATGTACCAAAGCTACCCTGAGTTAACATTACTGATTATTTGGGAATTTTTTTTCTTTAAGGGAATTGAGAACTAAGCTGCATATATTAATACAGTAAAAATGAGGCCTTAGGCAATGGTGAGGAAATTCTAAGGAAAAAACAGAGGAAATTTGAAAGGAATAAGCCTTCTTACACTTTTTCAAATTTTGTATTATAGAGAAAAAGTGATATAAAAGCTCCTAAGAATGCTAGAATTAGCCATTGTTTAGAGATGTCTGTTTTAATGGAATTAAGTCCCTGCCAATAGTAATGACAGAAGTATATATACAATTGTCAGAAGAAAATTCTTTTAAACAAAGTCATTAAAATGTTACACATGGACCATACAACTGTTTTAATTCAAGTCCCACGATGTAAAGAAACATGGGAAGACAAAATTCCAAATATATGAACTAGAAGAGTCCAAATAATCATCTATCCCATGTGGCCACTCTACTCAAGTGAAATTTGAGTGAATGGAGTTTAAATAAATTCATACTTAATTATGAAATAATCTTAAGGGTATTGCTATAAAGTATATATATTCTTAAACTATGCCTAACCACAAAACTTATAAAAGTATCATCTCTCATCCCCCTTTGCTGTACTTTACTAACACTAAATTATATATTACTAAAATAAATTATATATTTAGTTTGCATTTAATGAATATTAATTTTAACCAGCTATTTCTTTTTTATATATGCTATCTTCAGTATGTACATTAATAATAAAATACTTACCTTGAGAATTCAGAGACAAGTTCTTTGACAAGGACCCTTCAAACAATGAAGAGTTCTCCAGATGTTGCATTAAGAGACTCAGAAATTCTTGCCTTGATCCAGGATGTTCTCTTCCAAAATTATCATTTTCATTAACATAGACTACTTCGATTGTGTATGAAGGATTAAAGTTTTGGTTTTTGAACCCATCTAAGGCACTATTCCAGATATTGGTTTTGTTGATATATAATCTTTTAGTTATTTTTTTAATTTGGAATCCTAACTCTATCAGTATGGTTGAAATATCTCTTCTAAACTTGCTTCCTTGCCTATAAAACATGAATTTAAACATAGAGTACATTACTGTAAAGTATTTTATGTGAAACAGCAGTTATACAGATAAGAAAAGAGAAAAAGAGTTTGAAGAGAAATTCTTTCCCAACTGTTGCCCAAAAGAGGAATGGCTGCTATTGGAACCAAAAACATTTATTTGATTACCATACTTTTAAATTCTTGATTTCTCACCCCAATCTTCTACCAAATTAGAATCATTTATAAGAATGCTAATAATCTCAAATTTGATTAATTTGGTGGACTTAAGTTTAAGAGTCAGAAACTCAAACTCACACTTCCTGGGCCAGTAGCTAAAACAACCTCCTTAACTATATTAATACTGTATTGTTAATAATAAAATTATAACTAACAGTACAGCTAATATTATTAACAGAATTCACAATCCCTTAAATCACATCTTTCAGTCTCTACCAGTTATTTTCAATGTGATCCTAGACTAGCAGCAGCATCACCTGGGAACTGTTAGCCATGCAATCAACTGAACCCATAGCACGTCTATGCAATCATAACCTCTGTGTTCAAACAATCCAGATAGATTGTATGGACTAGCTCAATTACTCTCTATCTCAGCATCTTCTTCTGCAGGTGGAATTGATGTTCTCATTGTACAAAGATCATCTTTTTATACCAAGTATAAATTTGTCCCATCCTAAGACATTACAAGGCCCCATTATTGTCCAGACTTTGCTTTTTCTTTTTTCATACAATCAGAGTAATTCATTAACCCAAGTAGAGGAAAATCAAAGTTACACTTTATTATAGCAGGTTGACTCCTTGCTCCCACTCAGATTCTTCTAGAATATGATTTTGTGTTAAAGCAGGAGCAAGAAGTCAACCTTCCCCGGTGCAACATCTTTGGAAACCTAAACACTAAAGTTATTTCAAAGTAACATGAACATTTTTACATAAAAAGCATTTTAACAAATAATTATAGGTGAGATTATTCAGTTGCGTTAACAAAAAGTGGCATTTTAAAACAGTAATTCTAAGGGCTGGTGGAGAGGCTCAAGCAGTCAAGACAGCCTTGCCCAGCAAGCATGAGGCCCTGAGTTCAAACCCCAGTGGTACCAAAAAAGAAAAGGTAATTCTGCACTTTTTGACAAGTATTTAATATTCTACTTGTCTGAAAATTGAATTATCAAATGTTTTCACGACAATTCTCTTTCCCATCTTACAAGTTTGTAAACTTAAAACTACTTTTTCACAAGAAAGTACTTCACCATGCTTAGCTACTAATGTTACTTTTCTACTTTTTTTTCCTACTAGATAAAGTTAAGGCTCTAAACTCTTTTAGAGCCTTAACTCTTTTAGAGCAAAATTACATAAACTTAAAATTCATAACTACAACTGGACAAACACCTGATGTAGTATAAAAATGTAATAATACTAGTCTTGTTTAAATGTTTATGAATGATTTTAAAAGTTACCTATCTTGCTATCTGTGGAAACAGTTAAAAATTAGTGTAATAATAGGTATGCCTTAAATGTTCTAAAGAGAAATGTTGACATTTAGATTTCTGATACTGACTATGTTAAGCAAGTAATGATTACAACTTCAAAAACTAGGCTATCTTTATGCTAAATAAGACTCCTTCCTTCTAAAAAAGGGACATGGGGCCGGTGGAGTGGCTCAAGTGGTGGAGAGCCTGCCTCCCAAGCATGAGGCCCTGAGTTCAAACTCCAGTACAGCCAAATAAATAAATAAATAAATAAATAAATAAATAAACATGGTATACTTGATACTTTAATTTCCTGTCTCATTCTATTATCAAATAACATTATACAGACATTTTCCAGAACAGTGTTTCTCATACTATCTTGAGAATGATCTATGATAAAAACAATTTTACATTATATATAACTCACTAGCATATAATAAGGTAAGTAAAGTTGATTTTACATGCTTTCTTTGAATGTGCAATGTGATCTGACATATTGCATTCAATATTTTGTCCCATTTGTTTATTATTATTTGTTTTTAATGCTAGGTACATGGATTTCATGACCAAATGTTGGGTTTCCTAAATTACTGCATGATCAGCTAATATTCTCAGTGTGTATAGCACTTTCTGTCATTAATTTTCTCCATTGATTTTTCTATTTTTCTCAAATTCAAAATACACACCTCAGTAGATCTTTACGCTGAGTTCCAGGTGACTGTCTGGGCAACTTAGGTGACGACTCTTCCAACAAACAATCAGTAATTGCCATATTATTAGAGTTGGATAATGAATGCTTTTTGGCTTTTTGGAAATCTGCAGGTTTAAATCCCATTATTACGTTATTAGAAGTACAGGAAAAAACTTTTTAATTAACGTGAATTTGAATAAAAACATTTTTTATTCAAAATTACAAACTATTACCTGAATTGTAGATAATACTTCGACATTCCAAACATTCCCAATTTTGTTCCCATGATCGTAGTGAGGAACAGGCTAAATGTGTTCCACTAGAACCACAACACTGACAGCGTTTTATTTCCCATTTGCTGAGGGCATAAAAAAACCACATGCTTATGTTTTGATACAAATGTAATCTAGTTCCGGCCATCAGCAATGACACAGGCCTTACCCTCTGCCAAATACCTATAACTAACCCTTTTATACCACAGGAGGGAAAACAGATTGTGCCTTCCTTATTGCATTACTTTTTCTATTCCATTTAATATTTGTGACCATCTCCTCTAAATACCACTTACTTAAAAGGCTAAACTAATATGAACACACACACACACACACACACACACACACACACACACACACGAAGAAAATAAAACATCTGAAAGGTTCAGGATTAAGGAGAAAAATATTTTCCTTTACACATTTGGATAACTGCTCATAGGGAAACTACTGGGTCAATGTGTCTGATATGGAAGAAGCTTTCAGTAAATTTCAAGGTAGGGAATATTTCTGGAGATAGGTTGCTTCAACACTTTAGGCAGTGTATAACATGACAGGGTCCAAACTTCATACCTGGCTCAAATTCATATCCTCTCATCTGTTCTCTGCTCTGTGTTTCCGCATTGTGAGCTGTGAAATTTGACAGTCCATGTTCATATTTTCTGTGTCTGGGTATGAGTGTGGGTTGCAGTGTTGAGGCACCCTCTGCTTTGTGTAGGTATGAGTAGAACATTCTCTTTGCAGAGAAACAGATACGGCTCCCTGAGTGTGTGGAAATGTGGGTATCAAGACAGGTAGCTAAAGACTCCTCCACTGCTGCTGTAGGTATGAATATAGCAACCCTCTGAATATGAGCATGCAGGTGTATATGTGTCTGCCTCTGTCTCTTCCCCAGATAGTTCTACCCACCGGTGATGACAAGAAGATGACAGCTAACATGTTTATTATGCACTAGAACTAATTCTTATTTTTTTTCTTTTGGCTGTACTGGGGTTTGTACTCAGGGCCTTGCGCTTACCAGGCAGGCACTCTTATCACTTGAGCCATACCTCCAGACTCCCCAATTCTCAATCTCTACATAAAAAGATCAATCCTTAAGAGTTTAGAAGGTAGGGAGAACCAGTGTTAACCTCATTTTTAAGAAGAGAAAACCTAAGCACAAAGGGGTAACTTGCCCAATCAAGCTCACACTGGTTATGCCTTGGAGTGAGGTTTCCAAGCCACTGGCTACAGACTCATGCTGCTAGCCACTATACCATGTTGCCTTTCACCAATACTCCCTTCTTACTGGAATAACAGGGAGTAAGACTATGAAGGAAACATTCAGATAGCAGATACCCATGTTCCTGGCAGATATTTTGCCAGGAAGGCAAAACATGATAGTAAACCAAAAAAGTAACTTCTGAAAAGTAAAATTTTGTAGCTACTAATTGGGTGATTGATCAGTGAGTTAATTAAGAGCAGCCTAGAATGAACTAAGAATATCATCAATATTAGTGAATGTACTGCTTCTAAGAACTCATATACATACTCTTGCCTGTGCCTGACCACATCTCTTGAGGTAGATGATAGTGCTCACAAATAAATAATTAGGGACATTAGCTCAAGTAACATGGGCAGGAACACATACCACTTGATACCTTCAACAATGCCAATGCTATTGCAACTAGCACAAGGAAGGAAATCTGTGGCCCACAGTGGGGAATCAGAAGTGGGAAGAGCTGTTGAAGGGAAATGTTCCAATGCTGGCCAGATCTTAGTTAATTCTTCACATATTAGTAGGTGACCCAGCCAAATCACTTTGCATGACAAACAACGTTCCCAATATTCTGCTCTGCACTATAAATTTACTATGTTAATGAAGATGACATAATGGGATTAAGTATTTATTGAAATTTCCTACATAAATTACCACAAAACTGGACTTGTTAACTTTTGATCCTACATATTAAATGAAGGTACTCCTGATTCTGAGGGCCATATAGTGTACTTAAAAGGCACTGAAGAAAGCTGGGCACCGGTGGCTCATGCCTGTAATCCTAGCTACTCAAATGGCAGAAATCAGGAGGATCACAGTTCCAAGCAAGTCTGGGCAAATAGTTCGAGAGACCCTATCTCAAAAAATCCCAACAAAAAAGGGCTGGTGGAGTAGCTCAAGGTGTAGGCCCTGAGTTCAAGTCCCACCTTCCCCAAAAGTATAGCAGATATCTATTAACATTACAAAAGAGTAATCAATAAATTTCAAACGTCAATCCTTTTATAGTGTCCAAAAGAAACATTAGTAGATTGATGTGGCTAAATTACCTTCTAGAGCACTACTGTCCAATAGAAACTATACATGCAATGTATACATACAATGCAAACTATACATGTAATTTAACATTTTCTACTAATCACATTTGAACATGTAAAACAGAAACAGGCAAATTTACTTGAATATATTTTATTTCTAAAATATTATTATAACATATACATTATATATTATTAGTAATATTATGTATTATTATTATTCAACATGAAAATGATAAAAATTATTAACAAGGTATTTTAAGTTCTCTCTTTAACATGATTATGGGCTGAACTGAGCCCCCACAAAGCACATATTTAATTAAGTATTAATCCCTTATATCTCAAAATATGACTATATTTGGAGATAAGACATTAGGGTAAGCCCTAAAATCACGTGACTGATATCCAAATATATTAAAAAGAGAGATGAGGGAAGGATTCAGACAAACAGAGGGAAAACCATGAGAGGACGCAACTAAAAGAAAGTCTTCTACAAGCCAAGGAGAAAGGCACTTTGATCTTGGACTGCTGCTGGCCTCGAAAATTGTGAGAAAATAAATTTCTGTTGTTTAAGCCACATAGTCTATGGTATTTTGTTATGGCAGACTAGTGAATTAAGTCTATGGCATGTACTTTACATTTACAGCACCTTCTCAATTTATAATAGTCATATTGCGAAGACTCAATAGCCACATGTGACTAACAGCTACCATATAGAACATTGTTGCTCAGGAAAACAGAAATAGGTTACAACTACATGGACTATAAAAATTTCTCTGCAAACACATATAATTATATATTTAATAAATATATTTCATCTCAAGTTAAAACTTCAACACTCTCAGAGTAAAACTATGATTCACTAACTACAAAACCCACTCTCTCAGTGAAAGTTTAAATAAGAGACCACTAAATGTAATTCAACTTCCAGAAATACCTATTAGGTGCATTATAGTCTCGTCCTTCTTTGCAACGACATCTTCGAACATCACAACGCTCATAGTGCTGAAGAAGCTCTTGATAAGCATTTTCCTCTAATTCCCAGGATGCATCTCTATCAGTGAAGTAATACACAAAATAATGCTTTGACTCAAAATGTTACATGAAGAGGTAACTTGGAAACAAAGATAAAACTTGTGCTTTTTAGGCTCTTCTCTTCAGTGTCTAAATTCATTATGTTCTCCAGTTAATTACCCTCACAGAGATTTTCCACAAATGTGAAGTGGAAGGTTAAGCAGAAATTTTCTAAACTTACATTTTTCTAATATTTCACTTTCAATTTTTTTCTGTTGATTGATTGATTGAGACAAGGTCTCACTATATAGTTCAGGTTGACCTTATACTTACAATACTCCTACCTCAGTCTCCTGGCTCACCTCAAACTTGCAATACTACTACCTCAGTAATCCTGAGCGCTCAGATTACTGGCATGCACCAACACACCTTGTCCAATTTTTAATTTCGAGTTTACTATCACTGTATTTCTGGATTCCTCATCTTAAAAACATTAACATTCTTATCACTCATTTTAAACCCACTATGGTTCTCTTAGATAATTTATAATTACCACTTTAAAGACAATGTACAAATCAATCAAAATTGGACTCAGCTGAGGTACTAAGAGACACTACATCAGTAATAAAACATTTTCAAAGCAGTTCTGCACTCCAAGACCTCTTGATCTGGAAGGACAAGGCAGCACATTTCACCATTTGAAACAGCTCTTTTTCCATGATCACTTAATAGACATAAGTGGTTATTTCTAATGTTATTAAATCCCACACTTAAATTACCTACCCCACCTTTGTCAAAAGGCTAAATGTTGGGTTGGAAGTGTGGCTCAAGTGGTAGAGTGCCTGCCTAAAGAGCACGAGGTCCTGAGTTCAAACTACAGTACTGTCCCCACACAAAGGCTAAATATTACTCACTTTTCAGGAATATGAATTCCCATTTTCAACATCTCTTTCTGGAAGATATCACTGTTATTGCATATTGTACACCTAAAGAAAAACACTCCTGCATTTATTGCTTGAACCTATAGTGGAAAATGGAAAATCTATTGTTAACAATGTAAGCCTATTTCCAGGTTATGAATTTTATAACTAACAAAGCATGCTCTATTTTTCAATTAATATATTATGAAAATAACTGCCATGTCAGTGGTTCCCAAATCTTATAAACTAAGTTACTGCTAAAATCTGGAGAGCTTTTTCTAAATTGTCAAAAAATTAAAAAAGCAAAAATCTAACGAACAAACAGTTCTTAGCATTACATCTATCATCCATATATGTTTCTCAACTTTTGATAATTAATATCATTCAGTTCCTAAATATTTTGTTCCTTACACTATGAGAAAAACAATGAAAATCTTCAGTTACTTCATTTAGCTAGAACATTTGAGTGTTACATATAAATTATTACTGGTTCAATTTTTAACTTAATCTAAAACTCCCAAAAGGAAAGTATAAAATCTGTTCTTAATGCTATATCAAATACAAATAAAAAAGCTGAAGACAGGACATTCAAAGCCTATTACAAAGAATAGCATTCCCCAATAAAAAACTAGCACACACTCATTTAAAAAATATTTAACTTCTATTTTATAGGTGCTAAACATAATGCTATGTACCAAAAATAGAAACATAAAAGGACTTAGATTCAATTTTAAGGAATTCTATAAGTAGGTATATAGGCACACAAGTATAATATTGTATAAAAGTTTTTATTTTTAAGAAGTACATGCATGGAAGAAAGAAGAAGTATAATGAAAAATGTCACAGGGATAATGAGGTCAAAGCTAAATTTGGAAGAAGAAAAAGACGTGTGTCTGGAAAATTGGATGAAAGACATTCCCAAGGATAGGAAATGTCATAAATCAAGTGTCTGTGGCAAGACAATGACATGTAAATAGGAAACTACAATTAATAATATATTTAGGAAGTACATTCTGGCCATAATGAGGTTAGACAGGTAAATCAAAGCCAGAAAAAGAAAAGCCAACATGAAGAAAAAAAAAAATTGATAGGAAATAAGACAGTCAAGGAGAAAGTTTTTTCTACAGAAAACTGTCTAAAGTTAAAAGTAGCAAGAGTATAACTACAACAGCAAAGGATACACACACACTTATTAGGTACTTGGGAGAATGGTTTGTGAATTGTAAATAAAGAAGTGAATAAAGAGGATTTCAGGTTCAGATAGCTACTAAATGCCAAGTATGTGCATACGTGCAACACACACAGATTAAGGGAGGGAAGCAAAAAGTTACTGAAATAGCTGAAGCTATATGAGATTTGAAAAACTCACACAGATGCTGAGATCTTACTAAACACAGGATATAACATAAGGTAGTTTCTGGTATGGAAGAAAAAAACAGTATAGTACATATGGAAGATACTAAAACAAGATCAGAGCAATGATGGAGAAATCTAAACTGAACAGGAATAGTGAAATTCTGGAGATACAGAGCAAAAAGTTCTTACCAATTCTTTTGATGCTAATCTCTAGCCTCTCTCAACAAAATTCAATATAAAGTGCTTGCAGCAGTCACAAATAATGACATTTGTTTAGCCACATATCTATCTAGAGTGTGTAGATTTCATATACGTCAATTAAAATTCTGGTATCAAGGCTGAAAGTATAGCTCAAGTAGTAGACCACTTGTCTAACAAATGCAAAATCCAGAGTTCAAAACCCAGTACCACCAAAAAACAACCAAAAAAACTCTGAATTAAAGTGGAAAATCCCTAGGAGAGCCATCTAGGTAAAGAGACTAGAGAATTAGCCCTGTTTGAGCATTCTCTAGTCAACTAATAATTGCTTATTGATATTTTAACACAGACCTGCATCCATGTGACAGGTATCCAGGATTCTAAATTGATTTGCATACAAGGTTTTTGTTGTGGTAAGAGTATTTCTACTTTTTAAATGACAGAATTCAAATTCAGTTTCATCAGAGTGTTAAAAAAAAACCAAAAACCCTGCAAATACTAGGTCAATTTGGAGAACCTTTCTTTGCTTCATTATTAACATATAGATGAGGCAAATCTTATTTGTCCTAAAAAATACTACACTATTATAAAATTGACACAGTGAAGACTTTGGTAATAATTATATTCATTCAAATACAAATCTTCAATTAAGAAAAATTACTTTTTAAAGATTTTCATGACCGTCGTCACCAGCGGCACCCTCGCAGGGGGCCAGGTCCTGCCGCCGCCCACCCGCAGCTGCGCTGGCGCATGGACGGTTGTTCCCTGCAGAAGCTGCCTGTGCACATGGGCCTGATCGTCACTGAAAAGGAGCAGGAGCCCAGCTTCTCAGACATCACCAGCCTCGTGGTGTGGTGTATGGCCGTGGGGATCTCCTACATTAGCGTCTATGACAACCAAGCCAGCGCAGAGAATCTCCACTTCACGTTAAACGGAGAAACAAGGAGGGCCCCTGGGCCGCCAGTCGCTGGGGCCCAGACGGCTTGGGAAGACGTGGACCAGGTGAGCTTCATGGTACCGCAGTACTTCCACAGAAAAGCCTGGGCCAGAGCAGCATAGCCCCCTGGACAGACTGACCGCCACCCAGGGAAAAAAGAGAAACTGAGTAATAAGCAATGAGAGCAGTTAAGACACGCTGGAAAGAGGGTGGGGCGCCCTGAGCGCTGAAGATTGGGGGAAGGGAATCCTTCCCAGGACTGTAAATAAACAAGCCAGTGGGCAGGAGAGCCTCTGGTGGGAGCAGGAAAATTTGAGAAAGTGGCGCAGGGAAGAAAACTCCACAGGAGGAGGGAAAACCCACTTCCCACATGAACTGTAAACAAACATGGTGGCTGGCAGGAGAAGCAGCACTGCCCAGTAATCAGGAGCAGGAAAGCTTCTGAAAGTGGCGGTGGGAGGAAACTTCACAAGAGAGTTACATACATGAACTGTATGTAAATAAACACGCAGGCCTGACAACGCGGGTGCAGTGTCACCTTTCCCAGTGCTTGGAAAGGGGAAAGCCTGTAGCAGAGGCTCCCGCACAGGAGAACTCTGAGCAAACAAAGCCTGCAGGGCCAGGTGAGTGCTAAGCTCACCCCAGAGATCTGCATAAACAACGCCTCCAGCAACAGCAGGCTGACAGAAGCGGGCAGGCAAGCCACAGCTGCAGATACATTTCTCAGTACTGTCTCCAGACTCTTTTCTTTTCTTTTTCTCCCTACCTTTGATGAGAGAACAACCGAATTACACCTGCAAGCAGAAAAACTAACTGAAACTGTATTGCATTTGAACTTGGGACACTAGGTGGGATTTTTTTGGTGTGTGTGTGTGTGTGTGTGTGTGTGTGTGTGTGTGTGTGTGTGTGTGTAGTTTTCTTCTACTTTATGCGTCCCCTTTGATGAGACAACTACAAAACAACATCTGAGGCACCATCTCCAGGATTGGGGACTGAGACGAACACCAAATCATTAAGATGGAAATTTCATTGCATTTGAACTTAGAGGGCTTTTTGTTTTTTTTTTTTAAATTTTCTATTTTCCATTTTATTTTAATTCATTTTTAATATATAGATATTTCTTTCATTTACTTAATTTTTATTTTTAATCCTATCTTAATTTTTTTTTTCATTTTTCAATCCTATCTCTGTCCCTCAGCTTACTGTCAATTACTACACTAACACTCCCTCTTTATACCTTTGAAACTTTCTTGTCTGAAACCTTGTTCTGCTTTCTCTCTCTTGTCTGTGTATTTGTTTTCCCCTTTTCTTTAACTTCTTGCTTTCCATCTCAGCTCACCCTTCCATTCTAAATATTAACATTGTTATTATTACAAGCTAGAAAATACTTAATTGCACACAGTTCAGGGACAGTAACAACACCAAAGACAATGACGGGAAGACAGAAAAAACAGGGAAACCAGTATCCCCACAGCAAAAAATTACTACAGGAACAAGAGGGGAATGAAGAAAACAGAAACTCAGATCCAGACTCCAACAAAATGAAGATGAACTACACCAAAGGACCCAATGAAGCCCACAAGAATAATTTAAAAGAAGACATATTACAAGTACTCAATGAGAATTTTATAGAGATGATACTGGATAGGGTCAACCAAAATGTACAGGAGACACTCACGAAATTCCAAGACAACAAAAATAGAGAATTTGAAAAAGCAAAAGAAGAAAAGGAAACCATAGAAGCACTGCATAAACACCAAAGTGAAAGAGAAACACGATGAATAAACAGATAAATGAACTCAGGACAAAAATTGACAACATTAAAGAGGAAAACAGCCAGGATAAGGAAAACCTCAGAAAAAAGAACGAAACAGAACTGCAAAACAAAACGGAAGGCCAATCCAGCAGAATAGAACAAACAGAAGACAGAATCTCAGAACTTGAAGATGAAATAGTAATTAAAGGAAAAACTGAACAACTATTAATTAAACAACTCAAGACCTGTGAAAAGAAAATGCAAGAACTCACTGACTCCATCAAAAGACCAAACTTGAGAATCATGGGCATCGAAGAAGGAGAAGAGGTGCAAGCGAAGGGAATGCGTAATATATTCAACAAAATAATAACGGAAAATTTCCCCAATCTAAAGAAAGATATTCCCATACAGATGCAAGAGGCCTCCAGGACACCAAAAAGACCAGACCAAAATAGAACTACTCCACGACATATCATCACTAAAACAACAAGTTCAAAAACTAAGGAAAGAATATTGAAGGCTGTAAGAGAGAAAAAACAACATACAAACGTAAACCTATCAAAATCACAGCAGACTTCTCAACAGAAACATTAAAAGCAAGAAGAGCGTGGAGTGAGATGTTCTGGGCACTGAATGAAAATAACTTCAACCCCAGAATACTCTACCCAGCAACACTATCATTCAAAATAGATGGAGCAATAAAAGTCTTCCATGATAAGCAGAAACTAAAACAATATGTGACCACAAAGCCACCACTACAAAAGATTCTGCAAGAGATTCTGCACACAGAAAGTGAAACCCAACTTAACCATGAAAAGACAGGCAGCACCAAACCACAGGAAAAGAAAAAGCAAGACAGTAGAGAGTAACCTCAACTTAGGTACACACAATCAAACCTTCAAACAACTAAGACAACTAAATGACAGGAATCACCACATACCTATCAATACTAACACTTAATGTTAACGGACTTAATTCACCCATCAAAAGGCACCGCTTGACGAAATGGATTAAAAAGGAAGATCCAACAATTTGTTGCTTACAGGAGACCCACCTCACTGACAGAAATAAGCATAGGCTTAGGATGAAAGGCTGGAAGATTTACCAAGCCAATGGCCCCGGAAAACAGGCAGGAGTAGCAATACTTATCGCTGACAAAGTAGACTTCAAACCTACATTGATCAAATGAGATAAAGAAGGACATTCCATACTAATAAAAGGGGAAATAGACCAAAAGGAAATAATAATCATCAATCTGTATGCACCCAATGTCAACGCACCCAATTTCATCAAACATACCCTAAAAGACCTGAAAGCATATATAAACGCCAACACAGTGGTTGTGGGAGACTTTAACACCCCATTATCATCAATAGATAGGCCATCCAAACAAAAAATCAATAAAGAAATACTACATTTAAAATATGCAATAGATCAAATGGACCTAATTGATGTCCAGAGAACATTTCATCCAACTTCTACACAATATACATTCTTCTCAGCAGCCCATGGAACCTTCTCCAAAATACATCATATCCTAGGGCACAAAGCAAGTCTCAGCAAATATAAGAAAACAGAAATTATACCGTGCATACTATCTGATCACAATGCAGTAAAGTAGAACTCAACAACAAAAGTAAAGTCAAAAAATATGCAAACAGCTGGAACCTAAGTAACTCATTACTTAATGAAGAATGGATCATCGATGAAATAAAAGAGGAAATTAAAAAGTTCCTGGAAGTCAATGAAAATGAAAACACAACCTACTGGAATCTATGGGACACAGCAAAGGCAGTTCTGAGAGGAAAGTTTATAGCCATGAGTGCATATATTAAAAAGACTGAAAGATCCCAAATCAATGACCTAATGATACATCTCAAACTCCTAGAAAAACAAGAACAAGCAAATCCCAAAACAAATAGAAGGAGAGAAATAATAAAAAAAGAGCTGAACTCAACGAAATAGAAACCAAAAAAACCATACAAAGAATTAAAGAAACAAAAAGTTGGTTCTTTGAAAAAATAAACAAGATCGACAGACCCCTGGCAAACCTGACTAAAATGAGGAGAGAAACAACCCAAATTAGTAGAATCAGGAATGCAAAAGGGGAGATAACAACAAACACCATGGAAGTCCAGGAAATCATCAGAGACTACTTTGAAACCTATATTCAAATAAATTTGAAAATTTTAAAGAAATGGACAAATTTCTAGATACATACGACCATCCAAAACTGAACCTATAACACAAAATGAAATTGAAGCAGCAATCAAGAGTCTCCCCAAAAAGAAAAGTCCAGGACCTGATGGATTCTCTGCTGAATTCTATCAGACCTTTAAAGAAGAACTGATACCAACCCTCCTTAAACTGTTTCATGAAATAGAAAGGGAAGGAAAACTGCTGAACACATTTTATGAAGCCAGTATTACACTTATCCCAAAACCAGGCAAAGACACCTCCAAAAAGGAGAACTATAGGCCAATCTCCTTAATGAAAATTGACACAAAAATCCTCAACAAAATAATGGCAAACCGAATTCAACAACACATCAAAAAGATTATTCACCATGACCAAGTAGGCTTCATCCCAGGGATGCAGGGGTGGTTCAACATACGAAAATCAATAAACGTAATAAACCACATTAACAGAAGCAAAGACAAAAACCACTTGATCATCTCAATAGATGCAGAAAAAGCCTTTGATAAGATCTAACATCATTTCATGATAAAAGCTCTAAGAAAAGTAGGAATAGAAGGAAAATACCTCAACATTATAAAAGCTATATATGACAAACCTATAGCCAGCATTATACTTAATGGAGAAAAACTGAAAACATTCCTTCTATAAACAGGAACCAGACAAGGATGCACACTATCTCCACTCTTATTCAACATAGTACTGGAATTCCTAGCCAGAGCAAGTAGGCAAGAAGAAGGAATAAAAGGAATACAAATAGGTAAAGAAACTGTCAAAATATCCCTATTTGCAGACGACATGATCCTATACCTTAAAGACCCAAAAGACTCTACTCAGAAGCTTCTAGACATCATCAATAGTTATAGCAAGGTAGCTGGATATAAAATCAACACAGAAGAATCATTAGCATTTCTATACAATAACAATGAGCAAACTGAAAAATAATGTATGAAAACAATTCCATTTACAATAGCCTCAAAAAAAAAAATCAGATACCTAGGTGTAAACCTAACAAAAGATATGAAAGACCTCTACAAGGAAAACTATACACTTCTGAAGAAAGAGATTGAGGAAGACTATAGAAAGTGGAGAGATCTCCCACGCTCATGGATTGGTAGAATCAACATAGTAAAAATGTCTATACTCCCAAAAGTAATCTACATGTTTAACGCAATTCCCATCAAAATTCCAATGACATATATTAAAGAGATTGAAAAATCTACCGTTAAATTTATATGGAAACACAAGAGGCCACGAATAGCCAAGGCAATACTCAGTCAAAAGAACAATGCAGGAGGTATCACAATACCTGACTTCAAACTATATTACAAAGCAATAACAATAAAAACCGCATGGTACTGGCACAAAAACAGACATGAAGACCAGTGGAACAGAATAGAGGACCCAGATATGAAGTCACACAACTATAACCAACTTGTCTTTGACAAAGGAGCTAAAAATATACAATGGAGAAATAGCAGCCTCTTCAACAAAAACTGCTGGGAAAACTGGTTAGCAGTCTGCAAAAAACTGAAACTAGATCCATGTATATCACCCTATACCAAGATTAACTCAAAATGGATCAAGGATCTTAATATCAGACCACAAACTCTAAAGTTGATACAGGAAAGAGTAGGAAATACTCTACAGTTAGTAGGTATAGGTAAGAACTCTCTCAATGAAACCCCAGCAGCACAGCAACTAAGAGATAGCATAGATAAATGGGACCTCATAAAGCTAACAAGCTTCTGTTCATCAAAAGAAATGGTCTCTAAACTGAAGAGAACATCCACAGAGTGGGAGAAAATATTTTCCAACTATACATCAGACAAAGGACTGATAACCAGAATATATAGGGAACTTAAAAAACTAAATTCTCCCAAAACTAATGAACCAATAAAGAAATGGGCACGTGAACTAAACAGAACTTTTTCAAAAGAAGAAATTCAAGTGGCCAAAAAACACATGAAAAAATGCTCACGATCCCTAGCAATAAAGGAAATGCAAATTAAAACCACGCTAAGATTCCACCTCACCCCTGTTAGAATAGCCATCATTAGCAACACCACCACCAACAGGTGTTGGCGAGGATGGGGGGAAAAAGGAACCCTCATACACTGTTGGTGGGAATGTAAACTAGTACAACCACTCTGGAAAAAAATTTGGAGGCTACTTAAAAAGCTAGATATTGATCTACCATTTGATCCAGCAATACCACTCTTGGGGATATTCCAAAAAGACTGTGACACAGGTTACTCCAGAGGCACCTGCACACCCATGTTTATTGCGGCACTATTCACAATAGCCAATTCATGGAAACAGCCAAGATGCCCCACCACTGACGAATGGATTAAGAAAATGTGGTAACTATACATAATGAAATTTTATGCAGCCATGAAGAAGAACGAAATGTTATCATTCGCTGGTAAATGGATGGAATTGCAGAACATCATTCTGAGTGAGGCAGCCTGGCCCAAAAGACCAAAAACCGTATGTTCTCCCTCATATGTGGACATTAGATCAAGGGCAAAAACAACAATGGGATTGGACTTTGAGCACATGGTAAAAGCGAGAGCCCACAAGGGAGAGGTGAGGATAGGTAAGACACCGAAAAATCTAGCTAGCGTTTGTTGCCCTTAATGCAGAGAAACTAAAGCAGATACCTTAAAAGCAACTGAGGCCAATAGGAAAAGGGGATCAGGAACTAGAGAAAAGGTTAGATCAAAGGGGGTGGGGGCAGTGGGGAGAAATGAATCAAGCCTTGTATGCACATATGCATAATAAAAGAAAAAGAAAAAAAAAAAAAGAATTAACCTAGAAGGTAACACACACGCACAGGAAATCAATGTGAGTCAATGCCCTGTACAGCTATCCCTATCTCAACCAGCAAAAACCCTTGTTCCTTCCTATTATAGCTTATACTCTCTCTACAACAAAATTAGAAATAAGGGCAAAATAGTTTCTGCTGAGTATTGAGGGCGTGGGGGGGAGAGGGAGGGGGTGGAGTGGGTGGCAAGGGAGGGGGTGGGAGCAGGGGGGAGAAATGACCCAAGCCTTGTATGCACATATGAATAATAAAAGAAAAAAAAAAGATTTTCATATAAAGTGAACTCCTTCCTAAATAGGTAGGGATCACACACTTCATGATAATAAAACTATACTCTCTGGGATTCTTTTATACATACTTCTTTGCAAGAATTAACAAAATTTCTAGTACTTCCCCAACAAAATAGGCCCTTATCTGTTACTTTTAGCTAAACAATCCTAAGCATAAAAGTTCAAAGTCTATACAAAAAGACAGAACCCAACCAAGGTTTACTACATTGATTAGTGTTATCACTTTGAAGATTTTAAACTTAAGTAAATCCTTTATTTACTTATATGCAGTGTCACTGTTGAACCCAGGACTTCACACACACTGGGTAAGTACTATTCTACCACCTACGTATATCCTGGCCCAATGCTGTATTTCATTATATTCTATTTATTTGAAAATTGTTCATCAGGCTTGATATACCAAGTGACTATGAAAGAATTAATACCTTAAAATCACTGACAGAAATCAGCAACTGGTCAAGGAGCTATGATTAAATTTTTATCATAGTAAAAAACAAAATTAGGGTTTTGCTGTGTTGCCCAGGCTGGCATTAAACCCGTGGTCCTTTTGCCTTAGCTGTCCAGGTACTAGGAAAGTGTGCACCACCATGCCTGGCTTAGTTAAAAAAAAAAAAAAAAAAAAAAAAAAAGTTAAGAAATGGTCTCTAAATTGAAGTGGCCATTCACAGAATACATGCCAGCTATACATCAGACAAAGAGACTGATAACCAGAATATACAGGGAGCTCAAAAAACTAAACTCCACAAAATCAATGATCTAATGAAGAAATGGGCAAATGAAATGAATAGAGCCTTTTCAAAGGAAGAAGTCCAAATAGCTAAGAACACATGAAAAAATGCTCACCATTCCTGGCCATAAAAGAAATGCATATCAAAAGTACCTTAAGATTCTACCTTACACCTGTTAGAATAGCTACCATCAAGAACAGAAACAACAACAAATGTTGGCAAGGATGCAGGGGGAAAGGAACCCTGATACACTGGTGGTATAAATCTAAGCTAATACAACCACTATGGAAGATAGTTTGGAGACTCCTTAAAAAACTAAAACCAGACCTGCCATATGATCCAGCAATACCAGTTCTAGGGATATACCTGAAGGATTGTGAGTCAGCTTACAACAAAGGCACCTGTATACCAATGATTATTGCAGCACTGTTCACAATAGCTAAGCTATGGAAATAGCCAAGATGCCCCACTACTGATGAATGGATTAAGAAAATCTGGTATTGATACACAATGGAATTTTACTCAGCCACAAAGAATGAAATTTTGTCATTCACAGGTAAATGGATGAAACTAGACAAAATCATCTTAAGTGAAGACAGCCAGGCTCAGAAGGCCAAAACTACACGTTCTCTCTCATATGTGGAATATAGGCCTAAAACAAATACAGCAATATGATGAAAACCTGGCCACACTAAGCAGAGATCACAGCATGGGGAAACTAAGAACTTGAAAATGGCTGATATATTCTCTATACAAGAATGAATATAGAAATCTTAACCAACTTAAACTACCATAAGAAAGGGACTAAGGTAGAATGAAGAAAATTTGAGAATATAAACCAGTTGGGATTATAATACATATATACATGGAAATATCACAAGAAACCTCCCTGTGTAGCTACCTTTGTCTCAAATAAGCTAAAATGTCATGTTTTTCATTTTATCTTTTCTCGTTTTTCTTCTTCAAAATCAGAGAACAGGACAGCGGAACAAGTCCTGCCTGGGGGGGAGGGCTAGCACCAGTGGGAGTAGGGGAGGTTATGGGGAAAGGGGGTAGAGGAGGGTGAATATGGTACAAAAAAATGTGTATACATGTAAGTAAATGCAAAAATGATACTTGTTGAAACTGTTCCAGCAATGGGGGGGGGGGGGAAGAGAAGAGGAGAAAGGAAAACAGTAGAGGGGTTGAATTCATGTATCATATATTTATATATTTGATATATTGTAAGAACTTGTGTAAGTGCCACAATGTACTCTCACCCAACACAACAATAAAGAAAAAACAATCAGCCTCTTAACATTTAAATAGTTTACTATCAAGCTTTTCTTTTTCTCACTTTATATTAAATATACAAATGGAATTTAGTATTTAAAATTTGTGTTTTATTCATTTTGAAAACCAAACAAAATCCTTAGGTTAAAAACAATAAAATTTTATAAATAAACATTTTATATTAAAATATGCTACACACTGACTTTAAAGTTGTTTTTAAAAGTTATAGGTAATAAGAACTAGGATACAAAAATGCCAACTCTCTTTAGAGTTCAAATCAGCAAGCAAAAAATTTTATAACATTCAAAACATCTTACCTGTAAACAGTCTCTATGAAACCAAGCATTCTTACAACAAGGACTTCGCAATATGCTGTAACTGGGAATAGGCTCAATAAATTCCAAACAAATGGTGCATGGTAGGGAGTCTCGATAATTATTAGATGTAATTATTTGAACAGGTCGATGTTTCCAACAAAATGACCTAAACGTAAATTATTTAAGAATAGTATTTAATGGAATGCAAAACACAAGAGGCTAACATTGTAATTTACATATGTAAGACAAAATTCACTTAAATCTGTCTCATCATTAACCGAAAATAAGTCTTGGCATTATTAGCCTCATAATCTATGAGGAGCTTCAAAATATAAACGTTTTGGTGGTGAGATTACCTCATATAGAATTTTAGTAACATACTGGCAATATTGTTAGCAATGGGACATATAATACTCTTATACTCAAGAACTGAGTACATATTATTGTACTTGACATTATATAAAACTAAAGAACTTAACCATAAAATAGAAAGCAAATAACAATCTAGTCCTAATCTGTCTTACTTCCATTTGTATTTTATAAACTACAGTTTTCTTATATGATAACAATTCATTATATAGGCCAAAATATGAAGACAAAGAAATGGAACACTCATTGAAGCCAAGTGTAAAAATTCATAAAATCTTAATGCTTGAAAGTTGTACTCAGGAAGCATGTATTTTCAGGGGCAGCCCAGGCCATAATGTTTAGTTTTTGGACTCAACCAAATTTACAGGCTTCCAACTTACACACTAAAAAACACACATGATCTGGTGAAAGAAAAGTGGAATATTAATTCTAAATGGTGACATAAAAATCTAGAATTATGTAAGATGGAAATTTTCACTAAATATGATTAAAGTTCAATGTTATATCCTATAGGTAAAAACTGAAGGAAAATATTAATCATTAGACCCATTCTAGACATTGCAATTCTTAAAGACTTAGATAGAGATAGCAATAATTCTATATGTGGATATATATATCAATATATATACATCTTATATATTTCTTCCATATATCCTAATCTATTATATATGTAAACATATATATAGAAACCCATACAGCTTTAAAAATTAACTTTTCAAAGGAATTATATTTTGGGGATATCCATTTTCTACTGTTCCATAACATTCATATTTAACGGTTAAATAACTCACGCAAAATTCCCAGTAAACTGGAAAATACATTCTCTCTGAAGTCCACATGGAAAATGATAACTTCGTTTACATCGAGGTGCAACGCATCCAATTGAAGCACCATTTTTCTTGCAAACACAACATTTCTAAGAAGAAATATGAAAATAGGGCCACAACACAGAATTTGAGTGCTATAATATGATTGAGGTTATTAATGAATATTCCTTGTAGGGAGGCTGAAAATTATTTTCATCATTAACAGCAGTGGTCACAGTGTATTGAAGAAAATTCCTGAAAAAACTGTTCTACCCAGAAACAATCTAGACACACCAAAAATTCACCACTACAAGGAAAAAGCCCTTTTCTTTCCCACGTGCTGAAATACTTTAATATGAAGGGTTTATAAACAAAAAAATCTACAAAAGTTAGGAAATACCAAACAGGAAAACAATACTAAAACCACTTTGGAAAATACTGGCTAAGATTACTCTAACCTAACCAAAATTAAAAAGCATTAGACATCTATAACAGGTTGAATAGTGATCTCCAAAAGGATATTCAATTCCTAACTCCCAGTACCTGTGAATTGTAGAAATAGTGTCTATGCAGATGTGTAAGAATCTCAAATTGAGATTGTCCTGGATATAGGGTGTCCTATATGCCCTATGATTGGTGTCATTAAGAGAAAAGAAAGACATATTTAAAACAGACAGACAGAAAAAAAGCCCGTATGAGGATGTAAGCAGAGATTAGGGTTACATGGCCAAAAATCAAAGAACACCAAAGGATGCCAACAGTTATCAGAAGATAGAAGAGAAGCATAGAATGAATTCTCCCTCAGAGTCTCTAGAAGGGTTCAACCTTTCTGACACCTTGTTTTAGAACTCTGGCTTACAGAATTAAAAGAGAATACATTTCTGTAACTTGTTATGGCAATCCTAAGAGATAATTACTATACCACTGTCACTACTCATAATGTACCAACACTGATACGTAAATAGAAAGACAATAATTAGAAAAACACAGAGCTCAATGTGAAACATCTTGGTACCCTTTAAAATGGTCTTTATAATGGTCACTGATTCAGGGATTATAGCCTTACTGTTAACTACTCAAGTATCATCCAAGTCTTAAGAAGAATCCTTGGCCAAACTTAGACTTTCCCAGTGAACTGACCCAAGGAATTCTAGTTTATGGTAAAGAAAATGGGCACAACTCTTCAGGATCAAGACATTGTTAAAAGTTCACAACATACTTGGTGAGGATTCAGATGTTTTAAAAAACAGGTAGCTCTAAACCATAAGGGTACTCTCATCAATCTTCACCACAAGCTTACTATTATCAGGAAATTAAGGAACTGTGATACCAATATCTTCACTTGGTCTTTAATTTCATGCAAACCTTTCACCTAAGGTTCTTCCTTGAGCTATAAATCTTCTATTTTACCATCAATTCTTAAAAATGACTCCTCTAACTTCTATGCCTTAAATAAAATAAATGTTTCTATCTGCTTCCCTGTAGACCTCGAATGAAGCTGTTTATTTGCCCATCCTCCTTAATTTTCAGACTTGGCATAGGGTGAAGGTAAAACATACACTAGGGAAGAAAGGAAAACAAGCAGAACATTACTTAAGTTCTGCTAGAGGTTTTAGGCCACTATTCTAATCTTCATACTTAAAAAAAAATCCAGTCATGTCCCTAATGACATCTAACTTTTTACCTAGTAACCTTTTAGTCACTCCTCTACCTCAAGACTTTAGCACCTAGATCACAGTGTGCTTTCTTTGTATGTTAACTTTTGCTATCACTCTAAATAACTTTAGAATTGATAGGACAAGCTTTCTTTGACTTCCTTAACTATAATGTGTCAATGCTCTTCGTCTTCTACTTCAATGTAATGAATCCCCGCAGCACCCAAGCTGCTCCACTTATAGAAATCAATTTCAGTATCGCATTCTCTGAACACAACTCCCAATACTTTCAATCTTCTTCTCCAACTCTCATTTCTACTGGAACCATGTAGAAACCTACAGTCTTTTCCTTGCATATAGCAAAGTGGCAATTGTATAGAAGATTCACAAAAATTGAATGAACAAGGAATTAAAGTTTAGAATATACATAGAAGGGTCACAGAGTTAGGGAGATAAAAAGTTACCAGTCTGTACAGTTGCGCAATTTCTACCTCAACCCACCATCTCAATCTCAGCAACTAAGGGAGAAGAATTAAAAAGCAGGGCTAGGAGCATAGCTCAAGTGTTAGAGCACCTGCCTAGCAAGCACAAGGTCCTCAGTTCAAACCTGTTACTACCCCTCCCCCCCACAAAATAATCCAAAAGTAAATGGTTGGGCTGATTCAGAATCGGAAGTTTGCAGATCAGTAGAGTGGAACTCTGGTCACAATTCTGATGAAAGCGTGAGTAACATGATGGAAAAGTTGAATATGATAAGGAAGTGAAGTCTATATTGTAATGTGTATTAACCAGAGTTAGTTAATCTCTCACTTGCAAAAACACAAAATGTTTTACTAAAATCTAACACCACATTTGATCAAATTATGGGATCATAAATTGAAGTCACAAATTTCTAGTACAGAAACTGACAGAAAAGACTTCTCTCAAGTATTGATAATATTTATGATATTCAATCTCATGAATAAAAATTTTTCTTACCAGTTTAGAAGCTCTATTCACTTCCTTCCTGATGTCTTCTATTAGAAAACCATACACTCCTTCTTCTTCTTTACCTCTCTGCCAAATTCCACTTGACATCAACTGTGAATATATTCTTAATTAAAAATTAATTCTAAGAAACTAATGTGGAAATACATATCTTCTACATTCACGCTAATAAAAAAAGACATAAAATGACTCAAATTTCAAGCACATAATTGTTTTTGATGACAAAAGTTAAGAGACTACTCACACACTTTGTATACCCAAACTGGATTCCAAAAGCATCAGAAAAAAAGAAAAAGAAGTAGGTAGTTGGGTGGGAAGGAGAGGAAGGAAGAAGAGGAAGTAGAGGAAGGAAGGGAGGAGGGAAGGAAGGAACAGCACCTAAAAGTAAGCATTAGGAAAAAAGGAGTGGTAAATACAAAAAGTTGTAAATGTAATAACAATAAACACCATGGAGATAATTCAGATTATCAGTGATATTTCAGGCTAACATTAAATTTATCTGAATTCTGAATTATAAATGGGAAATCATAGTTAACAAATCTCACTTTAACTTCATAGTTTAAAAATATGTTAAGGAGACATCAATCAAGTTGGACTATGAATAAGAAAAACTGGCTTGCAAACCAGGCTCTATGCCTAAACTTCTGGAACCCTAAGCAAGTAATTTAATGTTGCTGACCTTAAATATGAAAATAATATTGTAACAGATTGCCACTACTCACCATATGGAGTGCTACAGTCCTTTCCTGGGACATAGCATAGTGGAGACCATATAGAAGATTCACAATAATAAATGAGCAAGGGAAGCACCCGACCATTACTCTTTTAGCTATAGCATTCTAATACCACTTGAATTATTCTAATACTTGAATCATCACAATAATTCCTTGTACCTAACAAAATATTCCTTTTGTACCTTCCTGGGACTGGGTTGGATTGAACCCAGGGCTTTGCCTTTGCAAACAGACATTTTATTGCTTGAGCCACTCCTCCAGTCCATTTAGCTCTGGTTATTTTGGAAATGGGGTCTCATAAACTATTGCCCAGGCTGGCTTCAAACTGTTATCCTCCCAATCTGTTTCCCAAGTAGTTGAGATTACAGGTGTGACCACTTGTACCTGGCCAAAATAGACTTAAATGGGTCAAACACGGGGTCAATAGTTTATTTTTGAAGTATTATGCTCATAAAAGTATTATACTCAAACAAATGAGCATTTGGTGTGCTCAACAAATATGCTAAGTAAAAAATACTTCAACAGAGCAAATCTATGATCAGAGAAATTTGTTATAATCAGTATGTCCTAAAATACAGGTGACATTACCTTAAAAATGAAATATGAAAATTATCCTACCAATGAAACAGCTCTAACTCTACTGCATAAAATACACTCTTAGAAAAGTGAACATATTTTCTTTTGTACTGCAAAATATAAGACTTCAACTTAAAATGCCAAACTTCATGTTCCCATAAGGCATGGTACAAACTGATTTTAGTTCCTAGATGAGTCTATAAGTATATTTAATCCATAGAGTACCTGTGGGTCACTTCATTTTTGGAGAACGAACAAGGAATATTTAAGACAGATCCTTGAGAATATGAAAGAATTTTAACATGGATGATGGTAGGTTTAAAAATGCATTCAACAAATTTACTGATACTCCTTCCGTTAAGAGGTGGAGTTTAATTCCCTCCCCTTGAGTGTAGGTTACACTTGACAATATTTGTGGTGTGTGACTGTGAAGACTAGGTAATGATTCTTCAAGTGTCTCTGTCTCTCTCTCTCTGTCTCTCTCTTCAGTTGCTTTGGGGGAAGCCACATGACACATTGTGAGAGGGACACGCCTCTTGCTAACAACTAGGAGGAAGGAATTGTGGCCAAAAGCATGTTAGTCAGTTACTGGAGGTAGATCCTCCAGGTCTATAAAGCCTTCTAATAAGATCTAGCTGACTATTTATTTATTTTGCAGTACTGGAGTTTTAAATTCAGGGCTTGCATTTGCTAGGCAGGCTCTCTACCACTTCAGCCAGCTCTTGACCCTTTTTGCTTTAGTTATATTTCAAATAGGGTTACATATTTTTGCCCAGGCTGTCCTGGACCACACTTATGCCTTACACATAGCTGGGAGCACAGGCTTATACTACTACCACACCTGGCTTATTGGTTGAGATGGGGGCTTGCTAACTTTTTGTCTGGGCTGGCCTAAAACCATGATCCTCCTGATCTCTGCCTCCCAAGTAGCTGGTATTACAGGAGTGGGCCACAGCACCCAGCCTGGCTAACATCTTGATTGTAATCTCAGATTGTAAGACTCTGAGTCAGATCTATTCAGCTCAGTTGATACCAGATTCCTGAACTTCTGAACCTTCAAACAAGTCTTTTCATGATTTATCACTAGCAATGTGAAAATGAGAAAGTAGTGAAAAATGAAAAAGAGCACTTTCTGTATAGATCCAACCAATTTTCTTTTTCAGTCAGACAAAAATAAATAGGCACAGGTCATAAGTCTTTCATATGTATCACACAGGTTCAAAAACTTGGAAAAAATATTTTTATGGATAAGTTAAATGATTTTTCCAATTCTCAGAAATTAGTGTCAGCATCTAATTTCTCTTCTTTAGAATACCAAATTTTGGACTGGTGGAGTGGCTGAAGTGGTAGAGCATCTCCCTAGCAAGAGTGAGGTCCTGAGTTCAAACCCCATCACCACCAAAGAACAAAAACAAAAACCCACAAAAAAACCAAAATTTCTAGAATTATAAATCATACTCACCAAGCAATAGTAATGTACAGTGAGATTCCATTTCTCATTAGTTTTCTTTTCTCCATATTTATTAGGACAGTCATCATTTTTTCGACAGAAAACACAAGCTAACAGTGGGAAAGCAAAATAGATATATAAAATATTTAAAATTTTTAAAATATGGAATTGGTAATTGATATGTTAAATTCTGAGAAAGCAAATAGCATTACAGTATTCCTTTAGTAATTAAAATTTCCAATACCTATTTCTAAAACATTAATATGACTTTATATTTGTTGTGAATTCCAGTGTAGTTAAAATGGCAACTTGAGGGGTAACATCAATAAAAAATGATGGATTAGGGAAATCCAATATTCTGTTCTTCTAGTTAAACAATGATGAAGCTTACAAAAAATGTCAGAATCAATTTTTTAGAAGCTCTTGAATGTAATAAACTTCCCCAAATTAGAATTCTTTTTATGAAGAAATAAGCTACCATTCATAACTTCCCAGCTGGGCAGAAGGACAATGGCTTAGGGTGGCCCATGTTCCTGGTATGGACTGCTGGTCCAAGAGGAAATAATATGGACCTTTTTCCCAAGGGAACAAGATTACGTGTTCTGAGCTATGTGGCAGCTCTCTGAGGGATGGGCTATGATGCTTGCTTTTGTTTTGCCAGCTTCAGAACTTTCTCAGGGCTAAAACAAACATTCTAGCTGCAACAGTTTAGGGTGAAAGATAACAGGCAACAAGCAGCTGACAGATCAAAAAAAGGCATGGACAGAAGAGGTTGAAAAAAGTAGATATGTAGGGCAATAAAGGTTTTGAAAGCCTCCCATAAATCTAGGAGAGTGTAGAGGGACATGTGCATGACCCATGGATGTATGCATGTTCAGAAAAGACCTGAAAAGCCTTAAACTTTTACCTCTAGCTGGTCTTTAAGCTCAAGAAAACCTATATTCAAAACCTCAAATCAACCCAGGGCTCTGGATGCAGAAGGAACTATGTTTGGCATGCATTTTTATAAGCAGACCACTTTGTATAATTATTTGTACTTAGCTGTTTTTTAAAATTTTAATGTTTAAAATTCAGTAAAATTGTTTAGGTTTCATTATATTTATTGTTAAGATTACTTTCCACTATAGCAAATGATACTGGTTTCTATAATAATATGAAAGAAACTCTTCTCCTTAAATACATTCATATAAGTAAAAAACGGAGATAATCTTGGGCAAAATCAAGTAAGAATAGGGCTGCATGTGCATTTGGCAAATACATATATTTTAAAATTTCAGATATAAGTCTGGGGGTAGAGGCCGGGTGCCGGTGGCTCATGCCTGCAATCCTGGCTTCTCAAGAGGCATAGATGAGGAAGATCACAGTTCGAAGCCAGCCCAGGCAAATAGTTCTGTGAGACCCTATCTTGAAAAAAAACCTTGTACAAAAAAGGGCTGGTGGAGTGGTTCAAGGTGTGGGCCCTGAGTTCAAGTACCAATGCTGCAAAAAAAAAAAAAAAAGTTTGGAAGTTGAAACAAGGAAAGAAAGTAGAGGGAGTTTTAAGAGTAAATTTTCTCATCCAAAATAAGGCAGAGTAAACAGGTACTTTATACAAGTGATGGTCAACTTAGAATTTGAAATATAATATTTTTAGAGGTAATTAAAAAAACCTGAAAAAACGAGATGAGAGAGAAGCAGTAGCAGAAACATAAAGTAACAATTTAGATTCCTCATCTTTCATGTTAGCAAGTCAATAGCTACTGTTTATAATAAATGAAGAGAACAACTAAACACAAAGTTAAAAGGACTGCATTTATTTGGTGAGATTTTTGTGAACTTGGAAGTAAATTTTCACTTTAAACTTTTTTTTGGTATTATTCAAATTGGTGTCACCTGCATTTTCCCTTTGTAAGGGCAAGCCATAAAAATTTAAATTTCTTTATAGTACTGCTTCATTCAGATACATACCACATTTAATAAATACATATACAGAATACAAATAAAATCTGTCATATAGTCCTGGCAGATTGTTTGTGGAAATGACTATGCAATATTTTAGATTGTTTCATTACTGCTACTTACCAAGGTTCTGTGAGTCACCGGGTTTATTTTCATTCATTTTACTAGGAAAAATAAAAAATATGAATACTACCTTAATTTCAAGTCTCAAATTAACCATTTTTGTTAAATTTATAGTCAGTACAGGATTTCAAATAAGTTATGCAATCATTTCATACTTTAGTAAGTTCTTAATTTCTTCACATTGCATACATAAAAGACCAGTAGCTCTCAGTCAGGGTGGCAGAGTTTGAAGACTGGTTTTTTAAATCGGAGGATATTTTTTAAACACTTAAGATGACTATTAATATTTAGTGGAAAGATGCTAGAATTTCAGGATACCCTGCAATCCATAAAAAAGTTTTACACAACAAAGAACTGTCTAGAGTTTCAAATTTCTAGCTAGACAGTCAAGAAGGTTAAAAACAAGCAACAAAAACCCTACTTATTAACCTAGAACCTAAACACATGATATACATAATCAAGTATTTCCTGTTTTTGTTATATTAGAAAAATGAGTATTCCTACAAGTATAACTCCTACATAAATCAAAGAACTTTGTATTTAATTTCTGTTCAAAATTTATCAAAATCTGTTCACCATATAGGGAGCGGGGGATAACCCCAACCCACATCAGTAACTATGTCATGCATATTTGAGTAGACTGTAAAATAATCCTTTATCAGTTTACACTTCTAGCTGGTACACTTGAGGATTCTACACAGAACTGCAAGCCTCTGTCTCATTATATTTTGTAGTTCAGTAGTGCTCAACCACTTACAGACTGAATGAAAGACATTGCTCTGTCCCTGTCTCCTCATACCAGCGAAGCCAATAAAACTACTTACAATCATTACTGTAATACAACATTTCTTCTAAAAGATCAAAGGGACAAAGAAGGTATCTTAATAACATCAAAATTTCACATTACCAAAGGTATATGAATAGCTTACTTGAAGTGTTATGAAAGTCAAGTATAATAAAGTATACTCAAACTTTTGGAATTTAAGTGGAAAAGAATAAACATAGTAATGTTACTAGGTAAATGCAATCTTTTTTATAGTTGCAAAACCAATCTAAGCAACACTGGTCATGGTGGTTCATGCCTGTAATCCCAGCATTCAGGATGCTTAGGCAAGAGGATGGAGAGTTTGAGGCCATTTAAAGAAGTGGATTATCAATGACATACATTCAAGGGGAGGCCTACAGGCAAAGATATTCAGTGATTAAGTAGCCCACAACATCCTGTGAAACCATAGGATGTCTTCCATATACGAAAAAACACATTTTAAAAGTCTCTTAAGTATTTTTAATGGTTTCGGAGTATCTGTAGGAAGTTACAGTTGTAGAATTTGATATACGTCCACCATTAAATCCACACATTTTATATCAAAATTTATGCTAAGCAAAGTCAAGTTACTTGATCTTTGGTCTGTCAAAGTGTTCCTCAAAGATGGTTTGAGATGTTTTTGTCCATTTTCACAGCACTCAATCTCAACCTTCATTACAGGAATACACAAGCCCGTCAGCAAGACATGCACATAAGGGAAAACTTGACGTCAGGGCAGATGGAGGGCTTCAGAATGGTAAATGGAAGCTCTATATCTTTCCTGCTGTGTTTCCACTTGATTCTCAATAATGAAGCTCAGTGGAGAGCATGTACATGTCAGCATGGTGTTCCTCCAATGTGCTGAATGTCCCATGACCAAGGGTACCAAAGATAAGCATTTAAGAGCTCTGAGGTTCTGTTCTGAAAATTGTGCTTCACTGTTTGAACAATTAGGGTTTGTTTATAGTCATTCTCAGAGGTCAGCTGAGATTCTAGGTAATCTTCCTGGGCCCTACAGAATTTCCCAGTGAGTTTCATCTGAATATTGAATTTGTTTGCAAAATGTGTAGCTTCCTCAAACCAAAACTCATGATAAACCAACATTTTCCATCCCTTCACTGAGTGAACGTAGCACTGTAGTCAAGCTACTGTGGGCAGAGGACATCAGAAGATTGTCCCTTGAGATTTTTTCCCAAATGATCTCGTACAAGACATTTTAAGAACAATGGTTAACAATGAAATCAAAATTTGTCACTGCACTGTAGAGTGCAAATACTTGCCACTCATAAAGTTATTCTATCTAATATTTGTGTCATTGTTTATACTACCTCAACATTATACAAGTGTTTGCGGGAGGTCCACTAAAAATTTAAAAGCATCATGCCTGCGTGTCCACTGAGAATGGCAAATTTCCTTCAGTTCTTTACCCTGTCATTATTCTGAAAAATAGAAATTACAATTTCTAGTTCAAGAAGCTGTTGTAGTGATCAATGGAAAAAAGAACAAACTTTCTCGATTGTTCCTAATGAAACTGACAGCCCCCACCACAGGGACTGATTTTTGCCATCACATGTTTAAGATTCAGGAAGATCAGAGTGTGTAGACAGTTTGGGGATAGTTCTGTAAAATCTAGAAGCAACTTCTTTCAATTTGGGAGAAAATCCACTGGACACAATGTAAGCCTGTCCATGACAATACTCTGTTATTTAGTCCCCACTTCTCATAGTGTAAAATTTCACAGCCAAAACTTCTGCCATTGGCTTCATAAGGCAGGAAGCCCACAAATTCCACTCTCAGGTTATAAGATTCATCAGCGAATTTTGCCAATATGGGTAGGTGCTCTTCCCCAGCTATATCCACCATGTCGTTGGTGATAACAGATCACTTCCCTGCCAGTTTCTTCCTGAATGCAGTTCTCACATTCTCTACTGTCATTTCTGCTTCTGCTTTTTTATTGCTGTAGTCTCAAAGTGTTTTCTTAGGACCTCTTCACCAGAATTTATCTGGCACTCTAGCAATGCCTAAAAGTTATCAAGACTAAAGCAGACTGGAGGGTTTGGCTCAAGTGGTAGAGCTCCAGCCTGGCAAGTAGAAAATCCTGAGTTTAAAACCCAGTACCACAAAAACAAAAAACAAAAAACAAAAAAAACCAAAACAAACCAACCAAACAAAAACCTTCTGGGATTTCATCAGCCTCAAGCCATCCAGAGGCATATAAGAATCAAATCTGTAAAAGATTTTAGGTATTCTTTTGTTTTCCTTCTCTTCAAGAATTAAAAGTAAAACAGCTTCATCCTGCTGGTCACCCTATTCTGCATTGCTGTTGTCTGTTTCTTTATGGTTTGGTTATTGTTCAGAAGTTTCATCAAATTTTTTCTGCTCAGTGTCCTGATTTCATCTTTACTCAATTCTTTTATTCATTTCCTGTGTTTATTATGTGGATTGGTCAAATGACTAGTAAGATCAAATATTGTTGCTTTTAAAAAGTGAAACACTAAAAGCTGTTGAATAATAGGGGTGTTCGGAGGAAAAAGTGAGGGAGAGTAATAGAAGGGGTTAATCTGATTAAAATACCATATATTCACAGGTGAAACACAATGGCAAAACTCCTTTGAACAATGAACACGGGGGATTCCAAGATGGCGGCTAGAGGGAGGAAGCAGAGTGCGAGCCTCCTATAGTGAAATCTTGGAGAGACGCTGGAGACACACTTTGCAGGCATAATCACTGAGAAGAGGCATAACTTGGACCCCTCCACACCTCCAGCCCACACAGAGAATCTCCACTTCACATTAAAGGGAGAAATCAGGAGGACCCCTGGGCTGCCAGTCGCCAGTGCACAGACGGTTTGGGAAGATGCAGACCAGGTGAGCTTCGCAGTACCGCGGTACTCCCACAGACAAGCCTGTGCCACAGCAGCATAGCCCCCTGGACAGACTGACCTCCACCCGGGGAAAAAAGAGAAACTGAGTAATAAGCAGTAAGAGCAATAAAGAAACGCGGAAAAGAGGGTGGGGCGCCCTGAGCGCTGAAGATCCGGGGAAGGGAATCCTTCCCAGGACTGTAAATAAACAAGCCCGGCAGGCGGAAGAAGCTCTGGTGGGAGCAGGGGAGGGGCGCCCAACAACCAGGAGCGGGAAACCTGGTGAGAGTGGCAGAGGGAGGAAAATTCCACAGGACAGGAGGGAAGACCCACTTCCCACGTGAACTGTAAACAAACATGGCAGCAGGCAGGAGCAGCAGCACCACCCAGTAATCAGGAGCAGGAAAGCTTCTGAAAGTGGCGGTGGGAGGAAAACTTCACAGGAAACGGGGAAGACCCACTTCCAACATGAACTGTAAATAAACACACAGGCCTGACAACGCGGGAGCAGTGTCACCTTTCCCAGTGCTTGGAAAGGGGAAAGCATATAGCGGAGGCTTGGGCACAGGAGAACTCTAAACAAACAAAGCCTGTGGGGCCAGGTGAGTGCTAAGCTCACCCCAGAGATCTGCATAAACAACACCTCCAGCAACAGCAGGCTGACAGCAGCAGGCAGGCAAGCCACAGCTGAAGATACCATTCTCAGAACTGTCTCCAGACTCTTTTTTTCTTTTTCTCCCTACCTACGATGAGAGAACAACCGAATTACACCTGCATGCTGAAAAACTTACTGAAACTGTATTGCATTTGAACTTGGGACACCTGCTGGGTTTTGTGTGTGTGTGTGTGTGTGTGTGTGTGTGTGTGTGTGTGTGTGTGTGTGTAGTTTTGTTCTACTTTATGCGTCCCCTTTGATGAGACAACTACAGAACAACATCTGAGGCACCATCTCCAGGATTAGAGACTGAGACAGACACCCAAATTATTAAGACTGAAACTTCATTGCATTTGAACTTGGAGGATTTTTGGTTTTTTGTTGTTTTTATTTTTTTTAATTTTCTATTTTCCATTTTATTTTAATTCATTTTTACATATATTTCTTTCATTTATTTATTTTTTATTTTTATTATCTATTTTTTTTATTTTTGATTTTCAATCCTCTCTGTCTCTCTAATGTCTGTTCAGCTTACTGTCAATTAGTACACTAACACTCCCTCTTTATACCTTTGAAACTTTCTTGTCTGAAACCTTGTTCTGTTTTCTTCCTCTTGTCTGTGTATTTGTTTAACCCTTTTCTTTAACTTCTTGCTTTCCATCTCAGCTCACCCTTCCATTCTAAATATTAACATTGTTATTATTACAAGCTAGAAAATACTTAATTGCACACAGTACAGGGACAGTAACAACACCAAAGACAATGATGGGAAGACAGAAAAAACAGGGAAACCAGTTTCCCCACAGCAAAAAATTACTACAGGAACAAGAGGGGAATGAAGAAAGCAGAAACTCAGATCCAGACTCCAACAAAATGAAGATGAACTACACCAAAGGACCCAGTGAAGCCCACAAGAATAATTTAAAAGAAGACATACTACAGGTACTCAATGAGAATTTTATAGAGATGATACTGGATAGGGTCAATCAAAATGTACCGGAGACACTGAAGAAATTCCAAAACAACAAAAATAGAGAATTGGAAAAAGCAAAAGAAGAAATAAAGGAAACCATAGAAGCACTGTATAAACACCAAAGTGAAAGAGAGAACATGATGAATAAACAGATAAATGAACTCAGGACAAAAATTGACAACATTAAAGAGGAAACCACCCAGGATATGGAAAACCTCAAAAAAAAGAATGAAACAACTGCAAAACAAAACAGAAGGCCAATCCAGCAGAATAGAACAAACAGAAGACAGAATCTCAGAAATTGAAGATGAAATGGTAATTAAAGGAAAAACTGAAGAACTATTAATTAAACAACACAAGACTTCTGAAAAGAAAATGCAAGAACTCACTGACTTCATCAAAAGACCAAACTTGAGAATCATGGGCATCGAAGAAGGAGAAGAGGTGCAAGTGAAGGGAATGCGTAATATATTCAACAAAACAATAATGGGAAATTTCCCCAATCTAGAGAAAGATATTCCCATACAGATGCAAGAGGCCTCCAGGACACCAAACAGACCAGATCAAAATAGAACTACCCCACGACATATCATCATTAAAACAAGTCCAGAAACTAAGGAAAGAATATTGAGAACTGTAAGAGAGAAAAAACAAGTAACATATAAAGGTAAACCCATCAAAATCACAGCAGACTTCTCAACAGAAACATTAAAAGCAAGAAGAGCGTGGGGTGAGATCTTCCGGGCACTGAATGAAAATAACTTCAACCCCAGGATACTCTACCCAGCAACACTATCATTCAAAATAGATGGAGCAATAAAAGTCTTCCATGATAAGCGGAAACTAAAACAATATGTGACCACAAAGGCACCACTACAAAAGATTCTGCAAGAGATTCTGTACACAGAAAGTGAAACCCAACTTAACCATGAAAAGACAGGCAGCACCAATCCACAGGAAAAGAAAAAGCAAGACAGTAGAGAGTAACCTCAACTTAGGTACACACAATCAAACCTTCAAACAACTAAGACAACTAAATGACAGGAATCACCACATACCTATCAGTACTAATGCTTAATGTTAACGGACTTAATTCACCCATCAAAAGGCACCACTTGATGAAATGGATTAAAAAGGAAGATCCAACAATTCGTTGCTTACAGGAGACCCATCTCACCAACAGAAATAAGCATAGGCTTAGGATGAAAGGCTGGAAGAAGATTTACCAAGCCAATGACCCCCGAAAACAGGCAGGAGTAGCAATACTTATCTCTGACAAAGTAGACTTCAAACCTACATTGATCAAACGAGATAAAGAAGGACATTCCATACTAATAAAAGGGGAAATAGACCAAAAGGAAATAATAATCATCAATCTGTACGCACCCAATTTCATCAAACATACCCTGAAAGACCTAAAAGCATATATAAACGCCAACACAGTGGTTGTGGGAGACTTTAACACCCCATTATCATCAATAGATAGGCCATCCAAACAAAAAATCAATAAAGAAATACTACATCTAAAATATGCAATAGATCAAATGGACCTAGTTGATGTCTACAGAACATTTTATCCAACTTCTACACAATATACATTCTTCTCAGCAGCCCGTGGAACCTTCTCCAAAATACATCATATTTGATGGGCACAAAGCAAGTCTCAGCAAATATAAGAAAATAGAAATTATATCGTGCATACTATCTGATCACAATGCAGTAAAGTAGAACTCAACAACAAAAGTAAAGTCAAAAAATATGCAAACAGCTGGAAACTAAGTAACTCATTACTTAATGAAGAATGGATCATCGATGAAATAAAAGAGGAAATTAAAGAGTTCCTGGAAGTCAATGAAAATGAAAACACAACATACCAGAATCTATGGGACACAGCAAAGGCAGTTCTGAGAGGAAAGTTTATAGCCATGAGTGCATATATTAAAAAGACTGAAAGATCCCAAATCAATGACCTAATGATACATCTCAAACTCCTAGAAAAACAAGAACAAGAAAATCCCAAAACAAATAGAAGGAGAGAAATAATAAAAAAAAGAGCTGAACTCAATGAAATAGAAACCAAAAAAACCATACAAAGAATTAATGAAACAAAAAGTTGGTTCTTTGAAAAAATAAACAGGATCAATAGACCCCTGGCAAACCTGACTAAAATGAGGAGAGAAAAAACCCAAATTAGTAGAATCAGGAATGCAAAAGGGGAGATAACAACAAACACCATGGAAGTCCAGGAAATCATCAGAGACTACTTTGAGAACCTATATTCAAATAAATTTAAAATCTTAAAGAAATGGGCAGATTTCTAGATACATATGATCATCCAAAACTGAACCAAGAGGAAATTAATCACCTGAATAGACCTATAACACAAAATAAAATTGAAGGAGCAATCAAGAGTCTCCCCAAAAAGAAAAGTCCAGGACCTGATGGATTCTCTGATGAATTCTATCAGACCTTTAAAGAAGAACTGATACCAACCCTCCTTAAACTGTTCCATGAAATAGAAAGGGAAGGAAAACTGCCAAACACACTTATCCCAAAACCAGGCAAAGACACCTCCAAAAAGGAGAACTATAGGCTAATCTGCTTAATGAACACTGATGCAAAAATCCTCAACAAAATAATGGCAAACCGAATTCAACAACACATCAAAAAGATTATTCACCACGACCAAGTAGGCTTCATCCCAGGGATGCAGGGGTGGTTCAGCATAAGAAAATCAATAAACATAATAAACCACATTAACAGAAGCAAAGACAAAAACCACTTGATCATCTCAATAGATGCAGAAAAAGCCTTTGATAAGATCCAACACCACTTCATGATGAAAGCTCTAAGAAAACTAGGAATAGAAGGAATGTACCTCAACATTATAAAAGCTATATATGACAAACCTATAGCCAGCATTATACTTAATGGAGAAAAACTGAAAACCATTCCCTCTAAAATCAGGAACCAGACAAGGATGCCCACTATCTCCACTCTTATTCAACATAGTACTGGAATTCCTAGCCAGAGCAATTAGGCAAGAAGAAAGAATAAAAGGAATACAAATAGGTAAAAAAACTGTCAAAATATCCCTATTTGCAGACAACATGATCCTATACCTTAAAGACCCAAAAAACTCTACTCAGAAGCTTCTAGACATCATCAATAGCTATAGCAAGTTAGCTGGATATAAAATCAACACAGAAAAATCATTAGCATTTCTATACAATAACAATGAGCAAACTGAAAAAGAATGTATGAAAACAATTCCATTTACAATAGCCTCAAAAAAAAATCAGATACCTAGGTGTAAACCTAACAAAAGATGTGAAAGACCTCTACAAGGAAAACTATACACTTCTGAAGAAAGAGATTGAGGAAGACTATAGAAAGTGGAGAGATCTCTCATGCTCATGGATTGGTAAAATCAACATAGTAAAAATGTCTATACTCCCAAAAGTAATCTACATGTTTAATGCAATTCCCATCAAAATTCCAATGACATATATTAAAGAGATTGAAAAATCTACTGTTAAATTTATATGGAAACACAGGAAGCCACGAATAGCCAAGGCAATACTCAGTCAAAAGAACAATGCAGGAGGTATCACAATACCTGACTTCAAACTATATTACAAAGCATTAACAATAAAAACAGCATGGTACTGGCACAAAAACAGACATGAAGACCAGTGGAACAGAATAGAGGACCCAGATATGAAGCCACACAACTATAAGCAACTTATCTTTGACAAAGGAGCTAAAAATATACGATGGAGAAATAGCAGCCTCTTCAACAAAAACTGCTGGGAAAACTGGTTACCAGTCTAATGTGGTATCTATACACAATGGAATTTTATGCAGTCATGAAGAATGAAATGTTATCATTCGCTGGTAAGTGGATGGAATTGGAGAACATCATTCTGAGTGAGGTTAGCCTGGCCAAAAGACCAAACATCGTATGTTCTCCTCATATGAGGACATTAGATCAAGGGCAAACACAACAATGGGATTGGACTTTGAGCACATGATAAAAGCGAGAGCACACAAGGGAGGGGTGAGGATAGGTAAGACACCTAAAAATTTAGCTAGCATTTGTTGCCGTTAACACAGATACGTTAAAAGCAACTGATGCCAATAGGAAAAGGGGACCAGGAACTAGAGAAAAGTTTAGATCAAAAAGAATTAACCTAGAAGGTAACACACATGCACAAGTAATTAATGTGAGTCAACTCCCTGTATAGCTATCCTTATCTCAACCAGCAAAAACCCTTGTTCCTTCCTATTATTGCTTATACTCTTTCAACAAAATTAGAAATAAGGGCAAAATAGTTTCTGCTGGGTATTGAGGGGGTGGAGTGGGTGGTAAAGGAGGGGGTGGGGGCAGGGGGGAGAAATGACCCAAGCCTTGTATGCACATATGAAGAAAAAATAAAAAAACAATGAACACACACTTTATAAAATGAAGAACGGGAATGTAAAGCAGGGGTGGGTACTAATGGGAGGTAGAGGGGGAATGGAGCCATTAAAGGAGGGGGAATACATACTTGTATGAAAATAGAACAATGAAACCTGTTGAAATTGCTTTAAATGGGGGGTGTTAAGGGAGAATGATGGTGGAGGGTGCAGGGTAGGTTGTAAGCATACATGGAAATGTCACAATGAAACCCCCTATACAACTAACATATGGGAATAAAAATGTTTTTAAAAACACCAAATATTGTTGGTATTAGATTATCTTGAAGAACTGTGTTATAAAGACTACAGATCATGGAGTTCTCATGTTTATTTAGCTGATCACGTGTTCTATCTTCTCTGCCTCCTGTAATCCTCCACCCACTTTTGGCATCTAACTGCCAGGTTTGATTCAAGGCTCTTCTATGTGCAGTTGGGAGCCACAAAGAAGTTAGACATCTTTGCAAGAAGGCCAGGTAGCCCAGTCTTCCCTTCTCTGCCTTCTGAGGGCAGTCCACTTGAGGCTGGCAGGGGAGGGGAATCAGGCCAGCTAGGCAAGTGTTCTTACCACTTGAGCCATACCCCCCAGTCCTTTTTGCTCCAGTTTATTTTCAGATAGGGCCTTTCTTTTGCTGTAACTGGTCTCTGACCCCCAGCCTCCTACCTCTACCTCCCTAGTAGCTAGAATTATAGAAGTATACCATCACTCATGGCTTATGTGTGTGTGGTATTTTTGTTTTGAGATAGAGTCTTCCTAACTTTTTTGCAGAGGACTGGCCTCCAACTGCAATCCTCGTAACTCCTCCCAAGTAGGTGAGATTACAGGCATAAGCCACATCTCGCCTCTACATGCCTTTTACTAGGACTTCTGTATAATTCAATCTCTGATGAATTCATCATATCATAAATCCATGGGTACAACACAAGAATTTATTATAAAAAATTCCATAAGTACATAATACTTCACCTAAAAGAAACATTTTAATTTATACATGTTTTTAATCAGAACTCAACAACAGGATAATTCTTATATTGTCTCCTACTGGGTGAATTATAGCTAGATATTGCTTATAGATTTATTGCAATACAGAATAATGACTGAGGTTCACTCTGTAAGAACTTTGGTACTCCCTGAGAGTAAACCCCCATATCACACAGTACAAGTATTTGCTAAATGTGAATGATACATGTGCTAAGTAAATGACTGAGGAGTAGTTCTAGAATAGTTTTTTATATAAAGAACACTCAGCTTCTGTGTGGTTACTCATTCTCCTAATCTTCCTTTTCCTAGTGCAAAGACGTAAGGTTCTCTCTTGGTGGACAGTGATAAACGTCTGACTATACCTTTATATGTACAGACCACTGTGTCACTTTAAAAAATGCTATTTGAACTTTCTTATTCATTGCTAGCCTGTACTTATTCTGTGTATGTCAATACTATCTACATAGATATCAACTATATAGTTCTTCAAAGCGTATGACTGGCAGAGTGGCTCAAGTGGTAGAATGCCTTCCTAGCAGGCATGAGGCCCTGAGTTCCAACCCCAGTACCACCAAAAACAAAAAACAAAAAACAAAAACAAAGTGTATTAGTACATACTATCTTCCACATATAACAATGGAACCCAGATATAGATCAATACTTTCTCAGTCATTTGATTTCAACAAAGGTACCAAAGCAATTCAATAGGGATGGGGAGAATAAAGTCTTACCAACAAATGATACTGGAAAAACTGGATACCTGTATGGAAAAATTAGGGAACATTGACCCATATTTTCACCATAAACACAACTAATCTCAGATGGATTATAGACCTAAATTTAAAAGCTAAAATCATAAGTTTTCAAAGAAAATGTGGATAATTGTCATTACATGAGAATAGGTGAAAGTTTCTTAGAACACAGGGGATATCTAATTATTAAAGAAAATAAATTATACTTTATCAAAATTAAGTTTCTACTAATTAAAAGAGATCATTAAGTGACTATGCATGTCATACTGGGAAGAAATATTCACATAGATATATCTAGCAAAAACATGTATCCAACAGAGGCCAATAGGAGAAGGGGACTAGGAACTAGAGAAAAGGCTAGTTCGAGAAGAATCAATTTAGAAAGCAACACATACGTACATGGAAGCAAAACTAGGAATCTCCCTGTACAGCTATCCTTCCCTCAACTAGCAAAAACCCCTGGTCCTCCTTGTTAATGCTCATACTCTCTCTTCAACAAAATTAGAGATAAGGGCAAAACAGTATCTGCTTGGAAGTGAGGGGTGGGGGCAAAACGGAGGGGTTGGGGGGAAGGGGGAAGTAATGACCTAATCATTGTATGCACATATGAATAAAGGAAAAAAAAAAAACAGGTATCCAGAATACATAAAGAACTCCTACTTAACAATGTATTTCTCTTCTGGAAGAGAAATAAGCAAAAGACATGAACAGATGTTTCACAAAGTTTTATATATATATATATATACATGTATGTATGTATACACACAAACGAATGGCTAATAAACATATAAAAGATACTCAATATTATTGGTAACTAAGATAATGCAAAGAAAAGAACACTTTGAAGAACCACTTCACACCTACAAGAATGGCTAGGATTCAACGAATGACTCTCAAGAGCCAGGGATGGTAATCCATGCTAATTCTAGGCCAGCCGGGGCTATACAGTGAGTCCCTATTACAAACAGACAAAAAAAGACTATCAACACCAAACATTGGAGAAAAGATGAAGCAACCAGGGAGTTCTCATAAACTGTTGATAGATGTTGCAAAATGGAAAAATTGTTTTGAAAAGTTTTAGCAGTTTCTTAAAAGTTAAACTTATACCCATGTACCCACCATTTAATGTAGAAATTGCACACCTACTTATTTTCTTAAGGGAAATAAAAACATGCCTAAAGAAATTTTTATACAAGAATGGTCATAGCAGCCTTCTTCATGATATCCCAAACTGGAAATCTACTAGTTTATCAATAAGAAAAGAAATAAACAAGTAGTAGTATATTGATACAATTACTCTGCAAGAAAAGATACAAAATAAATGAATCTCACAGACATTATGCTGAGCAAAAGAAACTACGAACTATTCAAATATATATGATTTCTCCTCATATGAACTTCTGATAGGTAAAATTATCCTATTATAAGAAATACCAGAACAATGATTATGGATAAGAAAATGACTAGAACTGAAATGAGGAAACTTGCTGAAATACCTACTTTTGCTAGGAGGATCTAAGCCAAGTCTTACTTTTGCAGTACTGAGGTTTGAACTCAGGGCCTTGCACTTGCTAGGCAGGCGCTCTATGTAGCACTTGAGCCACACCTACAGAATTCCTAGCAACTTTCAAAATCCTGTAAGAACTCTACCGCATCTTTTGTCCTGTGGTTTTTCTGTTCTGTAATTTCACTGTGAACGTCTATAAACCTAACTTTACCACATTACAGAATTATTCCTAGTGGTTTTAAACTGATTAGACCAGCACAAGAGCATAAGGCAAAGGTCAGAAAACAACTGGTGAGCCTATACAAAGGATTATAAAATCTATATAATGGAGTTTCTTATACTGTTCTTGTGATCTCTAAGCTTGAAATTATAACAAAATTAAGTTACCTAAAAGTTGGATATTCTAAATACACTCTACAGTTCATACCTTTGCCCAGGCCACATCAGACTTTTCAATTCTCAGTATTTGAAATAAACTTTTTTGTTTCTAAATCCTGACTGAGGTTCATTTTATTTCAAAGAAATCTCCAATATAAAAACGTAAGCAAAAAAAAAAAAACAACAAACTAAAAAGGACAATTTACAATTTTTAGTAAGATTTTATAATTTGTTTAAGGTGTTTTCTTTAAGTGTATGGATTTTAAGACTTCTTCAGTGGAATGAGGAAAATAATGGTATGTAAGTATATATCTGGTTGTAGAAATGTTAAGCTACCCCTTCGCAAGTCACTAACAATGTAATGAATTTCCAAGAAGCCACTGTCAAGAGAGATTCTGAGTCTATTCTCCTGCTTACCTCCACTTTATCATTTGTGATACTCAGTTTCATATTCCTTTCCTTTCAGTAGAGCCTGGTGAGTCAACTGTGAATGTGCTTAGTTCTTGGCAACCCACCTCTACCAAAAAGCCTATGACAGAGTGACAATGTGTGACTATGTCATAAAAGGCATTGTGACTTCCTCTCTGCTCCCTCTGTCATAGGTCATAGCTAGTTGCCATGTAACAAGGACTTTCAAGATGCTTAATGTAGAATCCACGTTGCAAGAAATGGAACCCTTCTATCATCAGTCATGTGAATGGGATACCTTAGAAGCAGATCTTCCAACCTCATGTGATTGCAACCTGACTAACAACCTGACAGCAACTTCAAGGGAGATCCAAAGTCCAAGCCACACAGTTAAGCTGCCTCCAAATTCCTGACACCAAGATACTACCAAATGATATTATTTTGTTTTGCTTTGAACCACCATGTTTTAGGGGTGATTTGTTAAACAGCAACAGATGACTAAACAAGAAAGGAAGCCAAATTCCCTCTCATTCTACCTGATGGTTATCATTTGAATAAATAAACATCAGGTTTTGCCCACTGAATACTTCCTAAAGCTCCTAATCCTACTGATAATAGCAAAGCTGAAATAAAAGGTGATTTTGAATATATGGAAGACATGTTGCAGTCAGATATTTAAAAGAGCAATAAATTAATGTTTTGCCTAGTATTTAAAAAATATTCTTGCTAAAGGAATGACTTAAATCATTAGAAAAACTCACCTCAATTCTATGCAAAGCACATTACTTGAAGTACTCTAAATTCTTTCTCTTTACAACTCAGATGCCATGTGGATGTCTATTCACATTATTTGAATGTTAAAGCATTAGTTTATTTTTCTGGTTAGTATTGCACAAAACATGATGAATTATATTTTACTTACTAAAAGTACACAAAACATTCTGGATCATATTCTGGGCAAGGGAAGAAAATTAAAGGACATCAGTAACACAATTCATGAAAATTAAATATGGAGTAGCTGAAAGTATTGCATCTATACTGTTTCCTGAGTGTTGTTTCCATACTTTAGTTGTTTAAGAGAAGAGTCTTTTTCTTAGGAAATACACATTGAAGTATTAAGGAAAAAAGGAACAAGAAGTATGTAGCTTACTTTAAAAAAAAATTATACCTCATATTAAAAAGGTAAATGTGACAAAATACTAAAAACTGGTTAATCTGGGAAAAAGTACATTCAATTCTTTGTACCTTTCTTCCAATTTTTATGTAGCTTTAGAACTATTTCAAAATTTTAAAAGGGGTAAAAAAATAACTAAGTGAATGGTAAAGCAAAGCAGGGGCTGAGTTATAGTTCAGTGGTTGGGCATATGCTTACCATGCACAAGGCCCTGGTTCAACCCCCAGTGCAAGCAAACACACGCATGCACGCGCACACACACACACACACACACACACACACACACACACACACACAGAGTTAAATAAAACATATTCCAAAACAATTCAAGATGAAGACTAAGTAACCCAACATGCTGATTAATTTTATGTATCAATTTAACTGTGCTACAGGATGCCCAGAGAGCTGGTAAACATTATTTCTGAGTGTGTGTGGGCATTATTTCTGGAAGAAATCAGCATTCAGATTGGGGTACTGAGTAAAACAGATGACCTTCTCCAGTGTGGTAGGCATTTAGTCTACCACATCTAGTCTGCTGAGGGCCTGAAACAGAACCAAAAGGAAGAAAAAGCAGGCTGAATTCATTCTCTGCCTCACTGGCACTCATCTTCTACCTCTGGCTCTGCTCCTTGTTCTCAAACTTTCAGACTGGAAATAGAATGTACATCAATGGCTCTACAACTCAGGCTTCCAAACTACACTATTAGCTTTCCTGGTCCCAGCTTGCAGACCATAATCATGAGATTCTGCCCCCTACAGTAAATTATTTTCCACTCTTTCCTTTCTCTCCTCTTCTCTTCTCTATTCTCTCTCTTTCTCTCACCCCCCCATTGGTTATTTCTCTAGGGAATCCTAATACAGCTAGTCTTCTCAGGCTACACAGTTCATATGTGTCCCTACAAATTTATAGGTAAAGGAGATATTAAAGATGTGTTAATTGGTTCATGTTACTTTATGCAACAGCAAAGACAGATGTGAGAAGAGAGATGTTCAACAGTATAGGTTGAAAACTATTAGGAAAAAAATATACATACACACACACACACATATATATATATACACATATGTATACATGTTCATATAAACAATATTATATATATAATTGTACATATATATGCACACATATAAACAATAATTTAATATAGGGTACTAACTCATATGATTATGGTTACATTCTGGGAAATAATATACATATTTCAAAAAAGAACATAAGTACCAATGTAATCTTGGCTATTTCTTAACTATAAATTATCACAAAAAGGGAGCATGGCACAGCAGAAAGAGAAGCAGAGGCTTGCAAGAGGTAGAATTTCTAAGATCTTATTTTATTATCACTCAAATTAGAAAAACAGCTAACTGCAGGTTATTGTAAGAATCTGAAATAAAACATGACATGCCAAGTCAATAATTTTATTAAAATTAAAAAGGATAACATATCTTAGCTGGGCTAATTTCAGGAATGCAAGAGTAGGTAACAGCTGAAGAATTAATGGTATCTATAAATGTTTACTCTAACCACTTCAACACTGTAGTATGAGGCAATCTCAAAAGATACAAAAGAGCATTTTAAAACATCAGCAACAAATCATGATAAAACCACAGAGCAAATTATGGACAGACTGCTCAATGCTACAAAGAAAACCTACAAATGTTCACTTTAATAAATTCAGCACTATATTCCAAGGGGAAAAAAAGAGAAATACAAAATTGGGAAAACTGAAGTAAAACTATTTTCATCCATGGCCACACAGGTAGAAAACCTACCAAGTTACAAAAAAAGTGAATTTACCAAGCTGTAATGAAATACAGCATATATATGTTGTTTGTGTATACAGATATGGCATATTTCTGAATAATAGCAACAAAAAAATCAGAAAAGGTAGAAATTAAGTAAAGATGTATAAAAATGTTATACCCTCAAAAGCTATAAAACACTGCCAACAGAAATTAAAGAGGACCTAAATAAATGAAGAAAAAAGATAATGGTAATAGAGTCAATAGTGTTAACATGCCAACTTAACAATCCCAATCAAAATCCCCAGCAAACTTTTTTTTGGTAGAAATTGACATATTGATTCTAAAACACATATAAAAATGCAAAGGTCCTGTAGTAATGAAAAGCAATTTTTAAAAGAACAAAGACAGAGGTCCTGGGTTATGTGATTTGATGACTTCCCATGGAACTACATCAACCAGACAATATGATATCAGAACAAGGACAAATTATAATAGAACATAATAGATACAGACTCAAACAATTGCTTTCCAACAAAGAAACCATAGTAATTCAACTGTGGAAAAGAAAAGTCTATTCAATAAATAGTTGTGGGATACCAGAATATTAGTTTGGAGGAGAAAAAACAAACATTGACTTCATTCACAAAACTTTGTTAAAAATGGAACACACACACACACACACACAAAACAAACAAAAAATACTTCCGGAGAAAAATACAGGGAAATACCATCATGGGTTTGGCAAAGATTAAAAGGTTCCAAATCAAAAAACATTAAGAAAATACATAAGTAAGATGTTTGAGGAGAAAATATTTGCAAAACATATGTGTGACAAAGAATTTACATTCATAACATATTAAAAAAACCTTACAACTCAATAAAAAGACATTGCAATAAAAAACAAAATGGGGAGCTAGGAATGCAGCTGAGAGGCATGTGTAAGACCAAGCGTTTAATCCCCAGCACTGAAAAACAAAAACAAAATGCAAACAAAAAAATGGACGAATGATTTGAAGAGATGCTTAAGAAACACATCATGGTTAACAAGCAAGTGAAAATGTAGTCAATAACACTGTCATTAAGGGAATGCAAATTAAAATGATAAGAGGATACAGTACAACCACTAACACACTTAAAACATTTAAAAATGGATCACAGATCTAAATATAAAATCTATTTAAAAACTATAAAATTTCTAGAATAATTTGTGAGACACTATTAGAATATGGCTATATATACTTAATGGAACATATTAAGAAATGTTTAGTGAGAAGTGCAAGAATAAGAGAGAGAAAGAAAATTTGAAATAATGACCCCAAATTTCCAAAATTTGGTATTTAAGTCTCAATCTACATACTTTCAAAAAGCTCAAGGATCTGCAATCAGGACAAACCCAAGTAGAAACACACTGAGAAAGAATATAGTCAAAGCTGACAAAGAAAGCATCTCAAAAGCAGGAAAAGAGACGTGACTTATCACATATAAAGAGATCCTTAGTAAGATTAACAGCCAATTTCTTATCGAAGCCAGGAGTTCCAAAATGCTGTGGGATGACACACTTGAAGCACTGAAAGAAAAACAACAGTTGGGTGCTGTGGCTCACATCTGTAATCCTAGCAACTCAAGAAGCAGAGATTTGGAGGATCATGGTTAAAGGGTACCTGGGCAAAAAAAAAAAAAAGTTTGCTGAGCATGGTGACATATGCTTGTCATCCAGCTACAGTGGGAAATGTAATTACTTTAAGTTATGAAAGAATATACTTCCAACTATAATCTATTTTATCTCAAATTAGTATAGCCACCCAAGGCCACTTGTGGTTACTGTTTATATGGGATATCTTATTCCAACCTTTCTATTTCAACCTACTTGTGTCTTTGAAGTTAAAGTGAGACTATAATAGACAATATGTGGATGGATCTTTATTTAAGATCCAAAGAAAGACACTAAAGATTAAAAGTTCAATCCTTGAAGAAGATATGACAATATAAACATATTCCCACCTAATCAGAGCCTGAAAGTATGAGGCAAAATTGACAGAAATAATGGAAGAAACAGTTTTAGGTTTAACAGAAAAATACATAGACACTCACTCAATCCAACAACCATAGATAACACATTCTTTTCAAGTATGTATGGAATGTTCTCTATGGATAGACCATATGTCAGACCACAAACCAAGTCTCACTAAATTTTAAAAGACTGAAATCACACATAGGTACCTTCTTCAACCACAATGGAATGAAAATAGAAATTGCTAACAGAAGGAAAACTAGAAAATTTTCAAACATGTGGAGAATAGACAACACAATCTTAAACAGCCAAAAGATCAAAGAAATCACAAGGGGAATTAGGAAACAGAGGCAAAAGAAAATACAAACACAAAACACCAAAGTTCATGGTCTGTAGGAAAAACAGTGCTCAGAGGGAAATGTATAGCAGTATATGCCTACATAAAAAAAGAAGACTCTAAAACCTAACTTTATATCTGAAGGAACAAGAAACAAAAGAGCAAACTTAGTTGAGAGGTAACAGGGGAAGGGAAACAATAAAGGTTAAAGTGGAGATAATGTAATGAATAGAAAAACAGAAAATAAATGAAATTAAAAAAATAGTTCTTTGAGTAGATTAACAAAACTGACAAACTTTTAGCTACACTGACACCCCCCCAAAAGAGAAATTTCTTAAATCAGACCTGAAAAGGAAACATTACTACAGATCTAATAGAAATGAAATGGATTATAAAGGACTACTGCAAACAGCTGAATGTTAAGAATTAGCAAGTGAAACAATAGGTTAGATAAATAAAACTAGAACAAAATACGAAACTGTCACCAATCGTTCTCAAAGTCCTTCAAAGAAAACTCAAAACAAGAGAAAAACCACACACATACAAACACACACACAAAGATGAGGAGGGTACACTTCCTAACTCATTTTATGAAGACAGCATACCATAGCTAGATAAAGACAATACAGAAAACTATAGACTAATACTCTTTATGTAAAATAGATGCAAAATTTCTTAACAAAATACTAGCAAACTCAGTCCCTATAAGAGAATTATTTACCATGACAAAGTTGGATTTGTATGGAATGCAAAGACGGTTCAACAACTGAAAAATCAATCACTGTAATACATACCACATTATGAGATTAACGGGAAAAGGTCACGTTTATCTCAATTTTCAGGTCATACAGAAAAAGCAAGTGACAAAATCTAATACTCTTTTAAGATAAAAGCACTCAATTTAGGAATAGAAAGGAACTTCTTCAGCAGGAAAAAGGGCATCTATGCAAACACCACAATTAGCATCATACTTAATCGTGAAAGACTAAAGCTTTCCACCGAAGATCTGAAACAAAACAAAGACATTAATTCTTACCACTTCTATTCCAACATACTGAAAGTTCTAGTCAGAATAAGGCAAGTAAATAAAATGCATACAAATTGAAAACAAGAAAAAATTATTCACAGAAGGAATGATAGAAAAATCCTGAAGGATTCATAAAAAGACTGTTAGGAGCTAATAAGCAAATAGAGTAAAATTTTGTTCTATTTCTATACAACACCAAAGAAAAATCCAGTAAGGAAATGAAAACAATTCCATTTACAACAGTGTAAAAATATTACTCAGTTAAAATCTGCATGCTGAAAAGTATGAACAGTATTAAAAGAAATATAAGAATGCTAAATAAGCGGAAAGACCTGTCTTCATAGGTTGGAAGACCTCATATTGTTAAGATGGTAATACTCCTCAAAGCAATCTATTGATTCACTACAATACCTATCAAAATCCCAAAGGGCTTTTTGAAGGAATGGAAAAGCTGGTCCTAAAATTCTTACGGAATTGGAAAGGACCTTTACTAGTCAAAACAATTCCGCAAAAAGTGAAAGTAGGCACACCTCCCAATTTCTAAATTTACTACAAAGCTACAGTAATCAAAATAGTGTGTCTATCATAAGGATAGACTTATACAACAGCAGAAATGAAAGGTCCAGAAATAAACACATACATCTGTGGTCAAGTATTTTCAATAAGAGTTCCAAGACCATTCAAAGGGGAATGAAGTCTCTTCAACAAATGGTGCAGGGACAACTGGAAAGCCACATAAAAAGAAATAAGGTTAGTCTTTGTTATATGCAAAAAATTAACTAAAAATAGATCAAATATTTAAAGGCAAAAACTCAAATATAAAGCTCTTAAATGAAAATGTAGGGGTAAATCTTCATGACCTTTGATGTGGCAACACTTTTGAGGTATGACATCAAAAGCACAAACAACAAGGAAACAAATTGGATTTCATCAAAATTTTTTAGGCATTGAAAACATTATCATAGGATTGAAATGACAACACAGAGTGGGAAAAATATTTGGAAATCATATACCTGATAAGGTTCTAGTATCTACATTGTATTAGAAACCCTTACAATTCAACAAAAAAGCAACCCATTTTTAAAATGGACAAAATGTCTGAGTAAACATTTCTCCAAATAAAAAAACTGAAATGGTAAACAAGCACATGAAAACAATGCTAGTCATAGGGATATGCAAATCAAAACTATAATGACATACTACTTTATGCCCACTGGGATAACTGTAACAATAATGAAAATTTAAAAAAAAAGAAAAGGGCTGAGGTGTGGCTCAAGTGGTAAGAGTGCTTGCCTAGCGCACTAGTATATAGAAGGCCCTGGGTTCAATCCCCAGTACCACCAAAATAAATAAATAAATAAAGGGCGGGGGTGGAGGGGGAAAGGAAAAGGATCTTAGTTCAAACACTATTAGCTATGTGAGAACAAATTACCAAATCTCTCTTAGTCTGTTTTCTTATCTGAAATTTGTACCTATCTCAGGGAGACTGTGACAGTAATGTATGAAATATGGTTTGTAAAATGTTTAATAACTCAATATAACAGAAGCCATGTACCACTGACTATGTACTATATACTACTATAAGGTCTTAACATGTATTAGCTCATGTAATTCTCACAATAATCCTACAAGAAGATATTATCCTCATTACACAGATGAGAAAACTGCTGCACAGACAGGTTAAAGAGTTCTCTCAGGGACACATGGCTATCAGATAGTACAGATGGTATTTAAACCAAGGCAATCTGGTTCCAGTTCTATGTCCTTAACCAATATTACTATAATGCTTCTCTAGGAAGGACAAAGTCAGTGTTTTTAAAACTCTGGTACTTAATCTTTCAATTAAGTATGCAGATTATAATCAACTCCTAGATTTACTGATTCAGAATCTCTGAGATTTGAAGCGCAGGATCAGTATTTAACAAACCTTCAAGGCGATGTGTATACAACAAAGTGTGAAAGTGACTGAAAAAAATAAATCAACATTGACTCCAGGTAGGGAAAAGCAAATTAGGATGTAGAAATGAATATAAAAAAGATAACTGTTTTCTGGTGGCACATAAGAGATAAACAGAATGCCAGCGATCCTTGGAAAAGGAGAGCCCATGTCTGTTAGGGATGAGGGAGGAAGAGCAGCCAGTACTGGACGAAGGAATGTTTTTATTCTTCGTATTTTGTGCTACTTTTTAAAAAGATGTTTATACATTTACATAGTTATACGTTACCTGTATTAATAAGAGAAGCTATGTATCTTTTATATAAAGCAACATTGTTAGGTACCCACTTACAGTTTACATTTACCGCATACATTTAAAGTACTAGAAATGGTAACTTTGTTATGGGGTTTGGGAGAGTTTAATGCATTATTTAAAAAAGAAAGAAAAGGGAAAAAAAGGAAAACGAGAGAGAGAAAGAAGAAAAGAAAAGAAAGGAAGCCCAAACAACACCTGAAGAAATCCTGATCCTGATTCTTGAGGCTCTGGAGTTCTTCCAAAACGACTTCGTAAGAACCTACTGGCCAATGAATGAAGCGGAAGGGGCAGGCCGGTGGAATCGAACCTTATCCCCATTGTTGGCAAACTAAGACCCTTGTGCTCCCCGCGGTTACTATAGCCACTACAAATGAGCAAGAGTCTCGGATTTTTGCGGTGCATGAAAAATGTCAACCGTGAAAGAAAAATACCCAGACTTTAAATACAAAGGAGACTCGGATTTCAATTTAAATCCCCACCCAGCGTTTCAAAGACTGTCACTTGGCTGCGGTGCAGGGTCACACAGACCCGCCCAGGGTGTCTCTCTTTAGGGGGACCTGGGAGAGCATCTCCATGTTAAGGCAACCCCCCACCTTCCATCTTTAATAAAGGAGACTTTACCTGCGGCAACGCTTTCTCAGTGAGACCCAACTGCTGCAGAAGCTTCAGCATCAGCGCCAAATGGGTGAGAGCCCTACGCTGCGATTACGAAAAAGTCACGGACATCGTAGGAACACGGTTAATCTGGGGACGGGCCAGGCCTGCAGAGCCTCACCACTCCTCCGAGTCCGCGGCGTGTGCGCAACGGTCAGGGACACTGGCCGGTGGGAAAGCTCCCCAGCGCCCCAACTTCCCGGCCCCCGGCACCTGGCCGCAGAGCAGACACCCCAAGACGCCCCCCGGAGTCCCTGCTACGCTGCCAGGCCTCCCGACCCACTACTCCATCTGCAGCTCCGCTCCTCTTGCTGGAATATTCCGTTTCCTCCCGTTCCCCACTCCTCACCGAGGCGCGCTGAGCCCAAGTTCCAGAGTGGCCGTGTCACTCGTGCGTCCTCGCGCAGCGCTGCCCGCACGCCCACCGCCGGCGGCCCCATCCAACGGCTCGGATGATTCAAATTCGTCCACTTCCGCTCGCAACCCGGAAGGCGCCGGCGGCCCCGCCCCCGAGCGCCGCGACCGCGGCCTGGGGAAGCTGGGCGCGCTCCCGTTCCTCCGAGGTGCCAACGAGCCCGTGCACCCTGCGCCGGACCTGCTTTTGTCTGGTGATTTTTTTTCCATTCTTCGTTCCTCCCGCAGGTCCGGGGCGGGTGGTTGTTTCTGCCCCGGGCAATGGAGAGGATGCACTTGTTTCTGAAACGGACGGAAACGGGCTGAACTTTCCTTCTAGAAGTGGGGACTACGCGAGCACGAACGCAGCGGGGCGGGATTTCCCCTTGCCGGGCTCGGGCGCAAACAAACTTCAGCAGCCAGGTGGGAAGGGCAGGCGGACTCCCAAGTACTTAGCACTGGCTTTCCTGGCCCTCCGCAGCCCCACCCGGGCAGTCAAGAGACTTTAACCCCCAGTTTCAGGTGATCGGACCAAATGAAACATCTGGGAATAAGTGTTAGAGACGTCCATCGCGACCCTAACTTTTAGCGCTCTGAGTGACGGATGGGGCCACCTGATCACGCTCAGGTTCCCAACCACCCGTCACCGCTCAGCGTCAGCCTCTCTCAAAACACAGTGTGAAAGATTTGCTGCGTTTCTAGGAATGTATCTTACAGATAAAGGGAGCAGAAAGCTACCTGTTAACTGATGTACTGTTTTTAATAGTGGAACACAGGAGATAATCTGTGTCTACCAGTATGGAAATGGTTAAATAAAGTTCTCATATTTTAGGATCTGATATACTGACCCTGCAGACGCTAAAAGTAGTGAAGATCAGTAGTTACTGAAATGAAATACTGGAAAAAGTCAGTTTTAGAAAGACTATCGTGTATCCTTTCAAAGTATGTGACTGTGTGCGTAGTGGCACGCAAAGTTTCAGAATAGATCCGTGAACTCGAAACAGTTCTCTCTGGGCGTGAGGTTGGCAAGCGGGTGGTAGGAGAGAGGGCTTTTAGCTTTTATTTTATATCCCGTTGACTTTTCAAATTAAGAATGTTTCACTTCTGTAATTTTGTTTTTAAAGGAAGATTGTTACAACTTAACTTCTTGATACAGAATCAGGTTTAATAAATGTATAATGTTTGCATAGTCTGTGTCCATCCATCCGTTTATTCACAAATTCGTTCAACAATTATACAGTTATAAGTTGGCCACACATTCTGTCATTTGTGATCTTGTCTTATTGTTTCATGTTTCTAATATGTCCCCATTAAATATATAGCTCTTTGAAGTTCATTGAAGGCAGAAACTAAATCATATATTTTCCTATGAATTTTATAATTCTTGGCACCTTCCCACTAATAAAATTCATCTTTTACAGGAATTAAATTTTCAAGTTGACCTACAAGCACAAATTGAATATTCTCAAATTACCCTTAAAAAAGACAGTACATATGGTTAAAAATTTATATATGATACAGTATAAAATCATGTGTGTATAATATATACATTATATGCAACATTATTATACAATAGGTATAATGTCTTCTGAGTTCTCCTTATTTCTTCCCTAGGATCCTTAATGAATTCTTCAGTTTCTTCTACTAAAATGTCGACAGTCATCGTCACCCAGGAGCTGAGCCATCAGTCAGACCAAGGAGATGTATTTCTAATCAGAGATGGAAAGTGCCCTAAAATCCTTCACTTATTTTTTTTTCCTGCTAAGATTAGTCAGACTTAATTGTGTAAATTGCCATTGCTTGGTGTTCATTGGGCACCATATCCAGTTATTCTCCTAATTTAAGCTCTTCCTTTTTGCCGCTAGCCTAAGTATAGGTGATTTTGAACACAATCAGTACACATGTAATGCTATAGCATTTCATGAGCAAAAAGATCTTCAGTAAAAAGCTGGCAAAAATCATGGAACCTGAGCAAACAGACTTACAAACTTCTTTTTAAAGAAAATACTCATCCCAGGACATATTTAACTAATGTAGATATCACTGACACTCTGAAAGCTGATACTTTAATTAAGTGAAACATGAGTATTACATTTAATGAAAAAGACAAAGATTTTTAGTTTTTGATGAATCTTCAATAATCTGAACTCGCAGAGAACTGAATATATAGAACAATTTAAATCATTGCTAATGTAGTAGCTCTATTTCCTGCTTACCTCGTCCTAGTCACTTCACTTGCAGCACAAAACAAGACAAAAATTCTCTTCGGGCCAACAATTATCACTTTACAAGCAAAAGCCAATATGAACTTCTTCTGTAATAGAGCTCCTACAATCTATTTTGAAATATAAGATGCCTAGAAATAAAATTTTAAAAAGATATTGGAGTATAATATTTTTTAAATGCAGTTGGAAAATATAGGTGATTTCAATGTTTGTAAAAAATAATATGCAAGAATTGTTCAAACATTTTAGGGAAATTAAAGGATTAATGAAGGCTGGGAATAGAAATTTGTCTTACTAGATAGTAAAACATCAAAAACTTACCATAAAGGATAACTGACTATTTAAATGGAAAATACAAAGTTAGGCTGCTATCTTACATATTGTGCCAAAATAAAATTTGAGAGGAATTTAAATATATTTAAATAGAGATGGGGTATATTGGAAGATCAACTGTGACTTTAGGAAAGAAGAGACTTCTCAAATAAGGCAGGAATCGTAGAAGCCATAAAATAAAAGATAAATACACACAGCTAAAGTTAAAGTCAGAAATATTTCTTTGGCAAAATGTACCATAAACATCAAGAGACAAACTAAATGCTGTGAGAAAATAATTTATAAAACTTGGGACATTAGGTGAACAACTAAAAATTTTTATAATTTGATTTTTTTCTAAAAGCAATAAAAATGAGAAGAACTAAGTGATTTACTGAAGAAGAAGTGAAACAGGAAAATAAAAATATACTCAACCTCATCTCAATTCTGGGAACATGAATCAAACTGCCTCCAAAGTTAGGGCCATTGAATACCAAAGACATACAAATGAAGTATGGTAATTCTTTAATTAGAGAAGTAACAATATTCTGCTGTACAGCAATGCTGATAAACCTGGCACTCATTCTTTTTTTTTAATTTTTATTTTATTCATATGTGCATACAATGTTTGGGACATTACTCCCCGCTTCCCCAGGCCCCCTTCTTTCCCCCCTTCCCTCCCTTACCCCCCTTACCCCTCGCTACCAGGCAGAAACTATTCTGCCCTTATCTCTAATTTTGTTGAAGGGAGAGTATGAGCAATAATAGGAAGGACCAAGGGTTTTTGCTAGTTGAGATAAGGATAGCTATACAGGGAGTTGACTCGCATTGATTTCCTGTGCATGTGTGTTACCTTCTAAGTTAATTCTTCTTTATCTAACCTTTTCTCTAGTTCCTGGTCCCCTTCTCTTATTGGCCTCAGTTGCTTTTAAGGTATCTGCTTTAGTTTCTCTGCGTTGAGGGCAGCAAATGCTAACTAATTTTTTAGGTGTCATATCTATCCTCATATCTCCCTTGTGTGCTGTTGCTTTTATCTTGTGATCAAAGTTCAATCACCTTGTTGTGTTTGCCTTTGCTCTACTGTCCGCATATGAGGGAGAACAAACGATTTTTGGTCTTTTGGGCCAGGCTAACCTCACTCAGAATGATATTCTCCAGTTCCATCCATTTACCAGCGAATGATAACATTTCGTTCTTCATGGCTGCATAAAATTCCATTGTGTATAGATACCACATTTTCTTTTTTTTAATTTTTATTGTTTTATTATTCATATGTGCATACAATGCTTGGGTCATTTCTCCCCCTGCCCCCACCCCCTCCCTTATCACCCACTCTGCCCCCTCCCTCTCCCCCCCGACCCCCTCGATACCCGGCAGAAACTATTTTGCCCTTATTTCTAATTTTGTTAAAGAGAGAGTATAAGCAATAATAGGAAGGATCAAGGGTTTTTGCTAGTTGAGATAAGGATAGCTATACAGGGAGTTGACTCACATTGATTTCCTGTGCGTGTGTGTTACCTTCTAGGTTAATTCCTCTTGATCTAACCTTTTCTCTAGTTCCTGGTCCCCTTCTCCTATTGGCCTCAGTTGCTTTTAAGGTATCTGCTTTAGTTTCTCTGCGTTAAGGACAACAAATGCTAGCTAATTTTTTAGGTGTCTTACCTATCCTCACACCTCCCTTGTGTGCTCTCGCTTTTATCATGTGCTCAAAGTCCAATCCCCTTGTTGTGTTTGCCCTTGATCTAATGTCCGCATATGAGGGAGAACATACGATTTTTGGTCTTTTGGGCCAGGCTAACCTCATTCAGAATGATGTTCTCCAATTCCATCCATTTACCAGCGAATGATAACATTTCGTTCTTCTTCATGGCTGCATAAAATTCCATTGTGTATAGATACCACATTTTCTTAATCCATTCGTCAGTGGTGGGGCATCTTGGCTGTTTCCATAACTTGGCTATTGTGAATAGTGCTGCAATAAACATGGGTGTGCAGGTGCCTCTGGAGTCACCTGTGTCACAGTCTTTTGGGTATATCCCCAAGAGTAGTATTGCTGGATCAAATGGTAGATCAATGTCTTACTTTTTAAGTAGCCTCCAAATTTTTTTCCAGAGTGGTTGTACTAGTTTACATTCCCACCAACAGTGTAAGAAGGTTCCTTTTTCCCCGCATCCTCGCCAACACCTGTTAGTGGTGTTGCTAATGATGGCTATTCTAACAGGGGTGAGGTGGAATCTTAGTGTGGTTTTAATTTGCATTTCCTTTATGGCTAAAGATGGTGAGCATTTTTTCATGTGTTTTTTTGGCCATTTGAATTTCTTCTTTTGAGAAAGTTCTGTTTAGTTCACGTGCCCATTTCTTTATTGGTTCATTAGTTTTGGGAGAATTTAGTTTTTTGAGTTCCCTATATATTCTGGTTATCAGTCCTTTGTCTACTGTGTAGCTGACAAATATTTTCTCCCACTCTGTGGGTGTTCTCTTCAGTTTAGAGACCATTTCTTTTGATGAACAGAAGCTTTTTAGTTTTATGAGGTCCCATTTATCTATGCTATTTCTTAGTTGCTGAGCTGCTGGGGTTCCATTGAGAAAGTTCTTGCCTATACCTATCATTTCCAGAGTATTTCCTACTGTTTCCTGTACCAACTTTAGAGTTTGGGGCCTGGCACTCATTCTTAAATGAGCACTCATGAAGAGTTGCTCTGTGGCAACAGCTCTTCCCTCCCCTGGGTTAGCTATATTGAACTTGTGGCAACCCTTCCTACCTTTCTTTTTCTTTGTTTCTTTTTATTTTGGGGGTAGTGGGATTTGAATTCATGGCCTTATGGTTGCTAGGCAGGCTCTCTACCACTTGAGACATGTCCCCAGCCCTTGCTCTGGTTATTTTGGAGATGAGCGTGGAGGGAGTCTCTTGAATTATTTGGCCTACCTAGCCTCAAACTGTGATCCTCCCAATCTCTGCCTCCTGAGTAACTAGGATTATAGGCACGTGTCATTGTGCCTGGCTTGGGTTTTATTTCTTGAGACAGAGTCTTACTGTATAGCCTGGAGTGGCCTTGAACTGCCTCAGCCTCTGGGATGTTGGTTTTTCACAATTAATAAATCTCAAGTATTCCTATTCATGATCTTGTTACTGCTTCCGTAGTCACCTCAGGTTTGTTTTTTTCACTTCCTCCATTAATGGTCTCCCCTTTTTTCTTTCCTTCTCTGTGCACATTCTTCTTGTCTATTCCTTGGTTCTTCTATAATTCTCAGAAATACTGTAATACTTGGAACACACTTACTCTCTCTAATTGTGGCATGAATGCTATGGAGTTTTCATCTCATGCTCTCAAAATGAATTAGTTCATAGTATTGATCACCTCTTGTGTATAAGTTATAATGAGGATATTGTACAAAATAAGCATATAAAACTTACCAGTGTATGATCCTGGGATTAATACATATTTGTCAAGCACCCATTATGCAGTCAGCATACTAACAAATTTCTGAATGGAGTTTTAGGCATGCATTCACTAAAATGTTCCCCACATTAGTTTTCCAGACCAGAATTTTTGTATCAATTTTTGAAGTTGAATCAAAATACATTTTAGGAAAAAATAGGTTTCCTGTAACCAAACAAAAATTTTTTTCTCATTATCTCACTCAATGGAATGTTTTGATTTTAAGTTGTAATCTAACTATGCTTTGGTGTTTTTTTAAGTAAAATACACCATCAACTGACAGCAGAAAGTACCATCCAAAACATCCAATTTCAGTTCTCTTGTTTTAGGGTTGTTTGGATAGTAAGTAGGTATTTTAACAGCAGTGATTTGGAATGATACTATTCCTTCTGGGTAGCTGTGTGGTTTTAGCAAGAGGGCTCAAAGTTTGCTTGTAGCCAATATGAAACGTGGTGTTCTAATGCAGGTTGCACCTATGGCTATTTATTTTACATTATCCCTCTTCAAGTAGGTGTTTAAAACCTGTCTGAATTACTTCTTTTAATTGCTTTGTCGTAAAGTTCTCAAATATAAATTAGAGCCTCTTTAAATTTAAGAGAACTGCAAATGTAGGAACAATACTGGTAATGCTACCCAGAATAAATCACGTAATGAACAACATGCTTGAACAGAATCTTAAACCATCTTGGATACAATTGTTGGCAATCCAAACAGTTTTCAGTTTGTGTATTTTGATTTTTTAAGCCCCCCCTCCAACCTGGTTGCTACAGTGACTCAATTATAACAAGCTTGGTTTACCTGTGTGTGTTAATGGGGGTGGAAAAAAACCCCATCAAATTCTCATAAGGGTCTAGGCCATGGAATTACCATTTAGGAAGCAGGCATTTACTTAAAGCTTAGCTTCAACCCTCAGGGTATTCTTTCGGAAAAAAAAAATTCTTGAATGACACCAAGAAGTGCAACATTTAGAGCCTGGACTTTAAAGCTAAGAAGACTGATGTTTATTAGTTTTGTTTTGGTGGTACTAGGGATTTGAACTCAGGCACTCTTACTGCTTGAGCCACTCCCTCCACCAGCCCTTTTTTATGATGGATTTTTTTGAGATAGGGTCTTGTGAACTATTTGCCAGGGCTGGCTTTGAACTGTGATCCTCCTGATCTCTGCCCCCTGAGTAATTAGGATTACAGACAGGAGGCATTGGTGCCCAGCTCAGACTGAGGTTTAAATACTAGCTATGTTACTTCCAAGCTAGTTATGAAGCACCTAACCCTCTGAGCTTCACTACTTATTTGTAAAATGCAAATAGTAGCTACCTCATAGGTTTCTTGTGAACATTAAATAGGAGAACATTTATGTGTTAATTTTGGTTAGAAAAATGGGCAAAACGTAGGCTAGACCAGCTACATCTGGGACACATCAGTTCACACATCTTCTACTTTATTTGAGCTGTCCTGAGGATGAATTATGTTTCTAGGTGTCATTTTTTTAATTTCCATAAACATCAGGGTTTCATGGTGTGTTCCTCTTTTTGATCTTGGTTTTTGGTTTAGTAAGATCATTTGTTGAATCATTTGACAACAGACTGGCTGTGTAAGCAGCATTGAACACACTAGAGATAATGAATGTCTGAATACTACCTCACAGAAAAATACTGACAGAATGATTATGATCAGAGTTTGAAATTCACTTCTCATCAGGAATCCAGAGTGCCAGAATTAAACCAAGAGGATACCATCCCCAATTGGAAGACGCCACAGATTTGTCTGTTTGCTTCCTTAATCAGTTTAGTAATATTAAAGATTCCAGTGATGTCTAAAGGCATGCAAGCACAACAATCTTTCCTTAAAACAGCATATGCTACCATTTAAAAGCCCAATGTTACCTCTACATAGTTCTATTCTGAAACACTGCCTGTCCAATTTTATGAACCTCCCAGGCAAGAAGTTCAATAGCCCAGATGGCAATGTCTAACACTTCTGCTAGTCTCTAAAACATAACATGTAAAATCCTCCCAAATTTCTGGGTCTCTTGTAAAGCAGGTATTGGAGATAATTTAGGAGAATAGAAATGGTACAGAATTCTCCTTTATAGACAGGGCTCGGATCTCAAATCAAGCTCCAGTTTTCCACTCATTTAGTTAAGTGATCTAAAGATTTCCTCTTCAAGAGGGGGATCTTTTTTTTTTTTTTTCTAAAATGAACTCCAGTAATGTCTGGCATCATTTTACCAAGGTAATCAATCTCTACTCAGCTCGCGGATAACAGCCAGTAGGCTTTTATATTACAAATACGATCCCAGTCACTGATGATCACCTAATGATCTGTTTTCTACTAAATAAACCATAGTGTGATAACATTTTGGCCTCATTCATGATCTGGCACCAGGCAGATCAAGATGCTTATGTAGATCTAAAGCAAAGGAGGGAAAAATAAAAGAGAAATAGTGCTTCTTCCTTGTAAGATCTGTGGTAGACAGCCTCCAAATACACACTGCATATTCCCTAGAGCTCTTTGACGTTCTATTTTCATAAATTCTTGGTAATAAAAGTTAACTCCTATGAAAAGACCTTGGGTATTGTTTGAGCAAAGACAGGAAACTCCATTTCTTTCACAGGGATGATACGATATGAGACTTTTATGGCTTGCTGGCCTATTGTGTTGTTTACCATATAATGGTAAACATGATTCACCTAATGAGTGAGTCCAATTACTTAGGAAACCAAGTAGTTCATCTCAAGAAACTGGTGCCATGAAAACTTGGTGTCTCTTGAAATAAAATATATGGGGGTGGCCAAAGGCTTAAATGGTAATCTGCCTAGCAAGAATGAAGCCCTGAGTTCAAACCCCAGTACTTCTCCCCCCAAACCAAAATAAAATATGTGTAAACCCATGTCAGGTTGAATACTTCAGGTGATTCATGAGTAGATTGCAACCAGGCGTTGGACTCATACCAATAAATGATTAAAACTGCAAAATTTAATATTAAGAACAAAGACTTTGAATAAAAGTTAAAGACATTTAAATAGGAGAGGAAGAAGCAAAAATCTACATGTAAATAGCAATATAAATATCTATGTAAAAATCTTGAATCTACAAAGAAGAAGCTAGAGCTGACACATAAGTTTAACAAGGTTTCTAAATATAAGATCAATATTCAAAAAATAATTTGAATTCCTGTATACTATATAGTTGTATTTCTATATACTAGAATTAAAACATACATTAGACATGTCAGTTTGTAAAATATTATTTACTAGGAACAAAAATATGAAATCTTAGGAATAGATGTAACAAAATTGCAAGAATTGAAAATTAAGAAACAATGCTGAGAGAAAGGAAAGAAAAATAAATGAAGGAATTTACCATGAAAGATTCAATAATGGTAAGGTGTCAATACTCCAGTTTGATCAATAGAGTCAATAACATCTCAATTAAAAACCTAGAAAGATTTTTATAGAAATTGACAAGTTGATTATAAAATTCATACAGTTAAGCAAATGTCCTAGAATAGCCCAAACACTAAAAAAAATGCAAAGCTGGAGGACTAAGACTCTATGATTCAAGACTTATTATAAATATGTAGTAATGAAGAGTGTGTTGCTGGCAGTAAGAAGACAAATAGATCATCTGTACACGGCAGCACATGCCTGTAATCCCAGCACTCAGGAGGCTGAGGTAGGGAGATTATATAGCTTGGGCTATAAAGCAAGTTCAAGGCCAGCCTTGGGCTGCATAGTGAAACCCTGTCTCAAAACAAAACAAACAAATTACAAGCAAACAAAAAATGATGAGTAGGTCAATGAAACCAAGTAAGTCCAGAATTAGATCCACCTACGGGTGGACAACTGATTTCTGATAAGTGGGAAAGGCAATTCAATAGAGAAAGGATAAGATTCTTAGTGAATTGTACTGGAAATGTTGACTGATTTTGTGTAATAAAGTGAACTTAAATCTGTATCTTGAACTGCATACAAAATTTAACCCCAAAAGGAACATATCTAAGCGCCAAATGCAAAGCAATAAAATTTTTAGAAGAAAACAAAAGAATTGTTATCTTTTCCTGTTATCTGTGAATCAGGTAAAGATATCTTATAATATCAAAAGCATAAACCATAATAGAAGTATTTAATAAATTAGATTTTATAAAAATTCAAAGCATCTGCTATTCAAAAGATACTGTTAAGAAAATGAAAAGGCAAGCCATAGACTAGGAAAAATATTTGTAAATGAAGAACTTGTGTCTGGACATTACTCAAGTATATGAGAAGATACACATAGATTATATTCAGACATTACACCATTTTATAGAAAGGACTTGAGCACCCGCAAATTTTGGTATCTATAGGAGGTGGGGAGAGGGTTCTAGTACCACTCCCCCACACTGAGGGTCAACTGTATTATTGTAACAATGGTGTGTAACTCCATTTTTTAACACAATTTAAGAGACTGCTACCTGAAAAATTTTAATCTAAAAGCTAGCATTGCTGTAATTTTCATTTGTACCTCTACACTTTGTTCTCTATATAGTTTAATACATGTATTAAAAACAGTATATGTTTTTAGACATACACTGAATAAAGATGTAATTTTGTAATAACAACTGAAAGAGGTGTTAGAAGAGTAGAGTGTTTGTATATTATTCAAGTTAAGCTGGTATAAATTCAAATTTAAGTGTTATAACTTTAGAATACTAAGTGTAATACTCATGGTAACCATAAGAAAATGGCTAAAGAATATACACAAAAGAAGTAGGAGAAAAAAATTTAAACATTTCACTACAAAAAGTCAACTAAATACGAAAGAAGGTAGAAATGCAGGAAATGAGAGACAAAAAACACTATAAAGGAATTATGCAAAACAAATGGTCAAAAGACAGAAGTAAGTCTTACCATATAAATATAAGTGGAGTAAGCTCTCCAGTCAGAAGACAGAGATTGGCAGAATGTATTAAAAAAAAAAAAAAAAGCAGGAGTGGGGATATGACTCAGATGGTAGATTGCTCACCTAGCATGTGTTGGCCCTGTGCTGCAAAACAAACAAACAAAACCAAACCATGATCTAACTATGTACTATCTACAAGAGACTCATTTTTAAATCCAAAGACACAAACAGGTTGAAAGAAAAGGGTATGACTTGTCATTCCATGCAAAAAGTAATCAAAAGAGAGCAGGTGTGACTGTACTAGTTTTATAATGGCTTAAATTTATTTATTTTATTTTTATTGCTTTTGCTAGTACCAAAGATGAAAATCAGGGCTTCATGCTAGTCATGCCCCCAGTACTAGAATGACTTGAATTTAAAAGACTAATCATGTCAAGTATGTATGTAGAGGAACTGGAACTTTCATACTGCTTGCAGAAATGTCAAGTAATACAAACCACTCTGGAAAATGATTCAGTAGTTTCTTAAAAAGTTAATATACTTACCATATCATTCAGCCATTTCAACAAAGACTTACACACAAATGTTCATTGCAACTGTGTATATAATAACCCGAACTGGCAAAGTCCATTAACAGATAAATGTCTAAACAAAATGTTACATACTTAAATAATGAAACACTGCAATAAAACTACATGAACTACTTTATGCACATTATTACTTCAAGAATGGACCTAGAAATAATTATGATTAGCAAAAGTCGGAAAAAAGAATACATATTGTCTAATACCACTTAATAAATTTCAGAAAACACAAGCTTTAGTGACAAAAAGCAGATGTGTGGTTGCCTGGGGATAGGGAGTGGGGAGATATTACCAAAAGGCACAAGAAAATTTGGAGGAGTAAATATGTGTGACTTATTTTAAGTCAATGGTACTTCAAAGTTGCTAGAAAATATAGAATAGATTTGTAGATTATCTTATTAGCTTCCCATTATTTTCTCACAAATGTGGTAGTTTGTAATAATGCAAATTTATTTCCCTCCAGTTCTGAAGGCCCAAGAGCACAATCAATTTCAGTTAGTTCAAGTGAAGGTGTCAGCAAGACTGTTTTCTTTCGGATGTTCCAAGGGAGAATGTATTTCCTTGTCTTTTCCATATTCTAGAATGAGCCACATTCCTTGCATCCTCAGTTCATGGCCCCTTCTTCCATTTTCAAAGGCAGCAGAATAGCATCTTCAAAACTCCCTTTGTCCTCCTTTTAAGGAAGATATTTTGGAATGTTAATTAAGGATTCCTCATACTAATCAACCAACCAACCAACCAATCAAAACCAAAACAACAACAAAAATCAAAGCAGATTACTGGAAGTTAGGGATTTTGCTTTGTTTTGCTCTTAAGGCATCTCTCAACTGAATAATTGTGTTCACGTCAAATTGCCTCAAATGACCACTTTTAATCTAAATTGTCCTTCTTGAAATTATGCTGTGTGGATAATTAGCACATAAATTTGGGTTATAACATAAATGCACATAAAAACCAGGAAGCCCCCTGGATTTGTTGCAGATATAACTGAAGGTTAGGACAAATCTATAACAATCTGGGACTAGTCAGTTGAAAATATTCTTGTATTCTTAACCAGGAGGGTAAAATATAACTATATCTTAAATATTTAGAAATAAATATAAGAAATTTCAGCAATATTAAAAAGAAGGTATTCTTGTGTACCTTATGAACCAGGTCCCCTAGCCTAATGGCTGTGACATCTCTGACTGCAAATATCACTGACCTGCAGCAATGAGCTGTGATTGTTCCTAATTTTTCAAGTCCCTGTGATAGTTTAGTCTCAAACTCTGCCTGGTTGCAGACCCCACAGTCAGCTGGCCGGTCCTGTACTTGAACAATCTTGGTGCTCTGTTTCTTTTATTTTCCTTTATTTATTTGTTTAAATTATTATTATTATTATTATTGTTATTATTATTTTGTGGTACTGGGTATGAAGTCAGGGCTTTGCACTTGCTAGGTAGGAGCTATTATTGCATGAACCAAGACTCCAGCCCTTTTTGCTCTGATTATTTTGGTGATAGGGCTTCACTTTTTGCCCATTCTGGCCTGGATCATGATCCTCCTATTTTGTGCCTCTTGTCATTGCTGGGATAACAGGCACTCACTACCATGCCCAGCTTCTGGTTGAGATGGGGTTTCACAAACTTTTTTCCTGGGCAGGCCTCTAACCGTGACACTCCTGATCTCTTCCTTCCAAGTAGCCAGTGGCTCTCTGCTGCTGCTCTGCTTCTAAAATGATCCTTAGGTAATGAAACTTGTTCTCACTGGGTTAGGTGGGGCTGCCAATCACTGTGCCTTTGGCTTCCCATGTTCCAAGCTTTAAACTTCTCTGCTTGCCCATGTCAAATCCTCTCCCCCTCCATGACTACCTATTGTGGCTGCTTCTCCTCCACACAAACACTGTGGTTGGGCATCCCAAGACTCCTTGGGTAGTGCTTGCAGCCCAGCGGGAGCCCTCTCTCACGATCGTGCCTCACCTCTTCTCTCTGAGCTTTGGGGAGTGAAAGATGGTCGCCTGATGCTACGTGACGTGTTTGGAGAGTCACCGTCCCACCAAATTCTTCTTTTGAGAAAGTTCTGTTTAGTTCAGTTGCCCATTTCTTAATTGGTTCATTGATTTTAAGAGAGTTTAGTTTCTTAAGTTCCCTGTATATTCTGGTCATCAGTCCTTTGTCTGATGTGTAGCTGGCAAATATTTTCTCCCCCTCTGTGGGTGTTCTCTTCAGTTTAGAGACCATTTCTTTTGTTGTGCAGAAGCTTTTTAGTTTTATGAAGTCCCGTTTGTCCATCCTTTCTCTGTTGGGGTTCTACTGAGGAAGTCTTTGCCTATACCTATTAGTTTCAGAGTGTTTCCTGCTCCTTTCTGTAGTAACTTCAGAGTTTCAGGCCTGATTCATTTTGAGTTGATACTAGTACAGGGTGATAGACATGGATCTAGTTTCAGTTTCTTGCAGACGGGTAACCACTTTTCCCAGCAGCATTTATTGAAGAGGCTGTCTTTTTTCCATCATATATTTGTGGTGCCTTTGTCAAAAATGAGGTGGGTATAGTTGTGTGGCTTCATATCTGGGTCCTCTATTTTGTTCCACTGGTCTTCATGTCTGTTTTTGTGCCAGTACCATGCTGTTTTTATTGTTATTGTTTTGTAATACAGTTTGAAGTCAGGTATTGTGATACCTCCAGCATTGCTCTTTTTGCTGAATATTGCCTTGGCTATTCGCGGTCTCTTGTGTTTCCAAATTAACTTTAGGGTAGATTTTTCAATCTCTGTGATGAAAGTCATTGGGATTTTGATAGGAATTGCATTAAACATGTAGATTGCTTTTGGTAGTATAGCCATTTTACTATGTTGATTCTACTGATCCATGAGCATGGGAGGTCTTTCCACCTTCTGTAGTCTTCCTCAAACTCTTTCTTCAGGAGTTTGTAATTCTCTTTGTAGAGGTCATTTATGTCCTTTGTTAAATTTACTCCTAGGTATTTGATTTTTTTTTTTTGAGGCAATTGTGAATGGAATTGTTTCCATATATTCCTTCTCAGTTTGTTCATTGCTGGTGTATAGAAAAGCTAATGATTTTTGTTAGTTAATTTTGCATCATGCCACCTTACTGTAGCTGTTTATGGTGTCTAAGAGTTTTTGGGTCTTTAAGGTAAAGAATCATATTATCTGCAAATAAGGATATTTTGACAGTTTTTTTACCTATTTGTATTCCTTTTATTTCTTCTTCTTGCCTAATTGCTCTGGCTAGAAATTCCAGTGCTATGTCGAATAGGAGTGGGGAGAGTGGGCACCCTTTTCTCATTCCTGATTTCAGGAGAAATGGTTTCAGTTTTTCTCCATTAAGTATAATGTTGGCTGTAGGTTTGTCATATACAGCCTTTACAATTGAGGTACATTCCTTCTATTCCTAGTTTTCTTAGAGCTTTTACCATGAAGTGGTGTTGGAGCTTGTTGAAGGCTTTTTCTGCGTCTATTGAGATGATCAAGTGGTTTTTATCTTTGCTTCAATTGATGTGCTGCATCCCTGGGATGAAGCCGACTTGGTCATACTGTATGATCTTTCTGATGTGTTGTTGGATTCAGTTTGCCATTATTTTATTAAGGATTTTTTGCATCAATATTCATTAAGGAAATTGGCCTGTAGTTCTCCTTTTTGCAGGTGTCTTTGTACGGTTTTGAGATGAGAGTAATATTGGCCTCATAAAATGAGTTAGACAGTGTTCCTTCCCTTTCTATTTTGTGGAACAGTTTAAGGAGAGTTGGTATTAGTTCTTTAAACATCTGATAGAATTCAGCAGAGAATCCATCAGGTCCTGGACTAGTCTTTTTTGGGAGACTCTTGATTGCTGCTTCAATTTCTTTTTTGTTATAGATCTATTCAGGTGATTAATATCCTCCTGTTTCAGTTTTGGGTGGTTGTAAGTTTCTAGAAATCTGTCCATTTCTTCAAGATTTTCAAACTTTTTAGAGTATAGGCTCTCAAAGTAGTCTCTGGTGGTTTCCTGGATTTCCGTGGTGTTTGCTGTTATCTCCTCTTTTGCATTTCTGATTTTACTGATTTGGGTTTTTTCTCTCCTCATTTTAGTCAGGTTTGCCAAGGGTCAATCTTATTTATTTTTTCAAAGAACCAGCTTTTTGTTTCATCATTTCTCTGTATGGTTTTTTTGTTTGTTTGTTTGTTTCTATTTCATTGATTTCAGCCTTTATTTTAATTATTTCTTTCCTTCTGCTTGTTCTTGTTTTTCTTGGAGTTTGAGCTGTAGTATTAGGTCATTGATTTGAGATCTTTCTGTCCTTTTAACATATGCACTCATGACTCATGGCTATAAACTTTCCTCTTAGGACTGCCTTTGCTGTGTCCCATAGGTTCTAGTAGGTCATGTTTTCATTTTCATTGACTTCCAGGATCCTTTTAATTTCCTCTTTTATTTCATCAATGATCTATTCATCATTGAGCAATGTGTTGTTCAGCTTCCAATTGTTTACATGTTTTTTAGTGTTGTTTTTGTTGTTGATTTCTAGTTTTAATGCATTGTGGTCAGATAGAATGTATAGGATTATTTCCATTTTCTTAAATTTGCTGAGACTTGCTTTGTGCCCTAAGATAAGATCAATTTTGGAGAAGGTTCCATGGGCTGCTGAGAAGAATGTATATATGCAGAAGTTGAATGAAATATTCTGTAGACATCAGCTAGGTCCATTTGGTCTATGGTGTGATTTAGTTGTAGAATTTCTTTATTGATTTTTTGTTTGGATGACCTATCTATTGGTGATGGGGGGTATTAAGGTCTCCCATTATCACTGTGTTATAGTTTATATATGATTTTAGGTCCTTCAGAGTATGTTTGATGAAATTGGGTGCATTGAGGTTGGGTGCATATAAGCTGATAATTGTTATTTCCTTTTGGTGTATTTCACCTTTTATTAGTATGGAGTGTCCTTCTTTATCTCATTTGATCAATGTAGGTTTGAAGTCTACTTTGTCTGAGATAAGTGTTGCTACCCCTGCCTGTTTTTGGGACCATTGGCTTGGTAAATCTTCTTCCAGCCTTTCACTCTCAGCCAGTGGTTATTTCTGTTGATGAGGTGGGTCTCCTGTAGGCAGCAGATTGTTGGATCTTCCTTTTTAGTTCAGTTTACCAATCAGTGTCTTTTGATGTGTCTGTTTCCATTTGATTCAGTTTACTGAAGATGCTTCCAACTGAGTTTTTAAAATTTTTATTTTTAGAGTTTTTAATTTCCAGAGTTTCAATTTGATTTTTCAGGATTTCTATATCTTTGTTGAATTTCCCCCCTTATATCTTGCATAGTCTTACTTATTTCATTTTTCTGTTTATTTGTATCCTCTTTGAATTAATTAGCTGTTTATTTGTGTTCTCTTGGAATTCTTTGAATTGTTTATGAATGTCCTGTTTAATTTCATTGATAATTCTTATCATCATTCTTTTGAGTTAAGTATTTGTGATTTTATTCTTTATTGTGTGATTGTTTTTTTGAGATGTCATGTTGCTTTGTTTTTTCATATTTCTTATGTTTTTGTGTTGAGAGTTGCTCATATGCATTGAAGTCATTGTTTGAATGTTTTAATTGATACCTTTCAATTGAATTATTCTCTGTGTTCTGGCAGGACTGGATAGTGACAGTGTTGATGTCATTTCTTACCACTGGCCTGGGTTATTGCTCAGCAATAGCATATTCATCAATTCAAAAACAAACCAGATATTTACATAAAGTAAAAAACAGTTGGTTATGTCATCTAGATCCCTAATAATGTTATATATGAAAAGGACTAGAATTCCTATTTGATACACTAGAGAGTTATAAAAGTATCATAGCTGTAGGATTTAAAAATTAAGCAGTAAAAATAAAGTAGGTGAGGGCAGGAAAAGTAGAACAGGAAGATGGGGAGAAGGGGTTAAAGTGTGTAGGGGAAGGTAAATGAAATAATAGTATATGGGAAGGTAGTTTAATTACTGCAGAGAAAGATGCTAAGTCAGAGATTGCAAAAGGATGGAAAAATTAAGAATAATAATCAAAAAGGAGGTCAAACAAACTATCAATAAACATTTATAAAGGTGAAATGGAAGTCAGTATTTCTTCCTTGTTGAGGAGGAGAGTGCATGTCAGTATAGTAGGTGCTCTCCTTCAGTTTCTGGCCCTCTGCCCATGGCTCACCTGTTGTGTTTACTCATGTATCCCCTTCTGAGTCTGGGGTTTCCCTCTGGGTGCAGCCTGGGTGTGGTGTTCCATTGCAGGTTAAGGTTCTGTATTGGAGTCACAGATAGAGTGAGGCAGGAAAGTCCTGCAGAGTAGCAGCAATTCCGTTAAGGCTTTCAACTGAGTTTTTAATTTGACTTGTTGAGTTTTTATTTTCAGAATTTCATTTTTTCCCAGAATTTTTGTAACTTTATTGAATTCCTTTCTCATATATTGTATTGACTTCCTTATTTTGTTCAGCTGTTCATTTGTATTCAGCTGGATTTCATTCAGGCATTTATTTGTGTCCTCTTTAACTGCATTGATTATTCTTATAATCACTGTGTTGAATTCTTTGGGATTTCATCCACTTCACTATCATTAGTATCCTTTATTGTGGGGATATTGACTTTTGGAGAAGTCATATTGCCTTCTTTTTTCATATTAAGAAATATTTCTGTGCTGAGATTTGCACATCTGAGGCCAAGTTGTTGGTTAGGAATTAAAGAAAAAATTTTGGGAGTGTATTGGGACCTGAACTCAGACATCATGCTTGCTAGGCAGGCACTCTACCACTTGAGTCATGCCCCCATCTTTTTTTTTAGCTTTAGTTATTTTTCTGAAGGGGTCTTGTGGTTTTGTCCATATTCACCTGGACTGTGATCTTCATTCCAGCACCTCCTGCTTAGCTGTGATTATAGACACTGGCTGCCATGCCTGGCTTGTTGGTTGAGATTGGAGTCTCACCAACTTTTTACCTGAGCTGGTCTCCAGTCTTGATCTTCCCAATCTTGGCCTCTTAAGTAGGTGGCATTACAAGTATGTGCCACCAAACCTCATCCTAGAAATTTAATCACCTATAGTATTTTGGTTGAAGTATTCTCAAAGTTCAGGCAGAATTTTATAGTGTCAGGTTTAAGTTACAGTTTCTTATCACTGGACAGGTATAGCTCTGTAGCCAAACATATACCCTTGTGCTGAGCACTTCAGGCCTGATCATCAACATCACTCAGATAGAGTAATACTGGTTACTCTGGTCATTGTGTGTGTGTGTGTGTGTGTGTGTGTGTGTGTGTGTGTGTGTGTTTACTTGGTATTGAATTCAGGGCCTTGTGCTTGTTAAGCAAGTGCTTTACCATGTGAGCTGTGCCCCAGGCCCTGGCTGGAGTCTCTTTTAGTTTCTAGTATATAGGTTATTGCTATATGTGAGCTGAGGGTGGTGCTCATCAAGGGTCAATTGATTCTCAATTGCTTTTGCTTTAGAAACATCCCTTCTTTATGTACCTGATGCTGTTCTTGTCTGCAAGGACATTTGCATCCTGTGGACAGGGCAGGTTACTACTTTCTCTATAAGCCCCTATTTTGTGTCACCAGGTGAAGCAAATATCCAATCATAGGGATGACCCAAATGTGTCACAGAGTGGAAGGGGCAATCAGAGTACTGAGTTCTGTCCTGGTGGGGGAGAACTAAGGGACTCAGGCACTCTGGTTGCCAGACTGAGAGCTTTCAGACCTTGCCCAGCAGATCACCACACTGTGAATGGGGGAATGCTAGGGGATCATTACATGATCCATGGGTCCTGGAGGCCATTCCTGCAGGATGGTGTCAGTGCTTTTAGGTCCTGACCAGTAGTTCTCCACCCTGTGTGGGAGGAGGTTGGGGAGACCACATGCTTTGCAGACCTGGGCCCAGAACTCTCAGTATCACTTGACAGCAAATACATGTGGCTGGGGGTGGGCAGACACAGCTCTTGGAGGTCACTCTACCAGCCATGGGCTTGTGCTCTGTTTCTGCAATGCTTCTAATGATGGGACTCACTCCTCACTAGAGTGGGTGGGACCACAAACCACCATACTTATCACTGCCCAAGTTCCCTGCTGCTTAAACTCAGTGTGTTCATGTCAGACTCTCCTTTTTTTTTTCAGACTCTCCCTCTTCATGACTACCTCTGTAATTATCACCCTCTCACCTAGCCACTGTGGCAGAGTGTCCCAAGACTCCCCAAACCATCATTGCTCTCCAGAGTAGCTCAGTCTCAAGCAATAGGCTCTTTCTCAAGATAGTGCCTCACTATAGCTCTTTGAGATACAGGAAGTGACAAAATATTTTTCTTCTCTGAAGCTAGCCTGCCATGCAGGAGCAGTTGCTTTTACACCAAATCTTCACACTGGGTTTAAAGCTTGTGGGAAGTGTGGGTTTATCTGTGGTTAGAATTGCCAACCTGTCACCTGGGCTGCGTGGATTACCTTGTCTTTACATCTTCAGCTCTGCAACTTCCCCCCTGCCTCCCTGGTGGAGCCAGGGTTGGAATTGCCAGGGTTTTTTCTACTTTTCTTGTTGCCTTTCTATTACTCCGTGCTTTTCAGCTCTTCTGTCTCCTCTTTCTTGATTCCCAAAGTTGTTCTCTTTTTCTCTTGAGACTATAGTCTCTACTTTGTTGCCCTGACTTCCTCCTTCTTTGTTTGTGACCTTCTGTCTTTCCTGAACTTCCTACCTTGTTTTCTAGTTGACAGTATATTGGGGAGAATTAAAATCATTACAGCAGGAATCAATGCAAGTTCTATTATTTTTACATTTCAGGAAAGCCTATTAATAATAAAATATTATTATGGAAATACATAATTAATACTGAAACAAAGGTAGGGGTCTAAAATGGACGAAGATGGACTGCATCCCTTCTAGGGACCCTACTTTGTCCTGGGAAACCTATTCCTATCTGAGATTTTACTGAGCATCACATTTAATGCATCATATAAACACCATCCTTTTATTAAAAGAAAACCAGTAAGGTCTTCCGTACTGGAGAATTGGGTTCTCCTAGGGAAGGTCTCACTGTAAGATAATATTGAAAGCCCTGGTGATATCAAAAAGAGTCAGAACAGTGGGGCAACCCATCCTGATTATAATTCATTTAATAAATATTTATACCAGGCATTTCAGATTCTCACTGTGTTGTGTATGACTTTATGACAGTGAAATTTTAGATGAACAATGTACTGTAAAGAAAAATAATTTGGAGTTTTTGCAGCAAATGTCCATGAAATTTATTGTTTATAACATTCTTGAATAAAAGTTTCACTACATTTCCATTTATTAAAGTAAATTAATGTCAATAGCCCTTGTCAATGTTTTTACACTAATGTATAGCTCTTTCAAAACTATTATATAGTTATATAATAGTTTATTTAGTAAATAAATTACATACTTGTTCATTTGTCTTTTGAAAATAGTAATGTCAGCAGGAAGGGAGTTCTTGCCAGCATTTATTCAGCTTCCTTCCTGCTATCCTTTTCTCTTGTCTCCAACCAACCCTTGCTAACCCTTATTAACATTTTGTTCACAGAGAGAAAAATGTAAATAAAAATCTTTATTGTAGAAGAAGTAATAGACTTATTTCAGTAAAAATTCTGATTAGAAACCATGTTTATGTGATATTTCTGCATGTTCCAAATTTAAAAAAGTTTTAGCAGATTCTTCTATACTCCTAATATGTTGGATCTTCCTTAACAATTTATAATCAAATATGTGCTAGGATAATTTCCTATTTTTACCCTACTGTGCCTTTCATATTCATTTTAACAAATATTTATTAAACAGCTACATTAACTAAATATTAAATGTATACAAAGATGTTTTAAATGCTGGCTTAGTGTAGAGAGAATTCCAGACTCCTCTCTTCACCTTTCTTCCTGACTTACCTAAGTATCTCTCTCTTGAGATTTAGTTTCTTATGGGACTTTCACTCTCTCCATGAGACAGGTGAGATAAGAGCTGTATGAAAAATGTGCCTTGGAATTACCCACTAAAGAGACAGAGATGGGAATATTTTATTCTCAAATTCCTGTTTTTTCAGTGATTCTACCTGGATCTAAATGGCTGAGAAGGCTCCTGAAGGCATCACATGGTGACAGGAGAGAAGTCTTACAGAAAACAAGACAGCTGTGGCACAGCTGAAACAAGGAGCTGCCAGGGTACACCTTCCTACAGTTTGTTGGGGGCAAGAGTTCTGGAACCAAATAGTGGGTTAAAAGTATGTGAGATGAGCTGTAATGGATTCCAACATAACCTTCTTCTAGCCTAGATAGGGATCACCTAAGTGGATGATGTACATCTCACTGTAGAGTTTTGAGAAAAAGCCTCAAATTAACAAGGTGTACATTTGCTTAGCCTTGTCATTTTTGCAAATAAAAGAATCTGGGAAGAAGGTGTAGCTATGGCATAATGGCACCTGGGATCCTGGACTCTCACTATATCTTACTTTATCTAACAGACATGACAATAATAAGCCATGCCCCTTGAACTTAAGCAGTATGAATATCTGGCATGTTGTCAACTGAAATGCTTTATGATTGGGGATAACTGTTAAATACAATATGTTATAATCACCTACCTTGACAAATGTATCTTTATTTACAATAATTTAAAAATATGTAGAGCAATGGATTTTTGCATGACTGTAAGAAAATATCAAAGATAAAAATTTGATTATTAATGCTTGTGTTAGTATAATAAATATGGCTACTGTAACAAATCTCAGAGATAAGCCAACTTATAAAGAGACAATTTAATTTTGCTTTGCAGTTTTGGAGGTCACTAAACCTGCCATGATTGGTTGGCCCTATTACTTTTGGGCCTTTGGCAAGGCAGTACACCATGGTCAGGACAGCATGGCAGAGCAAAAAACCACTCACTTTATGACTGATCTGTGGGAGAGATGAGGAAGGAGTCCCAGGGTATGCCCTCAATGGCTGGAAGACTCCCACTGGCCCCACTTTTTAAAGGTTCCACTACCTCCCTATAGCTCCTCAGGCTGGGGACCAAATCTCCAACACCTGCACCTTTGCGGGATACTTACCCAAATCACAGTAATGCTCATGACTGGGTTTTCTGTTGATGGGCTGCCAATGTAATAAAAAACATATGAATCATAAATGTTATATGTTTTATAATAAATATAAGGTAAGCATTTATATTTACATATTTGTTCTATAGAATGTATTTTCTTACCTTCATTTTTAGAAGTGTCATCTCCAATCATTTAAAATTCTTTAGAGGAATCCTTCTTTAAATAACATCCAATTATTATCTTTCTTGTTAAGTTTCATTAATAGATTTAATGAAGTATAATTGACATACAATAAACTGCACATATTATGTATACATCTGTGACACCATCACCATAATCACAATGTGAACTAATCCATCATTCCCAAAGTTTCCTCTGACCCTTCTGTAATCCATTTCTCCTGTTTCTCTCTGTTCTACTCCTGCCAGTCTGCCTCAAGGCAACAACTGATCTGCTTACTATTACTACAGATTTATTTATATTTTTTGGAATTTTATGAGTGGAATCATACTTTTTCTTATATGTTTCTCTCACTGAGCATAATTATTTGGATGGGCATCCACTTGGTTTTGTGTATTCTGTTGTATGGATATACAACTTGCTTATCTTGTTGATAGGCATTTGTACTGTTTTCAGGTTTTGGCTATTGCAAATATGGCTACTATAACACTTATGTGCATGTCTCAAGTATGGACATATGGTTTCATTCCTCTCAAGAAAATACCTAGGAGTACAATGGCTGAATCATATTGCAGGATTATGTTTAACTTCTTCAGCAATAAGAAAATAAGTAACTGAAAAAACAGTGAAGTATCTGTTTAAAATTTTTCCCCATTTTTCTTCAGTTACTTTCTTGTTGCTGAATTTTGAGAGCTCTTCTGGAGTTAATATCTTTATCAGATACATCATTTTTATTTTTCCAATACACTATATGTCAATGTTTTTGTTAGGTTTTGATATCAGGGTGATACTGGCCTCTTGGAGAATGTTTCTGGAATATTCCAATATTCTGTGGATAAGTATTTGTGGAATAGGCACTCATTTTTCTGTAAATGTTTGATGGAATTCACCAGTGATGTTGACTATGTTTGAAGTTTTGTTTCTGGGAAAATAGGGCTGGTGGAGTGGCTCAAGTGGTAGAGTATCTGCTTAGCAATTGTGAGGCCTTGAGTTCATACCCCAGTACCAAAAAAAAAAAAAAAAAAGAAAGAAAAAGAAAATAATCTGTTTCTGGGAAAGTTTTTAGCCATAGAGTCAATTTCTTTAATAAATATAGGGCTATGGGGTTTATCTCTTCTTGAATGAGTTTTAGTAATTTGTAATTTTCAAGGCAGTGTCCATTTTGTCTAAATCACTAAATTATTTCATAAAGTTATTGGTATTTGTTTACATATGTATAACATCTTAAGTGACATATGTTGTGATGTCACCTATTTCTGATATTGGTAATATGTGACTTCTTTCTTTTTTATTTGTCAGTATTGCCAGAGGCTTGTTAATTTTATTAATCTTCTCAAAAAGCCATTTTCAATGACATTAATTTTCCCTATTGCCTTTTTGTTTTCAATTTCATTAATTTTAGCTTGTTTCCTTATTATTTTCTTTCTTCAACTTACTTTCCGTTTCTTTGCTTGTTTTAAAAAAGATTTCTTGAGGTAAAATCTGAGACCACTGGAATTTTTTAAAATAATACAGTTTTTTAGTTTTATAAATTCTTCCCTAAATACTGCTTTAAGTAGCTTACTGCAAAATTTGATATGTGTGTTTTCATTTCTATTCAACTAAAATATTTCCTAATTTATTTTTTGATTTATTCTTTGACCATAGTCTATGAAAATTATTCTGTTTAATTTCCAAGTACTTGGGAATTTTGCAGAAATCTTTCTAGGATTTTCTAAGTAAATTCCATGATGGTCAGAGAATATATTTGTTTATTTTGATCATTTAAAAATTGTAACTTGCATTAAAGCCCAGAATGTGATCTGTCTTGATAAATATCCCACATGTACTTATAAAAGTACATATTCTGCTGCTCTTTTGTTAGTAAATTCAAGTAGGTCAAATCAGTTGGTTATATTGCTCAAACATCTTTATATTCACATCTTTACAAATTTTCTATCTGCATTTTCTATCAACTGTTGAGGCAGGAATATTGAAATCTCTCACTGTATTTATAGATTTGGCTATTTATCTTCACTATTCTATCAGGTTGTCACTCATTTATTTGAAACTTCATTTCTTAGGGGCATACATATTGAGGATTACACCTCCCTTATGATTGACACCTTTGTGATTATGAAGCCTTCTCTTTGGCAATCCTTGCTGTAAAGTCTGTCCTGGGGATTCCAAGATGGCAGCTAGAGGGAGGAAGCAGAAAGTGAGCCTCCTATAGTGAAATCTTGGAGAGACGCCAGAGACACACTTTGCAGGCATAATCACTGAGAAAAGGCATAACTTTGACTCCTTAACACCTCCAGCCAGCGTAGAGAATCTCCACTTCATGTTAAATGGAGAAACCAGGAGGGCCCCCGGGCCGCCAGTCACCGGCGTCCAGAAGGCTTGGGAAGAGGCGGACCAGGTGAGCTTTGTGGTACCGCGGTACTCCCACAGACAAGCCTGGGTCAGAGCAGCATAGCTCCCTGGACAGACTGACCTCCACCTGGGGAAAAAAAGAGAAACTGAGTAATAAGCAATAAGAACAATAAAGACACGCTGGAAAGAGGGTGGGGCACCCTGAGCACTGAAGATTGGGGGAAGGGAATCCTTCCCAGGACTGTAAATAAACAAGCTGGGCGGGCCAGAGAGCCTCTGGTGGGAGCAGGGGCACACAGCACACGCCCAGCAACCAGGAGTGGGAAAGCTTGTGAGAGTGGTGCAGGGAAGAAAACTCCACAGGAGAGGAGGGAAGACCCACTTCCCAAATGAGCTGTAAACAAACATGGCAGCTGGCAGGAGCAGCAGCACTGCCCAGTAATCAGGAGCAGGAAAGCTTGTGAAAGCGAAGGTGGGAGGAGAACTGCACAGGAGAGGGGGGAAGACCCACCTCCCACATGAACTGTAAAAAAACACACAGGCCTGACAACGTGGGTGCAGTGTCACCTTTCCCAGTGCTTGGAAAGGGGAAAGCCTGTAGCAGAGGCTCACACACAGGAGAAATCTGAGCAAACAAAGCCTTTGGGGCCAGGTGAGTGCTAAGCTCACCCCAGAGATCTGCATAAATAACACCTCCAGCAACAGCAGGCTGACAGCAGCAGGCAGGCAAGCCACAGCTGCAGATACCATTCTCAGAACTGTCTCCAGACTCTTTTTTTTTTCTTTGTCTCCCTACCTTTGATGAGAGAACAACCGAATTACACCTGCATGCTGAACAACTTACTGAAACTGTATTGCATTTGAACTTGGGACACTTGGTGGGGCTTTCTTTGTGCGTGTGTGTGTAGTTTTATTCAATTTTATGCATCCCCTTTGATGAGACAACTACAGAACAACATCTGAGGCACCATCTCCAGGATTGGAGACTGAGACTTCACTGCATTTGAACTTGGAGGTTTTTTAAAAATTTTCTATTTTTTCATTTTATTTTAATACATTTTTATAAATAGATTTTTCTTTCATTTACTTATTTTTCATTTTTATTCTTACCTTTATTTTTTATTTTTGATTTTCATACCTCTCTCTGTCTCTCTAATGTCTGTTCAGCTTCCTGTTGATTAGTACACTAAAGCTCCCTGTCTATACCTTTGAAATCTTCTTGTCTGATACCTTGTTCTGTTTTCTACCTCCACTCTGTTTATTTGTTTTCCCACTTCTATAACTTCTTGCTTTCCATCTCAGCTCACCCTTCCATTCTAAATATTACCATTGTTATTATTACAAGCTAGAAAATACTTAATTGCACACAGTACAGGGACAGTAACAACACCAAGGACAATGACGGGAAGACAGAAAAAACAGGGAAACCAGTTTCCCCACAGCAAAAAATCAGTACAGGAACAAGAGGGGAATGAAGAAAACAGGTACTCAGATCCAGACTCCAAGAAAATGAAGATAAACTATGCCAAAGGACCCAATGAAGCCCACAAGAATAATTTAAAAGAAGACATACTACAGGTACTCAATGAGAATTTTATAGAGATGATACTGGATAGGGTCAATCAAAATGTACAGGAGACACTCAAGAAATTCCAAGACAACAAAAATAGAGAATTTGAAAAAACAAAAGAAGAAATAAAGGAAACCATAGAAGCACTGTATAAACACCAAAGTGAAAGAGAGAACATGATGAATAAACAGATAAGTGAACTCAGGACAAAAATAGACAACATTAAAGAGGAAACCAGCCAGAATATGGAAAACCTCAGAAAAAAGAATGAAACAGAACTGCAAAACAAAACGGAAGGCCAATCCAGCAGAATAGAACAAACAGAAGACAGAATCTCAGAACTTGAAGATGAAATGGTAATGAAAGGAAAAACTGAAGAACTATTAATTAAACAACTCAACACCTGTGAAAAGAAAATGCAAGAACTCACCGACTCCATTAAAAGACCAAACTTGAGAATCATGGGCATTGAAGAAGGAGAAGAGGTGCAAGCGAAAGGAATATGGAATATATTTAACAAAATAATAACGGAAAATTTCCCAAATCTAGAGAAAGATATTCCCATACAGATGCAAGAGGCCTCCAGGACACCAAACAGACCAGATCAAAATAGAACTACCCCACGACATACCATCATTAAAACAACAAGTCCAGAAACTAAGGAAAGAATATTGAAGGCTGTAAGAGAGAAAAAACAAGTAACATACAAAAGTAAACCCATCAAAATCACAGCAGACTTCTCAACAGAAACATTAAAAGCAAGAAGAGCGTGGGGTGAGATCTTCCGGGCACTGAATGAAAATAACTTCAACCTCAGGATATTCTACCCAGCAAAACTATCATTCAAAATAGATAGAGCAATAAAAGTCTTCCACGATAAGCAGAAACTAAAACAATATGTGACCACAAAGCCACCACTACAAAGGATTCTTCAAGGGATCCTGCACACAAAAAGTGAAACCCAACTTAACCATGAAAAGACAGGCAGCACCAAACCACAGGAAAAGAAAAAGCAAGACAGTAGAGAGAAACCTCAACTTAGGTACACACAATCAAACCTTCAAACAACTAAGACAACTAAATGACAGGAATCACCACATACCTATCAGTACTAATGCTTAATTTTAATGGACTTAACTCACCCATCAAAAGGCATGCTTGACGAAATGGATTAAAAAGGAAGATCCAACAATTTGTTGCTTACAGGAGACCCATCTCACCAACAGAAATAAGCATAGGCTAAGGATGAAAGGCTGGAAGAAGATTTATCAAGACAATGGCCCCAGAAAATAGGCAGGAGTAGCCATACTTATCTCTGACAAAGTAGACTTCAAACCTACATTGATCAAATGAGATAAAGAAGGACATTCCATACTAATAAAAGGGGAAATAGACCAAAGGGAAATAATAATTATGAACCTGTATGCACCCAATGTCAACACACCCAATTTCATCAAACATACCCTGAAAGACCTAAAAGCATATATAAATGCCAACACAGTGGTTGTGGGAAACTTTAACACCCCATTATCATCAATAGATAGGTCATCCAAACAAAAAATCAATAAAGAAATCCAAGACCTAAAATATGCAATAGATCAAATGGACCTAGTTGATGTCTACAGAACATTTCATCCAATTTCTACACAATATACATTCTTCTCAGCAACCCATGGAACCTTCTCCAAAATACATCATATCCTAGGGCACAAAGCAAGTCTCAGCAAATATAAGAAAATAGAAATTATACCGTGCATACTGTCTGAACACAATGCAGTAAAAGTAGAACTCAACAACAAAAGTAAAGACAAAAAATATGCAAACAGCTGGAAACTAAATAACTCATTACTTAAAGAAGAATGGATCATCAATGAAATAAAAGAGGAAATTAAAAAGTTCCTGGAAGTCAATGAAAATGAAAACACAACCTACTGGAACCTAAGGGAAACAGCAAAGGCAGTCCTGAGAGGAAAGTTTATAGCCATGAGTGCCTATATTAAAAAGACTGAAAGATCCCAAATCAATGACCTAATGATACATCTCAAACTCCTAGAAAAACAAGAACAAGCAAATCCCAAAACAAATAGAAGGAGAGAAATATTAAAAATAAGAGCTGAAATCAACGAAATAGAAACCAAAAAAACCATACAAAGAATTAATGAAACAAAAAAGTTGGTTCTTTGAAAAAATTAACAAGATCGATAGACCCCTGGCAAACCTGACTAAAATGAGGAGAGAAAATACCCAAATTAGTAGAATCAGGAATGCAAAAGGGGAGATAACAACAAACACCATGGAAGTCCAGGAAATCATCAGAGACTACTTTGAGAACCTATATTCAAATAAATTTGAAAATCTTAAAGAAATGGACAGATTTCTAGATACATATGATCATCCAAAACTGAACCAACAGGAAATTAATCACCTGAATAGACCTATAACACAAAATGATTGAAGCAGCAATCAGGAGTCTCCCTAAAAAGAAAAGTTCAGGACCTGATGGATTCTCTGCTGAATTCTATCAGACCTTTAAAGAAGAACTGATACCAACCCTCCTTAAACTGTTCCACGAAATAGAAAGGGAAGGAAAACTGCCAAATACATTTTATGCAGCCAGTATTACATTTATCCCAAAACCAGGCAAAGACACCTCCAAAAAGGAGAACTATAGGCCAATCTCCTTAGTGAACACTGATGCAAAAATCCTCAACAAAATAATGGCAAACCGAATTCAACAACACATTAAAAAGATTATTCACCACGACCAAGTAGGCTTCATCCCAGGGATGCAGGGGTGGTTCAACATAAGAAAATCAATAAACGTAATAAACCACATTAACAGAAGCAAAGACAAAAACCACTTGATCATCTCAATAGATGCAGAAAAAGCCTTTGATAAGATCCAACACCATTTCATGATAAAAGCTCCAAGAAAAGTAGGAATAGAAGGAAAGTACCTGAACATTATAAAAGCTATATATGACAAACCTACAGCCAGCATTATACTTAATGGAGAAAAACTGAAACCATTCCCTCTAAAATCAGGAGCCAGACAAGGATGCCCACTATCTCCACTCTTATTCAACATAGTACTGGAATTCCTAGCCAGAGCAATTAGGCAAGAAGAAGGAATAAAAGGAATGCAAATAGGTAAAGAAACTGTCAAAATATCCCTATTTGCAGACAACATGATCCTATACCTTAAAGACCCAAAAAACTCTACTCAGAAGCTTCTAGACATCATCAATAGCTATAGCAAGGTAGCAGGATATAAAATCAACATAGAAAAATCATTAGCATTTCTATACACTAACAATGAGCAAACTGAAAAAGAATGTATGAAAACAATTCCATTTACAATAGCCTCAAAAAAAAATCAGATACCTAGGTGTAAACCTAACAAAAGATTTGAAAGACCTCTACAAGGAAAACTATACACTTCTGAAGAAAGAGACTGAGGAAGACTATAGAAAGTGGAGAGATCTCCCATGCTCATGGATTGGTAGAATCAACATAGTAAAAATGTCGATATTCCCAAAAGTAATCTACATGTTTAATGCAATTCTCATCAAAATTCCAATGACTTTCATTAAAGAGATTGAAAAATCTACTGTTAAATTTATATGGAAACACAAGAGGCCACGAATAGTCAAGGCAATACTCAGTCAAAAGAACAATGCAGGAGGTATCACAATACCTGACTTCAAACTGTATTACAAAGCAATAACAATAAAAACAGCATGGTACTGGCACAAAAACAGACATGAAGACCAGTGGAACAGAATAGAGGACCCAGATATGAAGCCACACAACTATAACCAACTCGTCTTTGACAAAGGAGCTAAAAATATATGATGGAGAAATAGCAGCCTCTTCAACAAAAACTGCTGGGAAAACTGGTTAGCAGTCTGCAAAAAACTGAAACTAGATCCATGTATATCACCCTATACCAAGATTAACTCAAAATGGATCAAGGATCTTAATATCAGACCCCAAACTCTTAAGTTGATACAAGAAAGAGTAGGAAATACTCTGGAGTTAGTAGGTATAGGTAAGAACTTTCTCAACGGAACCCCAGCAGCACAGCAACTAAGAGATAGCATAGATAAATGGGACCTCATAAAGCTAAAAAGCTTCTGTTCATCAAAAGAAATGGTCTCTAAACTGAAGAGAACACCCACAGAGTGGGAGAAAATATTTGCCAACTATACATCAGACAAGGGACTGATAACCAGAATATATAGGGAACTTAAAAAACTAAATTCTCCCAAAACTAATGAACCAATAAAGAAATGGGCATGTGAACTAAACAGAACTTTCTCAAAAGAAGAAATTCAAATGGCCAGAAAACACATGAAAAAATGCTCACCATCTCTAGCAATAAAGGAAATGCAAATTAAAATCACGCTAAGATTCCACCTCACCCCTGTTAGAATAGCCATCATCAGCAACACCACCAATAACAGGTGTTGGCGAGGATGCGGGGAAAAAGGAACCCCCTTACACTGTTGGTGGGAATGTAAACTAGTACAACCACTCTGGAAAAAAATTTGGAGGCTACTTAAAAAGTAAGACATTGATCTACCATTTGATCCAGCAATACCACTCTTGGGGATATACCCAAAAGACTGTGACACAGGTGACTCCAGAGGCACCTGCACACCCATGTTTATTGCAGCACTATTCACAATAGTCAAGTTATGGAAACAGCCAAGATGCCCCACCACTGATGAATGGATTAAGAAAATGTGGTATCTATACACAATGGAATTTTATGCAGCCATGAAGAAGAATGAAATGTTATCATTCGCTGGTAAATGGATGGAATTGGAGAACATCATTCTGAATGAGGTTAGCCTGGCCCAAAAGACCAAAAATCGTATGTTCTCCCTCATATGTGGACATTAGATCAAGGGCAAACACAACAAGGGGATTGGACTTTGAACACAAGATAAAAGCGAGAGCACACAAGGGAGAGGTGAAGATAGGTAAGACACCTAAAAAACTAGCTAGCATTTGTTGCCCTTAACGCAGAGAAACTAAAGCAGATACCTTAAAAGCAACTGAGGCCAATAGGAAAAGGGGACCAGGAACTAGAGAAAAGGTTAGATCAAAAAGAATTAACCTAGAAGGTGACACACAAGCACAGGAAATCAATGTGAGTCAATGCCCTGTATAGCTATCCTTATCTCAAGCAGCAAAAACCCTTGTTCCTTCCTATTATTGCTTATACTCTCTCTACAACAAAATTAGAAATAAGGGCAAAATAGTTTCTGCTGGGTATTGAAGGTGTGGGGGGGAGAGAGAGAGGGGGCGGAGTGGGTGGTAAGGGAGGGGATGGGGGCAGGGGGGAGAAATGACCTAAACCTTGTATGCACATATGAATAATAAAAGAAAAAAAAAGAATGAATATTAACATAAAAAATTAAAAACAAACAAACAAAAAATAAATAAAGTCTGTCCTGTGTGATATTAATATACTAACGCAGCACCTATAGCCTTTTAAAAAGTGTAAGCCTAATATATCCATTTTCATTCTTTATTTCTCCACAGAAGCTAGACAAGCCAGAAGTCAATGGAGCAACATCTTAAAATAGTTATCAACCAAGGGTTCTATATTCCTTGACAATTATTTTACAAAAATAAATGTGATGAAAGATATTTCCTGGTTTTCTTCAGGCTTTGATTGCGAGAAGATATGCACTATAGAGAATAGTAAAGGAACTTTTTCAGGTAGAAAGACCATGAACATTAGACCAGATGGAAATTTGGATCTATGTGAAGAAATGAAGAATTCTAGAGATGGAAGACATTGTTAAGAATGATCACGGCATTGTAAGTTGTTTCTGGGAACTGTCTGTTACTGATGTCTTCGCCTTTTCAGCTCTAGTATAAGGTTTAAATATGTTGGTGTGATATTTATGGTAAATAAAATATATGGAATAACATTTCACATTATACCTTCTGAAATATTATTAATTAGTTTTTCTACACCTCAGCTTTTCCAAGCTGTATTTTAAAATTATGTGGTATTTTTTCATTTCCTACATGTAGTTCATGTTGCTTATTAAATTCTCTTCATAATTTCTTGTGTTTATGCCAACATAAATATAAGTCATATAGCTAACATCATTTACTAACACCTCGGTGACAATTAGAATGAATATACATGGAATCTTGACTTAAAAAATATCCAATCAACTTGGTTTTAAATGTTTATGTCTTGGTGCTCTTCTTTAAAAATATTCATTACTGTTCATACAACCAACAATAACTATGGAGTACCAGGTGCTGTTCTAAGCCCTGAAAACTGAGCAATTAAATGAAGACTCTACTTTCATGGCATCCATGTTCTAATGCAAGGAGACACAAAATAAACATGTGAACAAAAATGCATGTTACATATCAGATGATGGTAAGTTTTGAAGAAAGATGATGTAGCAAAGTAGAGAGATTTTGTTTTACGTTCAGAGATCTTTGAAGCTCTCTATATTAAAGTGATCTTGTACACAGATATGAATAACCTGAGGGAAATCCTGAGGCAGAAATGTGCTTGGCAAGCTCTAAGAAAAGGAAGATGTCAACCGGTTTGGAATAGAACAAATGTGGGAGAGTTGAAGGAAATGAAGTGGGTGGTAGGCTAGATTACATAGGTCTTTTGGCCATGACAATGACTGGAATTATATTTTGTGTAAAGTGGAAAGCTACTGAAGGATTTTGGACAGGAAGAGGACATGAGCTTACTAATGTTTTAAACTATCACTTCAGCTGCCATGTGGAGAATGGAGTACACAAGGGTCAAGAAAGGAAGCAGGCAGATAAATACCACAACATAGAAAGGCTTTGGACCAACTCTGTGTATCTTGTTCTATGCTAATAATATAATCCAAGTGTAAGTTTAAGGAGCAACTCAATCCATGTTACACTGGAGCATTCAGGTTTGTGATTCTCTAAAATGGCCTTTGTATCCATTTGGTAGCTTAGCTTAGCATTTGAATTACAATTCAGTTTAGTGTTGTTTCAGTTATCCATTGCTACATAATGTATATCCCTACACAATGTATATCCCCAAAATTCAGTGGCTTAAAATTACAGCAAAATTTGTTTTGCTATAAATCTGTCACATTGGCAGAATTTGCCATTTCAGCTCTTCTCTGCTGTACTTGGCATGAAATGCGAGGGCTGCAATCATCTGAAGACTGGGTCACTCACATCTGGCAGTTGATACTGACTGTCAGCTGGGTCCTCAGCTGGGCTGCGGTCAGCAGGCAGAAGCACACAAGACCTTTGCATGTAGCTGCCTTGCTTCCTCACAGCTTGGCAGCTTGCTTCTAAAGGGCCAGCATTCCAGTGGTGGCTGGGTTCCAAGAGTGAGCCAGGAGGAAGAAATACCAGCTTTTCTAACTGGTTTGGAAGACAATGCAGCTCCCCTCCTCTGCCTTCTTTCATTACAAGTAAGTTTATACAGTTGACACATATTTAGGAGGAGAATTAGTTGCCACCTTTTGGTAAGAACATCAAACCCCACTTTGTGGCAAATTGAATTGGAAGACTGGATGGCTTCAGTAATATCTTCAGTTCTAGATAGGACAAACTCTTTTTTTGGTCTGACTTCAAGAGGATGTAGAGGTTTTGAAGAACAGCATGTAAAAAAAAAGGAAGTTATAAAAAGGCAGCTAAACTAGACTTGATCATTTGTTTCTTCAAATAGTTGAATGCTTGCTGTATTTCAGGAACCATAAACCTAAGTGCTTTGGGAGTTTGTAGCCTAATGAAGATAAGACACAACAACAAGTTCTGATCTCTTCAATGGAAGGGCCTATATTTCACCCATGTATATTTGAGGCCTAGTATTTTTTCTGTAAGATAGTAGACATTCAATAAGCATTGGGCAGTTGAATATTCTGTCACAATATGTCATATTAAGTTTTATACAAAGATTCCAAGAAGAACAGAAGAGGGAGAGGCATATCATAAGCAGGTCATGGAAGGCTTCTTAGAAGTTATGGCATTTAAAATTGTTCCTGATATACACATGTATGAAAATAGAATAAAGAAAGCCATGAAAATTATTTTTAAAAAGGAGGAAGGGGAGAAGAAAGAGTAATAAAGGGAATAAATTTGATCAAAGTACATTATATACATATATGGAAATATTGCAATGAAACTCCCTTGTCAATTAATATATATGCTAATAAAATAGGTCTTAAACAATTGTAAATTTGAAGTTAGGGGCATCAGAAATATGTTCAAAGGCCAGAAAAATGAAACACCATAGTGACTCTGGGTAAAATGATTCCTTGACTCGGTAGCACTCAATAACTATTGCTAACTGAATTGATGAAGGAAATGAGATAAAACTGATTAAAAATTACAAATGTCTCATGAAAGTTAAGTAACATAAGTACTGAAGATCAGTCACTGGTATTTTAGAAATAATATATCTAACATTTATCAGATATTTACTATATACCAGTCAAATTCCAAATACTTCATAGGTCCTGACTCAATCCTTACAATAATTTCAGGAATCAGACATGTTTGCCACTTTGCAGATGAAGAGACTGAGTTCATGGAGGTTAAAAACATTATGCAAGGCATTGCAGCTATGATCTGGCTGCTCCAGGATTCCAAGATCTAGGTTGTCTTAACCCTTATGCTATCAGTGTAGTGATAGGACTAGAAGCTGAACTATAATAATTTGAGTTGAGAAATGGAAACAGTGAGTCTAATCTACTCCTTCAATAAGTTGACAATGGAGAGATGTGAAGACTGAAAGAAAACTCTGGGATGCTTCTTAAGGTTTTGTTTCGTTTTGTTTGGCACAGGTGCCTAGAATCCCATAGTGCCATTTCAGAAAAAGAAGTATGTTTGATATGGAGAAAATGTATATTTAACTTTGTTAAAATTTAATTAATAACCATACCCAAGGGAATTTATCTAGAAGGTAGTTGATATATGAGTCTGGTGCTCAGGACAGACATCTGAATTAGAAATACAAAAGTTTATGGTGGGTATGAGAAAGTTTTAAGAAAAGCAAGGCCAAAGATGGAACCCTGTGGGACATATACACATAAAGATTGGCAGATGGATGATCTGTGACAGAAATTAAAACAGAAAGGGCAAGAGGGGCAGCAGTTAATCCATGGGAGGGTGGTGGTACATATTCCAACTGAGGATCTCAAGTACAAAAGCTGCAAAAAGACAAGAAAGGTAACCATGAAAAAGGACTTATGATTGCTGTTAGTGCTTTGTACTATATGTCATTTCTTTCCTCTTGGAAACTTGAAAATGTGTACTTGTCTGCCCATTTAAAGTTAAGCTTGGATTTGTATTTTTCTTTGGCCAGTTTGTGAGAGGAAGTGATATACAATATTTCTAGTGAAAGCCTTTAAGAGTTGGTGGGTGATTCTCCATATCTGAACCCCTTTTGTTCCATAGAGTAGGGGCTCTATCAGCCCAAGTCCCAGAGTAAAGATGAAATGGGGTAGATCTCTCTGCCTGAATTTGCTGAATGCATACCTGGAATAAGATCATTCTGAGCTACTATAAAATATTAGCATTGTTTGTTACTTCAGAATAAACCAGAGATTTTAAGATTAAGATCCAATTTTATTTTTAGAAGTGTGAATAGTATGGTAGGGCAGAATCTCATTTATTAGAGAATTAATAAAAATTTAGATATTTGGTAGTAAAGAAGTAATATAGGAACTTGATATAACCTGAGGTAAAGTTAAGATCGAAGGAACAAGTGAAAAAGAGATTGAGGTAATGCAATAAACACCAGAGCTGAAAATGTGTATAGCCATCTGGTTAAAATGATGTTTTCTAAAAACCTAAGTCATTGCCTTCACTTTTGCTAATATGGCACATGAGTGTTGTTCACAGCACAGAACAAAAAATAATATGAAGTAAATGTAAATTATACCTCTCTAAGGGAAAGGAGAACTTGTATGGAAATGAGGATACCCATTCAAAGCCAAAAAATGACAGGGATATATAACCAAAAGTTAACACCAGTTATTAATCCAACGACACATCTGGAACCATCTGCCAATCCTTAGGGGCCAAAAGGATTTTTTTATTGGGAAAGCAAGTGTGATGAAGAGAAAACAAAGCCTGGGGCCTACGGAAGAAAAAGTGTTGGATATGGACTCCTTGAGAAAGCTGGACCCATCGGAGATGATATCTTCAAATAAAGGGTAAATCATGTAAAACTCCCCTCCAGCAGGATAAGACAGTAAGAAAACTAACTTGTTTCAGTGTTGGCTTGAGGTGAAAGGATCAAAAAGCAAACAAACAAAAAGCAGTCTCACCTGAATATTACTAGCCCTAAACTAGTCCTTAGATTTGGGGCAAGAATTCCTACTATCTGTGTGGTCTTCCCCACAAAAAAATCCAGGTTGGAAGTTTCCACAGGCACTTTTTAGAAAAAAACTCCAATATTTCTAAAGAAACTCATCTTAAATTCAGCCCTAGAATAAATCAACCTCATATACAAGGTTCTAATAAGCATGAGTTTACATTAAAAAATCATAAAACCTGCTTTTCAAGAAGGAAAGTCACACTTTTAAATGGAAATAAATGTAGGCAGTATATTCCCAAAGATTCAACACAATCAATAGTTTGACAATACGTACAAATGAAATAAAAATAAAAGCAAGAATCACAAACAATTTTACCATAAAATAATATAAAGTGTTTCAGATTTATATTTTAGTTAGTAAAATTGCATAACAAGATAAGATATTTATACTCTGGCTCCATGAAAAGAAACAACATGAAAGGTAACGAGAAGCAATAAATAATACAATTAATAATTGCTTCAATGCTTAGAAATGTTTGGATAATATGCCCTCTAGGGGTACTTTTCACGTAGAGTTTTAAAAATCTTTTATTAACACTTCTTTTCTTTTTTACACATGAATTATAGTTTTATATTTGCAGAAGTTTTGACACTTAAGGCTTAAAAAAATCTAATACCCTTGAGACTGGTGTAACTAATTAATAAAATGCTCTTTGCAAACAAAATAAATTCACAAGAATTTGTGTCACATTATAACACTGAGATAAACATTTGCATCAGAGCAATCTGATTTTAGATGGTGCATCAAATAGCAACCTGAACACTTCACACTGTGTTTATAGACCTTCCATAATGATGCATAATTTATGATAACTTTGAGTTTGCCACTCATTATGTACTATTAGCAGCAAATGCTTACTGTGGGACACATCTAAGAATCAAAATAAAATTATAAATTTGGGAGACTGTGTCTTTTAAGGTCAAGAATCTCATCCACTCTTCTCATATTTTCTACTAAACATGAATTAAAGCACCGCCCATTGTGCAATTGAATAATGGCAAAAAAATTCTTATGAATATTTTTGGGTTTCTTACCACACAAACGTTTCTTTCTCTAGGCTAATTTGATAAATACTCTAGTAATCTTGAAGGCATGAAACTTTTCTTATTTTTCTCTCTTTCATTTTTTGGATCTGATTTTTCCATATGCCTTCTGGGACTTCAGTTGAAAATGGCAACAAGTCTAGATTTATTCTGAGCCCATGGATGTTCTATAACATTTGATCTCTCATGCCACATCACCACCAGCTGCAGCAGAACAGTTCAGGAAACTGTTGAGCTATTTTTTTCTGTTGGGGCAAGCGTGGGAACAAGGGTTTCTCTGCTGGGGAGATGTAAGGACCAGTCTGAGGAATTTCAGAGCAGAAGGCAAGATCAGCAGCCATAAGCTATCCATATCAGGGGATCCAGTGGGGCATGGAGAGTGAAAGAGAGAGAGAGAGAGAGAGAAGGGCTATATGAATTTCTTGATATTATCATGATGTTCCTTGCTCATAAGAAGAAATAGAAGCTGTTTCCTAGGGAAAACCACTGTCAATTCAGACTTTGGTGCTAGGAATGTGGAGACTAAAGAGAGATAGGAAGAGAAAATGTATGGAATAGATGTGAAGTGGAGGATGAGGTTTCAGGAAAGACTATGAATGGAGGTGTCCAAAGGGCAATTTATAAAATTTCCAAAAATCAGGAGTGCTTCCAGTACTCTCTGAGAGAGGCAGTGTGCATAAATGATGGACTTCCCATCTGCTCCTAAGTTCCCCTCAGACATGGGATTCTGAGGGCCATATTTAACCTCCTCATGACTCCTTTTCCCAGGATGTCCACAGATGGGGCACTGTAGACCACTGGCATGGATTGACTAGTACCCCCAGGAAAACTAAGTCAAGACTTTTCTGCTTTCCTCTCTTCTGTTTTCTTTGCCATAGTTCCTGGCTGGTTAGAATCATGTGGCTGTTGATTTTAGCATTTGCTGATTTGTGTTGGTTTTGTTTGGGAAATCATATTTAGCAAGGAATTGATGCTTACATCATGAAGTACTACAGCAGTGGTAACACTTATTCTGGAACTTCAGTGTGTTTTATAACTTTTTGTGAGTATTGAGGCTTGCACCCATGTTTTTATACATCATGTTGAACCTCTGACATTTAGGGAAAGTAAACACATGAAAAGTTGGGGTCAGAGAAACTCAGTGCTTTAGGTGCTGAAGGTGCTACATTAATTCCAATGGAAGACTGGAGGGGGACTATTCTTAGCATAGCAGATTCCTTAAGCCTATCATTGTGATAGCCACTGTTTCCCAACCATGGGACATTATTCTGCAGCACAATTATTAGAAAGGTTATAGTAAGAGAGTTCTTGGTCAAACAAGTTTAAGAAAAACTATCTTGAGTAGACTTACATTTCTCCTTTTGCAGAGTGTCTCAGATTTTAATCTGCAAATATTCATTTAAAAATACATAATGGAGTATTTCCATGATGTTTTTGAGCATGGAGTAATTTAATATGGCATGGGAACATGGTACCCCAAAATATGGCCTATTGGCATTTGAAAAAACAACAGAAACTTGTTCTCTCTGTCCTCCTTCTATCCCTTCTCCCCTGAAGCAGATCAAAAAACCTAGAAGGTTTTCATATATAAAAATAGAAAAATGAGACCTGTTGAAACTTCCAGGAATGGGAGAAGAAGAAATAAAGGAAAATGATGGAGGGGGTGAATTCAACTATGATATATTGTAAGAACATTTGTAAATGTCACAATGTACTCCCAGTACAACAATAATATAAATAATTAACTAACTAAATAAAATTTTAATTGCAAAAAGAAGGGTTTGGGGGGGGCTCAAGTGGTAGAGTACCAGTCTAGGAAGCATGAGGCCCTGAGTTCAAACCCTGGTACTATCAAAAGAAAAAAAAAATCAAGCTAAAAATGTATTAAAAGAATAAGAGCTTTGTATGTACTAGCCATTTTTTCTCCTCAAGTCATATCCTTCTGTATTGTCTGATTTTTATATATTACTGTACTACAATAGTCAGTAAAGATAAAGAATTGTGAAAAAACAAAAAAACCTTTATTCCAGAGGTACCCTCTCCATACCTAGAGGAAAAAACCGCCCTTATCCTCCTAGACATATAGACACCAAGAAGAGTGAACAAATAGGCCTTGCTAAGTTCCCTGCAGTATATTATCTTTATAATATTCCCTCTTTGTTTAATCATACTTCTACATAAATGCCCAGTCTTCAGTAAATCTAGGCATAAAAATGTGTAGGTTTTCCTGTTTCTTTGGGTTTGCATTTCTGAAGGCTCCTTTTGATGGTACTGGGGTTGGAACTCAGGGCTCCATGCTTCCTAGAAGGGCTCTCTACTGTTTGAGCCATACCTCCAGCTCTCTCTGAAGACTCCTGATGTCATGTAAAATATACATTTGTATACTTTTGCTGAACCTTGCAATAGGTGAGGAAAAGATACTACTTTTTTTTTCTAATACTAATTAACATTTGTCTATTAATAGAGCAATGAGCGTCACTGAGATTCTGATGACAACTATGAATATCTTCTTAGAAAAATGTGTTTATAGTCATCTACAGATAATTTCCCCTATGATTTCAAGAAATTCTTGGGTACACCAAAGACTATTACAAGCCATATGTGGTCCATGGATACAGTGAAGCATTTTTGCAGCAGGCAGGTTAGGGACAGTCTGGGACTGCTCCCCCTCTTGGCTCAAAGTCTCCTCCTCCTAGCCCACAGGTGAGAGGAGCCAGGTGATGATGTATTGTCAAGTTCAAGGTGGTATAAAAATGACCTACCAAGAGAACCCTGGCCCTTTTTGTTCTTCACTACCCTCACCTGGCAGAACAGGTGCACCTCCTCCCCTTAATAAAGCTATTCTACCTCACTCCATCCACGTGTTCTGCTTGGATTCTTCCATTCGGAGCACAAGGACCAAGATCTTCTGAGAACAATGGTTGCCGATAATAATTTAAGACCCTCTATGATAACTCCCTTAGCTACAATAACTTTACTTTCTACTCAACCCTCACCCTCTTGGCCACACACACAGAGATCCATTTTTGCAGGAAAAGATTTACCCATTGTCTTTCAAAAATGCCAGAGCCAGATGCATCTTGTCTCCCAATCTTGTTTGTAACTGTTCTCCCTGCCTGACATGCCTTTCTCAGTCTTCTCTGGTTATATGATGCCTTTTATCTCTTTAAAGTCCATTTCATGTTCATGAATTCTGGGATGCCTTTTCCAGTCAATGATGACCATAAAAAACCAGGCTTTCCTGAGTTCTCTTGTAGCTTATGTTTTAGGGGCGGACATGTAATATTTTCCCCTCATCCATCACAAGGTTCATGGTTGGCATCCCTATAACAACAATAACAACAGCAGCAGCAACAAACAGGTAAACAAGAGAAGTTTTTTCAGTACTAGGTATTGAACCAAGGGCCTCACACTTGCTAGACAGGTGCTCTAAAATTTGAGCCACTCTACCAGCCGTTTAATAATAGTTTTATCAGGAGCCTTTAAAAATGAAGACCCAAAGAAAAGGGAAAACTATATTTTTGTGCTTAGTTTTAATGAAAAGAAGACAGTTGCAAAGAATTATGATTAGACAAAAAGTTGAATTGATTTTATGATAATAAACTGGAGGGAACTTAGCAAGGCTTGTTTGTTCAGAGTCTTCTCAGTAACACATTCCTGTGTTATGTTCCTTCTCTCAGGGTTTGGGGCAGAATGCCTATCATATGAGGGTCTTTAAGAGAGAAGGTCAGGCCTATTTCCCTTAGCTTAAAACCCTCAATATAACAGCATGCCATATTTTAGGGCATTATGCTCTGAGCTTTGGCATTGCTTTTATCACTGATTTGGTAATATGTGTTCTCTTTCATAAATCTTTTATACAAACATGTCAATTCTCCCTACCTAGATTTCAAACCCTACAATGAGAAGGACTGAGTTTTATACATTTTGGCTTAGAGGTGAAATGCTGTAGATCAACATGCCATGTTCTTCAGATTGTAGCAAAATCTTTCAGAAAACTAACAAAATTTAGCTTAATTTCCCACATAACTGTAACTCTCATGACACAAACATGGATTTAATAACAAAATGATGTTTTGTTGAAAAGTATTCTAGAAATTTGGGGGACTTTACCACTAGATGGAGGTAGTGATTTTAGTCTGAGAGAATTCAAAGCTTTTCATTTGAACCATCACAAATGCTTGCTTAGGCCTCAGATGGTTATTGTTAGCAATTTATCAGATTATCAATATCTTCAAGAAGACTGATCTTCATAATTTTGTAGAAGGTATTCTCTAAGTTCCTTCTCAAATTTCCACCTCTAAAAAAATAAAACAAACAAGAAAACAGATATAACTAGTGTGCAGTGAAACAGACTAAGTAAATGATTTAAACATACCTTTAGACTCAGGACAAACTTTCCTATGATTTCATCACACATTGGCATAATTAATGTCTCTTGATAATGAAATAGGATCAGTGTGCTAATGTTTTTCAGCTGCTTATAGATTTTATTGTCTTTCAGAGTAACATAGTCTTTGACTGAATTTATTGCTATTGTTAGATGTTTAAAACATGACTGTGTTTTAGACAACACTTTTGTTTTCATTGACTTTGGCTTTCAAAAGCCCTGTTGTGTGTCCCTTCAAAAGGGTAAACTTGAAACTCAGAAAAAAAAAAGAAACCTATGTAACTGTGAATATCTCTTTTCACTAAGGGCAAAATTGATATCATTGCAATTGGCTAGAAAGTGAAACCCTTTACCTTTCTTTCTTTTCATCCTTTCTCATGGGTAAATGTTGTTACTTTTCTATAACTGCAGCAGAAATGTTAGAATTATCATAAATGAGCCTTTGCACATGCTGTTATTTCATCTTCTGTAAAAAAATTTCAATCATATTCTTCATGTTTCTGTTTCCAAGCCAACTGTTTAATGCTCAAGGCTTTATTTCAGACAGCAGCTCAGACTATTCATTTATGCTAACAGTAGAGCTTGAACAATACTGTAAATTAAAGAAAATGTAATTTTGGGATTTGTCTTATAATTTACCATTTTCAAAAAGCACTCTCTGGAGAAATTAATAGCTTAAATATTACTGGAATAATGAGGATCAAGTTTGAGGAAAATATAGCTTGAAAGTCTATTACTGAAAATGATGGAAATAGGGGTTTTTGTATTGCTATCTGAGCAAATATAATACCATACCATTTATCTCTAATTATCTCTAAGAAAAAGAACAAGAAGCACAGAAAAAACAAAGAGTAAGGATTTAAATGGATCTGTTATTCTCCTGCTTTCCCTCACCTACTATTTCTGTTATTATAAATATTAACAAAAATCAGCAAATAGAACTGGAGAGTAAAAACAGAGGGCTGATACATTCTTTGGGTCAACAAAGAACTTCTATGCAGCACATCGAAAAATCTTGGGCCTATTATTCTGGGAAAATATCCTCACAGATAATCCAAATGTTCATTTTCAAATCCATTCATGTTCAATGAAGTGTATGATTTTTCTATTCAAGTTTAAGAAAGCCAGATTGAGAATTTATCTAAATTCAGCTAATTATATTTGGTCAAGCATTGTCCTTGGCACAAATACTCTCTGGTTCTAAAATTTTTGTACTTTTAATAAGCTATGGGTACAGGGCCGATTGGCTGCAAAAATAGAAATTTAATTACCCCATGACACAGTGCTGTGAGTAGACACTTTATGTTTTGCGTTGTTTCTTCCTGTCCAAATAAATGGTTGGGTTTATTCAACAAATGTGTCCTATAGAGGTAAAACAGGGACAAACAACATGGACTATTTCAATGAAATTAATTTGTATCTGAGTTTAGCTTTGTAAAGTTTAGAGCTTGATTTCTGAATGGGAGGTTGCTTCTGACAGCCATTTGAATTGTGTCTTATGGCACAGTCATCATTTGGGCTGGATAGCTTCACCATCACCCAATTAATTTTTAAATTATACCACAAGGAACTGACACATTGTCTTGATGCGTTTATACCTATGATCTTGGATTTTTCATGCCTCACTTCCGACCGCCTTCCCCAACTTGTGTGAAAGACTTCTCTTCTTTATAAATGCAGGAATATGAGACAGAAAAGAAGCAGGCAGAAGTTTTACACCTCCTCTTGTCAGTCTGGATGATTCACTAAGCTTGGTAGGCTGTAGGCCCTGTATCAATACAATTACATAATCATTACCTGTAAGTTAAATCACTTCACACACCCACTGACAAAAATGTAACAATAAAGCTATTTTTATGATTTTATCTCTCAAAGTAATTATATATAGTTGAGAAACTAAACTACATTCAAACTAATGTAACTTCAAACATTACCTTTCCCCTTATGAAACTTCTTGTTCTTACCTTGCACTATACTGAATTAAAAAACAAGAGAGAGAAGAAAAGAAAGTTGGTTATAGCAGAGAGATAAAATGAAAATTTCAGCAATTCAGCAGATGTCTATAGAAAAAAGGGAAAGTTGATAGCATTTGTCCAGTGCCCAACAGTCAGTGTTCAAGAGGCATCCATTAAAATATGCTTAACACATAAATTGCTTTCAAAATTACTTGAAAAATACCCAGATTTCCAAGAATAAAAATGTGCAAAGGGAATCTTTTTTTTTTTTTTTACAATAAATGTAAGCATCAGTAGAATTTCCATGAATCAAGGGAAATGAGGAAGACTTTCTGATTTTATAATTAGCTTTGAAAATTACTGTGCCTAGCTTCTGGGCATTGAAAAGATTTAGTGATGGAAGAGGAAGCCATGTAACCTCTAGGGCATGGGTTTGAATCCAACACAGGTTGCCACAGAAAGTTGGTATCATTTGACAACTGCTTTGTGAAATGAGCTGGTTTCAGTCCAGTGGACAGATGTCCATATCACAAAATGCTCTAATTGGCAATCTTAGCAGAAGAGCCAAGAATTGAATAGGCTTGGAATCTGAACCCTGTTCTCACTTCCTAGAGGGGCAGACAGAGGTACACTCATAAAGGAAGCTTAGAATTGCTAGTGGCAATCATATATGCATTTTATGGATAAACAGGATGTTGTGTTTCAAAGCTGTCAGCCTAATTTTTCAATATATTTAAGTACTTTTAATAAAAACTTTCCAAGTTGATGCAAATGTTTATTACTTTTTGCTATAAGTTTATCAACACAAAGTTGCGTATTGTTGAAGAAAATCCAGAGCTGGTCAGTAAAGTGGTAATAACACATTTTGTTCAGGAAGGGAAAAGGACTTCAGAATGAAAGTGTTCTCAATTCTGAATATAGCAATGATGAGTGGGGATTTTTAATCAAAGAACGAGATGGGGATCGGAGAATAGAAAATTACTAAGAAAGAAGAATGGAGTAACAAACTGGCTAACAAACTTCATGGGATTCTTGCTGAAGGCAGGAGGGAATGATCTGATATCACCCCCACTGAGCTAGTGGAAGAAGTTTTGCCCAGATTCTATGATGATGAGATATCAGGGTGGGGAATCTTCACTGAACTGATTTACAAGAAGTTTTTTTTCTAAGACCAAGTAATACAAAGACTGACATGGAAGTCCAAATGTTGAGGCCTAGTTGAGAAGAGATTTCAGAGAAGCCTGGCTAAACTTTAGTCAAGGAGAGAATCCTTGTCAACACATGAGTACATTTCTCATATAAAATATGACTGTTCTTTGGTTTAAAGACTATCACTAATCAGCTAAAAATATCACACATGCCATGAAAGCTAGCAAGTAAAATTCAGTAAATACTTGAACTTAAAATAGTTTTCCTGGGGCCCAAAATGAGCCCAATCTGCTCTAGCTTTTCTGTGTGCCCTAGAAGCAACCTTTCCCCAAACCTGGGAGCCCAGATGGATGGATCCATGAGCCATATCCTAATAGAACTAATGATATCATAGGCTTGCTAAGGGTCTATATGTGGATAATGATAAAAGATTGCCCACCTTACATGATTTTAGCAGCTATGGGAAAACTAATGCTCTTACATGACTAAAATTCCAGGCCTGATGAGTTAGATTTTAGCTTTGGCTTTGATTTTTTTGGGAGAGGTCATTTCTAAACCATGATCATGACAGAACACTGAAAGTTCTACAGGTGTTCTGTCCAAAGCATACAAACAAGCAAACTACAAACAATTCCTCTAAACCTTCCCAAACACTAAAAAATCACCCCCACTAGAAATGTTCGCGTGTGGATGTGGGTGGTGGTGGTGATAGTGGTGGTGACAGTGGTGGTAGAAGTGGTAGTTTCAATGGTTATATAAACTTGGGAAACATTCTATTAAATTGATATATTTATGCAAAATTTACACATCTTTTAGCATACAAATGTGTTTTTTGACTGTCAAAGAGAAAGTATGCAGCATTTCATGTGACACCTATTAACATTGTGGAAAATGAGTGTTCCATGGAAAATGAGTGTTCCAAGGAACACAAATTGAGAAATGCTTTTCTCAGTTATCTAAAGTCTGGTGTACACTAATTGCTAATTATTACCTGATAGCAGGGTTTTGAAAAGAAAGAGGGGAATGTAGAGGTAATTTGTTACCTGGAATTACTGGAGACTAATTGTTTTCCTACAATTTTGCTGACATCAAAACACTATTTAAAAAACAAAACAAAACAAAACCTTCATCAGAATAGTAAATGGTTTGTTTTTTGAGAAGTTTAGTGTATTCTCAATAGTGTGTTGTTCTTGGTAAACTATTCTCAGTAAATCTTGGTGATCATACAATTTCCTGCTATTAGCTTTCCTTGAAACATTAATTAGATGGGTAAGCAAGGTTTAAGTCCTTTTGTATTCTTTCCCTTTAAAATTGCAGTATTTCTCTGGGATTGCCATGACAGGTCAGGAAGAAAGAAAATTTTGGAGCTATATAGTAGTTTAAGGGATCAGAGAAATGTCATCCCACCCTTAAGAGTTAGTTAAAGTGAAACTGTGTGCTGGTTCTGCTGACATGATTGACTTATTAGTGCTGCAAAGATAAGACCACTGGTTCTCAACCTTGGCTACACATTAGAATATTTTTTTTAAACAACAACAACAACACTGGTGTCTGGGTCTTTCCCTCAGAGTTCCATGTACAGTTGATTTTGGGAGCAATCAAATAATTGAGATTTGTTAAAACTTGCAGGGAGTTTTGCATGTAGTCAAGGTTGAAGCTACTACTGTAGGAGACATAAATATTGTAGGCCTTACCAAAGCTGCCACACTCTTTTGCTGGTGGTTCTAATGTGCCTACAGCTAACTAAAGATCTGTTATTTAAAATTTGATCAAGAGTTCAAAGGATCATGTTATCTGTGTCGGTACCATATGATGGGTTTACCTACTGCCTGCTCCAGTACCTACGCTGTGCTCTACTCACCACCAGATGCACAACTGTACCAAGCAACATGTACACTAAGGAAAGGAAAGCCTTGTGCTAGGTCACTGTCATTTTTGTCATTTTCAAAAGATAAAATATCCTAAATATGTCTTCATTTGATATTCATTTGATATTTGCCACTCCTGGGCAAATATCCAAAGGAACGTGCTCTAGGATACATTAGAGCCACTTGTATACCCCTGTTTATTGCAGTACTATTCACAATAGCCAAGCTTTGGAAAGAGCCCAGATGCCCCACAACTGATGAATGGATTAAGAAAATGTGGTATATTCTTGGGGATATATCCAAAAGACTGTGACACAGGTTACTCCAGAAGCACCTGCACTCCCATGTTTATTGCAGCACTATTCACAATAGCCAAGTTATGGAAACAGCCAAGATGCCCCATCACTGATGAATGGATTAAGAAAACGTGGTATCTATACACAATGGAATTTTATGCAGCCATGAAGAAGAACGAAATGTTATCATTCGCTGGTAAATGGATGGAATTGGAGAACATCATTCTGAGTGAGGTTAGCCTGGCCCAAAAGACCAAAAACCGTATGTTCTCCCTCATATGTGGACATTAGATGAAGGGCAAACACAACAAGGGGATTGGACTTTGAGCACAAGATAAAAGCGAGAGCACACAAGGGAGAGGTGAAGATAGGTAAGACACCTAAAAAACTAGCTAGCATTTGTTGCCCTTAACGCAGAGAAACTAAAGCAGATACCTTAAAAGCAACTGAGGCCAATAGGAAAAGGGGACCAGGAACTAGAGAAAAGGTTAGATCAAAAAGAATTAACCTAGAAGGTAACACACATGCACAGGAAATTAATGTGAGTCAACTCCCTGTATAGCTATCCTTATCTCAACCAGCAAAAACCCTTGTTCCTTCCTATTATTGCTTATACTCTCTCTACAACAAAATTAGAAATGAGGGCAAAATAGTTTCTGCTGGGTATTGAGGGGGTGGGGGGGAGAAGGAGGGGGCAGAGTGGGTGGTAAGGGAGGGGGTGGGGGCAGGGGGGAGAAATGACCCAAGCCTTGTATGCACATATAAATAATAAAACAATAAAAAAACAAAAAAAAAGAAAATGTGGTATATATACACAGTGGAGTATTACTCAATCATAAAGAACAATGAAATTATGTTGTTTGCAGATAAATGGATGGAACTGGAGAGCATATGTTAAACAAAGGACAAAAGTTAGATGTTTTCCCTCATATGTGGAAGTTAGACCTAAAAGATAAATGTATATATACATACATACATATATGATCTAATGAAGGAGAAAGAGAGAGAGAGAGAGAGAGAGAAAGACCTAGACAGATATGTAGAAAGAGCTAGATAGATAAATATGATTTTAATAGTAGGTCTGTCTGAGCGGACGATGGGGAGGTGGGAGAGGAAAAAATGATATTGAAATACATTGCATCTGTGTATGGAGATAGTATACTGAAATGCATTGAAAGCTGTTGAATAATAGGGGAGCAGTGTGATAGAGTAAAAGTAAGTAATAGAGGGGCTTAATCTGATTAATGTACGATTTATACACATGTGAAATACTAAGGTGAAGCCCCCTTGAACAATCAGAGAAATGAAGGCTAGGAAGGTGAAACAGGTCCTGTTTGCGGGGTAGGCACCATGGGAGCAGGCAGTGTAAATAGAGAGGGTGAAGAAGGGTGATTATGGTTAATGTACTTTGTACATGTGTGTGAAAATAGAACAATGAAACATATTGAAATTGTTATAAGAAAGGGGGGAAGGGAGATAAGGGAGAATGATGGAGGGGGATGAATCTAATTAAGATATATTGTAAGTACATATTAAAATGTCACAATGAAACCCCCTATACAACTAATATATGCTAATAAAAATATAATACCAGAAAAAAGGAGGATTAAAAAGTATGAAGCCAAAAATGTGAGAGGAAATTGTTATATAAGTGTCAGTTGGTTAATTCACAAAAATATATATTATTTTTCTGGTGTTTGAAATATTTATAGCATTTTTCAGCTTTCAGAAATTTTCAGCTTGTTTTGATTGCTCTCATTAAAAATAAGTATTTACTTTCATAATTCAATTTATACTATTTTAATTAAAGATGGAATCCCAGATTACATAAACTTTAGGTACCATAAAACTTGGATCTTCCTTGATATATCACTCATAAAATGAGTTAAAAAGTTTTTTTTTTTTATATTATATTGGTCTAGTATGCTTCAGGTAGAAAGAAAATTTAGAAAATAATTCTGTCTGTCTCCCTCCTCCCCCTCCAATTTAAGAGAGCCTTTTGGCTGATGAGAGCTAACTTAAGAAAAAAATAAAAAGAAAACAAGGGAAAGATGAAAAGAGGATATAGAAAAATTTGAAAAAGAGAAGATATGGCAGAAGAGAAAAAAGAGAGAAATGAGCAGAAAACAGAAAAAAGAACAGTAAGAGAATAAGAGACGGTAAATGAAAAATACCGAGTGGTTTTGTAAACAGTTTATGATAACTGACTTCCATTTTGGCTCCTAACTGGAGCTGATTGACAAGTGAGAACATCTACTGTTTTAGGAATGACCAGCAAAATTATCCTTAAGGAATACTCCCTAGCTTCTCAACCACTATGAATATTAACTAGCTGTTAAATCTAGTAACTCAAGTAAAGGGTAAAGAATGTGGTCCTATAGATTTCTGAGGGCTGATCACGAAATCATACAGTATGATGGTGTTTATATAGATAAAGTTTATGTTAGGATTTCTTGGAAAAATTTAGAGACTATCTTAACTCCATTCTATCTAATAGTTATTTTTATTTTTTGGTGGAACTGGGGTTTGAACTCAGGACCTCCCCATTGCAAAGTAGGGTTTATTGCTTAAGCTACACCTCCAGTACATTTTACTCTGATTATTTTGGAGATGGAGCCTTGTTAGCTGGCCTTGAACTTCCATCCTCCTGATCATAGCCTCCTAAGTAGCTAGGATTATAGGCATGAGCCATTGGTGCCTGGCTGTAATAGTTATTTTTAAAAGAATATTCTAAAAAATAATTTATTCAACTTTTGCATGAATAGTTTCAAAGACTGCTCCTGTATAAAATAGCCCATTACATTTTGGGACAATTCTACTTGTTAGAGAAAAATATCTTCCTTATTGTGCCTCAAATCTATTTTCCTGTAATTCAAATCCCTGGATTCAATATTGTTCTTTGGAACAGCACTATGTTTTCATTAGATAGATCTTCAAATACTTCAAGATTTTGCCTACATTTTCCATGGCATGGTTTACTCTCATTCTCTCTCATTTCTGGACGTAATTCTGGATAGCTTTCTCTCAAGGCTATACAGTCAGATATGAGCATCATATTCTACGTAGACAAGGACCTAGACAGGGACTGTTGTACACTGTACTCCTATTTGTTAGGCTATATTTGAAATAGCTTAGCAAGTTTGTCATAGTATTGGCTTGCAGAAAGTTTATGGTCATTTAACAGTCCCCACCCCATTTCTATCTTCTCTTACTTTTAAACCTGGATTTATGAAAGAACAGGTTTTTTCCTCGAATATTGTACTTTAGCATATGAATTTTGAGCCTAAAAGCAAAGGTTTACATTTATTCTTATTAAATCTAATCTTCTTTAGTGCATGACTAACATTCTAACCCGTTGTGGTCTTTCTTAATCTTGATTATTTTACCTATGTTATTACTTATTTCTTCCAGGATTATCAGTACCTGCTCTCCTGACTAACTGACAACAATACTGATGAGGAAATTTGAGCACAGTTCTAAAACAGTGCTCCAAGACAATGGAAATGTTGTTCCAGAAATTGTTTCTGGAGTTATCTCCACTGCATGTCCATACTCAGAGCTCCAATTCAAGCTTCCATTCTCACTTACTTGGACTACTTGCAAGAGCTTTTTAGCTCATCTTGTTGGTGTGAAACAAAAAAGTTGAATCCACAAGTTGGCAAACAATATTCTCGTGGGTCAAATCTAGTTGCTGCCTGTTTATTGTAAATAAAGTTTTATTGCAACACAGCCATGCTTATTCATCTATGTATCGTCTGTGGTTGTTTCTGTACCTTAACTGCAGAGTTGAGTCATTATAACAGTAGATGGCATACAAAGCCCTAAAAATGTACTATCTGGTTCTTTACAGACAAAGTTTGCTGGACTTTTATATAATCTATTTTCCAATCTGCAATCAGAGTGATATATCAAAAACTTAAATCTCATGTGTAACGCTCACTTAAAATCTGGCACCAACTTCTCATTATCCACAGAACAAAATTCAGATACTTGTATATCAACTACAATTCCCAAGGCCTTTGCTGATTTGACCCTTGCCTACTTTTGTAGCCTCAGCTTCTGCCATTTCTCCACTTGCTACTGTATTCTATTGTGAGAAAGTACTTTCAGAGTCACAGATATTATGACATTTTTTCCTTAAGGTCTTGCTTCTGGCAAATACAGCCATGTTTCAAAATTACGCACAACTGTTGATGCTTATGTAGGCTCTCCAGATTTCTCCAAGAAGAATCGTATACTTCTTTCTTATGAATTTATCATTTCTTCCTCTTCTTTTTTTAGCATCAATAGTACTCATTTTAATTTGATGTCATTTTAAACTCTGCCTTTCCATATAGATTATAAGCCTTTAGAGGATCTGGTGGCTGTCTTATTTGTCTTACTTATTCTAGTACTCCAGTCTGTGTCTTGCACAGTACCTTGTATATAAAGAATGCTTATGAACCATTTGCTGAATTAATAAATGAGGAAACTTTAGCCGAATTTTCCCTGAACACTGTCAAATGGTCTGTGGAAAAGTGAGATTTTTGCTATAAAAACTAAAAAAAACTCTACAGATTGCTCTTATCCCCAAAGTGTAATGTATAAAACTACCTCTTCTTATAAATTTATATAGTGGAAGAACAAAATCAATTTTAGTTTTTTTAATCAGAGAAATGAAAAAACTTTAATGAGAGAAACAAGAATATAGTTTTGTTACTGACTGTAGCTATAATTATAACAGCATTTGAACTAAATTATATTGTGAAAAGTCCAATTAATGAAACACCTCACTTTTGATTAATTGCATAAATGACTGTGTTTTCACCTGTTGATGGTGCTTTACCAGAACTTATAGCATGAACCAACTATACAGAGTAATGTCAGGACTTCACATAGGAAATGTAGAATTAAAGACTCTGAATCTAGATAATTAAGAGATGTAATGAATGTACCTCTCAGAGCTCATAAAGCAACATCAACAGTAAAACCCTCACATGTTAAATGAGAAAAGCAGAATGTAAAAATATATATGTGTGTACACACACACACACACACACACACACACACACACACACACATATATTCTTTCTTTTTCTTTTTTTTGAGACTGTGTAATCCTGGCAGCCTCAGCCTGCCAAATGAAGAAAAAAAATTAAGTTTTTGAAAACCTCTGTAGTTTGGAGTTACTGGTAGTGAATCTACAGAAAGGATTCTATAGAATCCTTTGAAAATGACTTTAAAGTTCACTTAAGAAAGATAGAGCCATAAAGAAGGAGAATATCAATGCCATTTTATGTATTTTGAATTTGTTATAAAGTTTTATTACTGTTCCTATTTTTCAAGGTCTCCTTTCCTTCTAAATTCTTTTACTAAATACTTACAAATTTGTTTTGCTATGATGCAGGTAATATGCATAATAAGAATTGTTACATTTTTCTGTGCTCAGTGTCTTTGTGGTGTGACTCAGCACTGTTGACTCCCACTTCTAGGGTCATGTTTTTGGTGTTAGAATTGCGTAGTTATTCACATGTTTGAGATGGAAAAATTTTGTGTGATTATTATAACTCAGCTTAGTTGTCTGGCATTTTTCAAGTTCCCTCTTCAACATAACAGGTTATCTGATGCATGGTTATCTTGTCAAAGCATGTGTTCCTCTTCATCCTCAGCTCTCTTGAGTTAACAAATGCAGGAATTCAGTTCTCCTGTCTGAGTTTATTTCCTTTCAGCTTTCACTAAAAAATTCATTGCTAAATCCCCCACAAATGCTTAGCCAACTCCTTTACTTTCTTGAGCTCCAAATTCTTCTTTTTCTGATATTCTCATTGGGAATGGCTCCAGTTTGAGAATATATTGGAATTTCTATGGATTTTAAAAACCTGGAAATAAATCTAGATATTTTAGAAGGGTTACTGGTGGTACAAGCTAGTACCATGTACCAGATTAACAATAATTATCTCTGGCTTTTAGAATTCTAGGTATTTTTCCCACTTTTTTTGTTTTTACTTTTAATCATTTCCACGTTTTTATGCCAATTACCTTTACAGTTAGAAAAATTATCCTCAAACATAGTCAGCAATTAGTTTTGGTGGTTCTCAATGGTTCCTTGGAGTATGCTATGTGCATCTTCCCAACTTCCTGTTCAATGACCTAATTTTGGTCACTGAACATCAGTAATGGTGGAAGCATTTCTGCCATGGGAATTGGCAACACTAGAAATCAGGCTATGCTTTTAGAGTTTGCTTATCAGCACACCGTGCAAATCAATAGCTCTATAAAAGCTGAAAGAATAATCAGTTTGCTATATGAAAAGCAAGCAAGAAGTTCAAAGATACACAGGAATTGGGGTAGGACTGCCACTCATTTCATTAAAACCCATATAAATTTGGTGAATGGCTCACTAGAAATGAAAACGTTAAATTGCTGGGTGGGTGGGTGGGTGCAAATTCTGGGGGTATTAAGAGCAAGTGGAGCTCTCAATTCTTTGGTTGTCAGTAAACAAGGCCATAGAAGAGCTGAGAATTATTGCATTTCTTATCTAGGGGAACATCTTGCTAGTTTCACTGAGGGCTAAACTAGAAATAGTAACTTCATGCTCCAGCTGTATTTGCAATTTGGGTTACGTATATGTGTTGTGCATCAATAGAACATATGACAAAGCCACCGAAGCTCTCCATTTTTGGTGACTTTTCAGAGACTAGAATGCTGACTTTGAGGGTTTGTGGTTTCCTGAAGGTAGAAGGTAAATTATATGGATAGGATATCATATGGTATTTTTGTGGTTTTAGACTTTTGTACTTATAGGAACTTATTTTGGTGGGCACATTTTTTTTTAAAGAATTATATTCATTATATATAACATAAATAAGTGTGTGTGTGTGTTATTTTCTTTTCAATCAGAGTTACAAGGTTTCACTATGGAGCTTTTCTTACGATGACATTGTCAGGGACCAACACTAATGTCGAGGACACATTATTACTATGCATAGCAATATTTAAAGACACAAAAGTAGAAATGTTGATGCTCAGTTCTATAGTATTGATCAAAGCAATTGGAAATGGCTTAAGTAGACCAGTTTCAAAATTTCTAAATGCAGAAGACTTCTGAATGAATACCAAGCAAAACATGTGCTAAGAAGTCATGATTAGAATTTTGTGCTCAGAGTGATTTTACTAGGAATTCAATTTGGTTCAATTAAACTGACATTTGTGATGTGTTTTTTTTTTTCTATGTGTTGCAGTTTTGTAAATTATAGAAGATTTAAGGAGTCACACAGTTCTGACCTTCTCATGAGGGTCAAAGTACAGTTGGAGAGACCGCCCTGCAAACAAAACCCCCATCATCATTAGAGATCTACTGATTCCCACCAACACTAGATTCATGGTCTTTTATAAAGTATACCTATTTGCCTATGTGCTCAGAACCCTGAAAATGAGGTTGCTTGGTTGTCTGCCATAATCATATGATAATCAGTACACTTGAAAGTATTTTTACGTGACAAAATAACCAGTCAATTCAGGAAAAACAATCCTGTTATATTGTACAATACAAATGTTACTTAAATTGGTTGTTTTGTAAAATTCAAAGAAAACAATGAGTTATCTTAATAAAATGTTTGTTAGAGCTTGTTAGAGTACATAATTGCTTTTCTGATTCTGTACCGGCTGTTAGATATAATGAGTAGAGTGAACCCCAGGATCCTGAAAATACTGCCATTGTGCTAGAGAAGACAGCAAAATAGACATTCCATCTGGTGCAGGTGAGTGCAAAACGAGTGGCTTGTGGGTGTGATGAGCACAACCTATTTGAAATTATTGAGACATGGCTAAGCTCTGCTCCCATATTATTTTAGTTTGGAGAAGCTTGGACTGCAGTGTTATAGAAATTATTGGTATGATGAAAAGAATTCAGTTTCTACATGGCTAAAGTGTTATCTGGGAAGAAAATGCTAGTTCAGAAAAGATGGATTTATCTTTGATTTATGTTTATGAAAAAAAGCTTTTTACTGTTCTCTTTGGATGTATGGGTTATTCAAAACATTTTTTTTTTCTGAATCTAGTAAGAGTTTTGTGTGGTTGGTACAGCAATTATTAGCACTGATAATTTTTTAAAAAATGATAAAATTCTATGCAATAAACCAGTTCTGTTAAACCAGAACCACAGATGCTCAAATCTCATTGTAGATAAAAAATTTTGATCTCTTCTTGTCATCTACCCTGGTACCTTTAAGTGGGCAGGAATAACCACATCTATAGGTTCTAGGTTTTCTCTTCTATTTATTCCTGACCTATTTTTGATTGTAAAAATTAATACAGGGCAAAATAGTCAAAGCTGTGTCCCAAGGGAGAAGAGGAGAAGCAGAACAATCAACAAACATGTGAGGCTTACCTTAAAACTCAAGAGTTTTCAAACACTTGAGGGAATAAACAAAACCCAAATACTGTAGCTGCGTATTTGCCCACCATGGTAGAACAGCAGCAACAGCTAGGTCTGAAGTGAAATTACCACTTGCTGCAAGAGAGTAGTTTTCGATACAATACCCAAGAGGGTTTTGGGGTAGTGTCTCCATAGCGTTTCAAATTGAAGAAGGTATCAGTTTCAATATCTATTTCAGAAAGTGTTTTTGTGGCTTATTGTGTAGGTGTGCTGTACATGTAAAGATATAAATTAAGTTCCTTCTGAGTTCAACTAATTAGTTTTATAGGGAGAGCTCAGAGTTATTTAAATGGAAAGTCTGGTTTTTTTAATGTTCAGTGCAGGTGATATTTATTAATAAGTAGGCTGTGCATAAAGAATATGTTTGTGTGCATGCAAAGTGGTATTTTATTGAAGAACGTAAGGTAGGTTGTCATGGAGATTAAAAGCCTTGAAGTGCTATTCACTGGTGCTAGTTATAGTTGCTGGGCTCTAGGATATTAGGTTCTGGCACCCTGAATCTTTCATTGTTGTAAAAATAATTACACTTTTATCTTCCCTGTAAGGGCTATTCAAGTAGGATAAATAAATACAGACACACGAACAAATCTAACTTAAAGGTAAATATAGCAACCCCATGACCCATCCTGGTGCAAAATTATGTAGCTGTAGTTACTATATCATCAAAAGCTTGATTTTCATTGCAGGACTATTGAAGCTGTTTATAAGATGAAATTACAAAATGCACAAAATCTGCACTTACACTAAAAGGAGAAAGTAAAATGAAAGCTATTGACCGTTAGTGTGGTCACTGATAAATAGAATGGTTTCCTTTAGAAGCAGAGGAAACGAATGAGAAGCTTATAATGTGTTTTGCTAGCATTTTCCTGAAATACTGTATTTATATGAGATTTCCTACCTCACTTTGAGCTCTATGTAAAGCACAAAGTGACTTTTTTTTTTGGTGTTCTTTTCTCTTCAATGATCAGATGAAATGATCTTGACAAGTTTACCTCAGTGAGAAACTATGTATTTTCTGTATAAAGAGCACACTTATGCCTGGTAGAATCAGTATGGACATTTTCTTAACCAATAAATCAATACAGAGAATTTCAATACAGCAAACCGTACAACACATACAATATAACACTGAAATTTGCCGCAGTAAGTATATGGTTTTCAAAACTGCCTTAAGTGATGATTAACTAGAATTATATATATTTATATTTAAACTGACACCACAGAATTCTTTTAAATCTTGACAGATATGTAGGATATTTAAATGTAGTAATTGCAGTTGCTAAACCTCCTGGGATTAACCTGTTGAAAAGATAGTGACATCTTACACAGAGAAAAATAATTTACACTATAGTAGAAAAACTAAAAATGAAGTGAATCCATGTATGTTTTATACAACTGTGGAAAAAGAGTTTATTATCACTAATGAATTGGTAATATTCTGTAATAATCCACCTTGTAAAGCAATTATATAATTTGTACAAATGTAAGTGTATAATTTAACTTTTTTGACATTGATTTTTAGGTTTCATAACGTAGCATGGTTCACAAAAAGTAAAAGGTGGAGTGGATGAGCACTGGGTGATGCTGGTGGTAGGAATCTTGGATTTTGGTTTAAAGGCAGTCTCCATAACTAATCTCCAGGTAACAGGAACGAGGTAATATACTTCTTTGCACATTTTAGGAAATATTTGTTAAGTGCCTTTAAACTCCAACTGTATGTTTTGTTAATTTAATTGAAATCAAGGAGCAGAAACATTAATGATGGGGATGATGTTAATACACTATCATCAAATTAAGTTATTTAAAAATAAGCTGTTAGAGTTGCATATTGTCTGTAGACAGAAGAGGGATGAATCATAGAGATTGGGTGTCACCCTGATGTTTAGCACTTCTGGGGGATGTTCTTTGAGTTGTATCAATATAACATAATCAATAATTTGGATGACTTGATAAGATATCGATCTTGATATCACAATGTATCCCCCTGTACAACTATTATAAGCTAATGAAATCATTAAAAACTGATCAATATAAAAGAAAACAAAAATATGTTATCTATGAAGTATAAATGCTAGGAATGGAAAGAGTAGGTGCTATGGGTTGCCAGGCATGAAGATGACGTTCTGATAAACATCAAGGCAAGAGAAGGAGTGTTATCTGAGAACTAAGGGATAAGAAGGAGTTAGAGGAAGAGTGTGAGGAAAAGAACTCCCAGGAGAGAGAAGTCTTACAAAGATTCAATTCCTAGAGACTGTGGGGAGTAAGCAGAAGTCAGATTGTGCAAGGTTTCCTCAGCCTTTTTTAAAGGGTTTGGGTTTTTATTCAAGTGGGATAGGAAGTCTGTGCAGTGGTTTTAGTATGAGAGTGGAGCTAGAGATGTATTTGAGATACATATGTAAAGTAGGATGGAGAGAATCTGTGAAAGATCCTGAAGAAGTAGAAAAGAGGCTGGTAGATGAAAGTGCTATTTGGTGAGACAGGGAACATAGATTTTAAAGGTAGAGGAATTTAAGTTTTAGACATATTAAGCTTGAGGAAAATATGGGATACCAAAGTGACCATTCAGGGGTAACTGTACATGTGGTGACAGGGAGAGCCCACACTTAACACACGGGGACATTACCACAGCTACGCAACAAGATAGACCGTGAATGACTATAGTTGATGCCCCATTTAATTGATGACTTGGGGAAAATCTCAAGAAAAAAGTGACATTTGAGGGGGCCTCAGGAGAATGACAGAATTAAAAAAAATTAAGGTTTACTTATTTTATAAGTAAACCCAACAAGTATTAGCACTTGATAGACAAGATAAGGTTCCTTTTTCAAGACAATGATAGAATTCTGACACATGCTTTTTGATGGTTCACATTTAAGAATGATGTACTATGATGTTGATAGAATGTTCTAAAATTTGAAGTTGGTATGTAATGACTGGTATAAGGTAGCAGGGAACCTTCTTTGAGGGACCCTCACATGACAGAATCCATAATTTTTTTTTGAAGGGTGAGCTGGTCACTTCCCTCTAATTTCTCTTCTCTGGGGAGATAAACTTGGCTGTCATTGTTCTGGGAATCAAAGGCAGAAAGGGAGCTTAGGATTCACCATTTAGTAAAAAGACTTTTAGGCAAATTTCTTTGCTTTAATTATGATGCTCTGCCCTAAGCAGATGATTCCAGATCAGAGTTCTTAGGTTAACCTCCCAGGAGAGTAATTTCTGCCAGGGTAGGAAAGGTGAACTCCCTTACTGATTGGAGAAGGGATGTGGAAAGCTCATTGATGTTTATAATTTCTTTCAGCAAATTCTCCATTCTATAGACTTTTCCTGTGCCATTCCACTAGTCTATGTTCTTCTAATTCTCAGGCCTCTCAGAGGTTGTAAAGGGAGGAACTTCTTCTAGTCTAGGCAAAAAGCTTGTAAGGTCCCATCTCAACCAATGGTTGGGCTTGGTGGGAGGTGCTCAATAGCCCAGCTATGTGGAGAATCACAAATAGGACATGGTCCAGGTCGCTGGGCACAAAGAGAGACCCTATCTTAAAAATAACCAATACATACATACACAAAAAATGGCTGGGGGAGTGACTCAAGTGGTAGAGTCCTGTCTCGCAAGTATTAGGCCCAAACCACAGTTCCACCAAATAGAAGGGAGAGAAAATGAACTTGAGTTAAATCTGTCATGTATAATAGTAATTTAGTTTCTAAAATATATTTAATTTTAATGATTATATGTGTTGGGAAATGATGTAATAAAGTACTCTATCTCCCACAATTTTATAATTCTTAATGTAAAGATATACTCCTTAAACTCAGTATTTTGAGCTTCAATTATTTTACAGTTGTTTTAAGTGCCATTAGTGACTTCTGATGTCTATTTGTATCAGATAACTGCTAAATTAATCAATTCATATCTACATAAAACTGTTTTTAGGGAATGGGTTTACTATGGGTAAAAAAAATCGCCTAAAGCTACTAGACACAAAAGGCACAAGGACAGAAACAGCTACATTTAATTAACCTTCAACTTGTGAAACCAACTGACAAAAAAATAATGGAATTGAGAATTTAGGTTGTTACTGTGGATTTAAGTCAAGCCAGTTGGACTTGAGGATGGTGCTTAGGATGACAGCATCAGGGTAGTCTAAGATTCTCAAGATTCCTAGTCAATAGCAGCTTTAAGGAAATAGTGGAAGATTCTATGCATTTTTCTTTCTTCTCTTCATTGTTTCTTGCTTATTAACAAATGTCTTATTTAAACTATAAGTCAGATTTCTTTATATCTTCATAAATAAGCTTTATGAAGAAGAGAAGAAACTTACACTTTCATAAAAATTTCTTTTTTCTCTGTTTTACAATCACAACCTCCCATGAGTAAAGGTAAAAATTCATTCATCCATCCTCCAGGGCCTTGAGCATATGAAACAAGCACTCTACCAGCTGAGCCACGTCTCCATTTTTTGAGTACTTACTGTATTTGGCATATTTGAAGGCCCTGTCAACTATACTGGTCATCACAAAAACCGTATGTTCTCCCTCATATGTGGACATTAGATCAAGGGCAAACACAACAAGGGGATTGGACTTTGAGCATATGATAAAGCGAGAGCACACAAGGAAGGGGTGAGGATAGGTAAGACACCTAAAAAATTAGCTAGCATTTGTTGCCCTTAACGCAGAGAAACTAAAGCAGATACCTTAAAGCAACTGAAGCCAATAGGAAAAGGGGACCAGGAACTAGAGAAAAGGTTAGATCAAGAAGAACTAACCTTTGTGTGAACCTAGAAGGTAACACACAAGCACAGGAAATCAATGTGAGTCAACTCCCTGTATAGCTATCCTTATCTCAACCAGCAAAACCCCTTGTTCCTTCCTATTATTGCTTATACTCTCTCTACAACAAAATTAGAGATAAGGGCAAAAGAGTTTCTGCCGGTAGTGAGGGGGTGGGGGGAGAGGGAGAGAGTGTGGGGGGGAAGGGATGGGGTGGGGGAAGGGGGGAGAAATGACCCAAACATTGTATGCACATATGAATAAAATAAAAATTAAAAAAAAACTACACTGGTCATCAAAAGGAAATCTAGTTCAAGTTGTCAGGTAGTTTTTAATTGAGGGGATTAATTAATTAACTACACCTACTAATCAAATAAACTAAAATAAGTGTCCAGAAGAAAAGAAAATGGCTTTATTGGCATATGAGTGCTGAGTTTTACCTTCACTCAGGGAAGGACAGGGAAAACTTCCTAAAAAGAAATGAGAGTTGAGCTGAGATCTTAGGAATGCCAACTTAACTAAGATGAAGGGACAGTGTGTTGGTGACAACAGTATTTACCAGTGCAGAGGAAGGGAGTACCAGATATTTACAGACAAAACAGGACCAGTATGGGTAGGGATTTGAAAAGATTATGACTTGGCTGGAGAAGTAAAAAGGATCAGATCATACAATGATATAATATTAGGAGAGGGAATAAGGGGGTAATGAATATAAAAGGAACATTTTCTTCAAATAGTGGTACTTGTACAGGACTGTTGTGTTTTATCAAAGATGGTTCTCTCACTGGGGGAAGCTGATAAAAGTCTTTGAACTTGAGTGACTTCTCCCACTTTTGGATATCAGTCTCGCTCTCTTTCTCTGACAATTTATTGCAACTTGTAAAGACATTTTTTTAAAAAAACCTTTTTAAAGATTGTTAATTTTGACTGGACTTGGACTCAAGAGTAGAGGCTCTCAGAAAGGGCTGCCTTTGTCTCCTGGGAATCTGTTCCTGGTGTTTTTCTTTGACTTCCTTCATTTTTTTGTCCCAAAGTCTAGCATATTCTGCAGCCTCTTCCTTATTTTTCTTAGGATGTTATTTCTTTAGACCAATATGCCTGGCATTTCTGATTCAGGACATGTAAAGTAAGAAGATGAATCTGAGACTCTTTTTAGATCTAACTAAAGACTCTCCTGACCAATGAACAATGGAATACATTTGTTTTAACCAACCATGTAAAGGCCCCTGGGCTCATTTTCTCCAATCCAAAATGTTCATTTTCAATGCTTAATTAGCACAAACACCTCTGAGTCTGCTTCACCCCCAGTGGACTACCCTTGAATTTCTTCACTTGCAGGTGTTTACTTGCTTAGGAAGGAAATGTTAACTCTTAATTTGTTTAAGTGTAAATGCTTTTAGTTTTACTTTTGACAACGAAGAATGGGGATATGGGTTGTATCAGATTTTAATTAGGAAAAGTCTTGCCTTGTTTCAGTTTGGAGAATACACTGAAGAATGAATCAGTAACTCTCAAGAGGCAAGTACAATTACTACAGTAGACCAGGCCAGAGATGATAATGGCTTGCTTCCAAATAGTGGCAGGGGACGGTAATGGACAAATTTGAGAAAAATCCAGGAGGCAAAGCTACAGGATTTAGGATGGATTGTGTATGGGGTAGAGAGGTGCCAGGGATAACTTGTAGGCTTGAATGTATGTTGACCTATGTTCCCTGTGGTATGTTCCCTATGTAGGGAATCTTGAAAGATGCCCAGATTAGAAAGCAGAAAGGGAAGATTAGGTGTTCAATGTTGCTTTGCAGATCATCTTCCAAATTATTTGTGTTGGAATCAGAAACTTTATAAAAGAAAGAATTGAAATAGAGTTAGGTTTTCATGTTTATTGTATTTCAGAGATATGAGGGCTCTAGTTTTTCTTATAGAACACTCTTAGTTTGTTATATATATATCTGTAAGTTTTTCTTTGGAAATTCTGTTGGCATTTTCACTGATAATAATTACAGTTATTTCAAATCATATTATCAAGGAAGTTGCATATAAAGGTGTTGTGTGGTTTTGCTATGATCATTTATTCAGAGTGGAGCACATAATACTGAGAATCCAATTAAAAAATAAACCAAGAAAGCAAAACTTCCTAACACTGGTGCACTTACATTGTGAATTTGGTTTGGATGAATGTACTTGCAGAAATCAAACACATGCATGGAGAAATATTACCTATTGCTCACTTAGCATTGATTTCTAGTGGCCACAGGATTAGAAAAAATTTGTTGTCAATGGACTGTTCTAACTAAATGGACTTCCTCATTCCCAAGGTAGAAAAAAAACTATGATTATTTTCAGAAAATAAATCTTTACTATATAAGCAATATACTATTAATAAAGAAAACAGAATTTTTTATTCTGGAATCTCTCTCTTTTTTTTTCTTCAGATAGATGCCAGTAAGACATTTGTATTTTCTTTTCCTTTTTCTTAGAATATACAGGGAAACAGAATATAAGCATAGTCTCTGAATCCTAGTATGGTTCACATTTCCAGGTGTTTAAAATTTTTTTAGATCACAAATAGATTATCCATAATGCCACAATGTAACTGTTTAGAAGGAAACTAACATGCTTAAATCTGCTGTTTCCCTCAATAGATCACTGATTTTTAAAGAGTTAATGTCAGTCAGATTTTTGGTAAACCTTTAATGTACACTTTTAAGAGATTGGCCCAACTTTAAAAAAAGAAAAAGTTCTTGGGCTAAAGGTGTGGCTCAGTGGTACTTGTCTACCATGTGTGAGCAGGTAGGGGAGGGAGTGGGGAAAGGATAGGGAGTGGGGGGGGATGGGGAGTGGAGCAAAGCTTCTTGTTCCTGTAGCCTTATGTCTTTAAGTATATTTACTTTCTATGCTTGTTATACCTGTTTCAATATTTGCACATTCTTTAACATGCATTGTTCAATTGTTGACTTTTATTATAATCATTGACCTTTCAGTCTACATGTTCTGCCTGTGGGCTCATGTTGCTTGGGGTGGGTGAATGGGTGCCTTTGTCTGTGAAGGGGCCAAAGATCATTCTGTAATTGTTCGGGAGAATTTGAGGAGAGAAGTGCTGTGCCCTGTGGTGAAAAGCCCTGGGAGCTTCAGGACCCTGGTTGGCCCTTTCAATGTTGCTTCACCATCTGGCAGCTCCTTTCTTCATAGATGAAGAAGAATGTCTTCTTCCTTTAGCCCTCGGATTTGGACAGGATGCTTGATTCTGTGCCCGTTTTATTCCTCAGAAGTGTTTTGCACTGCACTGGCAGCCTGAGCTGTGATTCTCAATTTCTCATGCATGGCATGCAAGGATTCTTTTGAGGTAAGGAAAGGAGAACTTAAAAGTTTCTGCAAAGGAAATATTCCTCTTCATGCAACAACTATCAAGGGGACATCACTGTCTGCTGTTTCATCATAACTAGTCTAACTAACCAGACTGATAAAGAAGCATGAACAGTGAGTGACTACCATGACGTAACGGACCCTATCTGACCTGCCCAAACACTCTTTCCTGACCAATAAACAATGGGGTTTGCTTTAAAAAATTATTATATTATTGCTGTGTTGGGGGTCCATTATGACATTTAACAAAGTTTTCACAATATGTCATAGTTGAATTCACCCCCTCCATCGTTCTCCTTTATCCCTCCCTTACCCCCATTCCTGGAATAGTTTCAACAGGTCTTGTTTTCCATTTTCATACATGACTACATAATATTTCTACCACATTCATCCTCCTTCACCCTTTCCTTCTATCCTTTCTCCCTTCCCACTGGTACCAGCCCCCCCAGAGGACCTGTTTTATCTTTCTGTTTGACACTTTTGTTTGTTTAAGATAGCTATACAGGGAGTTTCACTGTGACATTTCCATGTATATATGTATTATAACTCTTGGTTCATCTAATGGGGCTTGTTTTAACCAATTGTGTACTGACCCATGATTGCACTCCTGTGCAATCCCTAATTAGCTTAAGCCGTTCTCCCATTCTTCTTTCTTGCATTTAAGATCCTTGACTTTTCTCTCTTAACAGGATACTAAGTGAATTTGTTCTAGGTTATGTGTCTTTTGCTTGGCTGAGTTTGTTTAATACTTAGTTCTAACCTATCTTCAGGGCATCCGTGCTAGTCTCTGCTCCACGCCGCAGTCACCTTTCCCTCAGGGTTCGCAACTGCATTCAGTCCACCTGGGTCTTGTGGTTTCATCTTCCTCCTCTTATTTTTGTTAGTTTTCTCATTCCTTTTGTTTCTTTAGTTTTTCAGAGTTGACTGATGGCTAGTTCACTCCCTTGAAAGGAAGTGGAAGTCCTTTGACCCAATTACTTAAAAAATTCTTATTTCTATGTTCTAAGAAAACTTATACAAATAACATTTTTTTAAGAAAAGTGAGGGCTGGGATGTACCTCGGTGGTACAGCGCTTGCCTAGCATGCGTGAGGCCCTGGGTTCGATCCCAGCACCAAAAAACAGAAAGGACAAAAAAAAAAAACCTCTCCCCTCAAAAAAAAGAAAAGTGAAAATGTTTATTTTCATGTGCTGTCTTCTTTTGGTCTGTACTTATACTACCTGTTGGGCTTACATCACTGTGGCTGTTTATGTATTCATCCATTTACTTTCCTGTAATAATTACGTGAGCTGACTCTTGACTAAGGAGCTTTGACATCTAATTTTAAAATATTTTTGCTCAGCATCTAAAATTACTGCACCTACACTACTCATACTATTTGCAAGGCACTTGGCCAACCTGCTCATTCAATTCTCCTGGGTTCTTTATTTGTTAATAAGAAATTTTCAATTCCAGCTTTAGACTGAATTATACAGCAAACCTTAAGACACTTTCAAATATTGGCTCCTCCAAAATACCACAAAAATAGTCTTTGAATAAAGCACTACTGAGTTTATGGTTCCCTGAGGGAGGGATACCACTGTAGTATCTTGAAGGGTGGAAAGAAAGGATAGGTATCTGTGAGGTTTGGGGGATGTGGTTTAGAATAGGTCTTTCACTATAGGAGGCTTGGTTAGAGAATGGGGCAAAATTATAGTATCATAGTTTAGATCAGAAGATACAGTGAGGAGAGGGTTTTGAAATGAGTCTTGAAGAGTAAATAGTATTTTGATGAGCTCAGCTGAGCTATTTACTGACCTGAAAGAGGCTGTTTACTCTAAGGATAAACTGAATAATCTGTTTGAATTAGATTACTTATATCTTCCTCTTCCTCTGCAAGGTTTCTTGGAATAAAAGTCAAATTAATGCAACAGTATGCTGTGTAGGTATACATGGTTTCAGTTCTGAAGTCCCTTGCTCCTCTATGGAGGAGACTGGGCTAGTAACATCTGAGATTACATTAGAGCTCTATTGTAGCAGGCATTGTGACTAGATGTCAAGTTTCTAAGAGTGAACATTACCATGTGTAACAGTATCATATTTTCCTATTCTTTTTGTTGAGTGGTCATTTGTTGGGCTATTCCAGACTGGGAATCATACAACTGAGCATTGCTGTATAGACACAGACTTAGGGAAGGGGAATGAGAAGTGCATTCCTCTTCTCAACCAGGAAAGAGTGGCCAAATAAAACTGAGGGAATAGATCCCATTTCTAAAGCAGAAGATTTAGACATTATTAATTTTGTGGTTTTAAGATGTGAATGTTTGTGTCTTTTACTAATGTCAAAGATCTCAAAGAATGTAAGCTCAGCACTCCTCCTCAAGACGGCACATGTTCCCCTTGAGCAGCCAATGTTACATCAGACATGCTCTATTTTTTAACCACTGTCTGAGCAGCTTCGTTAACATTTCAGGAGAGGGATTCTAAAGCCTTGGTCCCATGTCTAGCTGCCTCTTCCTCTGAACCAAAGTTGTACTTTCTGAGCCTCTTGGAAAGCATGAAGTAAAAAAGCTTCAGGAAAGAAATCTCTTTGAGTAATTTCTACTTCTTGAGTTACCAATAATTTTTTTTCTGAGAGGCTTTTGAGAGATATCAAGAACTATCCTGACACAGGTATTAGTTTTTGAAGTAACTAGATCCTGTCTTCTTTGTTTCTTCTTCTTCTTTTTTTTTTTTTAGTACAGGGGTTTGAACTCAGGGCCTACACCTTGAGCCACTTCACCAGCCTTTTTTTGTGACGGGTTTTTTTGAGATATTTGTCTGAGCTGGCTTTGAACCATGATCCTCCTGATCTCTGCCTCCTGAGTAGCTAGGATTATAGACATGAGCCACTGGTGCTCCCCTCTACTTTGCTTTTATGTAACAAGGCCAATGCCAGTCTTTGGGGGTCACAATTAATATGTTTTTTTGGCCAAAATAGTCATAATATTGTTGTAAATAGTATTATAAAATTTTGGTGCTACTCATTAAGAATGATCTGCTGCCAGGCAACGAATAACTTAAAATTAAATTTAAAAGTTAAAATTTAGGACCGGGAATGGTGATGCATATCTGTAATCTCAGCTACATGAAAAGCATATGTAGGAGGATCATGATCTGAGGCTGGCCTGGCAAGAAAGCACAAGATCTTACTTGAAAACCAAACCAAACCAAACCAAACCAAACCAAACCAAACCAAACCAAACCAAGGTAAAAGGAGTTGTGGTTGTGGCTTAAGTGATAGGGCACTTGCCTAGCAAGTTCATGTCTCTGAGGTCAAACCCCAGTACTGCCAATTTTTTTTTAAGTTTAAAATTTCATCTAAAGCAAAACAATTTACAATGTGCATAATGTATCTTATTCATAAGGTCTGTTAGAGGGAGATTACCTTCAAATGTACATATCCTAGTTCCCATTTATATTTCGCATTTTGTAATTTTGTTGTAAAATTTAGCTGTCCCAAAAGGTCCTCAAATATTTGGTGGAGACAGGAAACTCCCTTTCACAGTACAGTGTAATAAGGAATTTTAGATTTCTGGATTTTTGGTTTACTGTCTTTGACATCTAATTTTCCATAGTGGTTGAGTCTGATTACCCAGGAAACCAATGGTTATTCTAAGGAACTGGTACCAAAGGACGTTAGATGGTTTCTAAAGGAAAATTTACACAAACCCAACAGTCAGAGTGGTTGTGTGATTACCCAGTTTGTAAGTATATGAAACCAGGTGCAGAAGAATGTAAAAAATAACATAAAGCAGAGGTTTTGATTCAAGATTTTGGGTGGATGCCATCTCTTTCTGCACACTGTCCACTTTTGGAGAGTTCTCTAGATTCTTAGATTGTTTGGGATAGTCTTTTATTTAAGACAGATGTGAATCTAAGAATTAAACCCTTGAAGTTTTACTGCTGTGCTAGTTATGTAGTACATGATGCGTTCATTGCATTGGAATTCAAAATTGATAACTCTTTGAGGATACCAGGTCTTTAAGTTTTATGTCATGCAAGGATTGCTTGGGAGAATGTTGAAGAAGGATGGCTGCTATATCTTGATGATAAGATTAAATATACTGCATGAATCTCTTGCAGTATATTTGTCTGCTTGAAATAGTGTGTAGAATTAGAGGTGATATTCTTAGATGCGGGGGGTAATGGATTTATGATTTTTAAGACTTCGTGGGTATGAACTCATTGCTATTAAAGCTAATAAAATGCCTTGGACGTGGAGGTTAGTATCCTGAGAACTATGCTAATTTGCTCATTTCTTTCTGTCTTCCCTGAAGACTGGATATAATAAACATGAACTTCTGAAGCAGAAGAACTTTCTAAAACACCTTAATAGTAATTCCAGTATAAAGAGCAAATGAGCTCTCCTATCACTTTAGTTAAAAATTGAAGTTCTCCAGTTGGGGGACACAAAATCAAGTAATTTTTGCTATTCTAACAGCTATTGCTCTCTGGAAAGGGGTTATATCAATCCATCCCTATTGTGTAAATAATGACCAGGCTACATCTCTACCTACATCCTCTCTATAGCTATATCTATATGTCTCAGGAGGTTGTATGAAAAACATCTGGAGATAGTAAAATCGAATAGAGATGGGCTGGCAGAGTGGTAGAGCACCTGTCTAGGAAGCATGACACCCGAGTTGTACAACCCTGCCCTGCCCTTCCAAAAAAGAATATTGTGCTCTTGAAGGCTCTACTTTTAGCATTCCACCAAGATTATGATGGTAACAAAGACGAACACCAAAGCCATGCTCAGAAAATTTGAAAGTTTTTCCCACTAATGTTAACTGAGTACTACAGGCAATTTTGTCCTAACCATGGTGGGTAATTTCATGCAAAATTCTTATAAGAATCAATTTGAGAATCTGTCCAGAGAGCTACCTTTGAACTTGTCAGTGGGTTTAACATATTTTTGATTACCAGATTGAAGTGGAGTCCAATGTATTTTTAAGACTTTACTTATTTATTTGTTTGAGACAAAGTCTCAGTGTGTAGTTCAGGCTGTTTTGGTACTTGATCTGTAGCCTAGGCAGGCCTTGAACTCATGACCTTCTGCCTCAACCTCCCAATTGCTGGATTACACATGTTGCACCACCAAGCCTGGGAAGATTTTATTTTTTATGAGCAAGTTTAGGTTCACAGCAAAATTGAGAGGAAGGTACAGAGATTTCCTATACACTTCCTCCCTCCTCCCACACACATGTGCTCTCTCATCAAAGGATGCGCTTGTGACAGTGATGAATCTACATGGACACATCATTATTATTACCCATAGTTCAGAGTTTACAGGTATGAACAAATGTCCAATGCTGTATATCTATCACTATACTATCATACAGACTATTTTCACTATCCTATAAAGCCTCTGGGTTCTACTTATTCATCCCCACCCCAAACTATCGGCAGCTACTATTGATCTTTTTACTGTCTTCACAGTTTTACCTTTCTAGAATACCATATAGGTAGAATCATAAAAAGTACATAGCCTTTTCAGTTTGGCTGCTTTCACTTAAAAATATGCACTATGTGACTTTAAGACTTACTATAAAACTATCATAATTAAAAGACAGTGTGGTATACATGAAGGAGTAGGCAAATAGATAAACAGAAAAGCATAGAGACCCACATAAATACATCAATTCAAACAATACAATCTTTCCACAAAGGGTGCTGAAACAACTGGACACCCACATGAAAAAAATGAATGTAGATACAGACTTTCATTCTACATGAAAATTAACTCAAATGGATTATAGAATTAAATGTAAAATGCAAAGGTATAATATTCCTAGATGATAACATGGGGAGAAAACCATGTCTTTTTGTGGGTCGGTTGCTCATTTCTTTCTTTCTTTTTTTTTTTCTGTGGTATTGGGGCTTGAACTCAGGGCCATCACCTTAAGCCACTCTGCCACTCTTGTTTGCGATGGGTTTTTTGAGCTAGGGTCTCCAGCACTATTTGCCTGGGCTGGCTTTGAACCACAATCCTCCTGATCTCTGCCTCCTGAGTGAGCCACCAGTGCCAGCTCTCATTTCTTTTTATTGTGGAACATATTTTATGTTTACTCATTGACCTATGGGAAGAGATCTTAGCTGCTTGCAAGTTTTGGCAAATATGAATAAAGCTGCCATAAACATCCATGTGCACGTTTTTGTATAGATAGATAAAAAGTTTTCATCCCTTTGGGTAAATACCAAGGAGGGAAATTGCTGGATTTTATGGTAAGAGTGAGTTTAGTTACATAAGAAATTGTTAAACTATCAAAGTGGCTGTACCATTTTGCATCTCACCAATAGCAAATGACTATCCAGTTGTTCCACCTCCTCACTAGCATTTGGTATTTTCAGTGCTCTGGGTTTTGGCCATTTTAGTAGGTGTTAGTGGTATTTCATTGTTTCAATGCTCATTTTCCTGATGAGATATTATGTGGAGCCTCTTTTCATGTGACTAGTTTCCATGTTCATTGGTAAGGTGTCTGGTAGGGTCTTTTGCCCATTTTAAAATTGGGGTATTTATTTTCTTTCCTACAACCACAGCAGTACTTGAACTTGTAATTTTCTGATATGAAGTTGGACACCTTATCCATTAGACAATGTGGCCACCTGGATTATTTGTTTTATATTGTTGACTTTTTAAAGTTCTTTGTATAGTTTGCATAGCAATACTTTTTGTTTTGCAAATATTTTCTCCCAGTCTGTTGTTTGTTTTCAGTCTTCTGACAGTGTTGCTCACAAAACCAAAAATTTTTTGTTTTACTGAATTAGCTCATAAATTATTTTTTCTTACTTTATGTAGCAATGTTATTACCATACTAGTCACTGAGGTTTTCTTCTACATTATCCTCTACATGTATTAGAGTTTTACATTTAGTTCTATAATCCATTTGAGTTAATTTTTATGAAAGATCAAGCTCTATGTTCCAGCACCATTTGTTGAAAAGATTATCTTTTGTTTACTGTATTGCCTCAACTGACTATATTTATGTGGGTTTATTCTGAGCTCTCCATGCTGTTCCATTTACCCAATAATCTACTCCTTCACCTGTAACACACTGTCTTAATTACCATAGTTTTATACCTAGTGTTTTCAAATTATGCTCTTCTTTAATATTGTGTTGGTTATTCTGGGTCTTTTGTCTCTCCATATAACCTTTGGAATAATTTTTATATGGCCACAAAAAATTTCTGGATATTTAGACAATATTGAATCTTCCTACCCATGAACATGGCATACCTCCCCATTTATTTAATTCTTCTTTGATTTTATTCATCAAAGTATTATAATTTTCCTCATATATATTTTGATAGACTTATAATTAGTTATTTCATTTATTGGATGCTCATGCAAATGGTATTGTGTTTTTATCTCAAATTTCACTTGATCATTGTTGGCATACAAGAAAGATATTGACTTTTGTATAGTATCTTTGTATCCTGCAACCTTATCAGCACTGATTATGGTGATTTTTTCTTTGACTCTCTTGAATTTTTTATATCAATGATCATATCATCTAAGAATAAACACAGTTTCCTGTCTTTACTTATTTCAATTTCTGTATATCTTTTATCATCTTGTCTTTCTGCATTAGCAGGACTTCCAATATGATATTTAAAAAGAGTCCTGAGGTGGGACATCCATGCCTTGAGCTGTTCTTAGAGGGAAAGCTTTGAGTTTCTCACATCAACTTTGGCATTAGCTGTAGTTTTTTAATATTTTTTTTTTATTTATTCATTTATTCATATGTGCATACATTGTTTGGGCCATTTCTCCCCCCAATCCCTACCCCCTCTCTATCTGCCCCCACTCCCCTCACAACTAGGCAGAACAGGTACTGCCCTTTTCTCCAACTTTGTTAAAGAGAAGACATAAGCAATAATAAGAAAGGCAAAGCATTTTTGCTAGTTGAGATAAGGATAGCTGTACAGAGAGATTCCTAACATTGCTTACATGCATAAATGTGTTACAACCCGAATTGATTCCTCTCTACCTGACCTTTTTACTAGTTCTCGATCCCCTTCTCGTATTGACCTCTGTTGCTTTAAGGTTACTGTATTAGTTCCTCTGCAGTGGGGAAATCAAACACTTTTCAAGTTTTGGGTTTCTCACCTATTCCCATATCTCCCATATGTGCTCTCCCCTTAGCATGTGACCCAAGTCCAACCACATTGCTGTCTTTGCCCTAGATCTAAAGTCTGTATATGAGGGAGAACATGATTTTTGGTCTTCTGAGCCTGACTAAACTCGCTCAGAATGATGTTCTCCAGTTCATGCATTTACTTGAGAATGATAAGATTTCATTCTTCTTCATGGCTGCATAAAATTCCATTCTGTATAGATACCACATTTTCTTAATCCATTCATCAGTAGTGGGGCATCTTGGCTGTTTCCATAACTTGGCTATTGTGAATAGCGCTGCAATAAACATGGGTGTGCAGGTGCCTCTGGAGTAACCTGAGTCGCATTCCTTTGGGTATATCCTCAGGAGTGGTATTGCTGGATCATATGACAGGTCTATCTTTAGATTTTTAAGAAGTCTCCATATTTTCTTCCAGATTGGTTGCACCAGCTTGCATTCCCACCAGCAGTGTATGAGGGTTCCTTTTTCCCCCACATCCTCGCCAACATCTGTTGCTTGTGGTGTTTTTGATGATGGCTATTCTAACAGGGGTGAGGTAGAATCTTTGATTTGCATTTCCTTTATGGCTAGAGATGATGAGCATTTTTTCATGTGTCTTTTGACCATTTGAGTTTCTTCTTTTGAGAAAGTTCTGTTTAGTTCACTTGCCCATTTCTTTATTGGTTCATTGATTTTGGGAGAGTAGTTTTTTAAGTTCCCTGTATATTCTGGTTATCAGTCCTTTGTCTGATGTGTAGCTGGCAAATATTTTCTCCCACTCTGTGGGTGGTCTCTTCAGTTTATAAACCATTTCTTTTGTTGTGCAGAAGTTTTTAAATTTTATGTAGTCCCATTTGTCTATCCTTTCTCTTAGTTGCTGAGCTACTGGGGTTCTATTGAGGAAGTCCTTGCCTATACCTATTACTTCCAGAGTATTCCCTGCTCTTTCCTGTACTAACTTCAGAGTTTCAGGTCTGATATTAAGGTCCTTGATCCACTTTGAGTTGATACTAGTATAAGGTGATAAACATGGATCTAGTTTCAATTTTTTGCAGATGGATAACCACTTTTCCCAGCAACATTTGTTGAAGAGGCTGTCTTTTCTCCATTGTATGTTTTTGGCACTTTGTCAAAAATAAGGTGGGCATAGCTGTTTGGATTCATATCCGGGTCCTCTATTCTGTTCCAGTGGTCATGTCTGTTTTTGTGCCAGTACCATGCTGTTTTTATTGTTATTGTTTTGTAATATAGTTTGAAGTCAGGTATTGTGATACCTCCAGTGTTGTTCTTTTTGCTGAGTATTGCCTTGGCTATTCATGGTCTCTTGTGTTTCCAAATGAACTTTAAGGCAGATTTTTCAATCTCTGTGATGAATGTCCTTGGGATTTTGATGGGAATTGCATTAAACATGTAGATTGCTTTTGGTAGTATAACTATTTTTACTATGTTGATTCTACCAGTCCATAAGCATGGGAGATCTTTCCACCATCTGTAGTCTTCCTCGATCTCTTTCTTCAATGGTTTGTAGTTCTCCTTTTACAGGTCATTTACATCCTTTGTTAAGTTTACTCCTAGGTATTTGATTTTTTTTGAAGCTATTGTAAATGGAATTGTTTCCATATATTCTTTCTCCATTTGTTTTTTGCTGTTATATAGAAAAGCTAATGATTTTTAAAAGTAATTTTTGAATCCTGCCACCTTGTTATAGCTGTTTATGGTGTCTAGGAGTTTTTGGGTAGAGTTCTTTGGGTCTTTAAGATATAGGATCACCTCATCTGAAAAGAGGGATATTTTGACAGTTTCTTTACCTATTTGTATTCCTTTTATTTCTTCTTGCCTAATTGCTCTGGCTAGGAATTCCAGGACTATGTTGAATAGGAGTGGAGATAGTGGGCACCCTTGTCTCATTACTGATTTTAGGGGAAATGGTTTCAGTTTTTCCCCATTAAGTATGATGTTGGCTATGGGTTTGCCATACATAACCTTTACAATATTGAGGTACATTCCTTCTATTCCTTGTTTTCTTAGACCTTTTATCATGAAGTGGTGTTGGATCTTATTGAAGGCTTTTTCTGCATCTATTGAGATGATCAAGTGTTTTTTGTCTTTGCTTCTTTTAAATGCTGTATTACATTTATAGATTTGCCTATGTTGAACCACCCCTGCATCCCTGGGATGAAGCCGACTTGGTCATGGCGAATGATCTTTCTGATGTGTTGTTGGGTTCAGTTTGCCATTATTTTATTGAGGATTTTTGCATCAATTTTCATTAAGGAGATTGGCCTCTAGTTCTTCTTTTTTGGAGGTGTCTTTGTCTGGTTTTGGGATGAGTGTAATACTGGCTTCATAAAATGAGTTAGGCAGTGTTCCTTCCTTTTCATTTCGTGGAACAGTTTAAGGAGAGTTGCTATTAGTTCTTCTTTAAACATCTGATAGAATTTAGCAGAGAATCCATCAGGTCTTGGACTTTTCTTTTTTGGGACACTCTTTATTGCTGCTTCAATTTCATTTTGTGTTATATATCTATTCAGGTGATTAATATCTTCTTGGTTCAATTTTGGATGGTCATAAGTACCTAGAAATTTGTCCATTTCTTTAAGATTTTCAAATTTATTAGAATATAGGATCTCAAAGTAGTCTCTGATGATTTCCTGGATTTCTGTGGTGTTTGTTGTTATCTCCCCTTTTGCATTTCTGATTTTACTGATTTGGGTTCTTTCTATCCTCATTTTAGTCAGGTTTGTCAGGGGTCTGTCAATCTTGTTTATTTTTTCAAAGAACCAGCTTTTTGTTTCATTGATTCTTTGTATGTTTTTTTTTGTTGTTTCTATTTCATTAATTTTGGTCCTTATTTTTAGTATTTCTTTCCTTTTGCTTGTTTTGGGATTTTCTTGTTTTTGTTTTTCTAGGAGTTTGAGCTGTAGAATTAGGTCATTGGTTTGAGATCTTTCTGTCCTTTTAATATATGCACTCATGGCTATAAACTTTCCTCTCAGGACTGCCTTTGCTGTGTCCCATAGGTTCTGCTAGGTTGTGTTTTCACTTCCAGGAACCTTTTAATTTCCTCTTTTATTTCATCAATGACTCATTGATCATTGAGCAATGTGTTGTTCAGCTTCCAGTTGTTTGCATGTTTTTACTGTTGTTTTTGTTGTTGAGTTCTAGTTTTAATGCATTGTAATTAGATAGAATGCATGGGATTATATCAATTTTCTTCTATTTGCTGAGGCTTGCTTTGTGCACTAAGATATGATCAATTTTGGAGAAGATTCTATGGGCTGCTGAGAAGAATGTATATTATACAGAAGTTGGATGAAATATTCTGTAGACATCAGCTAGGTCCATTTGATCTTTGGTGTGATTTAGTTGTAGAATTTCTTTATTGATTTTTTGTTTGGATGACCTATCTATTGGTGATAAGGGGTTATTAAAGTCTCCCACTACCACTGTATTGGAGTCTGTATGCTTTTAGGTCCTTCAGAGTATGTTTGTTGAAATTGGGTTCAAGCCATTGGCTTGGGAAATGTTCTTCTAGCCTTTCACCCTAAACCAGTGTTTGTTTCTGTCGATGAGATGGGTCTCCTGTAAGCAACAGATTGTTGGATTTTCCTTTTTAATCAGTTTGCCAAAAGGTGTCTTTTGGTGGGGGAGTTATGTCTATTAACATTCAGTATTAGTATTGTATTGATAGGTATGTGGTGATTCCTGTCAATCACCACATAGTTGTTTTTGTTGTTTAAGTGTTTGATTGTGTGTAGCTGAATCAATGTTTTTCTCTCTGATTCCTTGTCTTTTCCTCTCTTGTGGTTTGGTACTGCCTGTTCTTTAATGGTTTTGTTTGCTTTTATTTTCTGTGTGCAGAATTCCTTGGAGAATCTTTTGTAGTGGTGATTTGGTGGTATATATTGTTTTAGATTCTGCTTATCATAGGAGTCTTTCATTGCTCCATCTATTTTGAATGATAGTTTTTCCAGGTAGAGTATCCAAAAAAAACCAAAGAACCAAAGAAATCAATAGGGAGAGAGGGACAAACACACACACACAAACAAACAGGAAACAAAACAAACAAGCATACAAAAAAATTCCAGGTTCAGGAACAAAAGAATTTCAGTCTTAGTAGTTCTGGTGTTACTCCTTCAGCATCCAGTCCTGGTGCTTGTATTTAAGCAGAAGCTCTGTCTTAGTCATACTAGGTGGTTGGGAGTCTTGCCAGTTTTTTTTTCTGTCTTTCAACAGCAGCTGTTTAGTCAGCTCCTCCCTCAGTGAAGTTTGGCAGTTTGAGTTTGTATGTTGTCCTTAGGTTCCTGAGAACAGCTGTGTAACACACCAGCCATCCTGCTTTGCAGTTGGGTTTTCACTGTGTTGATTTACCGGGGGCTTATTTCTTTGCCTCACCCCCTTTCTCCAGGGTAAGGTCAGAGATCTGTCAGTGGCTCCCTATTGTCAGTGTGTTATGATGGTTTGCTGATTGTTTTTCAATTTTGCAGTGTCATTTGTTGCTCACTGGCTCAGGAGATGAGCTTTGTGGACTGCTGCCTGCCCTATTTCAGGCAGCAGCTTATCACCCACCTGCTGTCAGCCCTTCTACCTTTCCAGTCTTTGTTTACTGAAAGTTCTTGCAGAGATCAGCTCATTGCTCCACCCCCTTCTCTGGTGCACTTGCAACACCCCACACCTTCTGCTGTGTGTTCCTTGTTTATTGTTCAGTTTTTTTGGGGAGGGGTGGTGAGGAGTCAGTCTGTCCAGGGGGCTATGCTGGTTTATCTCAGGGATGGCTGTGGGAATACCATGATGCTTGGTGCTCACCTGTTGGTCTGCCAGATGTCTCCTAAACAGGTTTGGAGCCCTCCTGTTTTCTCAGTGCAATGTGGTGTGGAGAGGCTTTGTATGGGCTGGGGGTTCAGGGTATTGAAGTTTTAACTCTTCTTGGTGCTTTATTTATGCCAAGTGTGGCTCCAGCATCTCAGCAAAATTTTTGATTTACAGAGCTCACGCTGTCTGCTTCTGCACTCTAGTTGCCATCTTGGATCCTTCCCCTATAGTTTTTTTAATAAATATTCTTTATCAAGTTGACAAAGAATATTGCTATTTTATAAAGAATTTTTAAAAATCATCTGCAGATGTAGGATTTTGTTAAATGTTTAGTTTTAAACCTATTGATATGATCATGTGATTTTCTTCAGCCTCTTGATGTGATGAATTACTTCAATTGATTTTTGGATATTGAACTGGCCTTGTACATATGGGATGAATCCTACTTGATTATGTTGAATTGTTGAGTTCAATGTGTTGTATAATTCTTTTTATGTATTGTGTTCAATTTGTTAACATTTTGTTGGGAACTGTCCCATATGTATCCATGAGGGATATTGCCTATAGTTTTCTTTTCTTCTAGTGTCTCTGTATGGTTTTGATATTAGAAAATGCTCTCCTCACAGAAAGTTAGGACATAGTCCTTCTCTTTCTAACTTCTCAAAGAGATTAGAACATATTAGCATAATTTTTTCCTTAGTATTTTCTTTCTGCTTTGAAATGTTATTAATTATTCATTTGACTTCTTTAATAGATAACATAAGGCAAACAAACAGTCCCAAATAACTCCATTTTGAACATGGACTCCATTTTGTGCAGGTGTCTCTCTAACCTTGCATACTTTTTCAGACCAGACACAGCTAGTTAATTTTTCTGTTCCATTCTGTGAAACCACAGGCCCTGAGGCTTAGAAGACATGTCTCCTGATCAAACTGCACCGTGGCCAATGTGCCAGTCTAATCGGGATACCACCCACCATCTGACACAAGGACCAATGCCTGCCCCTTCCACTCCCCTTCCATGTTCCTACACTCTTGCCTCACAAAAAACCCTTAAAAACTCATAGCAATTACCCCACAAAATGCATGCTATATATGGCATCTGGTCCTTTCTTCTTTTGGAAAGTAAATAAAAATTCGCTTTTGCTTTAATTCTGGTCCTTGTGATATCTTTCACAAATGGGACCTAACAGATTAGTCCTCATCTATTATGCATTCATTTTTGCATGAGTTCTGGCAGGTTGTGTTATTCAGAAATTGGTCCATTTCATCTCAAATGTGTGGGCATATAGCTGTTAATAGTATTTTTATTATCCTTTTAATGTTCATGATATCTGTAGTGGTGTCACCTTTCTCATTTCTGATATTAGTAATAAGTGCTCTCTTTTTTTCTCATCTTGGCTAGAGGCTTACTGATTTTATTCGTCTCTCCAAAAGAGCAGCTTTTGGTTTTGTTGATTTGTCTATTGACTTCCTGTTTTTAATTTCAGTGATTTCTGCTTTAATTACTAATTATTAATAATGAATCCTACTTACATTTGATTTGTTTTTCTTTTTCTAGTTTTTTAAGGTGAAACTTAGATGGCTGATTTTTAGATCTTTTTTCTTGTCTAGCATATGGTATAATTCTCCCTTTATGCACAGCTTTAGTACATCACACAGATTATGATCAGTTGTGTTTTGATTTTCAGTTAGCTCAAAATATTTAAAAAGTTTCTTTCAAGATTTCTTCCTTGCTCCATGTGCTTTTTAGAAGTCTGTTGTTTAATTTTCATGTGTTTGGGGATTTTCCAGTTATCTGTCTGTTGCTGATTTGCAGTTTAGGTCTGAGGGCAGATATTATATGATTTCTACCCTTTTATATTTGTTAAAGTGTGTTTATGGCCCAAAGTGTGGTCTATATTGGTGATCTTTTAGAAGAATGTGTGTTCTGCTGTTGTTGAATAAAGTTATCTATAGTTTTCAATTAAATTCAGTTGATTGATTATGCTGAGTTCAACTGTGTCTTTACTAACTTTTTCTGCCTGCTGAGTCCATCCCTTTATGATACAACAATGATTTCAAATTATAGTAATGGATTTCATCTACATCTTGTAGTTTTATCAGTTTTTGCTTTATGTAGCTTATTGCTCTGTTATTATGTGCATACACATTAAAGATTGTTATATTTTCTTGGGCAGTTTACTCCTTGTCATTCTGCAATGCTATTTTTTTAAAACACTGATAAATTTCCTTGCTTTGAAGTCTGCTTTGTCTGAAGTTAATATAGTTTATGCTTGCTTTAAAAAATTAGTACACAGTTTATTTTTTTTTCCACCAATATGTCTCTTTGTAGGCAAAGTGGGTTTCTTGTAGACAACATATAGTTGGATCTTGTTTTTGATCCACTCAGACATTTCCATTTTATTAGGGTATTTAGACCATTCATGTTCAAAGTGATTATTGAAACATTTGAATTAATATCTGCCATGTTTTTAGTGTTTACTATTTTTCCCTTGTTCTTTATTTCTAATTTTTGTTTACACAAATTTTTCTGCATTTTTTTTTTTGAAATAGTGTCTTCTTAGGAAGTTGAGGGTGACCTTGAACTCACTATGTAGCCCATCTTGGCCTTAAACTCATGATCATCCTGCCTCAGCATCCTAAGTGCTAGCATTACTGGCATGTACCACCAAGCCCAGCTTGTGCCTTTTGTGGTTTTAATTGAGCGTATTATATGATTCCATTTTGTCTTCTTTCTTAGCATATCTCTTCCTTCTTTCCTCCTCCTTCCACCTCCTCCTCATTTTCCTCCCCTTCCTTCTTCTTTTCCTCTTTTTTTTTTTTTTTTTAACTTTTAAAGTTAAAAAAAAAGTTATTTGCTCTAGAGTTTATCATATACATTTACAACTAATCCAAATCTACCTTATACCATTTCTGGGGTAGTAATAACAAACAGTCCTAATTCCCTCTTTTGTCAATTGTATCATTGCTGTTGTTTATTCACATATATAAACATACATGAGTGTACATATATAATGAATATGTGTATTATGTATACATATTGTGGCTATTATTTTGATCAAGCTGTTCTATGTTAATCAGTCAGGAATAGGAGAAGTAAAAGTTTTTGTTTTACCTTCATTTATTCCTTCATTTATCCTGACCCTTTCTTTATGTATCTTAGTTTCTGACCTGTATCAATTTCCTCTCTCCAAAGAACTTCTTTTGACACTTCTTGTGAGACAGGTCTACTGGCAACAAATTCCCTTAATTTTTGTTTTAGACAATCTTTAATTTTCTTCTCCCTCTTTTTTTTTTTTTTTTTTGGCAGTACTGGGGTTTGAAATTAGGGCCTACATCTTCAGTTGTTTCACCAACCCTTTGTTTTGTGATGGGTTTTTTTTTTTTTTTGAGATAGGGTCTTGTGAACTATTTGCCTGAACTGGCTTCAAACTGTGATCTTCCTGATCTGTGCCTCCTGAGTAGTTTAGGATTACAGGTGTGAGCCACTGGTGCTTAGTTTTTCTTCCATTTTTGAAACACATTTTGCAAAGTATAGAATTCTAGGTTGATAGGAGTTCTTCTCTTCCCACTTCAAATACTTCATTCAACTCTTTTCTTTCTTGCATAGTTTGTAAGGATCTGAGGAAAAGCCAAATGTAATTCTTATCATTGCTCTTCTATAGATAAGGTGTTTCTCCCATGGCTTTCTTCAGGATTTAAAAAAATCTTTAATTTCTATAATTTGATGATACACTGTAATTTGATATTTGAGAATACAATTTCTGTATAGGTTTTTTTTTTTTCAATTTATTCTGCTTGGTGTCCTCTGAGTTTCCTGGATCTGTAGTTTGGTGTCTGGCATTAACTTGGGAAATATTTCTTTTTTCAAATATTTCTTCTCTTTTTTCCTTCTTCTCCTTCTAGTATTCCCATCACACTTATGGTACCTTTAAAGCTGTCCTATATTCCTTAGATATTAATCAGGGTTTCAAATTCCCTGACTGGGAGGGAGTCTAGCACCCCTGCCATTTCTGGTTCTGATGCTTGGTCTGCTATCTTCAAATTGTGATGTTGTTTTTTGGTATCTTTGAATTTTTTTTTCATAATATGAGGACATGATGTAATGTGATGGGTAAAAGCAGTTGCCATACATATGTGTTTAGTTATATGATGGTGAGGCATAGGAGCATCTTGTAATCCTATGACTGGGTCTCAGTTTTTTAGTGAACCTGTGCCTCTGGACTGTGAACTTCACATGAATTTGTCCTTTTTTTCCCCCTCTTCTCTTGGGTGGGAGACAAGTCATGTATTTCCCTTTCCTCAAGTTAAGTAGACCTGATAATATTCGAGGCAGTTACACCTGGTTAACTAGTTTTTTCCTAGGGGAAAAAAATCCTGTCTCTGGCATATTGCAAAATGGCTTCTTTGGTCCTTTTACCTCTGTTCCTACCACAAGCAAGAGGGAATTTTTCTTCAGCTTTTGCCAGTGAACTTGATCAAGTTTAGGAGGTAAATCTCATAAAATTGTGCACCCTTCCCAACATGTGTTGGTTCTCCTGGAGTTTTTAGCTCTCAGACTTGTCTACACTGAGCATCCATCAATCTGCCCATTACAACTTAGGTTTCCCTACCTGGACACTAGTTCCTGCAGAGACTCCTACTGAGGAGCCACAGCTCTGGTAAGCCATGATTCCCTTAGTCACTTGTCTGTCCCTCCAATGTCAGGGTGGCTGTGGGATGGGGGTGGGGAGGCACAGTTTGTCCTATTTTCTTATCTATCTTACAGATTTTTCAGTCCATCTGCTTTTTACTCATTAGGATGGAATGGTAACTTCTAAGCACCTTACATGAGGCACTGGAAACTGGTAGTTTCAGTTAAATGTATTTTTACATAAAATACTTTTGAGCAAGTTTCAAAAAATCCTTCTCTAATATCTACTAGTTTTCTGAACTCCTTGTATTACCTATAAAATTTAGAGTAGTTAAGTTATCCACACAGCTTCCTACTTTGCTTTTTTCCATTCAATTTTTTTACATTTGAAGTTCTTACAAATAAATGAACCAATTACTATAGATATGGAGCTCTGGATTTTATGCTTCTGAAATTACACTAAATGCCTCAACACATTTCTTTCTGTTTTATCTAGGCTTTGAAATGTCTTTGGCAATGGCTCTCCACGTAAATGGTATCAGGACTTATAATCAACCATGAGTGATTTTCCTGTTCCAAGGGATGCTTAACTTTAAGAGGTAATTGAGCTTTGGGTGGTACCAGCTGCCTGAAAAGGAAGGGAAGTAGGTCAGAAGAGGCAATGGAAGGAAATTCAGAAACTTCGGTGAGGGAAGAATAATACAGGTTTGAGGTCATTTGTTTCAAGTTGGAATTCAAGGTATCTTAAAGATAGCTACTTTTAACTTAAAATTTTTTCTTTTGCCTTAGCCAAGGAATATTTTAGTAAAGCAATTTTAGAATCTGAATTATTTTGGAAGACTTCCTTATATCAATAAAAACATGTGGACTTTGACACTTTGTTTTTTTGTTCTATGATGGCCTTCAAATGAATAATTTTGTTCATATAAAGTTCAACAAAGTGACCACTGTAAATTCTACATTGTGAAATTATGTTACTTTGGAAAAATATGTAGAATTTGAGAAGTGGCATAAATACACAGGAGGAGGAGGAATACAGCCCAGATTAGATGAAGACATAGATTTAGACTGAGACCAACCAATCAGAGTCTATGAACAGTCAGGATATAAGTAATTAGTCAAGTTTCCACGAAGAATTGAAAATATTATCAAATAAAGAAGTCCTAGTCAGGGAGGGGGTGAGATGGCAGGGGAGTAGAAGCTTTCTCCAAGTTCTGTGAATAAGAGTTTGGATAACAAAGAAGAGATTACATCCAAAAGTGCCAAAGAGAAGAAGAGCACAGAGGAACACAAAAGAGTGACAGGATATCTGAAAAATATGAGGGGGCGTGGGGGGAAGAAGCCAAAGCTCCTCCTGAAGGGAAGCCAGGCAGCTGCTGTGACAGAATAGCAGACCTAGGTCTGGGACAGTAACTATGGCCACCCGCAAACCCTAACCCTATTGTGGGGATATGATGGAACAGTAATGTCCCCTGTGTGATAGGCCAGCAGCAGACAAGACAACCCCTTGTCTGGTGGCAAGGCGCTATCTTGAGAGGGCTTCCTGATGGAGTCTGGCATCTTGAGATAACTGGTAGCAGAGACGCTTTAACTTGCTGAGAAGTTAAAGGGAGCTGGAGTAGGGAACTGGTGACTGCCTAACTGCCGGAGGAAAATCTCCAAAACAAAACACATAGCCTTTGCAGGCAGAAAATTCAGATATCTGAAACTTCTTGCAAGCAGGCAAGCTTGGAGAGTGAGTAATCCAGGAGATTTGAAAAAAATCACAGCCCAGAGAGTATTGGGACTCCCAGCCACATTGTCTGCATGGGAATCTTCCACCAGAGGCAAATTTAGTGAGGGAGCAGGTGGAACAGGACAAACTGAGTGTTCCAAGCAGGAGAATAGAAAAAACACCCACAGGTTGGTGGGCCCGCCCGATCCTATCAGCTCCATTGGACAAGCTCAATTTAAAAAACAAAACACCCAACTCCCTCTGACTAAGAACTGAGTTAGAACAGCTGCTTGACTGCAAACTATGACAAGCAGCCTGCTTCAAATTCAGCAAATCTGGGGATTTAAAAGGTTGCAGCCTGGGGAGTTGTAGGTCTCAGAACCACACTTTCCCTCATATACTCCCGCCCCACCGCCCGCCCCCATCTATAGAGGCCACCCAAATCCAAAACAACTCAGCGTGCAAAGGTTTTTTAGAGAATTGGCCTGGAGAGTGTCAATCACCCTGTTTCAGCTGCCCTCCCCTGGGGACCCTGCTATGCCACATGCCAGAGATGCAACTCTGTCCTCCTGAAGCTGTTTCCATAACAACCAGGTCAAGAAGGACTAACATGGACAAACACACTTCTCTCCAAGAACTATAAGTATTTTTACTTGTTTATTTGTTTTGTTTAATGTTATTTTGTCTGTTTTATTTCTTTAAAAAATTTTTATTAGCATATAATAGTTGTATACATTGTGAAATTTACATTTGTATGTATATTATATCTTAATTAATTTCCCTCCATTGTTTTCCTCCGTCCTTCCCCCTTCTTAGGATTCTTTCAACAGATTTCATTCTTTTATTTTCATACATGAATACAAAATATAGCCACCATATTTATCCTCATTCCCTCTTTCCTTATGTCCTCCCCACTCCCCTAGGCATCCATCCCCAGAAAGGACCATTTTATCTTCTTGACCTTCATTCTTTGGAGGCACAAAAGACCATCAACAGACAAAGCAATCCTGAGCCAAAAGAGCAACACTGGAGGTGTCACAATACCTGACTTCAAATTTACTACTTAGCAATAGTAATAAAAACAACATGGTGCTGTCACAAAAACAGAGATGAAAACTTATGGAATAGAATAGAAAACCCACACACAAACTCATGAAGCTACAACCATTTGATTTTCAAGAAAAGAACCCAAAATATGTGTTGGAGAAAAGACAGCCTCTTCAACAAATGGTGCTGGGAAAACTGGATATCTACCTGCAGAAGACTAGATAACTCTCTCACCTTGTACCAGCATCAATTTAAAGTGAATTAAAGATGTTAATGTGAGACCTGAAATGGTGAAGTTACTCCTGGAAAAAATAGGGAACACACTGGACCACATAGGCATAGGTAATAACTTTGTGAATGGAGTTCCAATAGCTCAGCAATTAAGAGAACGTATTGACAAATGGGACGACATGAAACTAAAAACCTTCTGCACAGCAAAGGAAACAGTCACCAGACTGAAGAGACAGCCTACAGAATGGCAGCAAATTTTTGCTAGCTATACATCTGACAAGAGTTAATAACCAGAATATACAGGGCGCTCAAAAAACTAACAACCCACTAAAAAATGTGCAAATGAACTGAACAGACAATTCTCAAAAGAAGTACAAATGGCCAATGAAGAAATGCTCTCAACATCCTTGGCCATAAGGGAAATGCAAGTCAAATGGCGCTGAGATTCCACCTCACCAATCAAAGTGGCTACCATCAAGAACACAAACAATAACAAATGCTGGTGAGGATGTGGGGAAAAAGAATGCTATTCATTATTAATGGGAATGTAAATTAGTGTAACCATTATGGAAAACAGTATGGAGTTTCCTCAAAAAACTAAAAATAGAACTACCATACAATCCAGTGGTACCACTCCTGGGCAAATACCCAAAGGAATGTTCTTCAGGATCAGGATACAGTAGAGCCACCCGCACACCCATGTTTACTGCAGCACTATTCACAATAGCCAAGCTTTGGAAACAACCCAGATGCCCCACTACTGATGAATGGTTTAAGAAAATGTGATCTATCTATCTATCTATCATCTCTCTCTCTCTCTCTCTATCTATCTTTCTATCTATAATAGAGCATTATTTAGCCATAAAGAAGAATGAAATTATGTTGTTTGAGGTAAATGGATGGAACTGGAGATCATCATGTTAAGTGAAGCGAAGCATGTTTTCCCTCATATGTGGAAGCTATGCTATAAGATAAATGTAAACATAAATACATATATGAGCATATACATATACTTTTACACACACATACACATCACACACACACACCTAATCAGAGAGAGAGAGAGAGAGAGCAAGATTGTATTAGTGGGTCTGTCTGAAGGGACTTCAGGAGTCACGAGAGGGAAAGAGACTGTTAGGGACTGAAAATTATTGAAACATTCCATCTATGTATGAAAGTAAAATAACATAATGCACTGTAAGCTGTTGAATAATAGGGAGTAGGGTGATGGAGAAAGAGTAAGTAATGTGGACGGTAAATCTGATTAAAGCACAATATATGCATGTCTGAAAGGCCAAAATAAAATCCCATTGGACTATCAACACACACTTAAAAAATGAAGGTCAGGAAGGTAAAACAGGTTTTGTCTGTTGGTTGGGTAGCAGTGGAAGGGGGAGGGCTTAAGGAAAGGGTGAAGAAGAGTGAAATGGTGTCTGTATTTTGTATTCATGTGTGAAAACAAGACTGAAACCTGTTGAAAATGTTCTAAGAAGGGGGGTGAGGGGATAAGGGAGAATGATGGAGGCAGTGAATCTAATTAAGATATATTGTAAGCACACCTGTAAATAATTCAGTGTATTATATACATATAAATATTACACGATATGCTAATAAAAAAGAAATAAGTTCTAATGCTTATTTTTTTAAACTAAAAAAAATTTCCTAAGAAGAGTTTTCATATTCTAGAAGTCAAAATAAACTCATTATTTGGGGACATTAACAAAAAGAAGAAAAGAAATTGAAGCTCAAACCCAATATGGACTCACCTTCCCCCACCATCATGGAGCTAGCTGAGGAAGAGGTTTGAAGCTGAGGAGCAGTTCTTTCTTGTTGAAGGTTCTAAGCGCATTCAGTGAGAAAATCTCTATTGTATGTTGGTGGAAACTCCAAGATGATCTAATACTGGCTCCCTGAAAATACCACTGACACAACCTGTTAATAAAACAAAGCCAAGTTCATTGTTTACTACCCATGGCAGATCACCGACAAGATTGCTGACAGATTTCAGTAACATCCTTGAGAAGGAAGAGTGTCAGAAGCATATCGGTGAAGCTCTGAGGATTGAAGATAGATCTTGTAAAGCTTGTTTAAAATTGGGTAAAATTTATCAGACGAAAATTTCAAAGGTGAGAGTTTCCAATCAAATATTGAGGACCAAACTGTCATTTGCGGAGCTTAATTAAATATTCATTTTCATGAGAAAAGGTACTTCTTTTAAGGTGGGTTGAACAGTGGTCAGATAAATGGAAGTTTGAGAAGTTCCTGAAACAAATAATAGTTATTGCAATTTTTGTCTTCCTATATAATAGTAAATTTATGTTAATATGGCCTTTGCATAGTAACCTTGTGCTATAGATTAAATACTGGAGATGGTTTCATTTGTCTACACTTGCATCCAATACACACATACATGGGTTGGTTTTTTTTTTTCTTCCTGTTGAAACTTTGGGAATTTAGGCTTGAGAGCCATATGAAATGTTGCATCAGTTTGCAAAGTTCTTTCTGTTTGCGGTGACACTTTTTCCTTTAGTTGACTTAGAATTTGCTTTATTCTGTTGTCAGTTGGGATTTATTTTGTAAAATGAAATTAAAATGCCAACAGAGAATTTAAAGTGCATAATGGTCTCTAAAAATGAGAACATTTAGGCACAGTCAACATAACTTTTTCCATTTTAAGTCATGGTCAAAATTGGAAAGAAAAATTTTAAAGTATGATTTCCTTTTTTCCCTCCCAGCAGGCATTATTAAATATAGAAAGCTTAAAGTTTCAGAAACAGTCTATGCTAACATAATTTAAATAAAATATTCTGTGAAGATCATTTAAAAAAATAGAAATCTAGAGTAATCTGAGTGCTATATTTTCATTGTACACTTTTTAAAATATTCTTTTGCCACATTCAAAACCAGTTAAAAAATTGAAGAGCAGACTTATTTTTTGCTTCCAGATGATTTGTTGAAAATAACATGTTTTGATTTTAAAGGCAAAGAAATTCTTATTATAACATTTAAGAAAATTTAGAAAAGTACAAATAAGAAAGGAAAATTGACAAAAAAAATACTACTTTCTAGAGACAAACTTAGCAGCTTTAAAACAGCAGTGACACTTATCATCTCATAGTTTCGGCAGGTTAGAGTCCCTAACAGCACAGCCATGGCTGATTGTCTGCTCCAGGCTCTCACCAGGCTGAGAGCAAAGTGTTGGCTGGGATGTGTTCTCATCTGGAGGCTTATCTAGGGAAAAATCTGCTTCTTAGCACATTCTTAGCAGCTGTGTGACAAGAAGCCTTGCTTCTCACTGACCATTGTTGAGATTCCCTCCAGGCCTGAGAGGCTGCCCACAGTTCCTTCCCACGTGGCCATAGGGCAGCTTGAATTTCCAAAACCTGCAGGATAATATTTTTCTTTCCAGTCTGCTAATGCAGAGTTTTATGATGTAATGTAATAATAGGAGTGGCTTGCATCCATTGTCTTTGCCATATTTATTGGTTAGAATCAAGTCCTGACCTCTGACTTCATTCAAAGGTAAAGGATTATACAAAGGATGACTCACTGAAGGTCAGTTCAGGGTACCCACCACACCATGTTACTTTTCAGGGCAGCATATCCTTCCACAGTTTTTCTATGATTGCAAATAAGCAGTACAAACTTATTTTAAAATTTTTCAACATTCTTTGAGAATGTCTATTAAGTATATATATGCATACAGCAATGCAATTGTAAAGTATTAAAAATTATAGTATGTGTGAATAAGGCATATGTATTACATACACCATAATTTGTAATAAAATATAACATAATAGTAGCAAAATGTGTAATAGAAAACACTGCATCAAATCGAAGTGTCCAGTAGGAAGATATTGCTTTAACTTTGAACTTTAAATCTTTTCTTACTATGAATTAAAGATTATTTCCAATTCTTTTCTTTGGTGGTGGTACTGGAATTTAAACTCAGGGTCTCACACTTGCTAGGCAGGCTTTTTACCCCCTGAACCATGCCCCCGGCTCTCTAATTCTTAACTATTATATATAATTATTATTAGATTTTTTGGCTGTACCTGCATTTAAACACAGGGCTTCACATTTGCTAGGCCCCCACTTGAACCATGCCTGAAGCCCTTTTTGCTTTAGTTATTTTCTGGATCAGGTCTCATGTTTTTGCCTGCAGCTGGCTTCAGACTGAGATCCTCTACCTCTGAGTGCCCCATAGCTAGAATTACAGACCTGAATCACCACCCCTGGCTTGTTTGTTGAGATGTGGTCCCACTACTTTTTACTGGGTTGGCCTTAAACTCTTGATCTTCACCTCCTGAGTTGCTGGGATTACAGGGATGACCCACCATGTCTGGCACATATAACTCTTTTACAGCAATCTTTGCATCGAAATCTATGTGTATTAAAAAAAAAAACTCTTTAGGGTAGACTTATAGTAATGAAATTACTAGGTCAAATGGTGAGATTTCTTACAGGCTTTTATTTATAATCCCAAATAACTGCCAGGATGATAGTGGTGACTTAAATCCCTCCTGCTCTCCAACATTTTGCCAATTTGATAAGTGGAAAAAAAGTATCTGGTTTTAATTTTCCTTCTCTTTCCTATTAGTGAACAAGATGGTTTCCGATTTATTCTCTCTTTACATTTATTCTTTTAAGATTACCTGTTTATTTGCAGTTTTTTCTATTGGCTGAGATTATTTCTTAAAGAAAATTTATTAGAGGGTATGAGAAGCATTAACACTTTGTTTGCTTTGACAAAAAATAAATGCTTCAAAATCATCTTTAAAATACATAGATGACACAATGGATACTAGCACCTTATAACATTGCCCACCGAAACACTAAAAAGTACAAAAGTTCACAACATATGGCAAGGGAAATTCATCAGGAATCTGCTCTGTTATCTTGGAGGTACCAGACATACCATATGCTGTGTCTAGGAGTTGCTATGGCAACTACTTTTAAAATTTAAGAACAGGGTAAATTGTTGCCTAAAATCTCCATAACTTAGTGAGTCAATTAAGATCTTGTCGGAGCCCTGCCTTCCTTTTCATACCTGTAAAGCTTTCTTTTTTGTAGATCTGTAGCATGGAAGGTCTCTGGATTGTAGAGGACTGTGTTTATTTCTGGCTGTTTAAGATTGTGGAGAAGAAGCAGCTGTTCATTTGGTATTTTTTATGATAAGTCAATGAATCATTGTAAGGAGGATGCAGAGGAAGAGCCGCACTGAAAATGGGCAGATTTCAGCATGGAAATGAAAAATTGAGAGAAATTTTTAGTCTAGTCCTCAAATAAGGAAACTAAAATAGGCAGACATAGTCTCTTTGAGCTTGAGGGTGGGATTGGAACCTACGTTTCTTGCCTCTTGTATCATTGCGTTATAGTTGTTTCACAACGTAGTCACTTTAATTTTTATTCTTACTTGTTTACTTATTTGGTGGTAGTGAAGTCTGAACTCAGGGCTTTGGTTTTTGGTGGTTATTGGAGTTTGAACTCAGGGCCTCATACTTGCTAGGCAGGCAATCTACCACGTGAGCCACCCCACCAGCTCAATCCTCCTATTTCATGCGTCCCACAGTAGCTGGAATGACAGCCATGCCACCACGCCCAGCTTTTTTCCACTGAGGTGGAAGTCTCATGAACGTTTTTTGCCCAGGCTGGCCCAATCTCAGCCTCCCAAGTAGCTAGGATTACAGGCATGAGTCACTGGCGTCTGCTTATTTTATTCTTGCTATATTGCCCAGGTTCCTGGGTGTAAGTGATCCTCCTGCCTCACATAGCTGGGATTACAGGTACACACCACTGCACCCTGGTCACTTTTTGGAAAATAAATTATATTTTAATAGAAATAACATATTAATGTACTCATCAATGATCCCAAAGTGAACTTGAAAATTTATAATAAAATTTTCAGTTTCTGATCCTTCTACCCCTTTTGCCAAACTTATCAAATTTTAACATTATGATGTAATAGAGTTTTTGACTATTTTTGTACTTTCTTCTGCTGTCTGTCCTTCTCCCTTATACTCTCAATTTTTTTGTGTGTGTGGTACTGGGGTTTGAACTCAGGGCCTCATGGTTGTTAGGCAGGTGTTCTAACACTTGATCCACTCTGAAAGTCCTCCTTATACTCTCAAAATAGAATATAATACCATTCATTTACTTCAGTAATCAAATTTATGAAATAAAAATCTTATAAAATATTGTTGTTTGAGGAAACAGTCAGATTCCTTTCTCATGAAAGTTTTTATTTTCCCTGAAGTTAATAATGGTCTTCTTTTTAACTTTTATGCTTTTTATTTTCATTGTTACCTTTTTTGGTGAGACATTTACCATGTTTTAAAAAGATAGTCAAATGTAGTTCCAAACACAATCTGTGGTCCTGGCCCTGAATTTGTCCTCTCCTCCTTCAGTCTGGACCTGCTGCTTTCAGGTTTCCTTGAATTCTTGCATGTCTGAAATGGTTTTAGTTTAATCTTATGTTTGTTTGATAGATTGACTAGGTATACAATTATAGGTTGAAAATTATTTTCTCATAACTTGAAGGTGTTATTGCAGAGTTTTCTAACTGTCCTAAGTTACATTCTCTATCCTACTGCTTTGAAGTTTGTCGTATGCAGCCTTGGTGGAAGTTTCTTCATTCATTATGGTGGTCCCTTTTCTGTAGAGATTTATGTTCTTCACATCTGAGAACATTTTGAATATCTATGAAAATTTCCTCCATTGGTTTCTCCATTCCCTCCTGGGAGACTTACAGAGAATCACTTTCCTACTCAACAATTAGAATTATGAACTATGGTTTCATTCCTGAACATTCCTTCTCTGAAAATATTCTCATTTTCCCCTTTCCTTAGCCTCCCATTCTTATTTCATGGATGCCCAATCTTATTTTATTTCTTTAAAGATAATTATTATAATTTTTAGAGGGTTTCTTTTCCTTCCTTCCTTCCTTCCTTCCTTCCTTCCTTCCTTCCTTCCTTCCTTCCTTCCTTCCTTCCTTCCTTCCTTCCTTCCTTCTCTCCTTTCTTCCCTCCTCCCTCCTTCCCTCCTCCCTCCTTCCCTCCTCCCTCCTTCCCTCCTTATTTCTCTGTTCCAAATATGCCTTTTGAAAATAAAAATTATGGAATGAACAGATTTGAGCTCTATTCTTACTTAATATTCTGACAGAAAATGCTAAACTGCTGAAATATGCTCGAAAAACTTCTACATAGAGTAAGTTACTAGATGGAAGTTTTCATGCATTTTGTTTTTATTACCCACAATATACATGTGCAAATAAAATATACTTTTACGGTGCCTACAGGATTCTGCATACTTGGCAGGAGCCTTATGGAGGCAGAAAAACTACTGCATCAGGCTGGGCATAGTGCCTCACATCTGTCATCCATGTTACTTGGGAGATGGAGATAGGAGGATCACAGTTGGAAGCCAGCCCTGGCAAAAACTTAGTGAGAGCCATGGTACTTTCTGACCACTGCTCTCTTATCTTCTCTCTTTGGTGCCTTTCTGCTTCCTGTATAGATCTGTGCTGATCTTTTACTACCTCTTCCCTTACCATCTCAGTTGGAGAGGTCATTTCCTGGCCAGTCTTTCTCTTTAACATACAATATCATAGCTAATGGAAAGACAAGAGCAGACCTGTGATAAATCTTCATAATTGAATATGAAGGTATTATTTCTTTAGGGGTCATTATAATAACACTCTTATGTCTTAAACATAAAACCCTGCTTTTAGTAGGTCTTGAAATAAAGTTTTATTCTGTCTTATGTTACACAAAAGGGGGAATACACTCTAATTTATACTGTGATTTTTTTTTTTTGAGACAAGGTCTCACTATGTACTCCAGGTTGACCTTGAGTTTAAAAGGCTGAAACAGAAACTGTAGCAGAGATTAAGGTAGGTGAGTGTATACTTAGGGTAAAACTGGACACTCAGAAACATTGAGGCCCTTCTGGCTCCAGGCAAATCCCTAATAGAGCATATTTACAGCGGGTCCAGAGTACATTTGCTTCTCTGAGGAAGTGAATCTTAGGCTGTCGACTATTCATAGTGTAGTTGGTTGGGTTATTTTAAGCAAATGTTTTCACCTTCTCCATGCACTCTGCACCTGTCATTTGTCAAATGAGGGTAACGTCTACCTTAGCACACTGTTTTGAAGATTGCAATTAGCTAATGGATTTGAAAGTACTGTAGGAAGTTAAAAGTGTTCTACAAAGACAAGGCATTTAACATGTTAGTCAAGGTCTCTGTGCTGTACTAATGGGTGGGAGGGGAGTCTTCATGGGTTTCCTTGCTAAGCCAAGATCAGTGGCAGTTTCCCACAGAGATCTCTGGTGTGGTTGGTCAGGTAGTATGAAATTGCACAGGCCTCAACCTGAGACCTAGGAGCACTGAACTTGCAGGTAAGTTTATTTCTTTGTTTTATTTTTCTTCTTGATTTCAGATCATCTGTAGATACAGTTCTTATTCTTGGAAAAGGTATGTCTGTGGGGAAAAGGATGTCATATAATTAAGAATAAAGTGTCATCCTCCCTTATGACCTACTACTTCATACTCTTCCCTTTTACCACTGTCTTTTGAAGTGGATTTTTCCCATTTAGTTATCCCTATGAAAATGTTCTTAGCATAGAATGGAATGCCTGGCTTGAACAGTCACAGAAAAGAATTGCTAAGATACTTTGGGAAGTTAGTTACAAAGATGGGAAACCCTGGTCTGAAACAGGTTATTGTCCGATCAGAGCTCAGAAAAGTCACTGAGGACCCTAGGTCCCGTTTCTCCTTACTTGGTTGTCTTCAACACTGGCTTCTTGTGAAAGCTGATATAAAAAAAAATCCAGAGTTTAAGAGGCAAAAGCAGGTTTTAATCAGAAACTATAGCAATAAGGGAAAAGACCTCAATATAGAACTCAGCTCAATTCTGAGTTCAACTAGAAAAAGTGGGGACTTCCAGTCAAGGAGCAAAGTAAGGGACTGATGGATAGATACTTATTAAGTGGTGAGGGCAATCATTTGTAAACTGATAAAACAGGATTCTTGCGAAAGTCAGGCCAAGGTGATCAGATATTACTTGCAGGAGGGAGGGCGATTTGGTCAGTTATCAAAGATGATCAGATATTGAGGGTGGAGGATACTGGCTAAATGGATTTAGTAGAATTCTTGCTAAAACAGGACTCTACAAGGATTGAGACAGAAGCCTGAGGTTGAGTCTAGGAAAGCAGAAGGGTCAGAGATGCCTAACTAAAGTCAAGGAGAGATGTTACTTCTTTCCTACCACCCCTTTGTTCTGGATACTCGAGTTGAACTTGGGATCACACACTTGCTAGGTAATTGCTCAGCCACTTGAGCCATACCCCTAGTCCTTTTGCTTTAAGTTTGGTTTTTAGATAGGATCGTGTGCTAACTTTTGTCTGGGTTGGTCTGGAACTGCGATCTTCCTACTTCCATCTCCCAAGTAGCTGGAACAACATGTGCACACCACCATCCTGGCACTTATTCCTTTATATGCACAAGGTGGTTGTAGCAATTCCAAGCTTCTTGTCCAGACCTATTAATCTCCAGGGCAGAGTGATTTTCCTTTAAAAATATAAATGCAGAACTTTTCCAGAAGCTCCAATTTGACTCCTCTCATATCTCCATGACTGGATTGGGTTGTATGCTCATTACAAAACCAATAACTGAAATGAGAATTAGGTTACTAGGATTGACTTAAACACATCATCTGGCTAAGTGAACCCCAATGACCATTGCTAGAAGCATGCTTTTGGTTTAACTTTGAATTAGAAATCTTGCAACTTTTCTATACCAAATTCAAAATTCTCTGTTGTTTGCTAGCTCTAGTAAAATTCTGCAGTAACATGCAATGATAATATGAATTCAGATATGATACAACTTGCAATTGACTCCTGTTCTAGTTATGGCCCCCACTCTTAAGTGCATGAGCTAAATACTTATCTTTGGAGGAGGGAGGAGAGATGTAGGGTGTGATGGAGGACACAACTGAGTGGGAGATATCCAGGAAGTTCTCAGGAAGTGGAGGCAGAAAACAGATCCCTATATTCTCAATCTTTTTTCTACCTAATATTTTCATACTAGTTGAACAAAATGTATGTATGCCAACCTACCAGCATATTCCTGGACTCACTGCTGTTCTTCTTTCAATTCCAGCTGGCCACAGAGCACAAACTTATCTCCACTGAAACTTAAGGTAGAAAACTATGACATATCAATGACAAAATATAGCTAGAACCAAGGTAACTGGAATGCTTTGCCAAATTCCCAGGCACTTCCTGTTGGCAGAAGTCACTCCTAGTTATTTCACTGACCTTACAATAATTCAAAGTGATTGAAGATGTAGATTTAATTTATTGAGTTATATCAGAATTTCAGTGCATTTGGTCTTTGGTCTTCATAGCAGTAATGCCATACAGTGGAGAGAACCCATTCTAAGGTATGGTTTTATTTTTCTTAACCTGGGAATGTTATTGTGTCCTCTGATTTATCTTAGAAATTCTAAACTGTGTTGTAGAGAAAGAGATAGTAAGACAGAGGAAAGAGAGCTAGTAGCAAGACACAGAAGTATAGAACTTATAGGACATTGTCCCTTGAAAATTCTCAAAGAGAAAAAGAGATTTTCTTTTAGATATTCTTTCCAAATAATCATAGTTAATAAGAAAGAAGCTATAATCGATCATGGCTAAAATTTTGAAAGTAAGAAAATAAGTAATGAAAAGTTGCTAAATTCTCAGAGAAACAGAGCCAATCCAACATATTTGATACATAGAAAGGTATTTTCTATGATGGATTGGCTCATGTGATTTCAAATGCTGCTGGATAATCAGGAAAGCTGTTAACATGGGTCCAGCTCAATCCCAAAGGCCTGAAAACCAGCAGTCAATGATATGAGTTTCTGTCTGAGTCTGAAAGCCCAAGAACAGAGCCCAGATGTCTGGTGCAGGAGAAGATGAATCTTCTGACTCACAAAAGAGAGTGTGAATTCACTTTCTCTGATTTTCTTTTTTTCTATTCAGGCCCTCATTAGGTTGGATGGTACCCACCCACATTGGTGAGGGTGACCTTCAGTTCTCAGTCTGTTGACTTAAATGCTAATCTCCTTTGAAAACACACTCATAGATACAGCCAGAAACAATGCATTACCAGCTATCTGGGCATCTTTTAATTCAGTCAAATTGACATATAAAATTAATAGGTATAGATCTGAATAAAGTAGCCTGTATAAGTGGATAAGCAGAAAAATAACTGGGTAACAAAAGAATTACAGTGCCACTGTGAGTTAATTTATAACAAAGTGTTCTCTATATTTATTTTCAATCTTGATGAAAAATATGATTTTTATACTGTTGCAGAACAAATAGAATTGAACTTATGACTCATAATTCATGTCCTTTTTGTAGGGTTTTAGAATAATCTCTTTTTTCTGGTACTGGGGATTGAACTCAGGGCCGTGAGTTCAATCCCCAGTCTTGCTTGGCAAGACTCTACCTGTCCTTTTGCTGTTTTAGTTTGTTTTTTTCAGATAAGGTCTTGTGCTTTTGCCGGGGCTGGCTTCAGACCATGATCCTCCTACCTCCACCTCCCAAGTAGCTGGTATTCTAGCCATATACCATCCACCACACCTAGCTTGGTTTTGTCTCAAGCAGTGATCCTTTTACCTCTGTCTCCCAAGTAGCTGGGATTAGAGATGTGCACCACCATGCCTGGCCAAAAGTAATTCTTTTAAATAGCTTGGAGCTTGGTGAGGTGGTTCATGCCTGTAATCACAGCTACTCAAGGGGCTGAGGTAGGAGCTTTAGCCCAGGTATTCAAGGCCATCCTGGATAACACAGTTAAGACTCTGCCTCAAAAAAACAGGTTTATTAGAGTATAATTTGTATTCCATAAAAACCACCCATAGTAAATGCATAATTCAATGGTCTATATCAAATTAATGAACTTTGGGTAAAATCTACCATGACTGAGCCTAGGACATTTTTCTAATCCCTCTGAATTTCCTCATTCATTTATAGTCAGTCCCCATTACCCCTCTCAGCACAAGGCAGCAATTCTCTTGCTCTCTGTCTCTATAAATTTACCTTTCTTGGAAATTTCATGTAAATAGAACTATTCAATATGTAGTCTTTTATGTTTGGCTTCTTTCACATAGTGTACTTTCTTTGAGGTTCAACTATGTTGTAATGAATCTGAAGTTCACTCCTTTTTATGTTCAGTAGTATTTCATTGTGTGGATGTGCCTATCACCTTTGGGTTTTCCATTAGTCAGTTAATGACCATTTGTATTGCTTATAAATTTTGGCTATTGTGAATAATGATGCTAAGAACATTTATGTATAAGTCTTTGTGTATGTTTTCATCTTAGAGGGAATATGTCTAGGAGTAGCATTTCTAGGTCAAATGGCAATTCTAGGTCTAATCTTTTCTTTTTTTTCTTCCTCCCTCCCTCCTTCTTTCCCTTCTTTCTTTTTCTTTTTCTTTCTTTTTTTTTGTGGTACTAGGGAATGGACTCAGTGCCTGATGCTTGACAAACATATTACCACTTGGGCCATTCCCTCAGTCTTTTCACTTTTAGTTTAGTTTTTTTTTTTTAAGACAGCATCTCATGCTGACTTTTCCCTAGTTGGCATCAAACCACAATCCTCCTGCCTCAGCTTCCTGCATTGCTGGGATTACAGATGTGTTCTATGATACCTGGCCTTAGGTTTAACCTTTTAAGAAACTGTCAAACTGCTTACTAAATGGTTGTACCATTTCATAGTCTTACCAGCAATGTATGAAGGTTCCAAATTCTTAATATCCTTATTGTTATCTAGTATTGTCACTCTTTGGTCATTTTAGTGTGTATATATGCTATTTCACTGTAGTGACTAATAACACTGATAATGTTTTTATTTGATGATTAGCTATTTGTATATTTTCTTTGATAAAATGTTTATTCAAATACTTTGACTATTTTTAATTGGATTATTTTACTTCTTGTTGAGTGTAGCAGCTCTTTATATATTCTAGATACAAGTCCTTTTTTCAGATGTATGGTTGCATGTACCCTCTCCTACTCTATAATTTGTCTTTTTCTTTTTTTATTTGCTAAACATTTAATGTATAAAATGTATCATGGAAAATAGTAATCTCAACTTGGGATAAGAGCAGTTCTTTTTAAGGGAGAAGGGAACCAGGAACTAAAGCAGGTAAGTGCTTTATGAGGGGATCTGGGGTGAGTTGGCTTTGAAATTGCTCAGGATGAGAGCTTCTGGCTCAGAGATCTTTCACTGGTAACCATGTATCAGACATCCAATTTAGCACAGTGGGTAGAAGTTGGTTCCTTTTGGGATTCTTAGAGGATGCTCATGAGGGCTACAGCTCACTAGTGAAAGAGGGTGAGATGTGCTCCCCATAGTTAAAATATCTCCCCAAAGCTAAAACATTAGCCCTCCTAGAAAGGCAGAACTAAGGGCAACAAGGTAAGTGAGCAAGATGCACTTAAGCTAATAAGGCTTGGAGTGGCCATAGAGCCCAGGCCACAAAACCCAGAGGAGGAAGAAAAGGAGCTCAGAATGGAGCACCCAGAAGAGGAGAGAGACGAGCTCAGGCAGTGTACCTAGGGAAGGGTAGAAAGAAATTCTCACTAGGGAAAAGAAATTTGCCAAGACAGGAACATGAGGAAGAGCTCCTGGGAGTGTCACTATCAAGCTGGGAGGCAAGGAATAGGACTTCAGGGTTAGGTGAGCTGTGAAAGAAGACAAGCAAACTCATGGGGAGAGGGAGTCCTATGGGAAGGTGGCTCAGATGGAGAAATGAGGGAGCATAGGACTGACATTTGCTGAGAAGTATTCCTTCAAAGCTTGGGGAATGGTGTGGCGACAGGCCTGCAGAAGGCAGGGACTAGTGATGTAGAGATACTGTGGAGAGCAGAGCTTGGCTAAGCGGCACTGCTTCAGAGGGCAGAATCTTACCTCACCTGGGGGCTGTAAGAGATAAGGACTGCTGGTTAGGCCTAGCTTGCAGGGCAGTGCCTGGTGGTTTGGTCTCTCTGTGAAGAATGGGGCCTTGTATTTTGGCTTGGTTTTACAAGACTGGTTTTTGAGGCTTGATCAACCTTAGGGAGAGTGACTTGGAGTATTGTTGGACCTTCAGAAAGCTGGGAAGAAGTGGGTTTGGTGTTTCTCCTTGGCTTGACTGGCTTGCTTTGCATGTCTGTGGAAGGCCAGCCAAGGTGGTGTGCCTTGGCATTAGAGGACAGGGCCTGGTGATTCACTCTGGATGCAGAGAGCAAGGCCTTGTATTTCACTCTTGCTGCAGAAAGTATGACTGCTCTAGACTGCTTGGGAAGGTCCTGGTTCTTTGATCTGGCTACAGAAGGCAAGCTCTACTGACCTGCCCTGGCTGGGGAGGCTAGTGTCTGGTGGTCAGGCCTGGGTAGGGCCTGCTGTTCAGGCCTAGCTACTGGAGGCAGGGCCTAGGCTTGGGTCTAACTATGCTTTGCATAGACTGGTTGTTTGGCCTTTGGAAGACAGGGCCAAACTGCACAGGGCAGGTGGTTTAGCCCACTTATAGGAGGCAGGATTTTTGGCCTGATTGGGGATGTGGGGGAGGACAGGGCCTGTTTGACTGTTTGCCTGGAAAGGAATTGTCCTTCTTGTTTGGTGTTTGGGCAACACCTGACTGAGGTGGATTACAGCCTGTTGATTTGACCTGACTGCAGGGAATAGAACCTCTTGGGTGGGGTGGTGCAACTTTGCAGAATAGGACTTGATGTAGACGAATGGCGTCCTGAGAGCAGGGCAAGGTGTGGACTCACTGCTTCAGAGGAGAAGGCCTGTCAGTTTATGGCTTCTCAGAGCAGGACCTGGTGCAGATGAATGGCAATCCATCCTGGAAGATCAAGGAGATGTTGGACTCACTGCTTTAGAGGACAGGGCCTGTCAGGTCGCTGAGGCTTTGCAGAACAGGTGCTTTTTGGGATTTCCATATGCATTATCCTTCAGAGGTGGACTTTGACTCCCACAGGCCTCGCCTGGGGTAAAGGTGGCCTTATTCTTCAGCTCTCCAAGTGCCCTCGTGGCTCTTCTTTTTTCCCCTTTGTGAATACGTGGCCATAATGGCAAAGTATTATCCTGAGACACACCACCTGGCAACTAGAGGAGTGTGTGGTATGACAAAAGCCAAAATTTTAAATTTTGATGAAGTCCAGTTTATCACAGTTTTTTTTTTTTTGGATTATGCTTTTGATATCATAGCTAGGATTTTTCCCCTATTGAACATTTTCTTCTATTTTTTTTTTACATAAACATAACTTTAATTCCTACAATTAGATCTTTCATCTGTATTGAGTTAGTTTTTTGTATGGAGCAAGATAATGATCTAAAATCCTTGTGTTGCATGCAGGTATTCAATTGCCCTTGCAAAATTTATTTAAAAGCCATAATGCTTTATGAGTAAGTATATGCTAACAAGTTTGATAACCTAGAAGAAATGGACAAATTCCTAGACAAATATATCTTATCAAGATTGAATCATATTGAAACAGAAAACCCAAACAACCAAAAACAAGTAAGAAGATTGAATCAGTAATAAAAAACCCTCCCATCAAAGAAAAACCTTTCATTGGATGGCTTCACTATTGAATTCAATTGAAGAACTAACAATTCTCTTTGTTATTACAAAAAATAGAAGACGAAGAAGCTCTTTTAAACACATTCCATGAAGCCAGTGTTATTTTGTACCCAAACCGGATTAGGACACAATTTAAAAAAAAAAAAAAAAGAAAACTACAGGCTAATGTCCCTGATGAACTTAGATGTAAAGGTCCTCATCAAAAGATGAGCAAACAAAAACCAACAGCCCATTAAAAAGATTATTCACTGTGATCAAGAAGGACTCATCCCAGGGATGCAAAGATGATTCAATATACGTGAAACACCACATCAACAGAATGAAGAACCAACACTGTATGTTCACCTCCATAGATGCACAAAAGGCATTTGATAAAAATTCAACATTCCTTCATGATAAAAACACTGAACAAATTAGGCATAGAAAGAATACACCTCAACATAGTAAAGGCTATTTATAATAGCTAATGGCTAACATCGTACAGAATGGAGAAAAGTTGAAAGCTTTCTCTCTAAGATCTGGGACAATCAGGCAGGGTGGCACATGCCTATAACCCCAGCTGCTTGGGAGGCAGAGACAGGAAGATCATGAGTTTGAGGCCAATCTGGGTATAGTTAGCAAGACCCTATCTCAAAAACAAGATACCAATAAAAAGGCTCAGGTATGACTCAAGTGATCGAGTGCTTACCTGGTATGTGTGAGTCCCTGAGTTTAAGCCCTATACCACAAAGAAAATCTGGAACAAGACAAAAAATGCCTACTTTTACCACTTTTATTCAACACAGTTCTGGAAGTCTTATCCAGAAAATTAAAGCAAGAGAAAGAAATAAAATTCCATTCAAATTAGAGAAGAAATAAATTTGTCACTGTTTGCAGATGACATGACCTTATATATAAAAAATACCCAGACTGCACCAAAAACTATATAACTAATAAATGAATTCAGCAAAACTTTAGGATACAAAATCAACATATAAAAACCAGTAGCATAGATATGTGCCAATAGAGAATTACCTGAAAAAGAGATAAAAAACCAACCTCATTTATGAAAGCTACAAAGATCCATCTCAGAACAAATTTAACCCAAGAGATGAAAGATATATATGATAAAAGTCATAGAATATTGATGAAACCACATTGAAGACACAAAAAGTGGAAACACATTGGAAGAATCCAATTAACCCAATGCTATCTACAGATTCAGTGCAATCCCTACCAAAATACCAATGTCATTTTTCACAGAACTTGGAAAAACAATCACAAAATTTATATGGTACCACAGAAAATTCCAAATAACCAAAATTATCCTGAGCAAAAGGAACAAAGCAAGAACCATTCCACTACCTTATTTGAAAGCATACTACAAAGTAGTAATCAAAACAGCATTGGCATAAAAGCAGACACAGACTAATGGAACAGAGTAGAGAGACTTTAATTTTTGACAAAAGTGTTAAGAATATGCATTAGAGAAAAGACAATCTTTTTAGAAAAAAATGGTACTATGAAAATTGGATATTCACAAATGTAAAAATGAGGTAGGCCTCTATTTCTCACCAGTTAACAAAAGTCAACTCAAAATGGATTGAAGATTCAAGTGTAAGACCTGAACCCATGAAAGCACTAGACGGAAACAGGGAAAATGCTTCCAGACAATAGAACAGGTGAGGATTTTTCTTGCCAAGACCCCAAAAACACAGGAAACAAAAGCAAAACTAGACAAATGGGATTATATAAAACTAAAAAGTGCCCCCCACCAAGACACCAAACACAGTGGGAAAAATATTTGCAAACCATACATTTGGTAAGAGATTAACATCTAAAATATATAAGAAATTTCAAAAATTCCATAGCAAAAATTTAAAAAGCCAAACAAAACAAGAACAAAAAAACCCTCCATAGAACAAAATCCTCCAAATAACCTGATTCAAAATGGGCAATAAGATCCAAGCAGACATTTCTTGAAAGAACACATACAAATATCCACTAGATTCATGAAAAACCACAATATCGTATTACCTCACCCCAATAAGGTAGGTATTTTGACTGTTAATCTTGGTTGTCAGCTTGACTAGATTGTGAAGTGCCTAGAAAATTAGTAGAGCACACTTCTGGGTGAGTCTGTGAGGGAGTTTGTGTAGATGATTGGCAAGTGCATCAGCAAACTGAGGGAAGAAGATCTGCCTTGAATGTGGGTGTCACTATTCAATAGGCTGAGGGTCTGGGTGTGAGAAAAAACTAAAGAAGGCAGAAGCTTTCCTGTACACCTGCAGGCACAGCCACACCCACACCCACACATGCGAGGGTGCCTTTTGTGCTGCTGCAAGTGTTTATAGACATCAAACTGCAGTTCCTTCAACCTTGGAATGTGGATTCAGATCAGTGGCTCTCCAAGGATCTTCCAGGCCTTCAGCCTCAGAATGGGTTCGCATCATTGATCCTCTTTTTTTCTGATGTTTCCAGAGTCTTAGACTAAGCAGCTATTGATTTCCCTGGCTCTTTAATTTGTAGAAAGCCATGTGGGACTATCCAGTCTCTAATGGTGTAAACTAATCCATTACATCCCTTTTTATAATTATATATACTTTCTGTTGGTTCTCTTCCTTTAGAGAACTCCGACTAATGCAGCTATTATCAAAAGACTAAAGATAATAAGAGCTAGCAAGGATGTGGAGAAAAGGAAACATTTGCACACTGTTGGTGGGAATGTAAATTAGTACAACCACTGTGGAAAACTGTATGGAGGTTCCACAAAAAATTAAAAATAGGGCTACCATATGATCCAACAATCCCACTGCTTTCTTTCTTTTCAAAGAAACTGAAATTAGTATGTCGAAGAGACATCTGCACTCCTATGTTCACTGTAGCACTATTCATAAGAGCCAAGAAATGGAAATGATATAAGTGCTCATCAACTGTTGAATGGATGAAGAAAATGTGGTATGTATACACAAAAAGAATGAAATCCTGCCACTCACAACAATAAAGATAGAACTGCAGATCATTTTGTCAAGTGAAATAAGCCAGGACCAGAAAGACAAGTGCCATATGATTTCACCTATATGTGGAATCTTAAAAAGTTGATGTCAGAGAAATTGGGAGTAGACTGACATGTACCATAGGCCAGGCAGGGCTGATAAATGGTACCAAAGTTATAATTGGAGAGCGTGAGAAGTTATGCTGTACTATTGCATGATAATAGGACAATACAGATAATATCTTTGTCAAAATGAGGACGTTCATTTACTTTCCTCACTTTTTGAGTGTTTTACCTCCAGATGTCATGACAAGGAATTTGACTTTTCTCTGATGACAATACAAAGCCAAATGTCTTATCAAGGAATTGGCATGATCAGATTTTTCCTCTAGAAAAGTAATTCACAGAGGGCATGGAAATGGGAGTAAGTAGAGACAGGAAAGTTAGTTCAAAGTCATCCGTAGTTATTTCGGGTCTCAAATCTTAGGGCGCATCAGAATCGTCTGGAGGTTTTGTTAACACTCAGATTGCTGGCCTCACTTCCAGAGTGTCAGATTAATGGATCTTAAGTGAGTCCTGGAAATTTGTATTTCTAACAAGTTCACAGGTAATTCTGACATGTCAGTTCACTTCAAGGACCACTGGTTCAGAGAAATGAAAGAAACACATGACTTAGGATGGTAACAAGAAGATTGAAAGACACAAGAGTGGAAGAATGCACATCTTAATAATTTATAGGGCATAGAAGACAAAGTTAGAAGTTCCTAATGACAGCATTCAGATCTGTGTGATTGGTGGTCCTGTTCAAAGAGATAGTTGTAGATAGTTACTTGCAGAGGTGGGTTGATGATGCATTCATTTTATTTTATTTTATTTTTTTTCATTTTTCTTTTATTATTCATATGTGCATACAAGGCTTGGTTCATTTCTACCCCCTGCTCCCACCCCCTCCCTTCCCACCCACTCTGCCCCTTCCCTCTCCCCCACCTCAATACCCAGCAGAAACTATTTTGCCCTCATTTCTAATTTTGTTGTAGAGAGAGTATAAGCAATAATAGGAAGGACCAAGGGTTTTTGCTGGTTGAGATAAGGATAGCTATACAGGGCATTGACTCACATTGATTTCCTGTGCGTGGATGTTACCTTCTAGGTTAATTCTTTTTGATCTAACCTTTTCTCTAGTACCTGTTCCCTTTTTCCTATTGGCCTCAGTTGCTTTAAGGTATCTGCTTCAGATTCTCTGCGTTAAGGGCAACAAATGCTAGCTAGTTTTTTAGGTGTCTTACTTATCCTCACCCCTTCCTTGTGTGCTCTCGCTTTTATCATGTGCTCATAGTCCAGTCCCCTTGTGTTTGCCCTTGATCTAATGTCCACATATGAGGGAGAACATACGATTTTTGGTCTTTTGGGCCAGGATAATCTCACTCAGAATGATGTTCTCCAATTCCATCCATTTACCAGCGAATGATAACATTTCGTTCTTCTTCATGGCTGCATAAAATTCCATTGTGTATAGATACCACATTTTCTTAATCCATTCGTCAGTGCTGGGGCATCTTAGCTGTTTCCATAACTTGGCTATTGTGAATAGTGCTGCAATAAACATGGGTGTGCAGGTGCCTCTGGAGTCACCTGTGTCACAGTCTTTTGGGTATATCCCCAAGAGTGGTATTGCTGGATCAAATGGTAGATCGATGTCCAGCTTTTTAAGTAGCCTCCAAATTTTTTTCCAGAGTGGTTGTACTAGTCTACATTCCCACCAACAGTGTAAGAGGGTTCCTTTTTCCCTGCATCCTCGCCAACACCTGTTGTTGGTGGTGTTGCTGATGATGGCTATTCTAACAGGGGTGAGGTGGAATCTTAGCATGGTTTCGATTTGCATTTCCTTTATTGCTAGGGATGGTGAGCATTTTTTCATGTGTTTTCTGGCCATTTGAATTTCTTCTTTTGAGAAAGTTCTGTTTAGTTCACATGCCCATTTCTTTATTGGTTCATTAGTTTTGGGAGAATTTAGTTTTTTAAGTCCCCTGTATATTCTGGAGAATTTAGTTTTTTAAGTCCCCTGTATATTCTGGTTATCAGTCCTTTGTCTGATGTATAGCTGGAAAATATTTTCTCCCACTCTGTGGGTGTTCTCTTCAGTTTAGAGACCATTTCTTTTGATGAACAGAAGCTTTTTAGTTTTATGAGGTCCCATTTATCTATGCTATCTCTTAGTTGCTGTGCTGCTGGGGTTTCATTGAGAAAGTTCTTACCTATACCTACTAACTCCAGAGTATTTCCTAGTCTTTCTTGTATCAACTTAAGAGTTTGGGGTCTGATATTAAGATCCTTGATCCATTTTGAGTTAATCTTGGTATAGGGTGATATACATGGATCTAGTTTCAGTTTTTTGCAGACTGCTAACCAGTTTTCCCAGCAGTTTTTGTTGAAGAGGCTGCTATTTCTCCATCGTATATTTTTAGCTCCTTTGTCAAAGATAAGTTGCTTATAGTTGTGTGGCTTCATATCTGGGTCCTCTATTCTGTTCCACTGGTCTTCATGTCTGTTTTTGTGCCAGTACCATGCTGTTTTTATTGTTATTGCTTTGTAATATAGTTTGAAGTCAGGTATCGTGATACCTCCTGCATTGTTCTTTTGACTGAGTATTGCCTTGGCTATTTGTGACCTCTTGTGTTTCCATATAAATTTAACGGTAGATTTTTCAATCTCTTTAATGAATGTCATTGGAATTTTGATGGGAATTGCATTAAACATGTAGATTACTTTGGGGAGTATTGATATTTTTTCTATGTTGATTCTACCAATCCATGAGCATGGGAGATCTCTCCACTTTCTATAGTCTTCCTCAATCTCTTTCTTCAGAAGTGTATAGTGTTCCTTGTAGAGGTCTTTCACATCTTTTGTTAGGTTTACACCTAGGTATTTGATTTTTTTTGAGGCTATTGTAAATGGAATTGTTTTCATACATTCTTATTCAGTTTGCTCATTGTTAGTGTATAGAAATGCTAATGATTTTTCCATGTTGATTTTATATCCTGCTACCTTGCTATAGCTATTGATGATGTCTAGAAGCTTCTGAGTAGAGTGTTTTGGGTCCTTAAGGTATAGGATCATGTCGTCTGCAAATAGGGATATTTTGACAGTTTCTTTACCTATTTGTATTCCTTTTATTCCTTCTTCTTGCCTAATTGCTCTGGCTAGGAATTCCAGTACTGTGTTGAATAAGAGTGGAGATAGTGGGCATCCTTGTCTGGTTCCTGATTTTAGAGGGAATGGTTTCAGTTTTTCTGCGTTAAGGATAATGCTGGCTGTAGGTTTGTCATATATAGCTTTTATAATGTTGAGGAACTTTCCTTCTATTCCTAGTTTTCTTAGAGCTTTTATCATGAAATGGTGTTGGATCTTATCAAAGGCTTTTTCTGCATCTATTGAGATGATCAAGTGGTTTTTGTCTTTGCTTCTGTTAATGTGGTTTATTACGTTTATTGATTTTCATATGTTGAACCACCCCTGCATCCCTGGGATGAAGCCTACTTGAATAATCTTTTTGATGTGTTGCTGAATTCGGTTTGCCATTATTTTGTTGAGGATTTTTGCATCAATTTTCATTAAGGAGATTGGCCTATAGTTCTCCTTTTTGGAGGTGTCTTTGCATGCTTTTGGGAGAAGTGTAATACTGGCTTCATAAAATGTGTTTGGCAGTTTTCTTTCCCTTTCTATTTCATGGAACAGTTTAAGGAGGGTTGGTATCAGTTCTTCTTTAAAGGTCTGATAGAATTCAGCAGAGAATCCATCAGGTCCTGGACTTTTCTTTTTGGGGAGACTCTTGATTGCTGCTTCAATTTCATTTTGTGTATAGTTCTATTCAGGTGATTAATATCCTCTTGGTTCAGTTTTGGATGATCATATGTATCTAGAAATCTGTCCATTTCTTTAAGATTTTCAAATTTATTTGAATATAGGTTCTCAAAGTAGTCTCTGATGATTTCCTGGACTTCCATGGTGTTTGTTGTTATCTCCCCTTTTGCATTCCTAATTCTACTATTTTGGGTTTTTTCTCTCCTCATTTTAGTCAGGTTTGCCAGGGGTCTATCGATCTTTTTATTTTTTCAAAGAACCAACTTTTTGTTTCATTAATTCTTTGTATGGTTTTTTTGGTTTCTATTTCATTGATTTCAGCTCTTATTTTTATTATTTCTCTCCTTCTATTTGTTTTGGGATTTGCTTGTCCTTGTTTTTCTAGGAGTTTGAGATGTATCATTAGGTCATTGATTTGGGATCTTTTAATCTTTTTAATATATGCACTCATGGCTATAAACTTTCCTCTCAAGACTGCCTTAGCTGTGTCCCATAGGTTCCGGTAGGTTGTGTTTCCATTTTCATTGACTTCCAGGAACTTTTTAATTTCCTCTTTTATGTCATCGATGATCCATTCTTCATTAAGTAATGAGTTATTTAGTTTCCAGCTGTTTGCATGTTTTTTGTCTTTACTTTTGTTGCTGAGTTCTACTTTTACTGCATTGTGGTCAGATAGTATGCATGGTATTATTTCTATTTTCTTATATTTGCTGAGACTTGCTTTGTGCCCTAGGATATGATCTATTTTGAGAAGGTTCCATGGGCTGCTGAGAAGAATGTATATTGTGTAGAGGTTGGATGAAATGTTCTGTAGACATCTACTAGGTCCATTTGATCTATTGCATATTTTAGATCTTGGATTTCTTTATTGAGATTTTGTTTGGATGACCTATCTATTGATGATAATGGGGTGTTAAAGTCTCCCACAACCACTGTGTTGGCGTTTATATATGCTTTTAGATCTTTCAGGGTATGTTTGATGAAATTGGGTGCATTGACATTGGGTGCATACAGATTGATGATTATTATTTCCTTTTGGTCTATTTCCCCTTTTATTAGTATGGAATGTCCTTCTTTATCTCGTTTGATCAATGTATGTTTGAAGTTTACTTTGTCAGAGATAAGTATTGCTACTCCTGCCTGTTTTTGGGGGCCATTGGCTTGGTAAATCTTCTTCCAGCCTTTCATCCTAAGCATATGCTTATTTCTGTCGGTGAGATGAGTCTCCTGTAAGCAACAAATTGTTGGATCTTCTTTTTTAATCCATTTTGTCAAACGGTGTCTTTTGATGGGTGAATTAAGTCCATTAACATTAAGCGTTAGTACTGATAGGTATGTGGTGATTCCTGCCATTTAGTTGTCTTAGTTGTTTGAAGGTTTGATTGTGTGTACCTAACTTGATGTTACTCTCTACTGTCTTGCTTTTTCTTTTCCTGTGGTTTGGTGCTGCCTGCCTTTTCATGGTTAAGTTGGGTGTCACTTTCTGTGTGCAGGATCCCTTGCAGAATCTTTTGTAATGGTGGCTTTGTGGTCACATATTGTTTTAGTTTCTGCTTATCATGGAAGACTTTTATTGCTCCATCTATTTTGAATGATAGCTTTGCTGGGTAGAGTATCCTGGGGTTGAAGTTATTTTCATTCAGTGCCCGGAAGATCTCACCCCACGCTCTTCTTGCTTTTAATATTTCTGTTGAGAAGTCTGCTGTGATTTTGATGGGTTTACCTTTGTATGTTACTTGTTTTTTCTCTCTTACAGCCTTCAATATTCTTTCCTTAGTTTCTGAACTTGTTGTTTTAATGATGATATGTCATGGAGTAGTTCTATTTTGATCTGGTCTGTTTGGTGTCCTGGAGGCCTCTTCCGTTCGTATGGGCATATCTTTCTCTAGATTTGGGAAATTTTCTGTTATTATTTTGTTGAATATATTACGCATTCCCTTTGCTTGCACCTCTTCTCCTTCTTCGATGCCCATGATTCTCAAGTTTGGTCTTTTGATGGCGTCAGTGAGTTCTTGCATTTTCTTTTCACAGGTCTTGAGTTGTTTAATTAATAGTTCTTCGGTTTTTCCTTTAATTACCATTTCATCTTCAAGTTCTGAGATTCTGTCTTCTGTTTGTTGTATTCTGCTGGATTGGCCTTCCGTTTTGTTTTGCAGTTCTGTTTTGTTCTTTTTTCTGAGGTTTTCCATATCCTGGCAGTTTTCTTCTTTATTGTTGTCTATTTTTGTCCTGAGTTCATTTATCCATTTATTCATTGTGTTCTCTCTTTCACTTTGGTGTTTATACAGTGCTTCTATGGTTTCCTTTATTTCTTCTTTTGCTTTTTCAAATTCTCTATTTTTATTGTCGTGGAATTTCTTGAGTGTCTCCTGTACATTTTGGTTGACCCTATCCAGTATCATCTCTATAAAATTCTCATTGAGTACTTGTAGTATGTCTTCTTTTAAATTATGCTTGTGGGCTTCATTGGGTCCTTTGGCATAGTTTAATCTTCATTTTGTTGGAGTCTGGATCTGAGTTTCTGTTCTCTTCATTCCCCTCTGGTTCCTGTAGTAATTTTTTGCTTTGGGGAAACTGGTTTCCTTGTTTTTTCTGTCTTCCCGTCATTGTCCTTGGTGTTGTTACTGTCCCTGTACTGTGTGCAATTAAGTATTTTCTAGCTTGTAATAATAACAATGTTAATATTTAGGATGGAAGGGTGAGCTGAGATGGAAAGCAAGAAGTTAAAGAAAAGGGGAAAACAAATATACAGACAAGAGGGAGAAAGCAGAACAAGGTATCAGACAAGAGAGTTTCAAAGGTATAAACAGGGAGTGTTAGTGTACTAATCAACAGTAAGCTGAACAGACATTAGAGAGACAGAGGATTGAAAAATCAAAGATAAAAAAATAAAAAGTAAGTAAATGAAAGAAATATCTATATATAAAAATGAATTAAAATAAAATGGAAAATAGAAAATTAAAAAAAAAAATCCAAAAAGCTTCCAAGTTTATATGCAATGCAGTTTCAGTCTTAATAATTTGGGTGTCCGTCTCAATCTCCAGTCCTGGAGTTGGTGCCTCAGATGTTGTTCTGTAGTTGTCTCATCAAAGGGGATGCATAAAGTAGAACAAAACTACACACACACACACACACACACACACACACACACACACACAAAAAGCCCCACCAAGTGTTCCAAGTTCAAATGCAATACAGTTTCCGTAAGTTTTTTGGCTTGCAGGTGTAATTCGGTTGTTCTCTCATCAAAGGTAGGGAGAAAAAGAAAAAAAAGCATCTGGAGACAGTTCTGAGAGTGGTATCTGCAACTGTGGCTTGCCTGCCTGCTGCTCTCAGCCTGTAGCTGGCGGCATTATTTATGCAGATCTCTGGGGTGAGCTAGCACTCACCTGGTCCCACAGGCTTTGTTTGCTCAGAGTTCTCCTGTGCAGGAGCCTCTGCTACAGGCTTTCCCCTTTCCAAGCACTGGGAAAGGTGACACTGCCCCCGCGTTGTCAGGCCTGCATGTTTATTTACAGTTCATGTGGGAGGTGGGTCTTCCCCCCTCTCCTCTGAAGTTTTCCTCCCACTGCCACTTTCAGAAGCTTTCCTGCTCCTGCTTACTGGGCGGTGCTGCTGCTCCTGCTGGCTGCCTTGTTTATTTACAGTTCACGTGGGAAGTGGGTCTTCCCTCCTCTCCTGTGGAGTTTTCCTCCCTCCTCCACTCTCACAAGCTTCCCTCCTCCTGGTTGCTGGGCATGCGCCCCTGCTCCTGCCAGAGCCTCTCCGGCCCACCTGTCTTGTTTATTTACAGTCCTGGGAAGGATTCCCTTCCCCCAATCTTCAGCGCTCAGGGTGCCCCACCCTCTTTCCAATGTGTCTTAACTGTTCTTATTGCTTATTACTCAGTTTCTCTTTTTTTTCCCAGGTGGAGGTCAGTCTGTCCAGGGGGCTATGCTGCTCTGGCCCAGGCTTGTCTGTGGGGGAACCGCGGTACCATGAAGCTCACCTGGTCCGCATCTTCCCAAGCCATATGGGCGCCGGCCACTGGTGGCCCCAGGGGCCCTCCTCATTTCTCCGTTTAACGTGAAGTGGAGATTCTCTGCGCCGGCTGGAGGTGTGGAGGGGTCAAAGTTATGCCTTTTCTCGGTGATTATGCCTGCAAAGTGTGTCTCCAGTGTCTCTCCAAGATTTCACTATAGGAGGGTCGCTTTCTGCTTCCTACCTCTAGCCGCCATCTTGGAATCTGATGCATTCATTTTAGACATACTGGATTTTAGATGGTAGAAAGATACTTAGGTGGAGAGTCTTAGCACTTGTTTGGAAATGTGGCTTCTTATATATGAGAGGTTAGAGTCCAAAATAGAAGTTTTGAGTCTGGATGGGGTAAGATTGAGGCCCTGGGAATGGTTGAGGTTGTAGTAGGACTTAAAGGCCTGAACCAATAACAGAATTGTGAAGATTGTTACTTTGTGAAAACAGAGGAAAAGAGGGGTCAGGAGAGTCCACAGGTCCAGTGTGGAAAGGAAGAGAAAGGGTCTGCAAAAAACCAACAAGGTCCAGTGCAGCAGGAGAAGATGAGCACCTTGCAGTGTCATTAGATTCTGTGATGACAAGGTAGTTGATAACCTTTAAGAGAGAAATTTAACAAAGTAGGAGGGCAGCAAGAAGATTATGAAAGCATCAAGAGCAAGTAAATCATTACAAAGTGAAGACCATGTAGGACAGGGGAAAGTCCCTTCTGTCCCTGAAGTCTCACTGAAATGAAGTGACAGTAGGAAGAGTGATAAGAGAAAAGGACATATGAATTTATTAACATGTCATATGGAGGCAGAATCTTATTCATCCCTTTCTGTAGGAAAGCTGGAGATTAGGGAATGTAGACAAACTTTAAGGGGGGCAGTAAATGATTTTTAGGGGAATGATTTAGGAGAATGTGAGAATCAGTTTAGGTTGAGTCTTTTCTTTCAAAGAATTTAATCAGTAACTACCATGGTTACAACTGTTAGTCTCACTAATCTGCTTCCCATATGCTGTCTTCATGGGCTGTTTAATGTGATAAAGGCTTCTATTAGGAACAAGGGGGTGTTATCCTCAGCTGACAAAGTTCCACTTGATGCCCTGGTTCTGGAGCTGATAATGTAAACTTCCATGAGCTTTTAAACTTCTTTGTCTTTAAAGTCCCCTTCTGATGTCCCCTTTCCAATTAGCCAACTGCATAGACTGTGAACCCCGAACCTGTCCAGTTCTAGGGAGCGGCAGCATTGCATTAGAGATGGACTCCTTGCTGAGTGTGCTTGCTCTTTGTCTGTGGCACACCCTTCTGCAGAAGTAAAGTTTGCCTTTCTGTTGGCTTTTGAAGTTTTTGGCTCTCTCTGTGACACCCCAATATCTTAATGATATTTCTAACAGAGAACATATGATGGCCTAAGAAAAAGTCTGGTGAGCCCATAGAACAGATAGTAGATTGTAAATAATTCAAGAATATTGAATGGAACTGGAATAGAAGACAGTGTTGTATGACAAAACTCTGGGTGTATTGACAGACTTCAGCCTTTCTTCTTGCACTATAAGTTTAATTTTCTCTGGCTATTCAAATTTCAGTAAGAAGTCAAAAGGCAGTTGTGTTCCTTTTTTGGCAGATCTGATCAGAAAATTAAGGGAAATTTGCAGAAAGCCTCTCCATGGGTGGGAGGTGGTGAGGGTTAGAGGATCTTGAGTCTGATTATAAGGTCTCTCAGCGTGTCAAAGCATCAGTCATTGGGGTATCATTTTCTGAACCCCAATAACCACCAGGGCAACAAAAGTTTGAAATTAAAACAAAATGGGAATTCAGAAAAAAGATATAAAAGAACCCGAACTGGGAAAACTCAATTGGGAGTTCAAACATGCCAGCCACTCTTGGGCAGAGAGAACTACTTCCAGATTTTTATGGATTTTGAAAAGCTCATATCTGAGAGTATAGTAATGTCAGGGAGGAGCTACGATAAGAAGCAATATGAGAACCAATGAACAGCAAATAAGAAATGGAGCTGTGATTTGGTGACCATGTATCCTCTGAGTACACAGAAAGAAGAAAGATGGGAATAGAAAAAGGGGAAAGAAAACAGACTACCATGTGTCAGACTACTGAAGGTGCAACAGAGAAGTGATTTGTTTTCTTACCCATTGTTACATTTATCGCTGAGACTGCTATAATAAAAGACATAAAAGACAGATCAACAAGAGAAAAGCTAGGGTTTGGACTCAGAGCCTTGTGCTTGCTAGACAGGTACTCGGCCACTTGAGCCACACACCCAACTCCTTTATTGCTTTACTTATTTTCAGGTAGGGACTTCCATTTTTGCCCAGGGCTAGACTCAGACCATGATCCTCCTCCTACCTATGGCCTCCCACAAAGTTGGGATTACAGGAATGTGCCACCACTGCTTGTTGGTTGAGAAGGGGTCTCTCTAACTATTCACCAGTGGCTGGGTGCCTTGAACTGCCATCCTCCCAATCTCTACCTCCTGTGTAGCTGATAACAAAATTATTTAATGTACTTTTATATGACACAAAACCTTCAGAAATGAATATCCAAAGAGATGGGGAAAACTATATTTTTATGCTAATCATGAAGAAGAAATGGATGATTGTGAGAGATATGACTGGACAGATGGAGATTTAATCTAGTGGTAATAAACTGGGGTGGGGGTGACTTAGCAAGGCATGTTTGTTCAGATTCTTCTCTGTGCCCTGGTGTGACACTTTCCTGCAGAGGGCATATGAGGTCTTATGACCTACTTAAGAGGAAGGTCAGAGAATTATTTCATGGCCCATTTCAGGGGAAAGGGGAGTGAGAAAAACTCTTGCTTCTGCTGTTTCTTCAAATGCCAAGGTAGTAATTTGGGGTAGTATGTCTTGAATTTCATCAAGGGATATTTTTAGGGATATTGTTGTAGCAGATGAAATAGCATTGGCTTATCTGGTTACTCAATCACTTAGTGATAAAATGATGGAATTTTTGTACTGCCAGAATTCACTCTTAGATGCACCTGATTTTTTTCTTACCACCAAAAATTAATAACATATTTTCTCACCTTCAAGTGCAGTTCATAGGAGTCTGAGGTGTGCAACAGATAATTATTGCTGAGATACAGTGTATTTTCTCAGTACCATAAGTGTCGTAACGTGGTCTAGCTTTGCAGATGCCTCTGCTATTTTCTGGAAGGGCTGTGGTGTTGGGACCGCTGAGAACTGAAAGAGGAATCAGAATGCAGTTCTTATACAAATAAACAATACAGAGACGTACTTTAGCCTTCATTTGTACCCTCTCCCTTTAGGAGAGGGTACATTCTTTTAGGTCATTTGAAGCAGTAGTTAGAAACATATGTGATTTCACCCAGAACCTTGTGATCTTTTTTTTCAGGCACAGGGGAGAAATCTCTTTCGTTGAACTGCTTGTGCAGTGTACTTTAAAGAACTGATGTTCACAGTATAGCTGATCGCTGGTGGAAACGAAATAATCTGTATTGACACATTTGGAAATTTCACATCTTTTTCCACTTAACATGCTAACGTGATAATTGCTAGACTGATGATTTTCCAGTCAGCCATCTCCCTTTGTCAATATTTAGACCTGTGTATAGAAAGCTTATCTAACACACCTGGCTAATTTTCACTTCATTTAAAAATAAATGGTACAAGTTTAGCTTGCTGGGTTAGGACAAAAAAAAAGAGCGAGAGACATTTCATAAATAATATTCTCAAAACACCTTTATGAGGATAAGAAAATGACTATAAAAAGTAATTCTCTTCATTAAATATATTTGATCAGATTTAAAATCTTCACTGAAGCATGTGTGAAGATCTTCTTAAGGTACTTTATTTACTTATTTACTTGGGTCTTTTTCTTTGGCGAGCAGGTTTCGTTTTGCAGATGAAGGGCTTCTCCCTGCAGGTCCTTGCCTGGTGGGTGAGACAGTGGGCAGTGCTGAGGACTGACAATGCTTAATGGGTGGAGGGCTCTGGATGATGGATTGTCATCATCATGCTTTTGAGGTTTTAATCTTTTGTTCTCTCTCTCTCCTTAAGATATAATTGCTCTTTCAAATGTTAGTCCAGCTTTCTTCTGAATGTAGAACCACACTGACAGTAACTCGGTTAACTCTATTGCTAGGTTCCCAAAGAATACTTCAAAAGTGTGGAAATAAAGCCTTTTCTTTTTCTTTTTCATGGCTAACAACATCCCAGCCTTGTAATTTGCTGTCCTGCTGCATTGGAGCTCTTTATCTTAGTCATTCTGTTTGAGTTTCCATCCTTTCTTTCTCTCTTGTAGTCTTGCTGAAAACAGCAATAAAAGTAACACAGCTGAAGCTAACATACAAACCAAAGACAAAACAAGAACAGCACTTTCAAGAATTCCATCACAGATTTCGTTTGCATGCATTTAGAATGAAAAGTATTCTAAGGTATATTGATATGTTTCCTCCTTTTTTACTCTTCTTCCAGGTTTGATTATAAAACAAAGTACATCATTTTTATCTTCAATTGACTGTAGAGGGAACAAAGTCATTTAAAACCTCTGCAAGGACTAGGGGAGTGGCTTGAGTAGTAGATTGCTTGCCTAGCAAGTGCGAGGCTGAGCAGTTCAAACTCCAGAATAGCCAAAAATAAACAAACAAATAATAAGTAAATAAAATAAAAAACCTCTGAAGATTTGGAGTAGTGACTTAAGAAATCACCAAATATTTTCTTTTTTTCAGTAAAAGCATAAGGTATACCAACACCAATGCGTTAAGTTAAACGTGGGAATTGTAAGCTAAAGCTGAGTGGATAGACTTTACTAGTTATTCTGAAAAGTCAACTACAAAAACTGACCATGAACTATAAATTTGGAAGCAGACTCTATAGATAAGGGCAACCCATAGAAAGACGTCCATGTAGCAAAATCTCAATAGTTGTGTGATTCAAAATATCCCATGAGAAAAGATCCTCTAAAACAATGCCTACATTTTCATGATGATACAAGCAATTAAAATAATGCACACTTCAAGGAGGAAAGGAAAAGAAACTGAGGAGTACAGAGGATTGAAGCACACACTTTATATGTGTGTATATATGAAGATACCATAATGGAACCCACCAAACACTGTTTGAAAGAGGGAGAGAGGTGGGGGGCAGTAGAAATATAATGCAGGGGGTGGTCTTGTTCAGGGTACACTGTATACATGTATAGAATTATCACAATGAAATCCCCTGCCATTATTAATGTGTGTTAATTCAAAAATAAAATAAGAAAACCAGTAAAAATATAAAATAAAAAGAACGTACATTTCAAAGTAGTAATTTAATGCCTCAGTTAACTTCACAGGCTTATATTCTTTATAGAAATAAAAGTCCTGGCATTTATAATTAAGAAGGCCTGATTTAGTGTTCATTATTTTAGCAAAACAAGATTGACAATAAAACTATCAGCAGGGACTTTCTAGAACAGAGTTGTGATTGGAACATCACAGATCAGGTGATTAAAAGAGAATGAAAATGAAGTAAGCACAAGCATTTCTAGAAATGAATAGTGAGTAAAAAAAATTGCATAATTTGAAGGAATTCAATTATGTGTCAAATATATTGCCTTTCATGTTCTTATAGGATATAAATAGTTTTTTTCTAAAGAAATTATCACTTTCTTCTTATAGACAAAACTATGTGGAGACACAAATTATCAAACAGACAGAATGATGTTCTTTAATTTTCTATGGCAGCAGGAAGTCAGCCTGACATATCCTTCTTAGGAAGGACTGGCTTTATCAATGTGACCAACGGTAATACTTTAGGGCCTTTGAGTATTGTTCCCTTTGTCTTGAAAATGCTTGGAAAAGCTGTGTTTAGCTGCTTGATCTTTCGTCCTAGTTTTTTTGTTTGGTTTTTGTCTTCCTCTTCCTCCATTCCATCTGCTCTTTGTTTAGATGAGCAGCACCATTTAATCAATGTGTAATTATGCTACCATTCTGCTTCCTTCAGATCACTTTTGATCCAGGTTTATAGTTTAATCACCTACTCTTATAACTTTGTGTTTCAGTATCATCTGAGGACCATTAAAAGCAAATTCCTTGGCCTTCAATAAACATACTTTTTCAGTGGATCAGGGTGTGTCGTGGGACAGATGATTCTGTTGCAGGAGATGTTGGGATACTACTTTGCAAAGTATTGCTAGGGAATTATTTTAGATTTATTTTTTCTATATAATAAGTTTATATGGTTTGAAAATAATAACTCCGATCAACATTTGCCCCACTTCCCACCCCTCAAAAGGTAACTATGGACCACCAAGCTGCAGCCAGCAAAATGGAATTAAATGTGCATATCTCACACCTGTGGAAGTAGAGAAAGGAAAGAGCATTGTTTGGGAGGAATGTCAATAGCAGCATAGTTCCAAGAAAGGTCAACCAGGCCAGCGGGGGTTCCCTTGCAAGAAGAGAACCTTGGCTTGCTGGAAGAGGTGAGTCTTGGTACATTAATCTTGTTCAGTCATTGTCTGAAAGCATCCTGTGAAATTGGCTCTGGCATAAATATGGTGGTAGACCCAGATGGACTGTAGCTGGGGCCATAAGTTTTGGCTGCTACACCTTGTTAATGTCTTCTCTTTCCTTTGGAGGTACTGAGGTTTGAACTCAGGTACAGGTTTGAACTTGTGCTTGCTAGGCAAGTGTTCTACACTTTGAGCAAGACTTTTAGCTCTTTTTGCTTTAGGTTACTTTTTTAGAGATCTTGTTTTTCACTTGGAGTGATTCTTGGACTATGATCCTTCTATCTATGGCCTCCCTTGTGGCTGGGTTGAAAGGCATGTGCCAGGGTGTCTTTCTTATTTTGTAGAGATGGAGTCTCATTAAATTTTGCCTCTGCTGTCTTTGAACCACAATCCTCCTGATCTTTGCCCCCTGAATAGCTGAGATTACATGTTTGAGTCATGGAGCCATGCACATTGTTAGTTGCTTGTGAGTCTTTTCAAAGTATCTTTTTGCACATATGGGCAAATGCAATGATATTCCCAATTATCCTTGTTTTTATACAAAGGTTAGAATTTTATACTATTATTTTTTTGGCAACATGGGTTTGAACTTAGGGCCTTGCACTTGCTAGATAAGTACTCTACCACTTGAGCCATGCCTCCAGTCCTAGGGTTGTTTCACATCTAAATCTTGAGAGATTTTTCTGATATTACATGTTCAACTTCCTCATTCTTTTTTTCTAAGTGCTTTGAAAATTATATATAATGAGTATTTTTATTAGCATACATTAATAGTACAAGGGGGTTTCATTATGATAATCCACGGATTCTTACAATGTACTTTGAACAAATTCACTCTCTATTAAATTCCTTTAAACATTCTTCTTTCTCCCCTTCTTTTACAAACAGTAGTTGGTGGGTTTCATTATGCTATCTTCACTGCTTGTTATAGATCTGTTTAAGTAGTTTATAAATAACCTCTTGGTTCAATTTTGGTTGGTCAAATGCATCTAGAAATTTATCCATTTCTTTTAATTTTCCAACTTCTTAGAATATAAGCTTTTGAAGTATTCCCTAAGGATCCTCTAGATTTCATTTGTATTTGTTGTCATATCCCCTTTTTCATCTTTAATTTTATTAATTTGGGTCTTTCCCCTCCTTTTTGTTAGTTTGGCTGAGGGTTTATCAATCTTATTTATCTTTTCAAAGAACCAAAGTTTTGTTTCATTGATTCTTTGTATTATTTTTTAGTCTTCATTTCATTAATTTCTACCTTAATCTTTATTATTATTATTTTTTGCCTACTACTTTTGAGTTTGGTTTGTTCTTACTTTTGTAGGAGCTTGAGGTGCATCACTAAGTTGTTAATTTGTGATCTCTCTCTTTTTTTTTAATGTAGACAACCATAGCTATAAATTGTCTCTTTAGCACTTCCTTTGTGTATCCCAGAGGTTCTGGTAAGTTGTGTTTTAATTTTCATTAGAGTCTAGGAGTTTTTTGAGTTCTCTCCTTATTTCTTCAGTGACCCACTGATCATTCAACAATGTATTGCTCCGTCTCCATGTATTTGAATATTTTCTGTGGTTCTTTTGCTGTTGATTTCTAGTTTATTCCATTGCGATCTGATAAAATACAGGATGCTGTTTCAATTTTCTTATATTTGTTAAGACTTGCTTTATGTCCTAAAATATGATCTATTTTGGAGAAAATTCCATGGGCTGTTAAGAAGAATGTGCATTGTATAGCAGCTGGATTAAATATTCTGTAGATGTCTGTTAAACCCATTTGTTCTGTAGTACATTCAATTCTGAAGTTTCTTTTTTCTTTTTTTTTTAATCTGGATGACCTTTCTTTTGGTGAGGGTGGATTATTGAAGTCTCACAGTCTTGTTTTGTTGGGTTCTATCTATGCTTGTAATCCAATGGTGTTTGGTTAATGAAATTGGTATATATATATATATACATATATATATATATATATATATATATATATATATACATATATATATATATATACATATATATATATATATACATATATATATACGTATATATATATATATATATATACGTATATATATATTAACATTATCTCCTCTTGATGGATTGTTCCCTTTATTAATATGAAATGACCTTCTTGTCTCTTCTGGTTAATTTTGGCTTGAAATCTATTTTATCAGATATGATTATAGCTACTACTTCCTGTGGTAGGTCCATTTGCTTGGAAAATCTTTTTCCATCCTTTAAACCTAAGCCAATGTTTGTTTTTGTCAGTGAGATGCACTTCTTGTAGGCAATTAATGGTTGGGTCTTGCTATTTAATCCAACCCACTATTTTACATCTTTTGATTAGAATATCAAGACTCTAACATTCAGTGTTAATATGGAAAGGTATGTAGTATATCCTGTCATTTTGTTGTTTTTGTGATGCTTGTGTCTTTCCCTTAATGTTCATTTGCTAATATTCTAGTCAACTGGTGGGATTTATTCTTTTGCATATTTTCCTGGTAGTATTTATCTTCCTCTTCTGTGTGTAGGATTCCTGTAAGTATCTTCTGCAGTGTTAATTTAGTGTTCTCCTTCAATTAAGAAGGATAGCTTTACTGGATACAGTAATTTAGATTGGCAATTATTTTATTTCAGGGCTTATAAAATGTTAATCCATGCTCTCCTTGGTTTTAGTTTCTGTTGAAAAATCTGATGTTATTCTGATGGGTTTGCTTTCATATGTGATGACTTGTTGCTTCTCTCTTGCAGCTTTCAATATTCTTTTTCTGTATATTTGTTGATTTAACTGTAGTATGTCTAAGGATGTTTGTTTTCTAATCTTACCTGTTTGGTGTTCTGAAAGCCTCCTGTAGCTGTATGACCCTCTCTTTCTCAAGATTAGTGATGTTTTCTGTTATAATTTTATTGAGTATGTTACCTACGCCTTTACCTTGTGCCTCTTTCCATCTTCATATCCATAATTTATGGTTTGGTCTCTCGGTGGTGTCCCAGAGGTCTTGCATGTGTTGTTCCTACTTTCTTAGTCTTTTTTCTTTGCCTTTGTTTGATGGATTTATATCCTTTACCTTTGATCCCTGATGCTCTGTTTTCAACTTGTTCCATTCTATTAGCATTCTATTTGGGTTATTGAGCTTTTCATTTCCAGGATCTCAATTTGATTTTTTCCTCAGACTTTTTATACCTTAATTGAATTCCTCTTTCATATTCTTCAATGTCTTCCTTATTTAATTCAGTTGTTCATTTGAATTTTTTTTAGTTCATTTAGCTATTTGCATACTCTTTGAATTCATACAGGTGCTTATACATGTCCTTTTTAATTTCATTGGTTATTATCATTGTTGAGTTCATTGTTTGAAATTTCATCCACTTCACTTTAGTTCAAGACCTTTATTGTGGAATTGTTCACTTTTTCAGGAGACATGTTGACTTGTTTTTTTTCATATTATTTGTGTTTCTATTTTGGGATTTATGCATCTGAGGCCAAGTGATTGGTTGGAAGCTTCAATCACCCGTAGTCTTTCTGTTGAAATAGTCTCAGTGTTCAGGCAAGATATTATAGTGGCTAGTTTGAGGTATTAATTTTCACTACTGTACTGGGGGGATGGCTCAGTAGTTGTGTATCTGTCATCATGCTCGGGGCACTGGGCGTGATCCCCAGCACTGCTCAGATCAAGATAAACCTGTTAGAGTCTTCTGTAGAAGGATTGGTTGTCTACTTCTGGACCACTTTCATTACAGAAGCTTCCTTTCTTTATGTATTGGGAGCCTCTGCTGCCTGCAGGGAACTTTACAGTCTGTGGACCAGGCAGGTTCCTGCTTGTTTCACACACACCCCAGTTTGTTTCCCCAGGGTGATCCCTGAATGCATCAGAGAGTGTGGGGGAGCAAACAGATCACTGAGTTCTGTTCTGGCTGTGGGAGAACTGGGGACTCAGTCATTCTGTCTGCTGGTCTCAGTGCTTCTCAGTCATTCTGTCTGCTGGTCTGCAGTTCACCTCCCTGTGGGCAAGAGGAGGTTGTGGAAATGTTGTGATTCAGAGGATCTGAACTAATGCCTCTCAGTCCTGCCTGGCAGTTAACGCCAGGATGCAGTTTCCATGAGGCCTCAGTGCTTTCAGACCCTGCATAATTAGCTCATCTCCCTGTTGAGTGGAGGAGGCTATTGGTGTTATGTGATTTGGAAGGTCTGGGCTTAGGGCTCTAACCTGCCTAGAAGCCAGGACACAGCCAGGAGGCTGGCCCTGGAGACTGAATGCTACACCAGCCACAGGTTTGGTGGTTTTTTCTGCTCAAGCCTCAGGCAATGGGACTCACTCCTCACCAGGGAGGGTGGAGCCTACTACCCTCATGCCTTTCACTCTTGAACTTCTCTGTAGGACTAAGTTCAACATTCTGCCTCTCTTCAGTCACCTCTTGTGGATGTATCCCACCTAGACACTCTGGCAGGGTGTTCTAAGACGCCCTGAACCATGAGCATTTCTTGTTTTCAGACTCTTAGAGTATCTCAGTCTCAAACAACATGTCCTCCTTAAAATGGTGTCTTGCTGTCATATGAGATGAGGGGAGTAAGGGAATGGCTTTCTTCACTGAGACTAACCTTCCATACCTGAGCAATCGCTCTCTCACCAAATCCTTGCACTGGGCTTCAGGTTTGTGGGATGTGTGGGGTTATCCTGCAGATAGAATTGGCAGCTACCACCAGAGCCATGTGACTTAGCTTCTGATGGCATCTTTTGCTTCCTCGCCCCCTCTGGGGAGCTAAGGATGGTGCTCGCAGTTGTTTGTGGTTTTTCTCTGTTGACTGGTTTCTACATGCTTTTCTGTTGTCCTGCTATCTCCTCATGATTTCTGATGCTCTTCCTCTCTTTCTCTCTTCAGAGTACCGTCTGTCTTGTGTTGCCTGACTCTTCTGGTTCTTGTAGTCAAAACAGTAGATTCTTCTAAGCCCCTCATTCTTCTTTCACAGTTGCATGGTGATCTGTTGTTTGGCTGTATGTAGTTATTTATTTATCTTTTTAACTAGTCTTGCTCAGGGACATTGAAGTTGTTTCGAATGCTGTTATGATTAATCTTGTACAGACACTATTTTGCACATTTTCAAATACCCCTGTAGGATGGATCCTAGAAAGGAACTGCTGAGTTAGAAGATGCAAGTTATTGTGATAGGTATTGTCAAATTTTTCTCCAACAACACAAAACCTATCAAGAGATTATACCTATTTATATGTCCAATGTGTGAAGTATCTGTTTCTCTATAGTCAATTGCTGTTAAGTATTTGCATTTTTCCAATATAAGTGAAGAATGATATCCAGTATAGTTCTGTTTTGGATTTGTTTTTTTACAAACAGTAAATTTGAACATATTAAGCTCTCCTTATACTTTGTCTATTTTTCTATTGGATTATCTTTTTGTTACTGAAAGTATATTTTATATTTAAAAGTATAAAGGAGGTTAGCTTATCTATGCTATGAGATGAAACTTCCAAGTTTCTTGTCTGTCTTTGTACTTTGTTATAGTAAGATATACGAATGGGAAAATATACACATACATATACATGTACACAGATACATGCACTTTCATAGTATACACACAATTTAAAAATGTGCTTAAATTTGCCAGTTATTTTGAGGAGGGATTTCTGGATTTTAAATCATAGTTAGGTTTCCTTATTCCAAGGGAATAAGGGAGTTTTCTTACATTTTCTTCTAGTATGCATATGAGTTCATCTTTTACAGTGAAAATTTGAATCTATTTGGTGTAATGTATAAGGTAGGAATCCAGTATACCTTCCCCAATTCACTCATTTAATGAGCCATCTTTTGCCCAGTCTTTAGATGCCACTTTTAATATTTTATACTTATGTTAATTCCATGTATCTGTGTGATGGTCAACTTGACTGGATTGAGAGATATCTAGTAAATTAATAAAGCACACTTTTACGCGTGTCTGTGAGGAGGTTTCCAGAGTCAATTGCCATATGGAACAGCAATTGAGGGTGAAAACCGATCCTGAATATGGGTGGAACTGTCCAGTAGGCTAGGGGTCTGGATGGAGCAGAATCAGGAGAAGGAGGAAAGCTGTTACTGCATGATTGATTCTTCTTGAGTGGGTGTGTCTAGTGCTGCTGCTCCAGTTCCTTCAGTCTTTCTATGTAGACTCACACCAGCAACTCTCCAGGGAGCTTCTAAGCCTTCAGCCTTGGACTTGGACTGCATCATTGATCTCTCTAGCTCTGAGGCTTCTAGTTTCTTGCACTGAGCAGCTATTGTTTCCCTGACTTTCTAGCTTGTATAACACCATTGTGGGACTATCCAGCTTCTGATTGCGTAAGTCAATCTAATAAGCCCTCTTCTATAATTATATATACATTTGCTTGGTTCTGTTCCTCTAGAGAACCCTGAATAATACAATCTGTGTCTATTTCCACTGGTTCTATTTGTTTATCTGTCTATTCAAATACTGGTATCATCTCTTTTAATTTGAAGTTTTTGAAATAGGTTTTATATTTGTAAGACTAATTCTCATAGCTCTTCCCTTTTATTGGTTTCTTGACTATTATTGTCTGTTTTTCCATGTGAACTTTAGAATTATTTTAAAAAATCATGGAAATGTCATAATGAAACACCTATATAGCTATCTTAAACAAACAAAATGTCATTTTTTTTTTTACAAAAACAGAGAACAGGAAGGCAAAACAGATCCTGTTTGGTGGTTGGTACCAGTGGGAGGGGAAAGGAAAGGATGTAGGAAGGTGAATATGGTAGGAATATTATATACTCATGTATGAAAATGGAAAAATGAGACCCACTGAAACTATTTCAGGAATGGGAGAGGGAGATAAGGGAGAATAATGGAGGGGTGAATTCAACTGTGAATGTCACAATGTACCTCCCAGTACAACAATAACAAAAAAAATAAAATCAATCAAACAAAAAAACTTGGTGATGCTTTGTTAGAATTCTGATAAATTTATAAATTAACTTATGAAGAATGAAAACTTTATTGATTTGAATCTTTTTTGTTTATAATACTAGCTTTATTTGTTTCTGAAATTAAAATTACCACATAGCCATAGGAATTAGGAGAAACAGTAAGTTAGAAAAATCCTGAAAAGGCAATTAATTCTATATCAAGATCAAAACTCTTTCAAGTAGCTGAAGTGGTTGGAGTCAATTTCCAGACAGGATGAAGTCAGAATGAGTAACAATCAGAATTCTCTCAGTAGCATTTTAAGATACTCCTTTTGGCAGGATGTGGTCATAAAGGAAGAAAGCTATTAATAGCTGATCTTTTCAGATTCATCAGTAATGTGCAATATGGTTGAACTTTGGAGTCACATTTAAGTCCCACACTTCTTCCCTTTCCAATAGGGTCTGGCTGTTTCCCCAGCTGGTCTTGAGTTCCTAGGCTCAAGCATTTCTCCAACCTCAGATTCATGAGTAGCTGGAATTGAAGGTATGTACTACCATGCCCTGCTACTTCTTAAATCTGTCCTGGCAATTAATAATTAAAATGTCCTCACCCTCTGAATTGAAAACGAAGAGGTTAACTAAAGATATTTCTTGAATTTTTTCTCACAAATCACTTTCAGTGGTGAATGTCTAGAGCAGCCTATGTAGCTTTCACATCAAAGCACACCTTAATATGAGTTATAATGAAAGAATATGGCTTGGAACTGGCTTATTATCAGAGCTCAGTGGGACAGTTTTGTGGTAAGGTTCAAGAGGTTGTAAGTATTTCTTAGTACATCCTCAAGATAGTTGTGGGGATTACATGACATTTTAAAATATGTAAGTACTCACTTCATCCTGACATTGTTTTAGTACAATATAAATTTATTTTTGGAAGATATTTCTATTGATTACTATGGAAATAAAATCTAGAGATAGTTTTTTTTTTTGTCCTCAGCAATGAGCATTGAAACCCAGGGCTTCAAGCTTGCTCTGCAAATGATCTGTTACTTGAACTATGCCCCAAAACCTTTTTATTTTTGTTTTTGAGATAGGGTCTGGGAAACTTTGTTCAGGCCAACCTTGAAATTGTGATCCTCTTGTCTCCACCTCCTGAGTAGGTGGGATTACAGGTGTGCACCACCCCACCTGGCTAGAAATCACCTTAGCTTAAACCAATCTACTTTTTCACCTTTAAGTTTTACAATATAAACTCCATTACAACTGGTGGAGTGGATCTAGTGGTAGGGCACCTGCCTATCAAGTGTGAGGCCCTGAGTTCAAACCCCAATACTGCCAACCGCCCCCACAAACAAAAATCATGAAGCTCTCTGCCATGTATATATGAAGTATGGGGGCTGTGGTGGGGTGATAACAAGGTAATAGGTGTTCCATAAAATGTGCTGAGTTCCAAGGGCAAATGATAAAAAACCCTAAATGTTACAATTTATTCCATCTTCATGATTATAGACATAGGACAGGGTAGGCAAACAAGAAAAATGAAGCTTGCCCCCTCTCCCTTCAACCAGATGTAGCATTTTACCTTTTTGTATCATATGCAGGTTGATTTAATCCATTGATTTGGGTTGAAACCTGTCACATCAAATCTTTGTAATTTAGGTTCTTTAATAGCTACCCCAAGTGTTGTTATTCCTGAACTACATTGTGGACTATAGACTAGTGTTCACTTTAATGTTCTTGAAGCTTTTACATCTTAATCAGATACCTTGTTAAGGCAGAGAACTCTTAAAAGCTGTCTTCTGCCTGTCCTAATTCAGGCCTTCTTAACTACTACAATATAAAAATAAAACTGTGCTCCCAAGCATTGATTGAAACTTGTGCCCAGATTCCTTTTTAGAGTATTAGCTCTCTGAAAGAAAATAAAAAGAGGTCCTAACTGACTGCTTTCATGAACAATGACCCCATACAGTGTAACTAAAGTCCTTTGCAGCAAAAATCAAGAGGTCAGGCAACCCTGATCGTCTTGAATACTTTATCATGATACACATACAAGGAAAATTTAAAACTGATTCCAGACCATATATTGCAACCATAATTTAAGGAAATTGTTCAACTTTAGCACATTGAGCTCCTGCAAGATGCCACAGCAAAGCTATCACTCAAAGCTAAGAGTGATAGTTAGTTCATCATACAACTTACAAGCAACAGGAAAGCATCAAGAAAGAAGAAACAAAGCTCTTCCCTCCTACACTCATTAAATTCCATGACTATCTTTACAGCCTTAATCAACAAAATCCAGAGTCCTCCAAATTTTCTGATATGAGGAATCCATTTTCAAGGCGATAAGCAAGGCCAAGAGGAGTTTTCAGACTTTTCTTTGCCATGGCCCATGAACTCCAGGCTTTCAATAAGAGTCTCTTTCTCCTTTATTGCTTTCTGAACACACTGTTGGAAGTGCTTGAAGAGGTTGGTGCACTGGTCCCTGGAGCCATTTCCCTTGAAGAACTTCTTGGGAAACTACTGGTTGGAACACTGGTGGTACTCATGCTTCATATGTATGCGTGCTTCCCCGACGCTGTTCATCTGATTTGAATCTTACCTTGATGAACATGATGTAGTCTTTATATTCCAGCTGAGAATCTTATTTCTCTGCTTTCTAAGCTCTTACAACACTTCACTATAGTTCCCAAATAACTAAAAGTTAACTGATCATTGAGCATGTTAAAATACAATTTTCAAAAAGACTTAATCATGACCCTATGAATATATGGAATGGACACAACAAGGATTTTATCTTTCTCATAAATAATGAAGGAACCAGTAGGATGTCACATTTGTCCAAACAGCTTTGAGAAACAAGGTACCTAAAGGAAATTTAATGGATGGCTGTATTATATACAAAATTAACTTAAGTCTTTGTGGTCGTCTATTGACAGAAGTTGCTTGTTTATTGAACAAAATACCTACATATTGATCTTTGACCCTAGAGAATTAGAAAATAACCAGGCAATAGTAATGTTAAGCATAGCCTTGCACTGAAAGAAAATCCATTTCTTTTGCCTATTTCTAAGTTTTAGGCATTTTTTCCCTGGCAAACATATCATTAAATAAAATTGTAGTCATTTAAAAGTTATTATTAATTTGGTTGGAGTTGTTATTAAGTGTGATTATTATTTTGTAGTCATTATGGGTGGTCCCTTCTCTTTGGTGATTTTTTTTCTTATGAGGAATCCCTAGTAATACTTCTTGTACCAAAAAAATAAGAAAACCATTGAATTCATTCAACAAATATTTGTTGTGTTGAGTACTATTCTGGGTTCTTAGGCTATAGCAGTGAGCAAAAAAAGAGAAAGATCGTTGTCTTCTGAGCCTTATGGTCTGACTGAGTGAGACAGACAATTAAACAAAAATGTAATAATAAGTTACATAATGTGTAGGAAGTGTTAAAAGAGAAAACAGAGTACAGTGCAACAAGACTATGAAGAGAAGCATTGTAAGTTGTAATTTTAAACATGATGGTTAGGATAGGTTTCATTGTGACCGTGATATTTGAGCAAAGTTTTGAAGAAGATAAAGGAGTCAGCCACAGAAGAATTTGAGGCAAGTACATTTTTGACAGAAGTCACAGCAGTGAAAGGATTTTCCAGGCTTGTATGAAGAACAGCAAAGAGACCAATATGATGGGAGTAAAGTAAAGCCTAGAGGAGGTTAGAGGCCTATCATGCAGAGTCTTGCTTCCCACCTTATAACTTTGCATTTTATTCATAGTGAGATGAGAAGTATATGGGTGATGTGATCTGACACACTTGAAAGGATTTCTTTGACTGCTGTGTGAAAACAGACCTAGATAGGGGGGTCAAAAGTGGAAACAGGAATACCAGTGGAAAGGCTGAAGTAATCCAGGAAAGAGATTTTAGTGGTTTGAATCATGGTGGTATCAGTAGTGGAGGTAAGAAAAGGTTGGATTCTGGATACCACTGGAATATAAAACTACTCTGATTTGGTATTGGATTGGATGTGATGAGTGAAAGAAAGTTGTGAAGAGTGACTCACAGGTTTTAGTTTGAGCTCCTAGAAGGATGGAATTGCTGTTAACAGGGATAGGGAATGTTATGGATGGGACAGATTTGGTGGGATAAAATCAGGAGCTCAGTTAGAAAGCTGATGACCAGGAGATGAGTAGTACACTTCCAGGTGTAGATTTCATGTGGGCAATTAGATATATGAGTCCTATGCTCAGGAGTGAAGACTGTGTTGAAGATGTGCATTTAATGGCCATTAGACTATAGCTGAAATTCAAAGCCAAGAGACTGATGAAAACTTGTAGATAGAGAACCAAGGATGGGTCCTTGGGATCCTCCAGCATTAAAACGATCATTTCTTGATATGACCAGGCAATCTGTGTTTGAGTAGTATCAACTGAGGTTTGATTACCATATCAATAGCGAAACAACTGAGATTTTTGTACCATCCATTGTTGACCAAAAGTTAAATAAGGCTTATGGCGAAATCAAATCCTTCTGTACTCTCAATAAGTATGTTTGTAAGTAAACAATTAATAAACAATATTTTGGCCTTTTGTAATCATTAAAGAAATAATATCTCATAGAGAATCACATTCTATGTTTAGTTTCATTACATATCATATTAACCATTTTAGACTCACCAGAGAAATATATAGTGGATGTGTATTAGGTACCTGACCTTTAGAACTCATTGTCTAAATGTTACACGGATTTGTAGATGCAATTACAACATTGTACTATCTCTGATATTTGATAGACTTTGCAAAAAAGAGCTAGTAGTTAAAAAAACCTCTATTATTTGTACCATATAATTATGCTGAAGGCCTGGACTATCTTTTATTTGGGAGGGAGAGGTGAGTATGTGTGATCTATATACAGTTCCCTGATTTGGTCATGTTGAATAGTGTTTGAAGGAGAGCCAAGCATGCTCCGGAGAGAGCAGATAGCCCTTGAAAACAGCTTAACAACTAACAGGGAATTTTTTTTTTCTCTCCAAAGATCAGTGTTCTCAGAAGTCCATCAGAGACCTTCATGGGTCTCTCTGCTATACCACAGTTGTATGTATTCTTTCTGCTTAGGAATATGCCTTACATAATTAAAATCATCTTCCTCTGCCATTATATAAAAACTTTACATACAAGAAACTTAATTTTTTATTCGAATCACAACAATGCAAGAAAGAAAAAATCATAGAGATAAGAATGGGGAAAAAGGTATTTTTACTCATATAAATTACTTTGGAGTAATTTGGAGTCAGGATCATAAATTTTTTCATATTAATATCTATAACAAAGATAGTAGTCAACTACTGTATGGTCATATTTATTCTAAGCAGATATGGAATAAATTTTAGAACTAAATTCCTAATTGGTTTAAGCTTACTTCCTATGGTTACTGTTCAATCCTGTGTTATGGACTGAATTGCATCCTTTCCAAATTCATATATTTGAAACCATAACCCCTAGTGTGATTGTATTTAGAGATAGGTCCTATAAGGAGGTAATAAAAGTTAAATGAGGTTGTATAGCTTTGCATAGCTGTGACTAAAATACCCAAGAGAACAACTTAAAAGAGGAAAGATTTATTTTGGTTCAGTGTTAGAGGGTTTAGTCCATGGTCACTTGACTCCATGCTCTCGGGCAGAATGTCAATGGTGGTGGAAACATGTGGTGGAGGAGGCTCTTCACCTTATGATGGACAGGAAGTAAAGAAAAAGGAAGAGACAAGGGACCAGCTATAATCTCCACAGGCACGTACATCCCTAGTGACTTACTTCCACGGCTACTTCCTAAAGTTTTCAGAATTTCCTAATATAGCACCACCAGCTGGGGAACTAAACATTCAACATGTCAGCCTTGGAGGGGTCATTCCCTGTTCAAACCATAACAGGCCCTAATCCAATAGAACTCCTGCCACTATAAGAACAGGAATACACCAGAAGTACTCCCTCTTTCTCCTCTTCTCTGTCCCCCTTTTTCTTCTCTCTTTCTCTCCCCTCTCTACCCAGAGAAGAGGCTATGTAATGACATAGTGTGAAGACAGTCATCTATAAGCCAGAAGAGAAGCCTCGCCAGAAACCAGCCCTAATGGCACCTTGATCTTGGACAGGAACTGTAAGAAAATAAATTTTTGTTGTTTAAGCCACCTAGTCTGTGGTATCATGTTAAAGTGGCCTAAGTGAAATAACACATCTGTCTTATTTTTCTTTGCAACACTTGTGTGAATTATGAGTATGTGTGTTTGCATGTTTGTGTGTTTGTGTGTATGTACAGGGTAGGTTGCTATTTCTGACTCACATATTTACATCTGCCATATAAGCAATCTGGCTATTTTGTCTCTGCTCCTCTTCTGGTCTCATTTCCCTTACCAGATTGCATGGTCATTAAGGGTGGGTACCTGTCATGATGGGTTTCTCCCCAAAAAGTAAATCCTGAGGCAAGGAGTTAAATGCAGGGAATGCCTGCAGACTAATAGAGAAGTGACTAAAGGAAGGAAAGGTGCCAACAAAGAATGTGGTCCTGAGCCAAGTTCCACTGTGGGCAACTGGAGCTTAATTCTGATGAAACTCTGGGAAAGGTGAAAAAACACAAGTGCATCTGACCTCTCTTCAGAAGTGAAGTCGGGGGTTGTTTACCATCTCCCAAGAGTCATTGGCCTAGCACAATAGGCAACTTGGCCTTCTACGGTACCAGAAAAAGTCGTCAAGGCAGAAGTGCTGATTCCAGCAGCTGAAAGTCTACTGTTGAAATGGAAGTGCCCTAAGAACACTGTATATCTGACACCAACTGCTTAGCAGCAAGTATATTAATGGAGTAAGAAATGTTGGGTGTTTCCTGCTTTTCAAATTGTTGGGGAATACAACTCTTATAGTCACCTGTGGTTGTAGTAGAAAAATGGAGCTTTGTCATTAAAAAGCAATGGAAACAGACCTAAGAAATTCACTCCCATATCATTTAAACCGATCATATTTTTATCCATACATCAAAATATATTGCAGTTGCTGAGAAACATCAATGGGATGGATGAAGTGTGCTGATCTTGAAGATAATGGCAATGGCGTGAAACTTCTGGGCTGTGTGTCCCTGGCTTGACCTCTATTTAGGCATTGATGTTTTCTCCTAAGCTCCGTTCTGGCATCATTTCAACCCTGGATGTTATTTAATACCAGGTTTTACAAAAAAATCCACCTCCTTTTATTTATTTTTTCTTGGATGAAGCTTTAGAAAAATATTAATCTATAGATCCTCCTCCTCCACAATTACACTTGCCAGAGGAGTAGGAGCCAAATAATTAAATTCCCCATAGGTGTTGGGTGTAATAATTCCTCATGAATTGGAAGATTAAGTGTGGCAACAACAAATGGAACAAGATGGTCTAAGCTCTGTTTTTCCTGCAGAACAGCAAATAGTTGCAAATCAAAAAGCAGTTCTCCTTAATTACCACCGTATGAGGCAGAGGGCTAAAAGCAGGCTCATTTGGTAATGTTTTCTGTGTGGTTACAGTATGTACACACAGTGCAGGCCTTTATGCACTGTCTAATAGACAATATTATATACCAGGGTATTGCCTACACTCATTTTATGCGGAAATACAACTGGTGCACCCAGGACCCTGGCTTCCAAGCTGTGTGTGCACTGAACTGAAGGAACAGTTTTGCTTGCTCAAGCCAGGCAAGACTATTTATACTTAAACACATTCCTTATGACTTACAACATGCCATACTAGGTGACAGTCCATGAGCAGGACAGGCTGCAATCATGGGCTGTGATCTTAGGGAGCCCTGCAAGCTCTAACTTGTAGGGAGCTTCACCATGTTGACACATTTTTGTCTCTCTCTTTACCCTGGAATCAGCAACCCTGCTGATCTGGAAGCCTTTGGGGACGTCAGCTCTTGTAGCAGGAATCAGAAAAACTGGTGTAAGAACATGAATAGCAGAGCTGTAGTGTTTTATCCCCTTTCTTCACTCCCCAAATTAGACCTGCTTATTTATTGAAATTGGTCAAACAGTTTAATTAGCATTCCATGTTTGTTATTTCTTTAATCAAGGTTTCAAACAGAACAAGGCAACAAGCCAGGCCAGTAATGAGTCTCCTCCACCTACACTTAAGTTAAACACTTGCTGAGATTCCCATTGGTTTCCTAGGATGGCTCATCACTGATGTTCTTTCACTTATCATCAGGGTTATTGGGTCCTGATCATCCATGCATACTAATTGGCAGTAGGCGACGTATATATTTATGTAAATTTATAGTTATATATAGGTACCCATGAAACATGCATTTTTTTTTTAAAGTGAGAAGAGTTGAGTGTTTTTCTGATGAATTTGTGAGGCTGTGAGGGCCATCTATGGGGGAAAGTGATTTACAAGATCCACTGACTCATGTTTGAAAACCCATAAATTAACCTTCCTACTTTTATAAAGATCACTTGAGACATAATAAGCAAGATTTTTGAATAAAAAATTGTTTTTGAGAAAGCACTCAAGTATTTAATTACTTACATTCCCATAACATGTTGAGGTGTTTAGAAGAAATGCCAAAGGTCAGGCAAATGGATTTCGTTTCATCCAAAATATCACCATACTTTTAGCTGCAAATGGAGGTAACTTAGGCAGTGTTAAAGAAGTTATGCAAATCCTAATTGCAAACAGTTTTCCTTTTAGCCTTTTTACATTTAGACTAACTGTACTAATTATTTGAAAACCCTTTCAAATCCCACACTTAATAAAATGAAATTTTATGCAAACAATGAAAGAGAATTCCAAAGCAGCAAGTGAGGGCGATGCTGGTTTGCTTTAGGGGGTAGTCAAGATAGAGGAGTTTATTTTTTTATATCTACACTTTCAGTATCATGATCTACTGAGTCTTGGCTCTACAAATACTAGAAAAGAGATCAATGTTTTTAGATTCCACCTATGAGTGAGCTCACTCTAGAAAGACAAATACCTTTCTGTGTCCCTGTGTATGTAAAATTGTACCCCATAAGTTTGTACAATTACGACACACCAACTAAAAATAAAAATAAAATTTAAAAAAAATAGCAAAGGGAATTTGTTCCTGCTGATGTGATTAAGGTACAAGCGGTAGACAAAGGGTCACATTTCATCAGGTGGCTTCGTAGCTTTGTAGGTATACTAGGCAAAATAGAATAGTGGTCAAGAGAGATTAGAGAAACTAGGGTTGGATTTCTTGGAACCAGAGCCTACCTTTGTTCCTGGTTGTGTGACTTCACCTCTCTAGACCTTGTTTTACTCATCTGTACAATAAAGATAATACATACCTACCTCTTTTGATTGCTTGGGGGATTCAGTGTGTTCATACCTATGAGGAGAAGCCCTGATAACAGTGACTGACATAAAGCAACAGAACAGCTATGTGCCCATTGTTATAAGGCATATTACTTTTAAAATGTGAAACTAATGAAGGTACCTAAACATGCCCCCATTTGGAGTTGCTTTCTGGGAGTGAACAGCATCTCTGGCAGAGTAATGGCCTGGTAAGTGGTAATCTGGGATTTGAATTCACCTTGCCGGGAGATGAAAGGCAATAGCATATGGTTCAGCTAAGCTCTGCCACTTGTGGGCTTTGTGACCTTGGGACAAGTTACTTAAACTCTATAAGCCTCTATTATCTTCATCTGTGAAATGAAAATAATTATAAGGTTCACTTCAGAGATTCTTGTACAGTTTCAATAATCTTGTGAGGATTAAATTAAATAAGGCATGAGAAGCATATAGCATTAGCACTTGGCACAGAGTGTCAGATAATGGGAACAAGATTTCTCAATCTCAGGACTATTGACATTTTGGATCAGGTAATTTTTTTGTCCTTGGGACTGTTCTGTTCACTACAGGATATTTAGTAACATCCATGGCCTCTATCTACTACATGCCAAGAATATCTCCCAACCAAAAAATATCTGCAAACATTGCCAAAAATCCACTGGGGGCAGAGGAGAATTTCCTCTTGGTTGAGAACCAATGATATAGTGAGAATGAGGCTGAGGAAGAGAAAATATATTCAGAAATAGCAATATCTACATGTGATTTCCTTCTTTGACAAAGCCAGACTACAGTCAATGAGAAGAGGAAGAGGGATGAGTGAAGTCAAAGGAAGCAATTATTGTGTCCAGTTTCTCTTAAGGCCCTGGAGGCTCTTTAGAGGTCTTTAGTTGTAGACTTTAGATGTATGAGGGTGCTTCTGTGCTCATCCTCCTGCTAGCTTTTCTACCAATTGATGGAATCTCCCTTGTTCTCAGAGAGTACCCCCTATTACAGGAAGGCTTGCAAAGTAAGACCCATCTTTGTCTTGTGTCTCTGAACAAAGTAAACTTCAGGAGTAAAACTGCTCAGTCTTAAATCTTGGAAGTATATAAGGAAGTCCAGACTATATTGTAAATTTTCAAACTGATTGCACTTGGTCTTCCTCGGTCTTATTCATGCTGCTATGGTCTAGGAAGTAATTTATGTCCCACTAAGCTTTTCAGGTTCTTCCGATTTGAACAAAAATGGGATGATTTAGAATTAAAATGTTAGAAAATAAAAAAAGTGGTATTATTCATATGCTCCACAAATATTTATTGAGGCTTTACCATGTTCTGTATAGCATTTGGGAAGTTTAGAATACATTGGGGAAGAAAAACAACCAGGCAAAACTCCCTTCCTTCATGGAAATTAGCTAATCAACTTTTTAGGCTAGTAACAAAGAAGTGATTATGGGCTAAGATTGACTTTGAATCCTATTAATTCTCTTTTCCTCGTTCTCATTGATTCTGTTAGCAATTTTATTTCTCCTGCAGGCTTCATGCCCTTAGTGTGCCATACCACAGAACAGAAGTGCAATAGGTGAGCTGAACGCAGCTTTCTGCATATACTTTCCACTCTTCCTTCTGTCAGTCGCAGGCTGTAAAAATGAAAAAGGGCCAGTCTATCTTTATCCAAAGGGGTGTTTTGTCCTAAGTTAAGAGTCTAGTCCTTATGCTATAGACTCCAAGGTGCTTGTCACGATCACAGTTTTGAAAGATTTCAAATACTGGAAAGCACCTCGCCCCATCCCATCTTTGTACTACAGCCGAGATAAGTGAGCTCACGCTTGGGTTGTCACCCACCTCTATTTCCTTGTACTCTGCCTATTTTATGGCCATGTAAAAAAGGTTTTAACAGAGCAAAACATAACCTCGGTTAACAGGCTAAACTGGGGATAGGATTGTAGACACGCTGACACATTAGTCTCCAAGGAAAAGCACTATTCTTGTAGAGAATGGTCCATTGCTTGTCATCAAAATCTTGCCCACTACTCTCTACACTTCCTTACATACTTCAGGATTTAAGACTGAGCAATTTTACTCCTGAAGTTTACTTTGTTCATTGAGACACAAGACAAAGATGGGTCTTACTTTGCTAGTAAGACCTTCCTGTAACACGGGATGCTCTCTGGGAACAAGGGAGGCCCCATCAATTGGTAAGAAAACATCCTCATATGTCTAAAGTCTACATTTCCAGTGAAAGCTGAATTTTAAAAGAGAATGATAATTATGCAACAAGACTTAGTGCCATCGTTAGACCTTCTTGTTTGTGAGAACAATTTTTGGGGATTCACCATTGGCATGCCAAGCAGATTAAGGGCTGCAGTTCAAAAGAAGCTTAAGGAAGAAGAAATATTTGGACCCTGGGTTTAGGGGTGGGAAGAAATGAGAGACAAAAATAGGTGTCTAGTTTTGTGTTGCTTTCCAGTTTCTGGGCTTTTTATTTTGGTGTTTATTTTATGGCAATATTTACCTACCATAGTTGTAACCTACTAGGGATAGAAATTTTCCTTTTTAAACTCAACTAGAACACTAGAATTAAAAGGCACTAATAAGGTTTTTCTCTCCACATTGGCCCCAACATCCTAAACATTGAAAGGGATACTAGCTGACCTGGAAAGACTTGTGATCCTGAATACATATTTTTATAGTCAGTTTAAAAATATTTGTTCTTACAGCCTTAGCATCTAGCAATTGACTACACATTGCCATTCAGCCATTGAACTTGGTCAACAAATGGGCAGTATCTGGAATTATGGTATTTTCTGCAGTTTTTAATTAAGGGACTGCAAGTTTAGACAGTTTGTAAAGGAGGGAAATGTTAATGTTTTCTCCTGAGCTTTTTTCATTCTGTGACTCATCTAGTCTTCTTTCTTCTGGGTCTTTAAGAAGTCAGGCTTTTCTTACCTCTTTGGAGCAAAGCTAAGTGGTCCAGGCAGATGATAGGCCATTGTGAGTAGAGGGTATAAAGGGTTATGCTCCCCATGGGGAAGGGGCAAGTCAGATTTTTCAAGCTAAACAGAAATTTTCTGCAGTAATTACCCTTTATCATTAATGACAGGCAATTGCCATAGCAACTGGCTGCCACCTGTCTCTCACATACCAGCTCAGTATGCTCTGAAATAAAATAAGAGCACACTGCAATGTCAACTGTGGAGCCACAAGCCTGAAGGAGGAATGAAACTCTATGTTGATATTAAGAGTTTAGCTAGGGTCCTGCATGGTCCATCATGTCATATTAGCAACAAAATTTAAGAAAATTTGATATTGTTTGAAAAAGCAAATGAACAGGGTGTATCTAGGGTAGGCTAATGGTTAAAGGCACACGTCAGTGTTGGAGGATAGCAGGTTTTGAACCCAAGCTTCTCCACTTACTGAGTGAGTGACCCTGGACAAATGGCTTTGCCTCCCTAAGCATTATAGGGTTAAACTCATAGACTGTTGAAAGGATTAAACTGGATAACATTTGTAAAGCACTTAGCCCAAGGTGAGAACACTAGTAGTGGAGGCTGAAAATCTTTGCTGCTGGCAGCAAGGTACATGGAGCACACGCAGAGGTACAGCACACAGTGATGTTGATTTAACAAATTAGAGTTCTACTCAGGGAATTCAGGTCTCCAAATTACATGCTGTACAAGTTCTCTGCTTTACTTTGTGTGTATGTAGGTATATGCAAAGAGGCACAGAGACACAGCGATTGAGTGACACAATTTTGTTCTTCTCTACATTAAAAAATGTGTTCTCAGTACCAAAGAGTTCAGCAGGTCATTTGCTCTTTCTAATGACACTCCATATAGAAAAATCTCAGTGACAGCTGAAATTAGTTTTCCTTTTGGGTTTCTTTGATTGTGTCTCTAACCTCTTTAGCACTTCTCTTACCCCCTGAGTCTTGGCACTGTGCAGAGGCCAATTAGAGATGTTAACCACTCTGTGCTTACTACAGTAGAGGCATTTTTTCTTTGTCATTAGACTGGTGAGGACATGATAATTTTTTTTCTTTGCCAAATAAAACCTTCAACAATCAGACCAGTCTTACAAAGTGTATGTGCCTTATTTCCAACTCTCTATGACATTTTGTTAAAGTATTAGGGTTGGTTCAATCCTAAACTATATTGTCATATATGTATACACTGGCATATGTCTAAAATTCACACACATTTCCCCCTAACTAATTATTACCTGAGTGTCCTTCTAGACATTAGTCTAGACCCATGTCATCCTTGGCACACCCTCTCTGCCACCCAGCACATGTGAATCCTGGGGTTTGTCTTCTCTTAACCACTTTTGACAGTCCAGTTTTCTGTTTAAACTCTCACTGTCTTTGGGTTCAGGCCTCACCATCTCTCTTTTCAATGCTGTCACAACCCACTAGCTAGTCTCCCTCTCTGCTATTCATGTTCTACACTGGAGTCAGTGTGAGTTTATAAAATGATAATGTAATCATGTTATTATACTTAAAAAACCTTTTAGTGGGTTTTCTAACTTCCATGATAAGATCCTTAGCCACCTGCTTCTGCTCAGCTCTCTTGTCACATCCTTCACTGTGGTCATCCCCCTGGGCTAGCAGTCTACACCACGCATCCCACCCTTCTTGGTTTGGCCCAAGCTTTCTTCTAGTGAAACACCTTTCATTCTTATTCATCCTTCTAAGACCTGCACAGCTGTTATCTCCTGCTCCAGGATTTTCCTTTTTATCTAAAGATTGTAACTTCCTCTTTAGCTATAGTTATAGACATTGATCATAATTCTGAGATTTTAAAATAGTGCATTCTTCCTTATTGGACTACTTGGGTCTAAGTGAAGGTCTAGGTCTCTTGTTTGTCATATCTTTAGGGTATGGTAACATAGTAAGTCCTTAATAAAATTTTGTTCATTTAAATCATATATTTATCATTTCCATGAATAGCATGGCATTTTAAAAATCACATGGCAGTAATTCATTGAAATTATGTTTTTGCATCACTCCTGGCTTGTCATATAGAATTCACAAATTCTTAATGGCTTGTAGCATCCCACTCTGAAAAGTAGCTAATATTATAGTTCTCTACTTCTCAGAATTAAGATTATTTTTATACCTGATCATATTTAAAATGCTCATGTAATGTTAAAAATCAGAATATAACCTTATCTGTTGAGAATACTCAAATTTAGTAAATCAAAAATATATAAAATCCCAGAAAAGAAGATGTACAATATTAATGGTGTTTACTTGTGGGTAGAAATAGTGGGGGTATTTTTTTCTTATATGTTTTGCTGTTTGAAATTCTATATGAAGACCATGTGTTTTGTAATCCGAGCACTTTTTTCGCTAACATTTAATATGAGTGCTAAGTTAATTTCCTTCAGAAGTGTTACCTAAACTTTCCTGCTTTTGTTACTTAGCAAAGAAGGTAAAGAAATGTCTTTACTCTATGGAACTTGGGGGGAGGAGTAAAAAGAAAAAAAGACTGATAGTCAACAATATTGAAATACATACATCTGTGCAAGTAGAGGAAATAACAATACGTATTGAAAGCTATTGAATAACGAGGGGTGGAAAGGAAGGAGTAAGGGAGAGTAACGGAAGGTGTTGAACTGACCAAAGTAAAGTACACTTACAGTGGGGATACGTGGAGAAACCCCTTTGAACATTGACTTTGGGATTAGTAATGAAAGACAGGACTGTAAGATAGATACAGTATGTGTGTGCGGGGTACTTGTAGGAAGGGGGAGGGTGAATGAGGAAATGAAAGTGAAGTAATATGGTTGATATAGATATATATACAAAATAAAAAACTGAAACCTTTTGCAACTGCTTTAAGTGGGGCTGGAAGGAGGTTGGGGGAACGAATATATCCCAATAAAAATGGTGGGGGGAAGGGGAAGAAATGTCTTCTTGGATTGTTTTCTGTCTTCTTGGTCCTAAGCCATTCTCTTTTGCTCTAGTGTTTGAATTTAACTCAGGATGATAGTTCCAAGTCAGTATTTCCACTAGATGTCACCAAACTACTTGCAATAGTAGCTCAAATGCTCTGTGCATATTCAAGTCGTTTTAAAACACCGTTATTCAGTATTCTTTGGTATTACATAAAGCATTTAAATTTTGAAGAATTAGTTAGAAAAAGTGTATTATATGAGGTTCTTCCCTTTATATAACAGTGAGGGCTTATATGAATCCTTTGGTTTTATGTAATCTATATTTTATTAGCTTCTTAATATGAATGTGAGGAGGACATTGATATCAGGGGCCTTGTTTAAATTTTTTTATTATTTCCATCTCTCTTTTTATGTAATACATGGAGCAAAAGAAGGTCAGACTCTTGAACCTCCTTTCTGCACAAAATTTTTTAAATCTAATACAGTTTTCATTGCCTAATGTCTAGCTTTTCGGTTATTGAATAAAATTATCTAACAGTATTAGGATTTTTGAAACATTTAAGTTCATTATAAAGCTGATGACAGTAAATTTGATGCTTCAAAAGGCAAAACAAGTAAATTTCTTGAGGAACAAAATAAAGCATCTCTTTTCTAACAAAGGGAAACTAAAAGCCATGTTTCTTTAAATATATAAATCTTTTTACTCTGTAGGTTCAAAACCAGTCTTTTTTCTGATTGGCTCAGTTAACAACTAAAGTGAGGGGTTTGAGGAAGGTTGTTTCCAATCGTTTTGGTTACGAATGAAAATGATTGGCCAATCAAAAGACATTTAAATTAGGCAGTGGGCTCTTGAAAAGAAGTCTATGTACTGTGTCCTACATTACTGCTCACTGTTGCTGTATTTGGTTTTTAAGGTGTGAGACCTTATTTTCCTGATGCTTCAATAAATGGCAAGGCATAACACAGTTGTCTGTAAGCACAATATCTGACTTAATTTCTGTGTTTTCTCTGTTTTTTAAATTGTTACCCTTTTGAAGAATTAGCCTATGCTAATTCTTATTCACATTGTTGAGGATTTCTAACTATTACCTAACAAGGGTCAGCATAACAAATGTCATCTTTATTTTGTGCAGAAATTATGAATTGTAAACACTCTGAACATAAATATCATGGAATTTTATCAGTATTATAGGATTCTAGTTTCTGTAAGTATTCATCAGTTACAACCTGACACTTTCAGGGTTTGTGCCCTAAACACTGTTTCACTGATTATGCATGTACAGTTTCATCATACAAAGAAATCGGATCTGTGTTAGATCTTCTTGTAATATTGTAGTATGTAATTGCAATTTAGTTCTGCTGCCCTAGGCATCCTCTTCAAATTTCTTTACTTCAACCTTTCATATGAAATATTCATTTGAATCACTCTGCTATAGTGATAATCCTCAACTGTTAAGTGGAAAAACCATTCTTGTACGTCTCTCTCCACATACCCAGATTTGCTTCTGTGCAGTACTTACAAGATGAATCGCCTCCATCAGCTACATGCAAGGCCTGATAAGCTCATCCCCTTGACACATTTAAAGTGTTATTATCCAATGCCTTCCTTTTCTATGTCCACCCAAACTTCTCCAGTTTAGCTCCAAAGCATACTGCATTTATTCTGCTATTTTCATATTCACTGTCTCCTTGCTAAGACTGATGACTGCAACTGTAGGTACAGACAGGATTTTTACTGGTATGCTCTCATCCATGAAATTACTTTGGCTTGTCAGAGACTAAGACTGTAACTTTACATCTTTTGAAATTAAAGTTCATTGTAGGGTAGATTAATTTCTTTAAAGATATTCATGGCAATTTGCTGCAGTCTTTTAACTTCCTGTGTTTCAATGAAGGTTTCAGGGCAAACTTTTTGTGAGGCGTTAGTTTTTAGAAATGTAAGGTATTGGTGTCAGCCCAATTTGGTAAAAAAAGAAAAAAGCAGTCCAGCAGTAAATTTCATATTATTGTTTGCTTTGGGAGTCAGCCATAAGAATTTGCTCAGATCCTTGCCGAAGGATATTTAGACACATTTCTCGCCGACATGGCATCATCTGTAGTGTGGATGGAGCCTTCATGCTGACAAATACTGCATGAGTGGCTGTTGGAGCCAGTAGGCACTCTTGATGATTAACTATAAAAATGCTTTGACTCTGGTTGCTGACAGGAATGACAATGCTTTGGCCAGACTGGCCTCCTTCTGGACACCAAAGGATGTTCCAGTCTTGGTTTTACCATCTGGTTTCAATACAAGCCAGGAATGATGAAGAGAAGAGCCTGTTAAAGAGGCAGCAATAGACTAATCTTCTGACTGTTTAATCTCTCTCTGGTCAATGGAAAAAAAATGCACTTAGGCCAGGAGAGCAACAGCTTTTGAAATTCTAATTTCTAGGATAGATAAAGGTATTTTGAACATCTTCCTATGGGAAGGGGACCTGATTATGTGAGTCACAAATAAGCTTTATGTGGGTGAGTTGGTAGTAGTAAGCCAAAGTTTAGTGCCTGAAGAATTCTAACTGTATTTTTTAGGAATCATGTCCTTCTAGAAAGTTGGCATAAGAATATTTAGTCCTGTGAATAGTGATAAAAGTAGCAACAATAATGTAGGTTAAGTATCCCTTATCTTAAAAGGTTGGGACCAGAAGTATTTTGGATTTTGGGTTATTTAAAAATGTTTGAAGCTATTTGCATGTTAACATCTTGGGGATGAGAATGAAGGACTAAACACAAATTTCATTCATTTATATTTTATATGCATCCTATACACATAGGCTGTAGATAATTTTATGTAATATTTTTAGTGTGCCTGTGTTTTGACTGCAACCTGTCTTATGAGGTCAGGTGTGGAATTTTCATTTTAGATGTCACATTAGCACTCAGAAATTTTAGATTTTTAAACATTTCTGACTTGGGATTTTTATATTAGGAATGTTCAACCTTTCATTCTGTGAGGCTTTATAACTTCCAAAAGGCATTCTTGCTATATATATGAAAACAAAAAGAGACTAAATAATTTATTCAAAGTCACACAGCAGGTGATAGGGGACAGAGGTGGGATTGAAAGTGGAGAAACTCTAACTCTGATGTCTTGTTTCCAAAGTCAGTGTATTTTCCACTGCCTCACACTGCCTTATTTCCTTCTGGTAATATTTCCACGATTCAAAGAAAGTCATAGCTATTCCAGGACTATAACTCAAAGAGTAAAATATTGCATAATTACCCAGGTAACTTGCCATAATTTTACATAGAATGCATTTTAGCCCAAGACTCTAAAGCCATGGACTGTTTGTTTTACCAGTAGTAAAGTGACTATTCAATGATGAGAGGTGGTGTGGAATAGACTAACCTTGTCATGCGCAGTCATGCAGAAGTAGGATTGGAGGAAAAAGGGTATGAGCTAATGGTCATAAACTGGAGGCAACTTAGCAAGGCTTGGGAGAAAGTCAGAGAGATTGACCTGCTTGCTTTTTTTTCTCAAACGCCAAGATGCCATATTTGGGGTAGCATGTCCTGAACACTTTCACTACACAGAAAACCAAAGTCTTCCAAAACCTGTGTGACTGTAGTTGAATATAGATTCATACATGTACATCACAATATATTATATACACACATATATTTATTTATATTTATGCTTTCAGATTATAGAATGGAGCAAATCTAAGGTAAGGTTAATGTATTGCTTGAGCACAACTTAAATCACAACATGATTTTCTTCAACTCAAGTCTCTCCTGCTTAAAACAGGCATTATTATGGGCCAGTTTCAGTTTTGTTTGAAGAAAGGCTCAAACCCTCTGGAGGACATATGTAATACTGCCCCTGGGGTTTTGGAGGAACATTCTGTCTTCAAGCAACCACCTTGTAAGACAAAAAGGAGTTAAGTGACTTAAATACAAAAAAAATCCTTTAAAAGAGGTTTTTCTAACTTGCTGGGAAGTCCTAGGATAGAACAACTTCTACTCCTGCCCCAGGGAGCAACGAGTGAGGATGGGGATACCTGTCTTACTGGATTAGTTAGACAGAACCAGCATTATCAAGTGACAGATTTCAAAGGTTGGTCTCCTTCATATCTGCATTCCTCTAATCATAGCAGTATGCTCAGAAAACTTCTTTTCATGAATGATTTTCTGTAGAACCTGATTTCCTAACTCCCAGAGCTTGGTGAACTGCTGGATTCTTCTCTCACTGTGCAATCTTAGCTCTACTCACAATCACTGTGCTACAGTTTCCTGAATAGGCCACAGTCATTTCTGGCTCTCATGGTGTAGTGGTGCTATTCTGCTTTCCTGTAATACTCTGTGCCCGTTCTTTTCCTGTGTTCAAATCCTTTCCATCTTAAAGAAAGGTTTTGATGTCAATTATACGTTGGTTGGAGTTCCAGCTATATTTCTTGCATGACCTTGGAAAAAATTCCCTTTATCAATCAATAAATGAGGATAATGGTACTTAACTCAAGTTGTTTTAGAGATTAAATAAAAATAATTCTTGTAAAGTGTTTAGTGTAATAATTGGCACACAGTAAATACTGTGCAAATGCTTTTGTTTCAGACTAAGAATAAACTATGACCACTCTTCAATCCCTCTCCTAGAGACTTATCATAGATTTCTTTATTCTCTGGATTGCTATAGCACTTATGGCTGATCCAACAAATAATTTTTTAATGAATCAAATTTTAGTTAAATTACTTAATAAATAAAAATTTAATAAAACTTCCAATGTTCTCTAGAGCTATTACATATGTGCCATTTTCTCTTCTTGATCAGATTGTAAATTCATTGAGGTTATGAATCACAATTTATATTTTCAGTGTATACTCCATATGAAATATACTGTGTACAATCATGTTTCAACAATTTTTTCTTGGTTATTTAAAAAGTAAGACACAGGAATATGTGAGTGAACAATCCTATTCAGATAGAGAGAGATAGGTATTGGGAGTAAGGATGGGGTAAGAGTTAAGAGGAAAAGAGAAGGAAAATGATTGACAGGCATTCTGATAAGTCATCTAATATAGCATCATACAATGTCAGATAATATATGAAGAGAAAGTGATGTATGACAATATGTCTATTTCCTCATCTAAGGCTGGGAGTGTCTTGAAAAAAGCCAGATATAGTGGATTTAGGTGTACTAACAATTAAGTTCAGACTACATGAACTGGAAATAAAGGTTGGGATTATTTTATTTTTTAATGGTACCATTTTTTTAAAAACAGTTTTTTTTTTTTTTTGGGTGGTACCCAAGTTCCCAGGCCTCAAGCTTGCTAGGTTAAAAAAAGCTTTGAATGCCCATTCCTTCGGTTTGGCTTCTGGGTCTCAGTTACAAGATTTGCAGATGATCCTTGAATTTTCCCTGCCGATATTGAAGAACTGCCTGAGGGTCACCTTCTTCAAGTCTTCACCTTGGTTTTGAGCTACCCACAAAAGGAAAGCAGGAAGTTGCTTAACTCTGCCTTTGTGGGCTTTAATGCTGGCATCCTCTCTTGAGGCCGTTTCTGGCTCCTGTCTACAAGCCTTCTGGGTCAAATAGAAGGCAACCTAGTGGTAACATAGTTTCTACTTCATGTCAAAATCCAGTAGACCAACTCCTTTCCTACTTACCACAAACAGGTACTAAGATGAAATTTGGTTGGGTGTGGACAGGTATTAGGATAATTTTTTCATCCTTATTTCTTCTGTTCTTTCCCTCAAGTTAACAAAAGCCTCACTAGTTTAGCAACAGTCCATCTTCTACTAATCCTTAATTATTCTGGGCAAATTATAAAGTTTCTGAATTTGTTAGATTGGCCATGTATTTAAAAAATGCATTCTAGAGTTACAGGGCTGGAAAGAGCTTACAGTTGTGGTATAGTGAGGCAAAGACTCCAGAGACTAGTACCTACTCTAATGGAATGTGCATCAAGCATGGTGGTGGTAGTTAATGAAATCTCAAGTTCCTGGGTTTTTATGAACACTTCCTGAATCCCTGTAAGTTGGAAACAAGAATCTGCACTTTTGATGTTTCCCAAGTAAGAACAGTAATAACATTCCTGGGATATACCCAGAGGAATGCGACTCAAGCTATTCCAAAGGTACCTGCACACCCATGTTTATTGCAGCGCTGTTCACAATAGCCAAGCTATGGAAACAGCCAAGATGCCCCACTACTGATGAATGGATTAAGAAAATGTAGTATTTATAACAATGGAGTTTTACTCAGCCATAAAGAAGAATGAAATCTTGTCATTCTCAAGTAAATGGATGGAACTGGAGAACATCATCTTAAACGAAGTTAGCCAGACTCAGAAGGCCAAATATCACATGTTCTCCCTTATATGCAGATTATAGACCCAAAACAAATGCAATAATATTATTGGACATAGGTCTCACATTAAGGGAAGAATGTGTACAGGAGGAATAGGGAAAGGGAAGGAAACCTAAAACTTGAAAATTGTTAATATGCCCACTGTAGAGCAGCTAATAAAGTAATCTTAAACTGACAGAGGCCACTATGGGAAGGTGACTGGGAAGTAGTGAAGAGGTCTGGTAGAGATGAACCAATTCAGGTTGTAATACACATGTGCATGGAAGCAATGCTAGGAATCTCTCTGTATAGCTATATCTTTATCTCAAACTAGCAAAAATGCTATCTATGTCTTTCTTATTATCTCTTATGTTTTCTGTTTAACAAAATTGGAGAAGAGGGCAGAACAGAATCTGCCTGGAAGTGAGAGGAGTAGGAGTGGGGGGGCAGGGGGAGAAATTTGAATAGATGAATAAACAATTAAAAAAAAGAACTACTGCTTCTGACTATGTAGCCCACCTGATTCTATTCAGCAACACAATGAAGGCAGGGCCTTCACTCAAACTCTGAAAAAGAGGTGTTATTTAACATAAGCAATGTGTTTATTCAGGTTAGAAGGAAAGATATAGATATTCTCTAAACAAAAACAGGTTGAGCATGTGTTGTGAATCTGTTTACTCAGAGAACAGAGGTGAAATATGACCTTACAGTTCCTCTTGCCCACTTTTCAGGTTAGTTTTTGATTTCAAACAATATATATATAATTACAATTGAATGTGACATTGCCATTGGGAATTGTTATGTCAAGGGCAATTAGACATTATGTACCAAGAACCTTAAAAGTGAACATGGGCTGAGTATGCACTTATCCTAAGGAAATAAGTTATAGTTAACTAGTTTGTTAGGGAAAAAAACCCCACATATTCAGTATGATTTTACATGTACTTTCTCATTGGATCCTCTCAAAATACTAGGAATTAGGTGAAATTATCTTTCTTTTATAGATGAAGGATAAATGATTTGTCCCAGATTATATCATCAGAAAGCAACAGATCCAAATTTCAGTTTGCTGATCACCAAAGATTGTCTTCTTAGCCACTCTGGCTTTACTTTCCAAAGAGTAGATTTGTGTGGATAATCATTGAAAAGCTGCATTTTAGTGTAAAAATGGGAAATATCCCAAATGTCAAGGGATTGGTGTAACAAATTATGCTATAGTCATATGACAAGATAATAGAATAATAACTAATAGAACAACTTGAATATATGCAAAAATTACTAGACATGAATAGTGTATACTAAGCAGGAATTAAGCCAAGACACGAGATATTTTCAAATGATCCATTATATTTCATGTGAGTCTGTTCTCATTTGGTCATATTAAAGTAGAACTACCAAGCTGACTATTTGGCCAGGGTTTCATCAAATCCTGTTGGTCTACTGCATCATACAAGTGCTTGGACACTTGGATTCAACTATCTTCATTGAAGGCCCTGAACCCCATAGCTACAGGTGGTATCGGGAGGTAACCACAAGTGGAGTTGGGTCCTGTTGGTCTCATCTAACTGAAAATTCCCAATGTTCACTTAGTAGGATGGTCCTGGCTCTGAACATCTGTTTGACCAAATGAAGAATAGTGGAGGACATCCTTAAAGCCCTTGTAAACTGTTGCTGGTCACTTTGACAGTCAAGAGTATGAGCTATTTCTGCAGACATGAAGCTAGTGGGTCAGCAGATGTCTTCTGTATGCAATTTTAATGTAAGTGATAGAGAAAACATCATACTAAGTTCTCTAGTAGATCAGGGAGAAGATGTTAACATTTTAAAATTCAAAATATTGTACTAAAAATGAAATGGAAAGCTGAGGCAATTACAGTACATTTCCAGATTGCTGGAGTTTGAGTAATTAGAATCCGATGTGCACGTGTGTATGCCATGGGCCCTCCTACCAAGAATAGGAGAAAGAAGTGACTAATAATCAGCAAATTTATTCTAGGACTACAACTTTTCCTTTAGCAGTAAGACTAAGATAAGATATACTGAGCTCAACTCACCTGTACTGAGGTTGAAAAATCATTCTATTTTTTCACCGAATTACTCACATTTTAAACTTCATTGCCTAAAACAGAACGTGTAAGTTGGTTAAGACTGAATTAATCCGACTATTAAATTTACATTTCAATTCTATAACTATTGTAGAGAATTGTCATTTTATTATCTTAGCCAGAGTCATTGCTTTATCCACAATCTGTTTTTAAGAAATAAAAGAGGGGTAGGAGGAACTTGTATCTCAGGTGTTATCAATATCCACGGATTCTACCAAATAATACCTCAATTTTTTATTTCCCTTTGCCTATGTGGCTTCTTCCACACTGTGCCTGTGTGTGTACATATATACATGCATCTCTTTGTTTTCAAGAGATAAACATAAGTAAGGACATACAGAGTTTCCCCTCTAATTTCAAACTGTAATAGCAGTGAACTTTCTGTGACTTAAGATGGAACACTTCATTATCCAAGTCACATTATCATCTGTGTCGGCTGTGTTTAAACTGTGCTTAACTGTATTTAAAATGAAATACACATATTTACATTTTCTCTCCTAGTTTATTATAAAGTTTACACTTTAAAAATTTTAAATAGGAAACGTTTCTCAGAACTAAGATTTGTATGTGTTCCTTTGACTTAGCTGCAAGAATCACCCAGATCATGTTTAGATACACAATAAGGCTCTTTTTGAAGCCTATTATTAAATGTACATAAGAATAGACTTTTTTGTGTGTTCAGAAATAAAGAGAAAGTGTTCTGTGTTTTTGAAGATTGAAATCCTTCAAAGCTTTTTTCGATTGCAAGAAAACAAAAGGCTATTGTAAACTGAAGCCCTGAAACAGCCACGACAGGAGCAAAGTAATTAATTGCTCATTCATGAAAGAAAAAGTATAAATGAGAGGCAAAAGTTAACCCTTCAAAATAAAATGTACTGCTAACAAGACAGCCACAGCAACTCTGTTTTTAAACACGATGGGCATCGTTTTGCTGCTGGTTGTTTTGTTTTGAGGATTGGTGCAATGGTTGGTGTCAGTATACCTGTTCTGGATAAAAGATACAAGCATGCAGTTAAATATTTCATTTCTCCCTTTGATTGTGGTGCTGTATTTAGGAAGCTAAGGTAAGGAGTATCCTAAAGCTAGTGTCCAACACCTTAATGCATTATACTCATGATAATGTCTATGATTAGATTGTCTTATTAAAATACACATGCATATATACACACACATCTATGGTGGAAGCAATTACTAAGTTTCCAGGGGGCTGTAGACAAGTGCTAGAAATTGAAGACTATGTAGGATTTTCTTTAAACCAGCCAAATTAAGTGATCAATCCTATTTAGAAAGGGTTTTCAATATATTTCATGCCCCAGGGAATCCTGCTCCAACCAAGAGCGGTGGCTGGTAGCTGGTATGTCTACATTTGCAACAGCTTGAGCTAGGCCATCTCACAGGGTTTAGGGAAATTGCTGCCAGCATAAAGCAAATAATTCGCTCCCTCCGGTCCTCAAGAATTGCAGGAAACTGTAATTTCTCATTATCAAACCTTCTGTTCTGAACCATCCTGCTGCACCTTCAAACCACGAGTCTTGTTCGCAATCACCTTTCCATCTTAAGCGCAGGTGTATATGTATTTTGATGTGACAAATATCACACCTAGTCGTTAGCAGTGTAACATCTTCCTAAGGTGATGGGAGAAGTCTGAAGCAAATCAAAGGGTGACTAGAAAGTACGAATCATTTTAATATTTAAACCTTGACTGACTTTACCTACTAAAGTTCACACATTTAAGTTAGTTGGAAAATCAAGTATCCATTTGAGTTTCATTCAAAATATTTGTTCACTTTATTTGAAAGAGTCTAAGGCATTGTTTTCCAAATTTTATCTCCCAAAGTTAATTTAACTGGAGAGAACTTTCTTGGATTGCATTGATTAAATCTCTTGAGCTACCAATAGCAATGAAACAGACAAGAATAATAATAACAATGAATAATAATAATAATTTTATTCAAGGATAAATGCAGCTCCCAATATATGGATATTTTGCTCTACAATAATTCATTTGTAAATTCATACTTAAGGACTCAGAAGCCATCTTTCTATGAACCGTATGACAAACAGTTCTTCAGTTTCTTGGCCAGCCTGTGAAATGTATTTGTAATACTGAAGGTAACCGTTATTTAACCAGTGCTTTATTGGAAAATGTATTCAGAGTTGGGGCAGTTCATTTTCCCCTTACTCAACTTTCTCTTCCCACCTGTGGGCAATAGGATGCGAAGTGCTGTGGATTGCAGACACTGGCGGTGGTTACTATGACTGGAGAAGAATTTGAAGCAGGACAGGGGTTGGGTGGAGGCTGAGGCTGAGATGCACAGGGTCAGAGGGATGGTAAGGGGTGGCTGGGGAGAGGTGAGGGTCACCAGGAGCCATATATTCTGACCTTATCCTTGTCCATTGCAGAAGGGGGCTGAGCAGCAGTGTTTCTCTCCTGATAGAGGTAAAGGAACTGTGGTAATGGTAACTACAGAGGGGGAAGAGGAATTCCTGTCTTAGTCTAGGTGGACTGCCAATTTGCACGCGTGAGATACAAGGAAGTGGAGGGCCTGTGTGTGGTGATTATTTTCTGTTTTGAATCTTTCGAATTCTGGCTGAAAACTACCAGCAATGCTTAAGAGAGAAGTTCTTGTGAAAAAAAGATCATGCGAACATTTGTTCATTCACTAAACAGTGACTGCAGGCTTTCTGTTACAAGACATTAATGGCTTTAATTCCTTTAGGAACTAGTTGGGTAGAAGACAAAGCAGTAGAAACTGTAAATTGCAAAGTAATCATAGTGTCTATGATTCTTGGCTCCAGGGGCTTCCAGTAGTGGGGAAGATAGTATTCATTCCTTTATTTTATTTGTACTCTTGTAACTGTGAGTGTGTACACAGAGCATGGTAGATCTTAGAAGAGGGAGAGTTATTTCTAGATAGAGAAGACATTGTGGAGACAGTGGCATTTGAAACCGTTTCTTCCTTCCTTCCTTCCTTGCTTCTTTTCTTTCTTTTTTTGATACTGTCTCACTATGTAGCTCAGGTTGGCCTGATCTCTCAGTCATTCTGCCTCAGTCCCCCGAGTGCTGGGATTACAGCAGGCTCCAACACATCCAGCTTTGAACCAGGTTTTGCAGGATGGATGCAATACATGGATAGGATATTCCAGTCAAAATGTAATGACTGTTTGAATTGGGTTGTTTTCAGCAGAATCAACAGACCCAAGCAGCTGATAATGAGAGTAAGGAAGTGCTATGATTCTTGAGCTAGAATATTGGTGAAGATACTGCAATCATCAGAGGACAGGGAAGACGCAGGAGAGTCTGGGTGTTCGGCTCAGGTCACTGAGACTGAGCAGCCTTTTTGTTCTGTGCAGGGGGTGGGTGCAACCTGCAGTAGGGAATGAGGGACCAGAGATGTGGAGAGATGCTGATCAAAGGGTTTCAAATCCTCTAGAAGGGCAGGTAGAGCCCCAAGGGCTCCACAGAAGGGCAAGGACACAGCTCTGAGGAGGATCCCTCTCATGTAGGGAGCAAGAGTTGACACAAGGGTGTTTGAACAGATGGGTGGTAGACATTTATATACTCCAGCATAAACAAACAACCATCTACCATTAGGACATTTTTTTGGTAATTTTTGAGAGAAGTTGGTCGCGAGTGGGAAGGGTCGCAGAGCAAGCAGGTGGTCACGAAGTGAGATTTGTAGGGAAGCAAGAAGAGAAGCGAAGTGGAGCGACAGGATTTTAGAGAAGAGAGACTTGAGTGTGGAGAGGCGCGTGTTCCCACAGTGTGGCTTCTGTGCAGCATGGCACCCCTAGGATGCTGGTAGGAGTTCCAAGTCAAGTGAGCCTGGGAGACATTCCTGGAACAAAGTTAGACAGTTTTCTTTACTCCAGGACTTCTCAAGGCTATTGTTACATTAGTGTATGAACTATTCCAGAGTGAGAGAGCATATTTCTCATATTTTTGACTGTAAAAGTCTCTTTTTTTTGGTTGTGAAAAAATTTCATGGCATTAAACTGTTTGAGAAGCACATTGTGAGAAGTGTGGTTTCAGATCCAGCGACAAGATAAAGGGGACAGACGTCAACACGTGAAGGTGATAGGTTGAGTGCCCAACAGCTACTGAGGAGCTGTTGAGTGCCTAAAAGATATGCTTATCTTCAGATAAAGATATAGTTTATATTTAATATTCCATTATTTTGTTAGGTTTGTAGATTATTTTGTTATTGAGATATAATTCATGTACCATAAAAATCTCCTATTTTAAATTGTATCATTCAGCAATTTTTAGTATACTTCCAGAGTTGCACAATTATTATTCCTATCTAACTCAAGCACATTTTCATCACTCCCCAATCACAAAATCCCATGTCTATTAACTGCCACTCCCCATTTTCTCTTCCTTCCATCCTCCTGGGAACCATTGTCTATCTTCTGTCTCTATGAATTTGCCTATTATGGACATTTCACATATAAAAGGAATCACCTTTTGTGTCTTGTGTGTCTGGCTTCTTACACTCAGCATTATGTTTACAAGGTTTGCTCATGTTATAGAATTCATCATTGATTCATTCCTTTTAATGGGTGAATAATATTCCATTGTGTAGATATACCACACTTGTGTATACATTATTTACTTGATTTACAACATTTAGGTTGTTTGTACCTTTTAACTATGGAGAAATAAAGCTGCCTTGAACATTTATGTGTAAGTTTTTGTGTGAACATATACTTTTATTTTTCCTGAGTATATATTCAGCTGTGGGAATGCTGGATTTATAAGGACTTTTTAAAGTTTTTTTGAAGGCTGATAAGATGTTTTCATTGGTGGATATACCATTTTCAACTTCCAAAGCAATTTAGGATGGTTTGCATTTCTCTGCATTCTTGTCAACACTTTTTTTTATTCATATGTGCATACAAGGCTTGGGTAATTTCTCCCCCCTGCCCCCAAGCCCTCCCTTACCACCCACTCTGCCCCCTCCCTCTCTCCCCACCCCCTCAATACCCAGCAGAAACTATTCTGCCTTTATTTCTAATTTTGTTGTAGAGAGAGTATAAGCAATAATAGAAAGGAACAAGGGTTTTTGCTGGTTGAGATAAGGATAGCTATACAGGGCATTGACTCACATTGATTTCCTGTGCGTGGGTGTTACCTTCTAGGTTAATTCTTTTTGATCTAACCTTTTCTCTAGGTCCTGGTCCCCTTTTCCTATTGGCCTCAGTTGCTTTTAAGGTATGTGCTTTAGTTTCTCTGCGTTAAGGACAACAAATGCTAGCTAGTTTTTTAGGTGTCTTACCTATCCTCACTCCTCCCTTGTGTGCTCTCGCTTTTATCATGTGCTCATAGTCCAATCCCCTTGTTGTGTTTGCCCTTGATCTAATGTCCACATATGAGGGAGAACATACGGTTTTTAGTGTTTTGGGCCAGGCTAACCTTACTCAGAATGATGTTCTCTAATTCCATCCATTTACCAGCAAATGATAACATTTCGCTCTTCTTCATGGCTGCATAAAATTCCATTGTGTATAGATACCACATTTTCTTAATCTATTCATCAGTAGTGGGGCATCTTGGCTGTTTCCATAACTTGGCTATTGTGAATAGTGCCGCAATAAACATGGGTGTGCAGGTGCCTTTGGAGTAACCTGTGTCACAGTCTTTTGGGTATATCCCCAAGAGTGGTATTGCTGGATCAAATGTCTAGCTTTTTAAGTAGCCTCCAAATTTTTTCCAGAGTGGTTGTACTAGTTTACATTCCTACCAACAGTGTAAGAGGGTTCCTTTTTCCCAGCATCCTCGCCAACACCTGTTGCCCAACACTTTTTTTTTATTCATATGTGCATACAATGCTTGGGTCATTTCTCCCTCCTGCCCCCACCCCCTCCCTTACCACCCACTCTGCCCCCTCCCTCTCCCCCCCACTCCCTCGATACCAGGCAGAAACTATTTTGCCCTTATCTCTAATTTTGTTGAAGAGAGAGTATAAGCAATAATAGGAAGGAACAAGGGTTTTTGCTGGTTGAGATAAGGATAGCTATACAGGGAGTTGACTCACATTAATTTCCTGTGCGTGTGTGTTACCTTCTAGGTTAATTCTTCTTGATCTAACCTTTTCTCTAGTTCCTGGTCCCCTTCTCCTATTGACCTCAGTTGCTTTTAAGGTATCTGCTTTAGTTTCTCTGCGTTGAGGGCAACAAATGTTATCTAGTTTTTTAGGTGTCTTACCTATCCTCATACCTCCCTTGTGTGCTCTCGCTTTTATCTTGTGATCAAAGTCCAATCCCATTGCTGTGTTTGCCCTTGATCTAATGTCCGCATATGAGGGAGAACATACGATTTTTGGTCTTTTGGGCCAGGCTAACCTCACTCAGAATGATGTTCTCCAATTCCATCCATTTACCAGCGAATGATAACATTTCGCTCTTCTTCATGGCTGCATAAAATTCCATTGTGTATAGATACCTCATTTTCTTAATCTATTCATCAGTAGTGGGGCATCTTGGCTGTTTCCATAACTTGGCTATTGTGAATAGTGCTGCAATAAACATGGGTGTGCCGGTGCCTCTGGAGTAACCTGTGTCACAGTCTTTTGGGTATATCCCCAAGAGTGGTATTGCTGGATCAAATGGTACATCAGTGTTTAGCTTTTAAGTAGCCTCCAAATTTTTTTCCAGAGTGGTTGTACTAGTTTACATTCCCACCAGCAGTGTAAGAGGTTCCTTTTACCCTGCATCCTCGCCAACACCTGTTGTTGGTGGTGTTGCTAATGATGGCTATACTAACAGGGGTGAGGTGGAATCTTAGTGTGGTTTTAATTTGCATTTCCTTTATGGCTAGAGATGGTGAGCATTTTTTCATGTGTTTTTTGGCCATTTGAATTTCTTCTTTTGAGAAAGTTCTATTTAGTACACTTGCCCATTTCTTTATTGGTTCATTAATTTTGGGAGAATTTTGTTTTTTAAGTTCCCTATATATTCTGGTTATCAGTCTTTTGTCTGATGTGTAGATGGCAAATATTTTCTCCTGCTCTGTGGGTGTTCTCTTCAGTTTAGAGACCATTTCTTTTGTTGAGCAGAAGCTTTTCAGTTTTTTGAAGTCCCATTTATCTATGCTATATGTTAGTTGCTGTGCTGCTGGAGTTCCATTGAGAAAGTTCTTACCTATACCTACTAACTCCAGAGTATTTCCTACTCTTTCCTGTACCAACTTTAGAGTTTGTGGTATTATATTAAGATTCTTGATCCATTTTGAGTTAATATTGGTATAGGGTTATATACATGGATCTAGTTTCAGTTTTTTGCAGACTGCTAACCAGTTTTCCCAGAAGAGAAAACTGTATTTTCTCCATCATATATTTTTAGCGCCTTTGTCAAAGACAAGTTGGTTATAGTTGGGTGGCTTCATATCTGGGTCCTCTATTCTGTTCCACTGGTCTTCATGTCTGTTTTTGTGCCAGTACCATGCTGTTTTTATTGCTATTGCTTTGTAATATAGTTTGAAGTCAGGTATTGTGATACCTCCAGCATTGTTCTGTTGACTGAGTATTGCCGTGGCTATTTGTGGCCTCTTGTGTTTCCATATAAATTTCACAGTAGATTTTTCAATCTCTTTAATGAATGTCATTGGAATGTTGATGGGAATTGCATTAAACATGTAGATTACTTTTGGGAGTATAGAATTTTTACTATGTTGATTCTACCTATCCATGAGCATGGGAGATCTCTCCACTTTCTATAGTCTTCCTCAATCTCTTTCTTCAGAAGTGTATAGTTTTTCTTGTAGAGGTGGTTCACATTCTTTGTTAGGTTTACACGTAGGTATTTGATTTTTTTTTGAGGCTATTGTAAATGGAATTGTTTTCATATATTCTTTTTCAGTTCATTCATTATTAGTGTATAGAAATGCTAATGATTTTTCTATGTTGATTTTATATCCTGCTACCTTGCTATGGCTGTTGATGGTGTCTAGGAGCTTTTGAGTAGAGTTTTTTGGGTCTTTAAGGTATAGGATCATGTCATCTGCAAATAGGGATATTTTGACAGTTTCTTTACCGATTTGTATTCCTTTTATTCCTTCTTCTTGCCTAATTGCTCTGGCTAGGAATTCCAGTACTATGTTGAATAGGAGTGGAGATAGTGGGCATCCTTGTCTGGTTCCTGATTTTAGAGGGAATGGTTTCAGTTTTTCACTGTTAAGTATAATGCTGGCTGTAGGTTTGTCATATATAGCTTTTATAATGTTGAGGAACTTTCCTTCTATTCCTAGTTTTCTTAGAGCTTTTATCATGAAGTGATGTTGGATCTTATCAAAGGCTTTTTCTGCATCTATTGAGATGATCAAGTGGTTTTTGTCTTTGCTTCTGTTAATGTGGTTTATTACATTTATTGATTTTCATATGTTGAACCACCCCTGCATCCCTGGGATGAAGCCTACTTGGTTGTGGTGAATAATCTTTTTGATGTGTTGTTGAATTCAGTTTGCCATTATTTTGTTGAGGATTTTTGTGTCAATGTTCATTAAGGAGATTGGCCTATAGTTCTCCTTTTTGGAGGTGTCTTTGCATGCTTTTGGGATAAGTGTAATACTGGCTTCATAAAATGTGTTAGGCAGTTTTCCTTCCCTTTCTATTTCGTGGAACAGTTTAAGGAGGGTTGGTATCAGTTCTTCTTTAAAGGTGTGATAGAATTCATCAGAGAATCCGTCAGGTCCTGACCTTTTCTTTTTGGGGAGACTCTTGATTGCTGCTTCAATTTCATTTTGAGTTATAGATCTATTCATGTGACTAATTTCCTCTTGGTTCAGTTTTGGATGATCATATGTATCTAGAAATCTGTCCATTTCTTTAAGATTTTCTAGTTTATTTGAATATAGGTTCTCAAAGTAGTCTCTGATGATTTCTTGGACTTGAATGGTGTTTGTTGTTATCTCCCCTTTTGCATTCCTGATTCTACTAATTTGGGTTTTTTCTCTCTTCATTTAGTCAGGTTTGCCAGGGGTCTGTCGATCTTGTTTATTTTTTCAAAGAACCAACTTTTTGTTTTATTAATTCTTTGTATTTTTTTTTTTTTGGTTTCTATTTTGATGATTTTAGCTCTTATTTTTATTATTTCTCTCCTTCTATTTGTCTTGGAATTTGCTTGTTCTTGTTTTTCTAGGAGTTTGAGATGTTTCATTAGGTCATTGATTTGGGATCTTTCAGTCTTTTTAATATATGCACTCATGTCTATAAACTTTCCTCTCAGGACTGCCTTTGCTGTGTCTGGTATGTTGTGTTTTCATTTTCATTGACTTCCAGGAACTTTTTAATTTCCTCTTTTATTTCATCAATGATCCATTGTTCATTAAGTAATGAGTTATTCAGTTTCCAGCTGTTTGCATGTTTTTTGTCTTTACTTTTTTTTGTTGAGTTCTAGTTTTATTGCATTGTGATCAGATAGAATGCATGGTATAATTTCTATTTTCTTATATTTACTGCGTCTTGCTTTGTGCCCTAGGATATGATCTATTTTGGAGAAGGTTCCATGGGCTGCTGAGATGCCAACACTTGTTATCTGTCTTTGATTGTAGTCATCCTAGTGGATGTGAAGTGGTACCTCTTTTTGGTTTTGATTTGCATTTCTCTAATGATTAATGATATTGAGCAATTTTTCATTTGCTGCTGGCCATTTGCATATATTGTTTAGGAAAATATCTATTCAAATATGCCTCATGAATTTAATTGGGTCATTTGTCTTTGAGTTATCAGAGTTCTTGAAATTAGCCACTTAGCAGATGCATGATTTCCCAATACTTTTTGTCTGTTAGGTTAGCTGTCATTTTATTTTCTGGATAGTGTCTTTTGAAGTTCACACTTCTTGGCCATCAAAGTTCTTCCACATCTGTTCCCAACCTACCTTCCAGTCTTAGCTTTCATGGTCTCTCAGTCTTAAGAGATGCATTCACCTACTATTTAAAAATTCTGCTTTTTGAGAATTTCACTTCCTTTTTGAAAAATTCCTTGACAACCTTGGCCCAGCATAGCCCCTTGTGAGCCCACACCTCCTAGTGCCCACACATTTCACACTTATCACAGGGTATACAGGTCTATTCTTAATAAAATTTTCAGCATATATTTTTACCCCACTGAAAGTAGATGTCTTTTGCTTTGCATATTTATATATGGAGAGAGAGAGGAAGAGAGAGAGAGTGAGAGTGAGAAAGAGAGAGAAATCACAATTTAAAACTACGTGATTTCAGGAATTTTTAGTATATTTCCAGAGTTGTGCAATCATTACTCTTCTGTAATTCCAGAACATTTTCCTCAGTGCCCCCCATCACAAAATTCTAAGCCCGCTAATAGTCACTCCCCATTTGCTCCTCCTTCCTTTCCCTGAAAACCATTAATCTACCTCTGCCTCTGTGACAGAAGGTAGAGAGAGGTTTTTACTTGATTCAAATTTGTTTTGGGAAAAGCTCTCTAGTTTACCTTTAAAACAATGACATATGATTGGCACTAAATCAATTCTCTCTCACGCATTCATATTTATTGCTGATGTTAAATGGATATTCAATGTATTTAGCAAGCTACCTATCTTTCTTCAATAAAAATAAACATTTGCAGTTTGTGAGTTCTGAAGGTGAGTTGCAAAGAAGAATACTGGTAAGAAAATTGATTCTGCTAATTTTAATCCCCCAAATGGATACACTGCAATTTATTATTATTTTCTTATAATTATATTTATTATTATATATAATATAATTAGAAAAACATCAGAAAACATAATTATTTCCAGAATTATGATGAGGTCATCTTTTCAAAAAGAATGTTGTAGAAACCAACCACTAGTGTGGAGATAGCAAAATTTCTGAGTATGTGATAGTTCCCTGCAGGAAGACAGAGAGAGGAGTGATGATTGAAGCTAGACAAAAGTTCTAGAGAAATAGGCTACCTAGGGTTATAGTCATTACTGACAATGTACAAAATGAAGGCATATGTCACTCATAGGTGACATTTAACCTATGATCAAGTATAGGGAAAAGAATAAAGAATAAAACCTGAAGTATAGGGAAAAGAATAAAGAATAAAACCTGAAGACTTGAAGAATTATGTCAGAAAGAGATTAGAGATAATGGCTTTTCTTTCTTGTTTCTTTATTTTAACTAGAAAGATAAACTTTCACATTATATTTTGACATTGGCAATGGATGAAATAACATTGCCTGTTTTTCTTTTTGTAAGCTGGATATGTTTATAATTGGGGATTTAAGGTAGAAGAAAAAAACAGGAAGAGGTATCTCATTTCTCTTCATTTCACCTCTACTAAATAGTCAAGAAGTTATATGCACAGCTGGGAAGGTCACATACAAGCCAAATGAGCCCAAGGCCAAGGTCACTTATGAATGATAGATACAGAAAGATATTTGTGAAGCTAGGATCTGTACTTATCACTCACTCATACCCTCTCCCTCATCAAGGAGGTAAAATGAAACTTGTTTGGGGCTGGGAAAGAGAGTGGGGAGTTAAAGAGAAAGTCAGAGTTACAGGTCACTTAAAGGGACCCTGAACCATGCTCACCTCCTCTGGTGGAGCCCCAGACAGGGCATTAAGCCCCCAGGAATAGTTGGCAATCTGAACCTGAAGATGTCTTACCTTCTGCCAGTACACCATCGCTTTTTGAGGGATTGTGGGGTGGCTGAGATTGCCAGTTTATGACAGTCTGTCCTTTCTGTTTATTAGGGAAGAGATACCATCTATAGCCCTCTTTGCTAAACAGCTATATTTAATAGTGTTTCAAAAGTTTCTAAGAGCTAAACATGGGTTGCCATTAATGCTTTAGCTCTTTATGATATCTAAGGTATTGAGCTAATAACAGGATTGCTTAAGGATGGTGGTCCTGACCTGCCTGAACATAAACACAAGACCCTATTTGAAAAATAGCTAAGGCAAAAGAGGCTAGGGCATGAATCAAGTCATAGAATGCCTGCTTAGCAAGAACACAATGCCTTGAGTTCAAACCCCAGTACTGACAAAAAAAAAAAAAAAGAGTGAGTCTCCCGTTCTGTGTTGATGCTTTGATGCTTTTCCATTGACACTGGAAATGGTAAAGCTAGGAAAAGAAGAAGCCAAGTTAAGCAATGGAAGTGAGTAGTGATTTTATACACATCCTCTAAAACAGTAGCATGTTCTCCTACTGTATTTCACAGTATTAGTAGGAAAAAAAAGATGAGTATGTGATAGCATGAGTAATAAAAGACAATTGTGTATTTATCAGGAAATTAGTTGTGATGATTAATCTATCCTCTGAATTATAATATTAAGATCACATTCAGTATTCCTTAAAAGTACCATAAAAACTGAATGAGTTAAATTTCTCCAGGCAATTTTCAGTGCTGAGAAAGGAGATGCCTTTTCAAACTAATGACTATTTCATGGATGCAGTACAGAGATATTCAGCATCTGTAATTCTCCTTGGCCCAAGAGTGAAGAGATAAGTAGTAATCATGCCTTCAAGGTAGAATTCATAATCAAGTCCTTAATTAAACTCAATATGGAAAGTCCTTAATAAATATCAAAATCTGACTATCAGATTTTCTGGCAAATGTTTGATGCTACGTTCAGTATCTGCTATCTGAACATCACTGTGGGAAGAATTAAGCAGGTCCTCTTAGTTACTGGGTACACAGCACTATCAATGTCGTATTTAAATGGAAAGTATCCTACATGCTAATAATACACATTCACCTTATCCTATTTTTATTTTACACATACTTAACACTTTCCAAAGGAATTTCAGCTCCTTTTGCAATTTTAACATTTATATTCATTATATATTAAGTGAAAAACTCTTCAAGGAGTTTTTAATCAACCCGCTTCTATTTTTCAGACCAAAAGTCTCATTGTGTTTCTTGACTCTTTTCTGTTTCACAACCCACATCTCTCACCAGATTCTATCAGTTCTAACTCCCAAATAGAATTCTATCAATTGTTCATTCCCCAGTTGCTACCACCTAGTCCATGCCCCTCCACCTCTCACCTGAGTGTCTGCCATAGCCTCCTACTTGGCCTCTTTTCTCTTACTCCCGGCATGCTGCTCTCACCATAATCTGCAGCCAGAGGATCCTCCTCTAGCATAAGTCACCTCTTGTCACTTCTGTGCTCTGAATCCTCCTGTAGCTCCCCAGCTCACTCCTGAAAGTCAAATTCTTTAAAATGGAAAATTTGTTGATGGTACAGACAACCCTCTCTTCCCCTGTCTTCATGATTTTAGTTTTTGTTTCTGTCCTTGCCTCATTTTATCCATACTCCATCTCATTTTCTTCTGACAGCTCTGACTTGCTGGTGTTTCTGGAAACATGTCAGGCATACTCTGAATTTAGGCTGTCCCTTCATTGAATGCTTCTCTTCTAAATATCTTCATGGCAACAGCTTTCACTCCTATAGGCGTTTACTCAAAAGTTCTGTTCTTTGTGATGCCTTCCCTGGATACTGCACCTAAAATTTCAATTCTCCCTGATAACTGAATTATCTTCCTTCATATATATATATATATATATATATATATATGAAGGATATATATATATATATATATATATCCTTTATGAGGGCAGAAAATGTTTTCTGTGTTCTTCATGATGGTTATCACCAGTGCTTAGAACAGCTCAGTAAATATTTGTTAAATGAATAAATGACCAAAATAGTTAATTCATGTGGATTAACCTTGATAAATCTTCCCTGTACCAAGTACATGCAAGCTTCTAGGAAAAGGTAGGGTTTTAGATGCTGTGTAAAGTATGGAAATAATCCATTGTGACTATCTTCCTATCTTCTCTAATTTGAGATCATTGAGTTTTGGCAAAGTGTTTGGAAATTAGACTAGACTGGCTTACTTATTATGTTACTGCATAGCATAGTACCTAAGGGAGAAACCCCCAAAATTAGAAAACCTGAATTTGTATTTGAGATTTGGGGTGTTTTATCTATGAGACTTTGGGCAAGTTATTAAATTTACTTGTTTCAATTTCCTTATCTGTAAAGTAGGGAATAATAATCACACCTGATTCACAGGGTTACTTGAAGATAAGTGAGTTTAGTTCATGCCAACTACTTACAGCGACACTGAATGCAATTAAGTGCTTTAAGCTGAAATTAGTTTTATCACTGTTATTCTGACTGTAAGCACCATGAAGACAGATGCCATCAGGCAAAGCAAGGGAATGGTACCTGAAATCAGGTCAGAGAAGATACTGAGTTGTCAATGGATCACTGGTGCCTAAAGACAGAAACTCAGTGGGAAGTGTGTGTGTGTGGGGGGGTGGGGGGGGTCCAATGAAGAGCTTTTCACGGTGGAAGATTCTGAAGCTAGATTGGAGCATATGGTTAAGTTTTCTAACAGTTAACACAGGCCTTAAAGGGAAAACTGGAAGGAGGAGTACATTCCAAAAGCCCTATTTTGGTGTTTCTTATGTTTCTGATATTCTAGTAGAATAGTAATGAGGGTGAGATAAAAGAGGGGGGAGTTGGCAGGAAATGAGAACAGTGCTTTATCTGTGACTGGTTAATGCTGTTCAGTAGGAGGAGTGTGTAAAATATTCCCATTAAAAAGCAGAGAAACTGAGAAGCAATTTGAACAAAAGGAAAAGATACAGCCAAGTATCCAGATGAAATGCAAAAATCCCATCAGCATTTGATGTTTCTGAATATTTTGGTGTCTAGCATTGTGTAGGTAAAATATCCAGCTGCTGTCTAAATTTTCCATTTTTCATCCAGATGTTTCCATTCCTTATTGTACGTAGATATATTTAATAATATTTATAGTTTAATTAGGCACTTATGAAAGCAATTATGAAGTTTGATTGGATATTCATAGTTTAGAAACTATAAAGAATGGCATCAAATGTTTGTACTGCTATAATAAAATTCTATTTTTATTTTTCAAAGATGTACTTGATTTTTCAATAGAGAAAAAAACTTAAAAAATTCAGTGTCATAACAAATTTGACACATCTGTTCTTCTTGTATAGAATCCTGGGATACTGGGATAAGACTGGATTTGCGAGGGCCACCCCTGTGAGTCAAGAGATTAGGCAGGGGGTAGCTAAGACTCATGTTGAGCTGAAAGCTGCCTTCTTGAAGTTTTTTAAACTAATCTTTCAGGATTTTGTGGTTGCTACTCAGAATCATCTTCATTCCTTTCCCTCAGGCCAATCCTATAAATATTTAAATACAACTCTGATCTCTCTCCTAACTTCTTCCTTCTGTCCCCATATCTTCTTTTACTTCCATCATTCTTCAGATGACCTAGTGTTGAAACTCTTCTCTTGCCTAATTAACCCACCCACCCGCATATACAGTCTGTATTTTAATTTCTTTTCTTGGCTGTGTGAGGGTTTTGAACTCAGGGGCTCACACTTTCTAGGTAGGCACTCTATCCCTTGAGCCATACCCTCAGCCCTTTTTTGCTTTTTAGTTATTTTTTCAGATAGGGTTTTGCATTTACCCAACATTATCTTTTCTGATTATTGGTCAGCCTACTTTATACATATTTGTTTAAAATTGGAATGAAACAGAGATAGACCTGTAGTCTGACCTTGGAGACATCTCTCCTGGCTGATACCAGTGAGAAGATCCTTGGAACCATTCCTTGCATGTGACCCCATAGGGAAGCTGTGTTTAAGCAGTATCTGAGAAGAATCTTAGGGAATAAGCAGGTTATGTTGTGGAGTTTACAATTTGAATGCCTTAAGGGTTTCATTTATTGACAAGAATTAACATCTAATTAATTTGTTAAAATGTTTCAACAACAGCAAAGTAGGTAAAGGGAAAAAAAGCAAAAAAAAAAAAAATTGGTTATTGCCACGTGCAAGAAGTGAAGTTGAATTGTGCCCTGATTAATTGATTAAGGATGGTTCCTGTGGTGAATAATTAAGTTCAATAACTGTCAATATAATTTGCAATCAATTATCACTTACAAAACCAGCCTATAGCAAACTTAGTCTTACACACATCCTAATGCAACTGCCACATTAGGAAGCATTACTTTCAATTTCTTTCATAATGTCCTTTATTCAGTACATCATAATTGAAAGCTCTCACTTTATATCCAACCAGGTATCTTCTTTCCACTTTCAGAAATTATCTTAAAGCTTGTGTTTTCTTTCTTCCAGAAAGTCGATTATGATTAGTAGATGTGGCCAAAAGTCATCCAGTCTGAAGAAGATGGAATTTCCCACTCTTTTTCACTTTCCTGTATCCTACCTGACATGTAACCTCTGTACACAAGAAGAAATGTTTCCCATTGCATGCCAGTGAGATTGGGGGCTGACTTTTTTTTATGTAGCAATAGATAAAAGCACAGCCTTTTTCTTATCAAGGACTATTTTCTTCTCTCTCTCTCCCCACTTCCCCGACAGTACTAAGGATTAAACTTGAACTCAGGGCCTCACATTTGGCAGCAGGCGCTCTACCACTTGACCCATTCCCAAATCCTCAAGTACTATTTCTTAATTCAAGTGGAAAATTTGTGGTCTATGTAATTGCTTAAGTTTGGTAATAATTCATCTAGTCAAAATTTAGCTTCCAGAAACCTCACTTATCTGTAATGCAACTCAGATACAGAAGAGAGAAAAAAGAGATCTCTGAGTGTCCCCCAAAAGATATAATGTCCAAAGACTAACACGCATACATCTCATTCACAGGAGGGTTCTTCAGACATTCAGGTATATTGATTCTAACCCTCACATCCAATATAAAACCTTTGTAATTTGGTTTTTCTCTTCATCAGAAAGTGAGTGAGAGGTCGAAACAGCAAGTACATGAAAAGAAATACACAAGAGTCCTTGGTTTGACAGCAAGTGGGAAAATGTTGTATTGTAGTCAGGTTTTCAGTGTGGGTGGGGCAGGGTACCACTCCTTCATAATAGGGCCCTGCAGGTGAGGTTCATAAAGACGGATGCTTTGGAGGCCTGGGCAGTGTGCCATGGAGGGTAGGAAAGTGGGACTCCTGTGGAACATTTTTGTGGGACTTTAAAAAATTTACGATAAATTAAAATAGGCCTAAGGGTTTTTTGTTTTTTGTTTTTTTAGCAGACCAGTAAAAGGAAAAGGGGAGGGGATTTTGTCAATAAGGACATTTATTGACATCATTTCATAAAGTAAGGTTATTTTAATATTAACCAAATAGGAGGGACAAAAAGTTTTCCTAAAGAAGTCATTTGGCAAAGTGGAAACATTGTCAAGTTTATGAACTTGTTTGAAGGAATCATTGATCTAAATCATTAACCTTATTCTTAAATAAATACATAGTACATAATGCAAAATTTAGACAATATTTAAAATAAAAATTGGGCATTGTATGTCCATTCTCTTAGAGACAGATATTCATTCTCCTTTGCTGGTAGGAGAAGTTGTATAGCAAAATTTGTAAGGTGCATTTTGTCATTGTTAAAGCAAGTCCATGTCAGCCTGTTTGAGAAAAGAGAGAAATCTCTTGTGTATTTAAGAATATGGTACACCTTTCCATGGTTAAAAAAATAAAAGGTAACGATTCTTTAAATTTAGAGTAAGCTTTTGCTTACCTGGAAATGTACAGAGTCTTATTTGTTACCAATCTCATACATATTCTAGATACCAGATCCTTTTCCCTTCTAGGAAACTTCCTAGAAATGAGTTAATTCCTGATGATTGTCAGAGGCAAAAAGTTTCAGCTTGTGTCCTGTATTTGGAAAGAAGAGAGATTGGACTGCTTGGAGGAGGTTGTGGACCAAGTCATCCTTCTCCCATTCCTTCTCTACTGGCTTGGAATTTTGTCCACTGGTGTAGTTCCTATGACTTTTACAATGAAGTATCAGATGTGGTAAGTTACACAGGACACAAACATTTCCTACTATGTGCTAGTAGAGATGAGAGAGCAGACATGTATACTCCTGTGCCAAAGAATTTAAATGTAGTGAAGAGGATGAAAGTACATTACATATGTGTGTGTGTGCGTGTGTGTGTGTCATAAAGAAATCCACCAAAATGCTGTCTGAAGAAAGGGTGGGGAGAGAGGAGGACCAAGGGACTATAATAGAGGGGGTGAACTTGTCCAAAGTACACTGTATGTATCTATAGAATTTTCACAATAAAGTCCTTTTATACTATTAATGTATGCTAATTAAAATAAATAAAAATATTTCTCTCCCATTGCAAAAGCAGTTTGTGATGTAGCTGCAGAAAGAAGACTGAAGTGAAATAGTAAAACAAAACAAAACAAAAGACAAAGAAGCTAATTAGGAACTAAATTATGTATTGTTTCCAAGTGGTGTAGGAAGTTTGAGGAGAGATCTAATAGGGCTAGAGGGGTAGGAAGGTTTCAGGTGTGAGGAGTAAGTTTGAGGGAGGGTGTGAGTTTAGGTAGCAGGCAGAAGCACAGGGTCATCCCAAGAGACTTTCTTGTTAGTGGGTGGTGACTAGAATGGCAGGAACTCACCAGCAGCAGTAGAAAATAGTTTTGGATACTTAGGAGTGATAGCAGAATTTCAGGGGCATTAGGATTTGAATGAAAGCAGGAGGAAATAAAAGGCTTTTGAGTAGAGAAGTGATGTGATGATGTGAAAGGTTGATCAAAAGATAGGAATAACAAAAGAGCAAGAACGAAATGTGTAAGTGAAGTACTTTTTATAGTTGATACTTCATTAATTTAGTAATATAGGAGTACTCTGTTGAGATGAGGGATAGGCAAGCTTCCCTGCATGTATGTGTGTGGAAGAAAGAGGGAGGGTTTGAGGGTGGGCATGTTTCTTAAGGATGATAAAACACTTGAGTGATCAGTGTCACTTTACAATTTGACTTCAGGTGTTTTAGGGAGTGCATTTGGTAAGCAGATTTAGGGATATCAGGAAAGTCAACCTCCCTAGGAAATAAGGGAGAGATAATGTTAGTTCTCTTGTCTCTTAAAAGATGCAGAGTCAGTCCATGGTGGTGAAACAATGGCTTTTAGGGGTGGTCTTGCATCTTGTGCAAAAATTTTCAACTCTGTCACTGTGGACAACAGAAATGTGTTTCTATTGCACACTGTCTATATGATTTCACTCAGTCAGAAGCAAACATCTACCTAGTGATATGAGTATTTCTAGTTTCACTTAACAAATGAAGAGACTGCCACTCTGCAATGGTCATATGGTGATAAAAATGAAGCCAGGAATTCCACGCCAGGCTCCTGACCACGTAAATATTTGCCCTACTCTTTTTCTCTTGAAATCTGGAAGTGGGAATGAGTGTCCCAGATGACACAAATTACTAGAAAGAGTGGGACTGTGTATGAAGGACAATGGCATTTTGTTTAAGAACTCAAATAATGGAGCATAAAAGTGTCACATACTTGAGTATGTCATTTAGGTACTTTTCCTGGTGAAGTGCCATTTGAAATGGAAGTTCTTGCTCTTCAAACATAGAGAATCAAAAGCAAGGTGTTTCAATTCTCAATCAAGACTAATAGACCAATGTTTTCCATGCTGGATTCAGGGAAGACCAAGCAGCAGATGTGGGGTAGGGGTAGGGTTAAGTGGGCTTTTGGCTCCTCCCATCACCAATGCTCTTCTTTTTATAAAAGCATTTGTTTTCACAGGTGTGTAAGATTTCCTAAGAATAAAAGATTATACAACTTAAGAAAGGAGGACCAATTTCCAAGTCCAATTTTTTTCTTTTCCCCATATACTATCAGAGGAACAACTCTATTGGATTTATTCTGAAATCAAACCTTGTTTTATATTCATTGCTACAAATTATACAAAGCAAGATACAAAAATATGATCAAGATATTCAAATAATAACTAAATATACTCATATAACAACTCAAGTGAAAGAAAAACTGACTCCAGAGGAAAAGCAGCTGTGCCAGTTACAGAAATAACAGCCACTGCTTCAAGATCTTTTGAATAAATGGAGGTCGAGCTTAGTGTGCAGAAAGCAAATGGCACAAAGAAGTCGATGTGTTATACACAGCAAGGACTCAGAGGTCAGCTAGATGTTATCAATCAGACAGTTTTAGAAATAAAATAGAAAGAGTCTGGGCATTGAAAAGGACCTTGATACAGATGCTTAGATTGGTTGTCCAGATTAGTTTTATTATTTTATCCAAACTCATCAAAATATTATGGGAATGCTAGTTTCCCCACAACTCCCTAACTGGGTATCATCATTTTTTTTTAGCCACAGGTGTTAATAAACCCAACTGGAGAAGGTATAGCCTTTTCATCAACTGGCACCCTGAGTTGCCGCCTGCCACTGTGGGAACATGGTGTTGTACAGACAGGATATAGGGACATTGTCCCAGTTTGTGCAGCTTGCAGATGTCTACCACTAATCCATTGGAGCCAGGGCTCGCAGAGAGGAGGGGTTCCTGTGGATGAACGTTGATAGTTAGCAAGCAACCGTGGTGGAACAATCTGTGATAATTTGAACTTTTGAATAACCAACGACAGTACAATGTTTGAAAAGCTGTGAAAAAAGACTTCCTTACAATTCACAATTGAAGATGGAGACTTTTATAATTCTACTCCAAAGTGTTCCATTTTAAACATCTTATAGGTAAATAGAAGTAAATGGCAAGTATTTAAATCGGATTTGTTCTCAAACCTGTTTCAACTTGAGCAATTGCTGCAATAAAATTTCCTTTAATATCTTTGTTTAACTGCCATTGGTAAAAACCTCTAAATCTGAAGCTATTTCTAAAATTGAAGATTGAACATAATTGATATTAAGTACCATTAAGCTCATTATTGGTCTTGTAAAGATATTTCTATATTCTCTAGAATGGATATCATCTCAGGGAAAAGAAAGTTCATCTCTTATGCATTTCCTCTATTCAAGTCTGTTCACCAAACTATGCCATGCAATGTGCAAGCCTCTGAGGGCCTGAAAAATGAGGAATAACGCTTCCTTGAGAAGCTAGGTATGGAGGTGTATGGCACATATACATGTCCACAAATAATAATACACTGTGACAGTTGTTCATGCATTGTAAGTGCTTGGGAACACAAGGACAAACTTAAGAATTTTGTAGTCACAGTAGAGGAGGAAGGTGAGAAAGGTCAGACAAACTAATAAGAAATGGCATTTTCCATGGAGCTATAATTGATGAATAGGAGTTTGTTAGATAAATAACAGGAAAGGAAATTCCAGACAGTGGAAAGAGTCTGTCCAAAGAGATGAGTATCAGAAAATTCAAGGAATTGTGGGAAAACTTTTTTTTTAATGTGCTTAGAGATACAGCCTCGTGAATGGGAAGAGGCCCAGTGAAGCAGAAGTGAACTGTGTATTTATTTGTCCGTGATTAATATTGTACTAAAATATACTTTTACTCAAAATCCTGTCCTTACAGGACAAGCTCTCATTTCATTGCCAATACAAAGGAATGCATTCCTTTTTTCTATAAAAGGAAAAGAAAGATTTTGAAAAAGAATACCAGTATGCTTCTTTCTAACATTCATTTGCATTTGATTTTCTAAAAGAAACAGACATTCAGTGTATGGATCTGTAGAAATGTGTGTGGTTTTACTGAAATATATATTTCTACAGAACTGAATCAGTTCTATCAGATCTTTCCTATTCTACAATAAAAAGTCCTTAAAATGAGTGACAAGCCAATGGTATTATCTCCACTAAGGATTCTAAGATGCTGTTTGTCAGTGTTTGAATAGTGCATTTTTGCATGGAAACAAGCAAATTGTGGACTCTTAAAAGCATCTTAGAAAATTCTTTTGATGATGATGAATTTCATCTTTGTATATGAGGTTATACAGGGTGATTTCTAAAGTCTGAAAACATAATAACATTATTTTATATGTATTATAATATCAATAAATCATTTATTAACCTATGTCCTCAGACTTGGTAGATAGTCTGTAGTTCCAAACTGACTGATTGCCAAATATATTTTGATAATAAGTAAAATGCTTAGAAATAATTCATTCTAATTAAGTCAGGTTTACTTTGGCAGATCCCTTCACTGTGGGGAGCTATTTTAGATGTAAGCTGATATTTTTATAGCTCTATCAGAAAGCAGCTCTGTGAATATTGGTTGGTAAGGGGACCAGTGAATTAAAATGAACAGTTCATGGTAGACCTGATCAAAAATGGACATAGAGTGGTATGATAAAAGCTAAGTGAGGACTATGACAGACTGATAGTCACATATGGAGAGTACCTGCTTGACTCTGTGCTGGTCACATTCAATCTGTATAGACTATTTCATGTTTACCCCTATGGATGGGTGCTATAGCTCTGTTGGCTATTCCACACTCTTCTGGGAGTGAGCAAGAAACCTCTGAAAAGTATACACAGCTTCTCTCAGGATACAGATATGGCTAACTGTGTGTAAGATGCTGCTAAGGTTGAATTCCCTTTCCTTCTGAACACCCTCTAGGTCAGGCTGCTGAGACCTAATTGGTGAGTAGGAGTTTTTCACTAGATAAAGGTGCAAGGGGAGTCCAGATAACATGAAGAATCTGTCCAAAGGGATGGGGACTGGAAAATTCAGGGAATAGTTGGAAAAGTATATTACCTTTTTGAAAATTAAGAAACAGGTGTCCTTTCTTCTAGATAGTCCTGTGAGTGTAGCTTGGGGGAGTATGAGATGGACTTTATGTACCTTGTTCTGAAGCAGCTTACATAAGTATTGGTGATGGTACAGCCTCTGTTGTGTAATGGCAGGCATCTCCAGAATACTATTACTTAAGAGGGAATCCCATTGGTCACTTTTGGTTAAACACCTATCACATAAGAATATAAGTAATTAACACACTTACTAATTATACTGTGCATATAGTGTATATACAAATACTTAATTTGGAGGTTGCATTTAAAGTTTGCTAGATTTTCCTAACTACTTTGCTGAAGTTATGACAAAATTTCAAAAGATTTCACCCCATCTGTTTCTGATATTGATTATTCTAAACCAGAAAAGAGAGTGTGAATTCATGAAATATCTTGGTCAGTAAAGCAGATGGTCATAAGAGTCTATAGAAATTCAGCAAGCATCCAAAAGTCCAGAGGATACAGAGTTATCATGCTGCTCAGCTGAGAAGAAAGGAGAAAATGTGTTCAGAAAGTCATGTAACAATACTGATTCTAAGTTCACTTGTGTTTCCCATTTTTTTTTTACTCTTTATGATAGGCAGAATAATGGATCCCCAAAGATGTTCATGTTTTAACCTTTGAAACATGTACATGGCAGAGGGAACTTTGTGGATGTGATGAAGGTTAAGGACCCTGAGATAGGGAGATTATTATGGATTGTTGGAATGAGGCCAACCTCATCAAGCAAGTCCTTAAAAGAACCTTTCCTCTGTGGTGAGAGTGCCATGGTCATGGGATGAGGGTGACATGGTTAGGGAAGGGTGTCAGAGAGTAATGCAACCTTGTTGGCTTTGAAGATGGATAAAGCAGCCATGAGGTGGGAAATGGAATTGACTTCTAGGAACTGGAAAAGACAAGGAAATATATTTTCTTGTAGATCCTCGGAAAGAATGCGGCCCCACTGACACCTTGATTGTAGTCCTGTTAAGGTCCATTTCAGAGCTCCAGGGTAAAGAACTATAAGATAATAAATTTGTATTGTTTTAAGCCACAAAGTTTGCAGTAATCTGTCATAGCAGAATACTAATGCATGCTTTATGTGCAAAGTACTAGATTATGCATTGCATGTTTATGTTTGTTTTGGAACAACTGTTTCAAAGCCTTTCTGTTGTATTTTTTAAAAAAGGTATGTCAATATGATGGAGAAAAGACAGTCTCTTCAATAAACATTGCTGGGAAAATGGATATCTGCCTGCAGAAAACCGAAACAAAATCCATGTTTACCACCCTGTACAAGTATCAACTCAAAGTGGATTAAAAACTTTGGGCTGGAAGCATGGCTCAAGTGGTAGAGTGTCTGCCTAGCAAGCACAAGGTCCTGAAGCACAAGTTCAAACCCCAGCACCATAAAAAAAAAAGTGGATTAAAGTCCTTAATATAAGACTGGAAACCTTGAAGCTAATGCAGGAAAGAGCAGGGAATATACAAAGCAATAGGCATAGGCAAGGACTTCCTCAGTAGAGCTCAAGTGGCTCAGCAACTAAGAGAAAGGATTGACAAATGGGACTAACTGAAATTAAAAAGCTTCTGCACAATAACAAAAAAATGGTCTCAAAATTGAAAAGGCCACCTACAGAATGGGAGAAAATCTTTGCCAGCTATACATCTGACAAGGGATTGATAACCAGAACATACAGGGAATTCAAAAAACTAAACTCCCCTCAAAAATCAATGACCTAATAAAGACATGGGCAACTGGACTAAACAGAACTTTTTCAAAGGAAGAAGTCCAAATAGCCAAAAACACATGAAAAAATGCTCACCATCCCTGGTTATAAAGGAAATGCAAATTAAAACCACACTAAGATTCCACCTCACCCCTGTTAGAATAGCTACTATCAAGAACACAAATGACAAAAAATATTGGAGAGAGTGCGGGGGTAAAAGGAACCCTCATACACAGCTGGGGGTAATGTAAGCTAGTACAACCACTATGGAAAACAGTATGGAGATTCCTTAAAAAATTAAAAATGGACCTTCCATATGATCCAGCAATATCACTCCTAGGGATATACCCGAAGGGTTGTGAGTCAGCTTACAACAGAAGCACCTGTACACTCATGTTTATTGTAGCACTATTCACAATAGATAAGCTATGGAAACAGACAAGATGCCCCACTACTGACAATTGGATTAAGAAAATGTGGTATTTATATACAATGGAATTTTACTCAGCCACAAAGAAAAATGAAACTTTGTCATTCACAGGTAAATGGATGGAACTGGAGAATATCATCTTAAGTGAAATTATCCAGGCTCAGAAGGCCAAAAGCTGCATGTTGTCTCTCATATGTGGAATATAGAACTAATACAAATGCAGCGATACTATGAAACACTGGTCACACTACGGGTAGGTCACATATGAGAGGGATAGGGTAAAAGAAGCTAAGAAGATGAATATGGTTAATATACTTTCTATACAAGGATGAATACAGAAATCTTAAACCAACTAAAATTCCATAAGAAAGGGACTAAGGTAGAATGAAGAAAATTAGAGGAGATGAACCAATTGGGGTTATTATACATATATACATGGAAATACCACAAGGAAACTCCCTGTGTAGCTACCTTTAGCTTAAACAAGCTTTTTTTAAATTTTTTTTTCTTTTTTCTTCTATAAAATTGGAGAACAGGAAGGTGGAACAAGTCCTGCCCAGAGGAGAAGGGCTGGTACCAGTGGGAGAGGGGAAATGTCAGAGAAAGGGGGTAGGAAGGTGGATACAGTACAAAAAAATGTGTATGCATGTAAGTAAATGCAAGAAATGATACCTGTTGAAACTACTCCAGGAATTGGGGGAGGGATGAAGGAGAACAGTAGAGGGGGTGAATTCATGTATGATATATTTGATACATTGTAAGCACCTGTGTAAATGCCACAATGTATCCCTACCATCACAATAATAAAGGGAAAAAATTAAAAAATAAATAAAAAGGTATATCAAAGGACTCTACCAATAGAATGAATAAACAATCCATGGAAGGGGATGAAATATATGTGATAAGTGACTGACATCCAAAATAATAAAGAATTCTTATAACTCAACAACAGAACCATCACTACCACAAGCAGCACCAAACACAAACAACTTGATTAAAAAATATGCAGCAGGCAGAGGTGGGTGGTGGTACATGCCTGTAATCTCAGCTACTTATAAGGTGGAGGCAGGCAGACTGTGAGTTTGAGGCCAGCTGGGCAAAGTTAGCAAAACTCTACTTCAAAAACAAAAAATACAAACAGAAATGGCTGGGGGTGTGGCTCAAGAGGCAGAACACTTGCCTAGCAAGCATGAGGGCCTGGTTCAATCCCTTGTGCACAGAAGAAGTGCAAAGAATGATCAATAAACACATGAAAGTTGCTTCCCACCCATTAAGATGACTATTTTAAAATAAAACAAACAAAACAGCAAATAGCAAATGCTGGAGAAGATGTGGAGAAATTCTTTGCATTGTTGGTGGGAATGGAAAACAACAGTATGATGGTTCCTTGAAAAATTAAACATAGAGTCTCCATATGATCTGGCATTATACTTCTTGGTATCTATCAAGGGAATTGCAAATGGGGATTCCAAAAGGTATTTGTACCCTTACATTTTGCTACTAAACACCTCTGATTCAATGCACAGGATAGCATCCATCCATAAAAATGAGTAGACAGCCCCAAAAGTCAATGTTTAATGTCAGTAGCAATAAGGAGAAGAAACTGTCACAGAGGTACTGGAAATGTGGTTGAGTAAGGTTGCAGGGTCTGATAATAATAGTGCCTTAAATGCTAAGCCAAGAAGTTTAGAGTTCACACAGTGGATAATACACTCTTTAAGGTGAGAGAAGGGGGAATTTAATGGCAACCAAGAGAGGTTAAACATGGGAAGATGGATTAGGCACGAGGGAAGATTGAAGACAGGAGAACAGACGAACAGTTGCTGCGGTCACCTAGTATGGTGTAGAGAATCTCTATTGCTCCATGTAGTTGACAATGAAGTACACTGTTTTGAGGGCTTGAGTGTGTTTACTCATGTAGTCCTCAGAACATCCATGGGTGCAGTTACTCTCATTTTACAGAAGAGGAGCAGAGGAACCGAGCAAATGCCAAAGCCAGTAAGAAATGGAGATGGGCCTTGAACACAGGAAGACGTGGGTACTCCTTTTTACAAGTTGAACTATTTTTTTTAAATGCCTGGATACATCTTTTTTCAGTCAGCATGGTTGGAAAAACAGGCTTGTGGTTAAGTAGGAAAAAAAGGTATTATCTAGAATTTACTCTCGCCTTTCTACATTAGATGGAATTTGAGGGAAGACTGAGACAGCTGAGAAGACAGAAATTGGCTTCTTGAGTTTTAGAAAATTGCTTAGAGAGAAGATTAGAATTAAGAGTGGGTGAATTAAAAATACAGGGTGGAGGGGGTGAGCGATCAGGGAGAGATCACAATTTCTCACCCACCAGCTCTCAAATTCTGACTCTCCAAAAGCTTCAGCAGGCTGTGCATGTCATTTCAGTGACATGCATCAAATTTGAAATACACAATCTAGGCCAGGATTGTCACTCCACCTCCTACTCTCCAGTAACACTCACCATCCCAAACACTTCCCACTCAGTGATCCTTTCCCATGAAGAGGAGGAAGGATGGCCAGGCCTTGCTGGGATGAATGTGGAGGAGCCCATTTGGGGAAAGGAGGGGTCTGTGCCATTGAGGAAGGAGAGAGGAGATAGAAGAGGCTCTGTGTCTCGCTGGAAGCACATCACACTTGACACCTTGTCTGGTCCTTATAGTCAGAACTGCAGTTTGCAGGAAATCTGGAGGTCAGAAAAAGGCTGAGAAGCCGCTGCCAGAATAAAAGCTGTGTTTGTCTTTGACAAACTTCAAGACCAGAAATCCAGCCGTTAGTTTTGATTCTATCACGTATCAATTATGTGATCATGGACCCCATTACCATTGCACTGCCTGCTTCTCATGCAACATCTTCTGATACCCATAAGGCTCAGCAGATTTCAGAAGAAGTGAAGTTATGAAGGGAAAAGTAATCTACTCAGGGTCACCCAGCTTTGTCACTTGACGGAGATGGACTATGAGTGTGGTCTGACTCACTTCAAATCTATTTACCCTGATGTCCCTGTCTCTAGGCAGTTCTATAGTGCATAAGAGCCACCTGCAGAGTTTATTAACACATAAATTCCTAGGGCCTTCTCCCAGAGAGAGCACCGCAATGCCATCTACTCCTGTAATATCTCTAGTATGCAGATAGCATCTCTGTACTAGGTAGGCTTGGGGTGGGATCCGATAATTTGCATTTCTAACAACCATCCTGGTGATATTAATGGAACGGGATTGGGCCATTTAAAAATGTTATTGCTTTATAGTGTGCTGGTGTACCTCTATTCCCTCATCATCGCAGAAATAATTACTCTTCATTATCAGTATTGCCAATTGGACTATGGTGAATTAAAGATGGCTACAAGCATTTGAAGCTCATCCTGTCAAGTGGAATAGTTCACCTCCTTGCCTCCAAATCTGGGCCGGCCTGGCAACTTGCTCTAATGAAAAAGACATGGTAGAAGTGACATGTGATTTCCCTAAAAGACCTCAAGTGGCAATGCAACTTTCACTTTTGCTCGCATGAAACCCTAAAATTACCATGTGAAGAAGCCTAGTCAAGAACTTGTAGTGACAGAGACACAGCTGATGACTCTATGTCCTGGGGTCAGACAGGATTCAGCTAATTGAATCCACATGAGTGAGCCCTGACAAGGCTAGCAGAAATGCCCTGCCAACCCAGAAGATAGCGACAGATAATCCATTGTGATGTTAAGGCACCAAGTTTTGAGGTAGTTTGTTACATAGCAATAGGTAACTCAAATGGGAATAAAATATAATATTTTGAAATTATAGTAATACCTCTATAAATTCAGAATAAAGCTTTTCTCATAATAAATAATAAAATAAGCTATACTAAAAATTAAAGTAGACTAAAGATTTACAGTCAAGCTTTTAGAAAAAGAATAAACATTGAATTAAAAATAAAATCTATGGGCTAGACATGGTGGTACACACTTATAATCCCAGCTACTTGGGAGGTAGAGAATGGGAGGATCATGGTTGGAGGCCAGTCTGGTTATTGAGATGCAATCTCAACCATGCCAGATGTGGTGGCTCCTATCTGTAATCCCAGTTATCCCAGAGACATAGGTAAGAGGATCACAAACCCAGGCTTGCTCTGGGACAAAACAGGAGACCCTATCTGAAAAATAAAGCAAAAAAGGGTATGGCTCAAGTGGTAGAGTGCTTGCCTAGCAAGCATGGAGTCCTGAGTTCAAACCCCAGTACCACCACCACCACCAAAAAAAAAAAAAAAAAAAAAGTGTGTGTTTGGGGGGGGCGGTAAAGGGTAATGGTGAATACAATCTCCTCTCAGTTTAGTAAAATGAAATCATACACACACACACATGCACATAAGAGACAGAGTGAGAGATGATAAGGCACAAAAGCAAATGTGCAAAACAGCAAAGCTGATGAATCTTGGTAGAGGAGATCTCTTTAAGCCATTCTTGCTACTTTTGTAAGTTTGCAATTAATTTAAAACAAAAAGTTACAGAAAGTACTAAATGAATTAATTTTTGATTTCTTCATGAAGATGAGTTTTGTGAGCTTAATGAAAAGAAGAAATCATAAAGCAAGTTACTAAAAAATTTGATCATATTTTTAAAAGCTTCAAAATAATGAACAAAATTAAAAGGTAAAGTACTGGCCAAAGAAATATTTGCAGTAAAAATGACAAAGACAGGATTGAGGGCTATAGCTCAGTAGTAGAGCACTTGGCTAGTATGTGAGGCCCTGGGTTTGATCCCCAGAAGTAAAAAAAAAAAACAAAAAAAGAGAAAGACTAAAAGAACAAGATGACAAAGGATGTAAAATTTATGAGGAGCTCATAAAATTGCAATACGTAAACAAAGAATACAAATCAATCTATTAGAAAGTAGAAGGAAAAATACCAATCACCATCAACAAGATTAAATCTTATAGGTAAAGGCAAATGCAAAAAAACATATTTTCACTTAACAAATTAGCAAAACTGGAAATGGTTGTACTAAATGCGCTCAAGGATGGGGCCTAGTGAGCCTTTGTCCTAGTAACCATGGACGTGTGTACCACTGGAAAGCAATTTGGTAATGCACATCAAGAATTTTAAATGTGCTCTTACTTTTGATCCAGTGTTAAGTTTCAGGAATTCTTTTTGTGGAAAGAATCAGAAACCCAAACAATAAGATGTTCATTCAGCATTGTTTATGTTATTTAAAATTTGCATACTCCAATGAGAAGTTAAGTAAACTAGGTTCACGTGAATTTTGTAAAAGGGATTTCATGTATAATACATTAAGCAAAATGAAAGCAAACACTTAGAAAACCAACTGGAAATAAAACAAAATGTGAGTGGTGATTCACCAGTACAGGTTCTAGAAGGAAACTGATTTGCTGGCCTCTAAAACAAACTTCCTATCCTGGCATGGAACATCTTAATTCCATGAGAAGAAGCTGGATGATAAAAGGCATTGTGTTTACAGAGTAAGTTATCTTTCAAAGTATCATAGTTGAAATAATTTAAAATGGAAAACTTATGTTAACTAGGACACACTTACATGTTTAACTTACTGTTATTATGTTCTTTGCCATTTAGTTTTTTTTTGCTTCCATAATCCCTCTTTTTTGATTTCTTGTCTTGGCTTCTTTTCACAATAGTAATTGTATATTTTGGGGGAACTTCTCATCCAAAACGTCACAAGAACGTCTGCTACGTGAATAACTGTGACTGCACAAGTAACTGTGACTGCATGAGACACTGAGCCCTTGTTGCAATGGCAGTGGCAATGCCTTTGATTGGGTCAAGGTCAAAGAGGACAAGGGCAGGGTGCTTCCTGCCCTCCCCACACCTGGGGAAGCACCATCCTCGAATGCCCTTGCTATTGTGGAGCTAGATAAGGTGCAGTGTAGATGGGAACACTGCTTTCCTGGCTTTGGAACCACCTTGATGATAATGGATGTGTTATTCTAGGTCTGCTCCTCAAACGGACCCAGTGCCCTTGTTCCTGTAATTTGGGAGCACAACTGCTAACCAAAAAATCCAAATTCATTTCAGTGGAGCTTAGGGACATAATAATTGAATGCTTTTATTTGAAATGTGTAGATTTTATAGGAAGTACTGAAGTGAAGCAAGAGACTGTATTTAAAAATACGCCTTTTATTAAAATTTTTTCTTCATAAAAAGCCTAGCATTAATTTAATCAGGTAAATCTGATTTTTGTTATAGAAATTTTGTGTTTGAAAAGCAGTCATATTGAAGCTGTGTAATGATATATCATTTTGGCCTTGACAAGCTAATTTTAAAAAAAGATTGTGAAAGGAAAAAAAGTATTTTATTCACTCAGAATTTTGAATAACTTCTTGAAGTATAATTTGAAATGATTAAAACAATTCATTACCTACTGAAAGGGTTGGGTCATGTGTATTTTGACTTAAATTACTTTGCACGCTGACATTGATTTGGTCATTTTCATACTAAGACATCTCTATCTGTAGATACGATTCAGTGTAACCCTTAACAACATTGATTTCCATTCAGAATATTAAAATCATTGGGACATCACATGTACATTGGCTTCACTGAGAAGTTTGTCATGACCAGACTGTACTGGCTTAGACTCTTGGAGAAACACCAATTTTCTGCCCTTTCTCCCATTTTTTTGAGTGTCACTGACCCCAAATTTTTTTGAACTCATTGTTTCAGGTTGTAGTTCCATTTAATGAGGTAGTTTTAAAAATATAATTTCAAAGTAAATTAGATGTTAAAAATGCTAATTTCCTGCTTTTACATTTTTCCATGTTCCCACATGTATTAGCTCTGACTTTGCTGTTCATGTTACCCTATGCATTAACATAACTAAACATACTTGCATGGTCTGTTGATCGGTTTATGAAATGATAAAATACTTTTCAAAAACAAAATATCTAATAACCATAACATATATTAACTGGCAACAAATCTTCAAACAATATCAAAACAAAGTAAATGACTCACCTGGCTTATTTAGGGCTATGTAAAATTGCTTAGTTATATATATATTAAATATTAAATATATATATGTTAAATATACATATATTAAAAAGATAAAACAATTTGCAGGCTGCCAGTAGCCCATGTCTGTGATCCTAGCTACTCAGGAGGCAGAGAGCTGGAGAATTATGGTTTGAAGCCAGCCCAGGCAAATAGTCCATGAGCTCCTATCTTGAAAAAGTCCATCACAAAAAAGGGCTGGCAAAGTGGCTCAAAGTATAGGCCCTGAGTTCAAACCCCAGTACCACAAAAAAAGATAAAAAATTAATATGCTGGTAAGTTTTATTTTTAAGTACTAAGGATTGAACATAGGGCCTTACTCTTGCTAGGCAAGTACTCTATGACTTAAGCTAAGCACCCAACTCTTTTGTTTTTGAGACAGGTTTTTACTAACTTTGTCCAGGTTGGCCTTGAACTCACAATTCTCCTGCCTCTACTGCCTGTATAGCTGGGATTACAGGCATGTATCACCACACCTGGTATAACATTTATTTTAAATAAATAAGTAAAAAATAAAGACCTAGAGTGAGAGTTAAGCAACCAAAATATGTTAATGGATTGAGATAAGGATGAACTAGATGAAGAATGATGATCAAGAGCTTAATTCTTCAAAATGGCAGTAATAAAGAAGTTATTGCCATTTTCCCTTTATTAAAAACTTAAGTCACTGTGGTGGCTGATCTATGTGGGGAGGCCATAGGCAGAGGGCAAGAGTCCAGGATGACCTGGGTAAAAATCTGAGACCCTATCTAAAACATAACTAAAGTAAAAAAGGTTGGGGGCATGGCTCACGTGGTAGAGCGCCTGCAAGTGCAAGGACCTGAGTTCAAACCCCAATACATTAAAACAACAAAACAAAGCAAAACAAACAAATAAACAGAACCCCTAGTAAACTAAAGAACACTAGATATTGACCTGGCAAAGGAGACAGATGCCAGGGCCTACACTTGAGAATTCCTTATATCACAAATGTACACACATGCACAAAAAATTAAAAAATAATTAAAGAACACAACATGGGAACCCTGACATTATGATTAAGTACTTAACAATAGCACAGCAAATTCTGTCAGGCTTCAAGGGCTCAGAATTATCACCTGTGGTTGACAATCCACCTCTGGGTCTCTGAGGCAATGAACTTGACCTCTGTATCCATGGCTCTACTCTCAAGTTAATGATTTCTTAATTCCCTTCAATCTATATCCATTCAGTCCAGTATGGCAGTATTTCTGCTAGCATAGCATTCTAAAAGACATTTTTGGTCTTCTGGAATTCATGGAGGTCAAAGAGGGTTTTCTACAATTCCATCTTTATTCTTGACTTTTGTTAAGACAGTTGATTGGATCTATGAGTTACAGTTCAAATTCTTTTAGCAAATGCTTATTCAGCCACATCCTTTCTCATCTTTAGCTATATGGATAGACTAAGAATTTTCAAATCATCAGATGCTGGTTCCTTTTGCATTTTACAATAAACAGTGAAGAGGAACTAGGCTGTATTCTCAACATTTTGCTCAAAAATCTCAGCTGTTTCCCTGGCTAAATGTCCATGTTCATTGTTTACAGGTTGTACTTTTCACCCGTTGTTACAACACAAGTCCCCGAGTTTTTTCACTCTGTAAGAGAGATCATCTTTTCTCCAGCATCAAGTCACATGCTCTTTATTTCCTTCTGAGACCTCGTTAGAATCATCTTTAATATCCGTGTTTCTGCCAACCATCTCTTCGAGGAAATCTAGGGTTTTTCTATGTGTGCTCAGAATTTTTCCAGTTTTATCCAGTTCCCATTTCAGTCACTTCCACATTTCAAGGTACTTACTATACCAGTATTCTACTTCCTAGGTACCAACATTTATATCAGTTTCCAAAGGTTGCTACAACGAAGTACCACAACTGGATAGCTTAAAGCAACAGAAATATATTCTATCATGGCTATGTATAAGCCTGAAATCAAAGTGTTAGTTGTGTTCTCTCTAAAGGGAGACTTTTCTTTGCCTTTTCTTAGCTTCTGGTGTCTTTAGCATTCCTTGGTTTATAGCTCTATCACTACAATCTCTGCTCTCATATTTATATAGCTTTTTTCTTTCTGTGTCACCACATGGTTTTTCTTATAAGGACTCTAGTCACTCAACTAGGCCCTTCCAATCCAGTGTGAATTTATCTTAACTAGTTACCTCTGGAAAGGCCCTGTTTCTAGTTAGTGTTATATTTTGTGATTATAAGTAGACATGCATGACATTTGTTGGAACAAAAGTCATTATACTGAGCCATGAGGACTTTAAATATATTAAATCACCTAACAACACAGAAAGTCAAAACCTGTAATCTAATTATTAGTAAATGAATATTCATTGGGTATCATAGATGCTTATGAAGAAAATGAATTCAATTTTCCCTAGGAAAAGTAAATTTCATGTGTAGCTCAGTTTACTTTCTTATCTTAGAATCATACTTTTTACTATGTAGTTGGTTTCATTTCCTTAATCTGTTATAGAATGACCTGATCTGGAAAAAAATGTTAGAGGACAAAGTGTTTTTTGTTTGTTTCTCTCACTACTCCTATTGTTTCCTACTCATCTCTTCTCTTTAAAAGAATGGTCATCATAGTTGTAATTATCCATCCCCCGTTAAGTAGTATTTTTGTATTTGTAGGTAATTCCCAACTTATAAGTTTTGTCTATTAAATCAGAAGTTAGGAATTAAATTCCCAGCCTTCCTTACCAATTCTCTTTGACATTGAAACAGAAATTCTAGTTAGTATATTAAATCAAGGAAACAAAAGCATAAAAAATTGAAATAGTAGAAGAAAAATTGTCTATATTCAGATGACATGATCATTCTGCTGAAAATCTGATGGAATTAGAAAACAGTTTTTATAACAAAATTAGAAATACTGCAAGATATAAAGGTGATTCACAAAAATCAATTTTATTTCTATGTATAGCTATCCTTAGTCTTAAGATGTGATTATGCTTCAATAGGCCCATTGTAAGATGGAAATATGATAAGTTGAAAATGAATTTAACACACCTAACATACTGAACATCATAGGGTAGCAGCATGGTACACTGTAGAATGTTAGCTCTTTGCCCTCATGATTGAGTGGGTGGTGAGGAGCTATAGCTCACTGCCACTGTCTACCAAGTTGATAGACTATCATGCCATATATTGCTAGACCAAGAAAAGATCAAAATAAAAAATTCAAAGTATGGTTTCTATTGAATATGTATTGTTTTGCACCATGATAAATTCAAAAATCACTAGTCAAGTCACTGTAAGTCAGGACCATCTACACTAAGAGTAAACAATCAAAATTGAAAATAACATAAAGAAAAAGGCATTTACAACCATGTCAAAAATATGAAGTACTCAGGGATAAAACATGCAAAGTTATGCAAGACAAGTATACTCAAAACTACAAAATATTGTTGACAGCACATAAAGAAAGCCTAAATCAATGGGGAGATATATTGTACTGATGGACCAGAAGACTTAACTAACACTTTCAAGATGTAATATATCCCTAAATTGATCCATAGGTTTGATGAAGCCACAATTAAAACCCTAGCAGACTTTTGTACAAATTGACAAGCTTACAATAGACAATTATAAAATTTCTGTGGAAATGCAAAGGAACTACAACAGTTACACACACACATACACAATAATTTGTAGAAAAATAAGAAAAAAGTTGAAGAGCTAACTTTCAAGTCTTAATATTGAGATGTAGAGATTTGGCATAATGGAAAAAATACAAGCCCATAAACAACTACATATAGGTTTTATTGACCCAAAGTCTCCACCAAAAAATTTACATCTAATAAATATTTTGGACAAAGTAGTGGAATATAAAATATCAGTAGCTTTTCTGTACACTAAAAATGAACAAGCTGAGAAAGAAATCAGGAAAACCATCTCATTCATAATGACCTTAAAAAGACTAAATACCTAGGAATAAACTTAACTAAGGAGATGAAAGAACTTCACAATGAAAACTATAAAATAATGAAGAAAGAAATTTAAAAAGACACTAGAAGATGGAAAGATCTCCCATGTTCATGGATTGGCAATAATAATGTTGTAAGAATCACCATCAAGATTCTAATGCCATTCTTCACAGAAGTATAAAGATCAATCCTAAAATTCATTTGGAAGCATAAACAACCAAAGCAACCTTGAGCAAAAAGAGCATGCAAGAGGTATCATAATACATGACTTCAAATTATACTATGGAGCCATAGTAACAAAAACTGCATGGTTCTGGCACAAAAATAGATATATAGATCAATGGAATAGAATAGAATAGAACATGAAGAATTAAGTCTACAGAGCTACAGCCACATGATTTTTGACAAAGGTAACAAAAACATACAACGGAGGAAAGATAGTTTCCAACAAATGGGTTTAGAAGAACCAGATATCCACATATAAAAGACTGAAACTAGACCCCTATCTCTCACCCTGTACAACAATCAATTCAAAATGAATCAACTATCTTAATGTAAGATTAGAAACTGTACAACTGCTATAGGAAAACATAGGGAAGCCCTTAAAGGTATAGGGATAGATAACACTTTTCTGAGTAGAACCCCAATTGCTCAGAAAATAAGAATGAAAATATAAATTAAAAAACAGGATTGTATTAAATTAAAAAGCTGCAGAGTAAAGGAAAAATTACTGGAACCAAAAGAAAACCTACAGAATGGGTGAAAATCTTTGCCAGTTCATCAGATAAAGGATTGGTATCCAGAATATATAAGGAATTCCAAAAAATTAAGTACCAAAAGAATAAATAATCTAATAAATAAATGGGCACATGAATTGAACAGTTTTCAAAAGAAGAAATACAAATGGCTAATAAATATATGAAGAAATGCTGAACATCCTTAGTCATAAAGGAAGTACAAATCAAAACATCACTGAGATTTCAATTCACCCTAGTCAGAATGGCCATCATGAAAAAAACAGACAACAGAAAATACTGGTGAGGATTCAGGGGGAAAAAGGAGACTTATACACTATTGGTTGGTGGGAAAGTAAACTAGTACAACTACTATGGAAATCAATACAGAGGTTCCTTAAAAAACTCAAAGTAGAGCTACCTTATGATCCTGCTGTACCACTCCTGGGCATATATCTGAAGGAATGTAAATCAACATACACTTGAGATATCTGCACACAGTGTTTATTACAGCACTATTCAAGAAAATGTGGTATATATCCACAATGGAGTGTTATTCAGTGTTATGTCATTGGCAGGAAAATGGATGGAACTAGAGATTATCAGGTTAAGTGAAATAAGCCAGATTGAGAAAGAGAAATATTGCATGTTGTCTTCTGTGTGTAGAATCTAGTCCTTAAAAAATGAATGACATGTTTTCTTTGGGGATGGGTACTAATGGGATCGGGGAGGGCAAGAGGAGAGGGTGACGGGAGAGTGAATATGGTTGAAGTACTTTGTACACATGTACGAAACTAGAACAGTGAAACTTGTGAAGATTGTTTTAAAAGTGGTGATGGGATGAGGAGGAGTGGTGGAGTGAATTTGATCAGGGTACATTGTACACATGTATGGAAGCATCACAGTGACGCCTCTTTGTACAACTAATATATGCTAATACAACGTTAAAAATACAAACCATTTGTCAATGATTTTTGACAAATATGCTAAGGAAATTCAATGGAGGAGAAGAAAATCTTTTCAACAAATTATGCTGGAACAATCGGAGCATATTATGCACTACTGCTGTGATCTTATGCCATATACCAAACTAATTCAAAGTAGACCAAAGACTTAAATATAATGCAATAAGGATGTCCAATGAGAACACAGGAAAAGACATTCGTGACTTTGTGTTTGACAAAGATTTCATAAACACTACCCAAAAGCATAAGCTACAAAAGAAAACTACAAGAAAAACTCGGTAAGTAGGACCTTATCAAAAGCAAGAACTTTGAAAGATCATGTTAGGAATATGAAAATGCAGTTCACAGGATGGAAGAAAATATCTTCAAAACTCTTGCCCTACATGTAAGTAACATGAAGAAATCTCACAACTCAATTGTATGTATATAAACAACCCAGTTAAAGGGGGGCAAAAGATTTAAAAAGATGCTTCATCAAAAAAGGGATATGAATGAAAAATACACAAAAAGGTGCTCACCATCACTAGTCATCAGGGAAACACAAATTAAAATTATAATAAGCACCCAATAACATGGCTAAAATTAATAAGACTGACCAAATCAGTTGATGAGAACAGAGTTATTGGAACTCTCGTGGACTGTGTTAATGTAAAATGACACAACTAGCTTGGAAACAATCTGAAAATTTATTAAAAGTGAAGATATATGCCTACAGGCTGGCAGTGTGGTTCAAGTAGTAGAGCACCTACCTAGCAAGCAAGAAGCTATGATTTCAAACCTCATGAACACCAAAAGACAAAACCAAAAACAAAACCTACTATTTGACCCACTGATTCCACTTCTTGGTATTTACTCAAGAGAAATGACAGCATATGTCTGCACAGAAACTTGCACATGGATGTTCCTAGGAGTTTGATGTATAATATTCATCAACAGGTGAAGAGATGAATGAAATATGGTATATCTATACAATGGAATGCTATCAAGAAATTCAAAGGAATGCCTACTGATGCATGCAACCACATGGATTAATCTCAAAATTATGTTGAGTGAAAGAAGCCAGGCAAAAAATACATACTATATATTATGGTTTGGAACTGTACTTCCAATAAGGTTCATGTGTTGAAAGAAGGCTTGGTCCCCAGCTGGTGGCACTATTGAGAGGTGATTGGGTCCTGAGTGCATAAGAGGGAACCCAACAAGGAATCAGCACTAGGGGCAGCTCTTCTTTCAGAGCATCCTCTGGCAGGACTTATCTTCAGACCTTGGCCTCGGGTCTCTTGCCAGCCTTCCTGGAGGTACAGGTACCTATCCTAGGTACCTACTGCATTTTAATATATCCATTTCTGGTTTAACATTGTGAGAGCAGATTTGATTACAATCAAATGCCTTAACCAATACAACCCCTAAGGAGAGAGTGCAAAAATTAAAGATGTGTTTTAGAAAAATAGGAATTTATTTTTTTCTCTCTTTGTCTTTTAAGGGAAAGGATGGGGACAAGAGGTTTCTTAACCAATTTTGCTAGATAAATGATCCATAGCTTAAAAATCATTTGTATACTTTATACTTCACCTGTCTTTGCCTCCCCCCCACCTAAGTTTTCCACTATTGCTTTAAATGGAAATCTTCATTGGGATTAAAGTAGGGTGGAACTCTCTGAATTTTCCATGAAAAACTAGGGCTAGATGAACATAGATATAAATGAACATAAAATAAGTGAACAGAAATGATGGCAAAGTGACACTTTATTGACACTTCCTATCATGTTGTATGTGACAGGCCTGACATAGCAAAGTATTTGTGTGAAGTTGTTAAAAGAAGGGAGAAAGATTAAAAGAGATATTGTGCAGATATGTATGTACAAGGTGATTACCGTATTATTTACTCATTAAATTGAATGAGAGAGTTTGGACTTTGGTGCACCAGACATGGTGAAAGAACATAGGCGTAAGGTGCTCATTGGAAACAAAAAGATTGCATGAAAATTTCACAATGGAAAAAGAGAAGCTCATCTCTGCCTTCTGTGAAGCTCTGATCTGCCAGCTGCCAGGTTTACATATTCCAGCCAGAAGATTAGAGACCAGCTTCTTAGAAAAGACCTATGGATTTGGGCAGTTTCCTTAGGAAAAGTCTGGATTTCTGCTTAATTGTCTGAGAGAAAAATATACTGGCCACCAAGGGCTTCCAGTCAGCTTTTCACTATCTCACTCAAATGCCTATAGACAAAGATTGCCAGACATTTGAAGAAAGCCTCTAACACAGAGCAAAATAACATTAAATAACTGATAGTGAGCAAGCAAATGAATGAACTAAGGAACTCAAAGGGAAACAGAATTAAGAATGAAAAAAATTCTAGAAGATAAAACAGATTGCTGTAATATTTTCTGACAGAAAAAAATTCATAAAACCAGAATAGGACACTTATTTAAAAAAATCAGAAAAGAGCTGTTGGAAATTAAAAGAAAGATGAAATACTTTAAAAATTAATGGAAATTGAGGAGACAAAGTTGAAGGTATACCCCAGAAGACAGAAGAAGACAAAGAAATGCAAAGTTGGAGACCAATGAAAGCAGGCTGGCGATTCAATCTAAGAGGTCAGCAACTTAGTTCAAAAAGACAAAACAGAAAAAGGAACGGTAAAGCTACAAAAGATAAGGAACATTTTTCTTTCTTTTGGTGGTACTAGAGTTTGGATTTAAGGCCTCATGATTTCTAGGCAGGTGCTCTATCACTTGATGCACACCCCCAACCCTTTTTGGCTTTAGTTATTTTTTCATATAGGGTCTCAGGTTTTTTGTTTGAGGCTTGCCTCAGACTGTGATCTTCCTACCTATACCTCCTGTGTAGCTGGGATTACTGGTGAGCACCACCACACCTGGCCCTAAAAAAAGTGTTTCTATGGGCTGGCGGAGTGGCTCAAGTGGAAGAGTGTTTGCCTAGCAAGTATGAGACCCAAAGTTCAAACCCCAGTACATGAAAAAAAAAAAAAAAGAAAGTTTTTTTCTAAGCTGAAGGGCCTAAGTTTGAAATTGCTTGAGTGTCCAGGAAGACAAAGCAAAACAATCTCTCCCCGAGAAAAGCCAAGACTCATATGATAAGACATCCTCTTGAAATTTCAGAACACTGGGAATTAAAGAATGGTACTAAGTGTTTCCCAGGAGAAGAAATGGATCATGAAGTATCAGGAGCTAGAAATGTATTGACACCCCACTCCCTAACTAGAGTTTGAACTCAGGCCTTCGCACTGATGAGGAAGGTGCTGTACTACTTGAGCCACACCTCCAGTCCTTTTTGCTCTGGTGCTCTGGTTATTTTTGAGATAGCCTGGATCATGACTCTCCTATTTTAGGCTTCCTATCATCTCTGGGATGACATGTGTGCACCACCAAACCCAGCTTTTTTCTGTTGAGATGGGTCTTGCAAACTTTTTGCCTGGCCAGCCTTGAACTACAATCCTCATGATCCCAGCCTCCCAAATATAGGTAGGATTACAGGCATGAGCCACTCGTGCCCAGCTTGCATTGAATTTTTAATGGCAACACTGGAAACTAGGAGACAATAGATAAACTAAAAATTCTAAGGAAATACTATTTTATCTTATAATTATTCAAGGGTAAGGAGAGAAGCTATTTCTTTTTTTGGTATGTGAATTTTCAGAAAAATTATTGCTTTCTATGTACCCTTTCCTAGGAAGATATTGTCAGTGTGCGTAAGTAGAGAGGAAAAATGAACCAGAGAGACATACATGTGATACAGGAGATCCAATGCAGAGGATTCAGTGTGGGAGAGCTAAAAATAATAGTTAAGGAGAAATTTCAGTGTCAATGCTGAGGATCACTAGTACAAATCAGAGCAGGGAGATGGAAATTTCCAGCAGGTCGGTCTTTGATAGATAGAATGAACTTGACCATTCAAGTATATGAAAAATGTTGATTAAAAGGATTTTACATTTCTTTTGAAGAGCTAGAAAAGAATCAGATAAAGGGATGTGGAAAAATAAGCAAGCAAGGAAACAAATGAACAAATCAGATGTGATAATTAATCCCAGAAAAAAAATCCAATTTTAGCAGAAAAGAAATGTAGTCATGATTTTCTACTTGACTGATCAAGGTTGAAGACACACAGAAAACTGCCAGAAAGTTTGCTTTGTATCAGCTCAAAGGTTAGTACTGCCCCAGATAACCTCACACACAAAACCTCCTGCCATCCCAAGGAGCTGATAGTCAAGTGTCTTGATTAACTAGACATCTCTGTGAGTAAGCGATCATTTAAAAGTGTAAATTCAACATTTCAAATGTCTTGATGTATGAAAGTATGTGTCAGATGCAAGATAACTTGTATGAAAGTTGGAATGGTCTATAATAATAATAATAATAATAATAATAATACCAACATTCAGTTCGACTCTTACTGAATACTAAGTGCTTTCCTTGGCTTACCTTCCTTGATCCTTATCTGTTAACAGTTCCATTTTACAGAGGATGAAATTTAGATGTAAGAGCTAAGGCAACTTTCCCAGAGTGGTTGGGCTTGGATTAAAATAATGTAGTCACTATAGTTCCATAGCTCAGCTCTTTACTACTCTTCAACCCCACTATAAAATTAAAGAAATACTGCAGGGCATAACAAACAAAGTTTACAAAGTCAATGCAGAAAGAAGGCTGTTCTGCTGAAGGTAGCGGCAGAATGAAGTTGTGTAAAGCTGGATAGGATTCAGGAAGGACAGGAAACTGACATGTTAATCCACTCACAAGGACTGAGAATGGATATGGTTTTGTTAGCAATTGATTTTAACTTAGAGACAGACACCCATAAACTCGTTTACTTGACAGGAGAAGTCCAAGAGCCTTGGCATCCCAATGTGTCTTTTCTTTGAAACTCTCTTTATTCCTTTTATGTCTTCTAAACACCATTTCTTTCTCTTCTCATTCCCCTTAATCATCAGGCTTCATAATACAAGTAGAGAAACTCAGGCCTAGTTTCTTGTCCAAACTTTCCTTCACTTCATATTTGCTCCTGGAAGTCTTGGCAACCAGGCAAGGTGACAGCAACTCAGAGGCAAAGAAGACCTGGTTTCCACAACCACCCCCACCCTCATTAAATATGGTGCAATTCCTACCAAGAGGGTTGGGGGTGGAGGCTGTGTGGGCAAGAGACACAGCTTCCAAATGTTCTTGTAAATATTCATAAAAACATGTCAGTGTTGCTAAACCCACAGCAAACGAGAATCATCCATCCTTCTACACCCTGCATCTTTTTGCTGTTAATCTTTTTGTCCGCCTTGAATTCCTTCCCACAATTGCTTCTCCCTCCATCCTGTGTTTCTGAATTGCTGCCAGCCACCTTAGCCTTTCATGCCAGTCTGTGGTACCCTTTTCAAAGCAGTGGCCCTCTGCTGCCAGCTAGGGATGCGAATGACACACACCAACCTAGGAATGTTGTGTCTTCTCATCTTAGTTCCTTGCTCTTGGGGAACACAACAATTATTCTGCCCAGGAACTGATGGGGATTTCTGAGCGACCTGGCACATCTGAAACATTTTTCTGACTCATTGAGCTGGCATACACTGCCAGATCAGCACTGGCCCTGTTCCACACAGCCTGTCACCAACAGTGGGTGTTGTTGTAAGCACTAGTTTTGATTGTGGCAAGATGGGCTCTCTGACTTTCCTCTTGTTCTGTTGAGTTCAGAAAAGGCATCTGGTCTCCATTCACATTACATTTGACAAGAGTCCAAAACCTAAATGAATGTTGCTAATAAAGAACTGTAAGGAAAAAACATGTTGAGAACTACTGAGTGTATTCAACACATATCAAGTGTTGAAGCAGGGGAGGGGGCGGAGAGTGAGTGCACTGGGTTAGAATCACCATTTGGAGGGTGAGAGTTCTGGGCTCTGTTCCTGGCTTTGTCCATGGACTGTGCCTCAGTTTGCCTTCTTTAAATTGAGAGTACTCAGAAAGTGTTTTCTGATACAGAAGAGACTGCATGTGACTTTGCATATGTTTACCTCCTCTGTTGGTCAATGAAGTTTCAAATGAGCTAGTAGTATTGATTGAACAACCACTCAGGGGGTCAACATCAATGGCTGCCAAGGGGTGACTTTAGCTCCTGCGTAATCTTCACTGGCTCACTCCCTCCAAACCCTTTGATTTAGATAACTGGCATGCTCTTCTCCTTTTGTATTGCACTTGCAATCAATCTCCCATGTCTTTCTCAGGCACTGCTCTTGCATTACAAACTCCATTTTGGTGTCTGCTTCCCAGAGCACCTAACAAGCACAGTAAGAGAGTTTGCTTCTAAATGGGATTGGTTCTGGTAGGCTGAAAAATGCTAAGATGTGAAAACAAATTAAATATCAATGAAGCCCCCAATGGGCAATTATTACTTTATAGGCTATCCTCTAAATACGACCCACCTGCAAAATGTACTAGAGCAACTGAGAAACTTAAATGGATATCTTAATTTTAGAGGAATAGCATCACTATAGCTAATAATCTTCTTTCAGGTAAAGTTTAGTTAACATAAAATAAAACAATTGATTCTAAGTCATCCTGATAAAACCATATTGCCTGTATATGAAACATCACCTTGTGTTTGTTATCTAATATAGAGTGCATATGCCTTGCTCATCAAGAAGCAGTGACACATAAGTAAAAAGCAATATTAACACTGAACATTTTTAAGTCTTTTGTCCAGAGAAAATGCCTATAGTCTTAATTTTTGCTGAAAGGTGTCTACTGGTTAAAACTCTCCAGTTTTAGTCTATTACCTTAAGACCTTACCCAGTTCAAAGTAAGAAAAACTGGGAAAGCAAATAAAAATTGTAAGTAATCGTCATTCTTGGTGGATTGTTCTGTGGTGAATAAGCATGTTTTAAAGCTCATCTCCCTCTTAGGGAATACCCTGAGTCAAGAATTCAGATTGTAATTTGTCATGCAAACGTGTATTATGGAACGTCTGGGATATATAATAAAATAATAAATTATTATTTGGGGGAAGAAGGAGATCCACACTTTGGTCTAACCATGTGCAACCACATCTGAACAAGTCAGGTTTGAAACACAACATTCAGAACAGCCCTCAAATACTCCTGGTGGTAAAAAAGTATCAGTAGAGAAATTGGACACATTGACAAGCTGACTTAGAGGCCAGTAATAAAATCAAGTGCACATGCGTTAACCTCTAGATGTTGGTGCACAGGGAGTGTATACATGTATGTGACAGACAAGGGTCAAAGACCTGAGGCTTGTGGGACCTTTGGTTTTATCAATCAGGAAAGGCAGTTAATAGGAATGTGGAGACATATCAAAGAGGAGAGAAATGAAGAATGTCCAATTTGGATGCAGCAGATCACTTACTTATTCAGCTTTTGAGCCATTATTAATGAGTACTAATTTATACCTAAGCTTGTGGGAGAAGTTGAAGATATAAAGATCAAAAAATGTGTTTAGGACTGGAACCAAACAATATCATATAAGATGAGGATAATTGCTATTATTGAGCTATTCAAAGATTGTGTGGAACTTTGTGGTATCTCCCTTAAGCCTAAATTCCCTTCCAACTTCCACATATCTTCTCTTCATCACAGAAAAATTTCTATATTTACTATTCCCATTTTTAATCTCTCCACTCTTTAGCTCTACCCATTCTGGATTTTGCTCCTACAGCTTTATCAAAATTGCTTTTAAGTCTCCCTACTAAATTCCAAGATAACCTTCTGTTCTTGTTTCTTTGACTTCTTGGCAATATTTGAGACTTTTGGTCTTTTAAAGTACTTTCCTCTTTTGACTTTCTAAGGTGGCACATTTTAGGGACTTTCTTCTACATATACCTTAGATATTGGAGGGCTCCACAGCTCTTTTCCTATTGTCTTTGATCAAGGTAGAGCCTTAAAATATTCATCACACTTTAATGTCATTTCACTGGCTTTCCTGCCACTATGAATTTTGTGAGACCAGGATTATATCACTGTGGTATTTCCAGTGCCTTGCAGGAAGTTTATACTTTAATATTTGCTGAGTGAATGAATAGTTGAGTGAGACTGAGAAGCTAAGGAAGAAAAGGTAGGGGTTTTTCTTGTTTGTTTAGTTTTGGCTTTTTACATACAGATGATTGGGAGGCATTTGAGCAGATTAGTGACATTGTGAGAATTGAGGTCAACTCACTTTAGCAGCAGGGTGAGGACAGATAAGAGGTGAGGGGATTGAGAGCAACTGACATGATAATAGTCTCAGTGAAAAGGATGATGGCTGAAGAGATAAAGCAAAAGACAATGGCTCAAGGCATAAGTGGAAGGCTGAACCAATAAATCCTAAAGATAAATTCATTTCAAGGAGTGAGAGAAGAGAGAAATCTTAGATGCCCTGGATTACTTCACCAGCATGGCAAACACAGGGGAAAATGCAATTTGGAAGACAAATTTGGCTGTGGACCAATGAGTTTTAAGCTCTTCCATGATCCACTATGAGTGAAGAAATCAGATTATATTCTAAATTCTAGGAGTTTAGAGACTCTGTCAGTTTAAATCACATAGCTCATCCTACATGTTGGTGCGTGATAAATTCTTTCGATGGTATTGATGGAATACTACATTGTCAGTCTTGCATTATTGTTCCCTTTAGGGGAACCCTGTCCACAAAGCCTTTGTGTTTATTTACTCACCCTAGTGGGGCTTTATGACCAGGTTGCCCTTTAAATGAACATCATCTATTTTTGCAGATGCTGTTTCAAAATTGATTAGTTCTCTGACCCACCCACTGAAATCCTCCAATCTATTGAAGAAGCCGAATAGGATGTGGATTATAGGGTTTCAGATAACACCAAGTCCCTAGTGAAAGGTATGTTATTTCATTGCTTTGTTCTGCTTTTGGAAAGTGTAGCTGTGTTTTCTTTTCTCTAACTGTATAGGTCACAGCAATTTTTTTTTCCACTGGGAATTACAAGCTATACGGACGATTTCCAGAGTAGAATCACAGTCTTACACAAATGCTAAATACAACTAATCAGGGCCTGGAAGGTAGATAGAGGGTAATTACTAGGTTATATTTGGGTCAGGCCTAAGGTTATTTATGAGATACTATGAGAAAAACAGACTTTTTGATTTTCTGGGGGAGGGGGAAATGAACACATATTTTTATGTGCATTGCAATATATGCTTTAAAATGAATTAAATGTACTTTTGGAATTTATGTACATATGTGTCTGTGTGTATGAGAGTTTAAAGAGCAAAGTGAAACATTATACTGTATTCATAATAAGGTTATTATTCTTGGTAACAAGAAATTGCATAAGTTTATCGAGAATGCCATGACTGGTGTCAGAGCTCACAGAAGAGGATTCTCACCTTTAGTTTAGTATGCTTCCTACTATGGAGTCATTCACTCACTAGTCTTAAGCCTTCACTGTACAGCCGCAACAACAAAATTCATGAAGGGCTGGTGGAGTGGCTCAAGTAGTAAAGTGGCTCAAGTGGTAGAATAACTACCTAGCAGTGCAAAGCCCTGAGTTCAAATCCCAGTTATCACCCCAAAAATTTCATGAAAATAGGAGACATTTAGAGAGGATCTTAGTTCCCATAGCCTGTGTGGTCTTCTGGAGGAGTCTTCCTGACCAATAGGAGGATCAAATGAGAGGAAATAATTCCTTTTTAGGCTTTTTTTTTTTTTTTTGAGTGGTACTGGGGCTTGAACTCAGATATTCAAGCTTTGTGAGGCAGATGCTGTGTTGTTTGAGCCACCCTTCCAACCCTTTTTGCTCTGGTTATTTTGGAGATAGGGTCTTGGTTTTTGCTCAGACTGCCCTGGGCCCCAATCTTCCTATTTTATGCCTCCCACCATAGCAGAGATGATAGGTGTGCCCTTTTTGCATTGATATTGACTCTCACAAACTTCTTTTTTGTACAAACTGACCTGGAATTGTGATCCTCCTGATCTCAGCCTTCCAGTAGCTTGAGATGACAGGCACACGCCACTGGGGTTATTGATTGAGAGGGGCCTCACTAACTTTTTGCCTGGACTGGCCTCAAACCGCAGTCCTCCCCATCTCAGTCTCCCAAGTAGCTGGGATGAAATGAGCTTCCAGCACTGGTTTAAGCTTTTGATTTTTCCCTGGTAGTGGCAGTTGAACTTAGGGCCTCCTGCTTGCTAGGTGGGAGCATTTCCACATGAGCCACTCCCCCAGCCCTGAAGTTATCTCAACGGCCCAATGTAGGATATTTAGAAATCACTGAAGATAGTGAAGGTTATTAGATTAGTGAATTCAAAGAATGGATTGAAAACAAAGGCCATGAAGTCTCCTTCTTCACACATCTTTACATGCCGATGTCCCCTAAACTCTCATTGTTCCAACCACCATTACTATGGAAACAGATTTTTTTCCCACTTATTCTCTCTATCCAGCTCAAACCTTCCTTCTTGAATGCTGGATCCCCAACTTCAAGTGCCTTTGAAATTTATATTTATTTATGTCTAAATGTATAATCATGTCAATATCTCTCTATATCTCAATGTGTTCAAAGTTAATTATCTTCTACCCCAAATCTCTCCCTGCTGCTTCTGAGATTTCCAGTAGGCAGTTGTCCAGTCCTAGGTATTTGCCTCTTTTCTTGTCTCTCCCTCTTTAATAATACCTAAACAGCCACTTCTTGGAATGATTTTGGAAACTGTTTCTTTTATTCCCTTCTACAGTCACTGTCTTAGTTTAGGCCTTCATCATTTCCCCCTTGAATGACTTCAATAATCTTTTAATGGATCTCTTAGCTTCTAGTATTTTCTCATCTTCTCTCTTTAGTCTATTGCTTGACTCTCTACCAGAGAGAGTGTTTTGAAATATAAATCTGGCCATGTTACTCCCTTCCTTAAAACCTGTTAACTTCTACTTCTTACATAAAATAGAGGGCATCTAGCATAAATTCTTTTAACTTACCATCAACTCTATCCATGTGTACACATATTTGCATTATTTTTATCTTTCTTTCAGCCTCCTTATTGTTTTATTATTGTCTTTGTGGTACTGGGGTTTGAACTCAGGGTGTCACACTTGCGAGGCAGGAACTTTACCAGTTGAGCCACTCTTCCAGCCTCAAATTTCTTACTTTTGACCATGGCCAAACTCTGAGTTCAAGATCTGTGTCCCTTTATTCCCTGCTTCTTTGGGTCTCTTGGACCATCATCTACCACTATTCTCTTCATCCTTCATGTCTCTACTTCCTTGCTTCCCTTAATATATGGACATATCTATGTTTCTATGATTTTAACAGCAAAAATTATTTCTCAGGTGCAACAAGGCTAAAATAGAACTCACCATTTCCTTACACTGTCTGCAGTTAACCACTTTCATTATTCAAAACATAGGTTAGGTTGTACTCCGCATCTGCACTTTGCGTTATTACATAATCTTACATATTCATCTATCCAAAATTTCACAGGTCATAATGAACTATTTTCTTGTCTGTCTTCTCTATAACTGTGACCTTCTTGAGCGTAGAAGCTGTACCAGAAATTCATTAACTAATGAGTGTAAATTTCAAATCATAAGCTCAGGCTGAATCTACTTATTTTTCTAAAAAGCTTTATTTTAGGCTTCCCTTTTGTTGGAAATGAAATTCAATCAGTTTGGATTTCCTACATTGCCACCTCCCCACTCCTCCAGGGCTGTATGTAAGCTCCTTACAGGAGTACTGGTGGTGATAAGGCTGGGTGTAGGATATGTTTCATTCAGAAGCTGCCCAGGCTGGCATCACTGAGAACCCTAATCCCTCCTGGGTTCCATTCTTTGGTCATTCAAATGGCTTATACCCTGCTGATCCAGACTCAGTCACAAGAGTCTTTGGCTCTCACAACTACATCTACATGTAACTGGGCTTTCTCTTGTTCTTTTCACCTTGACATCAGAATAGGGATCAAGCAGAGAGCAGTACTCCTCAGAAGATACAAATGTCTTAGTTCTCTTTCTTTTACTTTCTCTGCCTCAGGGAATCAGCTTTTAGATAAAATTGGCTTTGACTTTGCCTTCCGAATCATTTTGTGCTCTGAATATTTCAGGACTTAGGGTTTTAAAACCTCCAATCCTACATTATCAATTTTGAGGCTTTCTACTTTAAGAAATAGGAAACTTAACTACAAAGTAGCCTCCATAATAAAAAGAATTAATGACCTCATACAAAAGGCTTGGAGATAGGGAGTAATTCTTGCACTGGCTGGTAATAGGAATGCCAGTCATGATTCAGGCTTTTTGCTTCTCTCCACTCCTCTATCCTTGATATATTGGCTTAGTTTCCAAACTTGTTTCCTCATGGTCTCAAGATGACTGCTCCCCTCTTATCATTAGAGAGGGCTATCTATCATAGTATACTTTTAGAACAAGAAAGTAAGACATTGCAAGATCAATTGTGGTAGTATGTAAAAATGTTTTTAACCTTAGCAATAGGAAAATTAAATGACCAGGGCAACTTTACAATATAACATGATATTCACAGAATGTATCTATATTTGTCCACTTGGCAGTTGTGCATGAAGGGTGTTATTAAGTTGGCATACATAAAATATCTACAAGATATACATATTCATCAACTGCTGTGTATATATATGTGTGTGTGTGTGTGTGTGTGTGTGTATGTAACATACAATAGTCCATAAATTCACTAAAGAAAAATAAAAAAAGAACTTGTCCAAGATGTAAATCTAAAGCCTAACATTAGAAACTCATTCTTATGTGAAGATTAGAATGTTATGGTTATTACACAGATTTTCTGGTGAAACCTGGTCAACTTACTTTGCTTATGATAAGCTTGTCTGGGTTTTGCTTACTTACAAAGGACTTTATTTCCATTTCTTAAGTCATCCTCCTAGACCCATCTTTACCTTTCTGGTAATCAATCCATAGTCTGCCAAGCCAGGTCCAGTAGCAGCCAAGATTGAAGGCATCTGGTCTCTTCTCATAATCACATCGAATCCCTGGATAGCTATAGCTTTTACTCCAGAAGGAGGAAATTGTTTATATCTGGCTCTTATCCTTCTTTAGTTTGCATTATAACCAGAAAATTATGCATTCTTGAGTTGAACCAACTCACAAAATAACGAATGAGTAATGATACTTGGCTCTTGTTTTTCTTTTTTAATTTTAAAGGACATAATGTGTGTTAGCTCAGAGAATGTCAGTTTGCTGATTCAAATTTGGCCATGTGGTTGAATCCAGCTGCCCTTTATAACTCTACTTTCTATATATTTCAGATTTCTTTCGCATTCTAAATAGCATCAATGAATGCATTTTCAAGGCCAAAATTGAAATTCCTGCTTGGATTCTCGTTGAGTCTCTTCTAGCATCAGAACAAGCTTCTGTAGGCCGTGACCTTTTCCCCTGCCACACTATAAGAGTTTAAAATCCGGGGCATGCAAGACTCCTGCATGTTACCTGCCGATAAGATTGTCTAGCTGAGAATGAACCCAAGTGCATGCATTTTTATAATGCTTCAAAAATGAGCTCCTAATATTATCCTTCATCAATCATCTACTTATTATTTATTAGATTTCTATAGTACCTTTTCTACAAAGAGCTCCATGTATCTTAAACATATGTTACAATGCAATTTAAATAGGTGTTACCAAATTTAGCATTAAATATGAGAAATACTGTTAAAATTATGAATTTTAACAGTAAATTACTGACAAAAAATGAGAGGAAATTTCAACATCATTTAAAACTTACACACACACACACACACACACACACACACACACACACACACATACATTTTCTTTACAGGCCCGTTATCCCTGTCAGAACCTCTCTTCAAACAAAATTGTAGGGTTAGCTTTGAAACAGTGAAAGTTACCTATAAATATGGGCACTTAACTGGTATTTGAAATATTGTGCAGTTTTTGTGTTTGCAAAGGTTCTAATGTTTCCTTTGATTTCTAGAAATATAACAACAGCCACTTCCATCTAAATGTCAAGTGACAAGCCCAATAGGCCTTGGATGTTTATTTGATTGGACTTACATGGGCTCCCAACTCTTTTGCAGTTAATATGTTACTTATTTCCTTTCCGTTTTGCATCAGTGTTGAAGTAAGACTGAGCACAAGGTAGCTGTCAGCAATGCCCTCCTGTCTGTTTGACAGCAGAGAGGGAGGAGAGCTAGCGGGTGATGAAAGCAATAATAGAGAGAATAAACACATTATAATCTTTAAGTTAGAGGTAATTCAGAAAGTCAGAGGCAGGCAGTGCCTTCTAATTTAGAGACATTTTCTCTTTCTTTTCCATAAAATACTACTCCTTCCCCAAACTACAACAATAATAAAAAGAAACCCCACAATCAAAGAACCAACTCCGACCTCTCCATCCTAGATATCCCAAATTGTGGGCTTCAGTTGCATTTGGCCCTTTTCTTTTCTTCTTTCTCCTTTTTACTTGGGGGGATTGCTTTCAGCTGGAGCAGTCTTCATTCCACATGAGCTTTGAAATCATATCCCTGGATCTGTATAGAACGGCAGTAGTTCAAGGTATTAGTAGCAGCCTTCCATGGTAATGCTGTCATTAGGTCATTATGACTATTCTAAGGTTCTGCCTGTGAGCATGGCTGAACTTTACATTTGGAAATAAAATCCTCCCGGGATACCACAAAGCTGCAGGCTGGCCTTGCCCCTTGTCACAGGCCGTTAGGATTGGCTGCCCTACCTCTGTCTTGTGTTACGCAGGAATAAGTCCTGCCGTGTTTGTTTCACATAAGAACCCCTTCAATTTGTTTATAATGATCTGAATGATATTATTAGGTGAACAAAGCCACTCAATGGTGACATTTATTAACCAGTCATATCATCTGTGTTTAAATCTCATATTACATTTCAGGGAAATTGTGTGAACCTAACTCCAGCATAACTTTTCTTTGGGGAGCATTGCTTTGTATTGAGTTTGAAATAAAATAGAGCATAGAAAGCAGATTTTATTTCCAGGACAGCATTTCACTTAAGAGGTTTAGACTGAGCCAGATTATATATAGAGGCCTGCCGAAAGGGGACTCCTCAACCTAGCCCTGGCTGTATGTCTGTCAGCTTGAGCTGGGGGGGCACAGCCTTTTCTAAAGATGGATTTGGAAATTGGAATGAGCTGAGCTGTGGATGGAGAGCAGAGGTGTCAGGGAATGAAAGGAGGAAAGCCATGTGTACAAAAATGGAGTCTTTGTGTGTGTGGGGGTTGGGAGGGCAGTGGATATATGACCATAAGGATGAGTGTCATGTGTTCAGCAATGCTCACTCTCTGGGAAGAGGCCTGCGGTGAGTGACAGTGGCTAGGTATGTGATGAACTGGAACACAGAGACATTAGAACATGATTGAAAAATGATAGCCTGTTTACGTGAAAGCAAGGAGGGCGAATATGTGTGCACTATTGTTTTTATTGTGCTAGGTGAGGGTACATTGTAGCATTTACAAAGGTTCTTAAAATATATCAAATACATCATACTTGAATTCACCCCCTCCACCATTCTCCTTTATTATCCAATCTTCCCCCATTCCTGGAGCAGTTTCAAGCACTATTTTTGAATGACAATAGAAGGATGTGCTTTAAGAATTATTTGTATTGCACATCTTAAATATTAAATAAGAGTAGAAAAACAGTCTAATGAACCCTCATACCTATCATTCAGCTTTACCCATGATGATAAACTCAAGGTCAATCTTGTTTCATATTTACTTCTCCTTTTCCATATTGCTGCTGCGTTATTTTGAAGCGAATCCAAGATACTGCATCTTCACATTTATAGTTACTTTTGTATGAATCTATTAAAGATAAATCTTTAAAAATCATAATCATAGTACTATTATCATGCTTATAAAAATTAATAATTCCTTAATATCATCACCTATTTAGTCAGCACCCACATTTCTCTGATTGTCTCATTGTTTTATTAGTTGGTTGTTTCAAATCACAACATCAGCAGGGTCCTCAGATCACATTTTGCTGTTATGTCTCTTTTAATTCTAAGTTCTCCCTCCATTTCTCTTTTTTTTTCACCTTGAGGAGTTTATTTGTTGACAAAAATTAGGTTATTTTCTCTATAGTTTCCTCACATTTTGGATTTTGTTGATTGCATCTTTTTTTTTAAGGTTTTATGTGAACTAGTAGTTAGATTTAGAGTCTTGATCTGATTCAGTTTGATTATCTGGCAAGAACACTTCATAAGTGATAGGATGTTCTTACATCAAGAGGCACATGATGTCTGGCTGTCTCTATTTTGGGGGATGCTAGCAGACACTGATGCTTAATGCCTAGATCCATGATTTCATTATAGGTTTGCAATATGGGGTTTTCTTCATTTCTTTGCTGGAATATGTGTATATAGAGAAAATTCTTTTGACAGCTATTAAATCTCCCTGGGGGCACAGTGCATGTAATGAGAAACAGGTTAAATGCTTGATTATTTCTACTTAGACCGTCTCTTAATATTCTCTAAGATGAATGAGATTCATTCTTTCTAGGACTATATGAATGTGGGGACTTTCATATTTGACTTTAATCTGCAGAATGATTTTCTAGTGCTCACATTGTTCCATCTTTGGCTAGTGGGAGTCCTTTCAAGTTGGCTCTTAAGTCCTTTGACAGAGTAGCCTGTGATAGCTTTCTTGCCTTTTGGCCTAACTACATGTCCTTGGCTCAACTTGTTCATTTCCTATGTAACTCCTGGCATCAACAATCAAATCAAACATTTCTTTAAGACACTGGCTCCATTTAGAAGGCAATGGGAACTGTGAGTGTTTAACAGTTTGCATGGGTGGGAGTGGTATGTATTTTTTGTATTGGGCCAAGCAAATATTTTTGAAGTACATCGTGTTTGTTCAAATCACATCCATTCAATGGTGGTATTTACAAGTGTAGCAGAATTCATGGTTTAGCAAGGAACAGAAATATGGCCCAAGTTGACATGCAAAATAAGGAGATTTCTTCTTTTTCTTCTCTTTATTTGATAACTGAAAAGTCCATGGTTAAGACTGAGTTAAATTAGGTTTCCAGTGTCTTTCTGCCTGTACTATGCCCTTATTAATGTTGGCTTCATCCTAAAACTAGCTGTCTTCATGGCCCTGACAATTGCTACTTGCTCCCAGGATGCCATTTTTCCACATTTACAACCAGAAGCAAAGGGCACCTTTGTATATTCCTTCCCAGAAATAATCCTGAGATTTTCTCTGAATGGGGATGTTTTCTTAGGCAGTGTGCTCAAGGCAGAGCCCATCATTTGGTCATTGTATGAAATGTGCTGACTGGTCCAAGCTACATTACGTGTTTTGCTCCTGGGGTTGGAGTTAAAAGCTCCAGGGTCTTCAAATGGAAGTTGGGCTGTTGGAAAGTGGGAGATGGGAAGGGAGGAAGTAGATACTAGAGAAAGACCAACAAATACCCACTATTACAATGTAGCTTTGATTCTTTCATCTATCCCATCTATTGATTCAGTTCTTCATGGCAAACTAGGCACTATTTTGAACCTTAGGGTGGCAAAGAGGAGTGAAAAAAAGTCTCTAGTCTGAAGGAATTAATAGTCCAATAGAGATAGGCATATTATCCTTCTAAAACCCTGGAGAGAAAACTTTATAAGGTATAATAGGGTCCTAGGAAGGAAGTAATGACTTCTAATTGGAAATACATTTATAATATAATGATTTCATAATCATTTTATGATAGGTTTATTGCTTTCTTTGGGACCTATATTGGCAGACTCAGCATTATGAAAATAATACCTCTCAAAGATGGGTTTATCCAGAAAATTCTTTCCTGTCTTCAGCATAAAGGTATCAGTAATATAAGAAATGATCTCTAGGGTTTTTTTTTCCATTTGTCCAGAAGAGACAGCATATTAATATTCTTCCAGAAAAAAAACCTTTGTTGTGAGTACAAAGTTGTTTTATCTTTCTAAGTAGCTCATATACCATCAGAAAATTACATATTTTTAACTTAAAGAGAAATCAAGATGTCAAATCAGGATTGCTGTTTTGGGCTGAGTATAAATTTGAGTGCAGTGCTTTAGATTACAATACCAAACTTCTCTTCCACAGGATTTACAAGCGAGCAGAATTTGTAAGTATAGATCTCTGAAATGCTCGCTAAGCAAAACTCATCTTAAGGAGCAAAATGTGTCTCCTGCAGAGAAGTACTCACAGCAGAGTCTCTAGGTGTAGGGAAGGTATGATAAGAAGAATATCATTAATTGAAAAATAAAATTTAGAATAGCATGATCCACATTGGTACAGATGGCATGGCAAGGAGGTCCTTCACTAATTTAAAATCAAATATACCTTAATTTTTTTTACTAAATAGCATTATGAAAAGCTCTAAGGATGGTTACTTTTTCTGTTTTGTCATCTGTGTAAGAATCTAATAACAAATTACAATCACAACTTAGTGTATAAAGTAACAACTTTATCTTTTAAGCCCATGGAGTGTCACCTAATTATATTTTAATCATTAAAGTGATCCATGCATTTCTTTCTCAACCTATTCTTCATCATTAAAACGGTTGGTACTTCTTAATTGACCATAGCCTGCATTAGTCTCCATTCACATTTGCGATTTATTAACAGTGTCTTAAAGACCTCCCACATTGTTACAGAGGGCTTATTGTGGTCAAGTTCGTGCTTGAAAATGCCCTGGTTTGGTGGAGGAGGGGAAACAAACAAAGCCAATAACCTCAAACCCAAACCTAACCATCTGTGCTATTTGATGGGGCGTTCCTGACTCTGAGCATTAGTCCTAGCTGAGAGTTACCACAGAGTGCAATTGTTTATGCTGCACCACAGTGTAACGCAGACAATACCACACAATCAAAGCCTTCACACTCAAACAGACATCACACTCTGTAATTATATTTGTCTGACAGATTATTATAATTGTACATGGCAGGTAGTGTAAAGCAGCTCCTTTTTACAGCCTAAATAATGTGGCATATTCTGCATACTTTAAATCAACCTTGCAGAAGGTAAATTATGAAAGCTAAATGCACGTTGAGTGTTTTTATTTACTCTTTCAGTTAGCATCTTATGTGGTGCTAGACAGCAAAAGAGCATTACCTTATTTTGCCTGGTACTATTTCACTTAACACTTTATTGTGCAAAGTTCCTTTCTGGCTGACAGCATCTTTTATTTTGGCATGCTCAGGGCAACACTAGCAGTGATTATATGTAATGCTCTCCCTCATGCTCAAACTGACCAGATTAGACTCTGCTGAGTATATAAGGAAAAAGTGCATTTCTTTCTTCTTCTTCTTTTTTTTTTAAGAAACAAATTACAAATCTGACTCTATGATTTTGTTTCTTTAACAAAAGAATAAGACAACTTGGGGAAATAGCTATTTAATTGTTTGCAGAATTTAAGAACTCTCTGATAGCCGAAGAGATGTATCTGGCAGTAGACTCTTCTAGTGCTTGCCATCCCTGATTTTCCTTCCTCCCTCGCACATGGGAGCATTACACTTATCCACTACTTTGCACTTAGAAGGGACCATGATGACTAGTTTTTGCACTTGATTATGGGTGCAAGTGACAGATATCAATTCTGGTACTAATATGAACTTAAAAATGTGAGACTCTTTAGTACACTCCTCTTTCTTTTCTTTTTTTCCCTTTTTCTTTTATTATTCATATGTGCATACAAGGCTTGGTTCATTTCTCCCCCCTGCCCCCACCCCCTCCCTTACCACCCACTCCACCCCCTCCCTCTCCCCCCCTCAATACCCAGCAGAAACTATTTTGCCCTTATTTCTAATTTTGTTGTAGAGAGAGTACTCTACACTCCTCTTTCTTGCTGGTGACCAAGATGTTCCAGAAGATGGCACTTCCATCAGCTCCAGTTCCTGAGTGACTCTGTTAGGTGGCTTCAGATATAGTAAGCAAATGAGAAATAAATTGTGTTAAACTACCAAATCTGGAGCTTAGTTTGTTAATTCAACATAATTTAGCTTATTCTCTCTGATATATGATTCTCAAAGATTTGAGTTACCTATGGTGGCCATATTTACTTCTATTTATGAATTTTATATCAATGTGTCATAGCTTATACACTATGATTCTTCTGTTCCAAATATATGGACATGATAAGACTTGAGTTCAGACATGAAGGATAAATTCAGAGTCATAATATCTACGTAATGCATATTCAAAGGAGAAATAGAGAGGGAAATGAATCAAGAAAATATTAAAAACAAAATTTCCCTGGAATGAAAAAGAGCCTCTGGTGTGACATGGGAATGGGTAGATATATGACAAAATAATAAATATATATGTGTGTGTATGTATATAATAAAATAATAAAGCTACCATGTATTGAGTACTTAACAAGTACCATTATAGGTTTTTAAAAAATATACTTCATGGATAATTTTCATGAAAACTTACAAAATGAGATGATTCAGGTTAAAGCAGGTAAGTAATTCCCCAAATCCACATGGGAGCACTGTTCAAACCAGTCCCATTTCGCTCCATACTTGTTCTATTTCACTCTACTGACTCATGTTAATTCCATGAAATGGTGAAATGCATTGCAAAGTAAAAATATAAAAGTTAAATATAAAACGATTTTTATATTTTCCAATACTGACTAGTGTTCTATTTATTTATTGGCTGGATTGCTAGGTAGGATTAGGTGTTGCATGAAGTTACTCTTCAATGGCAAAGCACCAAGTCTTCAGAAACTGTTATTCTAGGAAGGCATGAAACAGGCATAAATGCTATATTCAAATAAAATCATTGATGTTTGAAATGATCAATCCAACTGTGAAGTTTTGTCAGGTATGTCCATGAATTTCTTGACATACTCTTAGGATTGAGATCTGTTGTGATTTCTGTTGTTACGGTTTCTTTCTGATCTGGTCATGAGGTCTCTTAACAGTGACCAAGAAAGTCATGCAAAGAGAACCTTGACCTGTGTGGGTGGGTATGGGCAGAATCAGGTTAAGATTTGTAATTTAGTTGAGAAATCATGAGGTGTGAAAACAAAGTATATGAAAGAGTTTACAAATTCCTGTCTGGGGACCTATCCATGACAGCTGCTACTGAAGCCCTTTTCAACATTTTCCTGATGTTTCCAATTTTTCTTACTTGGATAACATGGTGGAGTTCTAAAAATAACTTTACTGCTAATTCATTCACATAGACTTCTGTACCCCCAAACTGTAGCTGAGATAAAAATAAAATTCCTCTTTCTACACTTTGCCCCCATTTTTTTTTTTTTGAGACAAGTTCTTTCTATGTAGCCTAGACAGGCCTTGAACTGAAAATCTTCCTTACGCAGCATTCTGAGTGCTGGGATTGCAGATGTGACACCACTACACCTGGCCCTCTTTGTGTACATGACTTTCTCAATTCGTACCATTTGTCCAAAACTGCTAAATTCTCTTTTATGATGGGGTCCTTGGCCTCACCCTTAATTGAAATTGGTCCACAGGCAGCTGGTACCTTGGCCTTAATCCTAGCTAGAAGAGATAATGCAGGCCAATCACATTCATTTCTTTTCTTTCTTCTCTTCCTTTCCTTCCTTTTCTCTTCCTTTCCTTCTTTTTCTCTTCCTTTCCTTCCTTCCTTTCTGGGTTTGAACTATAATTCATGGCTTTTCACTTGCTAGGCAGATGCTCTATGACCTGCCATGCCCCCAGCCCTTTTTGCCTTTGGTATTTTTTTAGATAGGGTCTCCATGCCCAGGCCAGTCTGGATCATGATCCTCCTATTTACCCTTCCCATGTAGGTGAGATGACAGGTGTGCCATCACACCTAACTTTTTATTGGTTGGGATGGGATATCATGAACTTTTTGCATGCCTTTTCCCAATCGTATTCTTATGTAGGAGTTGAGGATCAGATGATAAAAAAATTGAACTAGTAATTATGATAACAAAAGAGGAAAAATTTATCTACATCTTTGCTTTTTGTTGAGAAGCAAGTACTATAAACTTCATCTAGAAACTTCCTGTAATGTGGGAATTATTGGACTGTTATAAAGTCAGGGATATTCTTACCGACAGCTGGAAGCTTTGAGATGGAGCAAAAATGTTCCATGGAATATATAGCAGCAATTTAACATTCTGTGAGGCATTAGATCCTTATAAAGACAATCTTTATTGCTTTGGGACATGCAATCTGCTAAAATATTACTAGAGCCAGCGAAACAACCTTTAAAGTCAGCCAGGAAAAGATATGAGCAGACACTCGGGTCTGTGACTTTTGGTAGAAAATGAACAATCTGGTAGCAGGTAAGTATACGTATGGTTTATATATTTCCTTTTTTTTCTTGATGGTTTAAAATTTTGACTTTGACCCAAGTGTAGAGATTTTTATTTTATTTATTTTTATTTTTGTGACTGACCCATGAAAACATAAAGATGGTACATATCAATGGGCTGCCATTGTATGCCATTTAAATCAGGTAATCTGGCCCCTCAAACATCTACCATTTCTTTATGGCAAAAACATTTGAAATCCGCTCTTCTAGCTGTTCAAGATCTACAATGCATAGATGCTATTTGCAGTCAACCTACTGTGCAGTACCACACCAAGTCTTCTTGCTCCCATCTAACTGTAACTTGGTACACAGTGATGAGCTTCTCTCCATCCCCCTTCTCCCTGCTCGTCCCAGCCTCAGGTAACCACCATTCTACTCCCAACTTCTGTGAGATTGACTTTTTTTTTATATTTCCAAGTGTATATATCATAATACAGATGAACTTGTAGAAAAACCATTTATTAAGGTTAGAAGTTAGAGACAGGTACTTTTTACATGTGTTTGATTCAGATACATTTTATTGCCTTCTTTAAAAATTATTATCTGCACAATTGGAGAAAAATCAACAATTCCTCACATTTGGTTTGATAATCATCAAACAAAATTTGATATTCATAGTTGTGGGAAGATTGTACTGGATCAAGGACCAGAAAATCAGGGTTCTGTATTCAGTGCTGTATTAATTCATTTACTTGTCTGTCTCTCATCAGGATGACTGGATATAAATCCCACCCCTGTCTCTTCCTAACTTGGAGATTTTAAGCATGTTACCCAGTCTCTGTTTCCTCATTTATAAAATATCATCTGTCAAATGGGTTTGTTGAAAGTATTAGATATACAAATATATTTAGAACACTACCTGGCACCAATAAGGTTTGGGCTATGGATAGGGGACTGGGGTGAAGCAAGAGAGGCACTAAGAGTGAAAAAACTTAAGGAGGCATTTGCACAACCCTGAAAGTGAAGGCCTCCTTGAATTTTGTTCCTTCAGTGCTTCAGTCTCACTCTAGTCTTGGTCTTTTGAGTTATTATTGTGCATTAATTTATGTATATTTTATTGTGAAAAGGAATAAGTAAGGCTTTGGTATGCACACAAAAGCCCTGATGAGTTGCTCTGAGAATCACATAAGAGAATCCACATAAAGAGCTTAGCATACAATAAATATGAGCTTTGAAACCAGGACAGACTGATGGACTAGGTAACCTCTAATGTCACCTCCCAACTCTAAAAACCAGTCTTCTGAGTTACACCTAACTAGCTAAAATGTTGTAATTACCAATAACACCCTTGAAGAGAGGTGGCACCAACAGGCAGCACTGTGACTTGGAGGGGTGGGATCATTATAGAACAGAGAGAAAACATGTTCTCAGTCTTTAGAGGCTCACAATAAGGCTGAAAAAAGGCAGGTGAACAAGCAAAGCAGATTCTCATACATATGTAACAATACTATGTATATCCAAATACTCTTTCCATGGGGAATGGCATGCTGTTGAGATGGAACTCTTTGGAAAGCTGCTTTTCCGTCCAACCAGTCCCAGAGGATTCTGAGGCCAGCTCTGAATATTCTTTGAAGTACTCAAGGAGGAGGCCATTGTTTAGTCTGATGGGAGTTTGGGAGAGTGTTTGAAGGCTGTGGAAGAGAATGAATGGAGTGTTAGGTTTAGAGCTGAATCAGTGAAGTCTGAGACAGTAAAGGTGGACATGTAGTAAAGTGAAGTGAGGGGAAAAGGAATAAAGGCTTCCATGAAGCTACAGGGGGAAGTATTAGATGGATCTTGATTGACAGGTCCTAAAACTTCATGATGGAAGTTATAGGATCCTTAAAGATTATTAATATTAACTGTTCATTTGCTCATCTTATTTATTGACATGTTCAAGAGGCTCCTATTGCATTATTTATACCTAAGGGTCACAGAAGTACAAAACTGCAGAAATCCCTGGGGATTTGGCCCCGACTGATACAATTCTTTTTGTCAAGAGAGATTCATTAGAATTTCTTATTATCAATTAATTGGCCAACAATCTAAAACAGTTCTGCATACTGGTCAAAAGTAGACTGACACTTTTATATAACATAAATCAAGTTCTGCTTCTGATATTTAAAAAAAATTTAGGAAATGCATAGGTATTTCCTTGTGTCTTTGAGGACATATCCTGTGTAGATGATGAAATATGTCTGTCTTGGCTTATTGCAAGTTATTCAGTGGCTGCTGGATAACTATCTGTTAAATGAATCAACAAATAAATGAGAATTTTCTCTGGTAGGTAGATTTAACTGTACAGTGTTTCTTAACCATGTGTATTATTTTGTATTTTGTATTTCTTTTAAGCACAAATGTATGTGAAATGCTCCTATAGAATTATGGAAGAAAAACTGTTAATTGATACAGATGAAATGATTTTTATGGGTTTTATGTTGAGGCAAAAGGAGTGTGTTATAATTCATCCTTCAAATTAAATAGTAGTAAATGGGAATATTTGAGTCAGTAAATCCATGAGTCAGGGGTTTTAAGAGAACTGCAATGTCTTGTCTGGTTGGTATTCAGAAAAAAAATTGCTATAGTAAAAATTTATTACCATCTTAATTAGGTTGGGGAGGCACCTAAATGTCTAACCATAGCAGCACAGTATTTCTTAATGGAGTTCTATATAGCTATTCAAGTGTTACCAAAGTTGAAGAATATTTAATCACATGGGAAGATGTTTACAAGACATTAAGTGAAAAACAAATTAAAATTAGAGCTTTAAAGATTGAACTGTTAAAATATGCATAGAAGCCTGGAATAAGTTCTATAATCAGTAACAAGGGTCATTTCTGAGATAGAATCAGATTTCTTCATGCGTGTGTGTGTGCTGTGAATTATGTTTTTATAATGGTCCCATATGTTTAAAAATGCTATTGAAATATTTCATAAAGAAGCAAACTTATAGAACCTCCTGAGGTTGGACATACTGCCCTTTCTTGTTTCCGGTTTGAACTTAGTGTCAACCTCCAGCTACCTTTGAACTTGGATTTAACTATATGGATGGTTCTCCTTCTTGCTTGTGCAAGGATTCAGTGTTTTTTTGTTTGTTTTTGAGTCAGGGTCTTACTATGCAACCCAGACTGGCCTTGAACTCATGATCCTCCTGCCTTGGCCTCCTGAGTTCAAGTCTGTTTTAATACAAACATAGTCTACTAAGCCCTGGATTTTACTTCAAAACCAGATTTATGAACTAGATACTATATCTATTTTTTGTTATCTGAGCATAATTTTGATTACCAGGAATATTCATGACTATAGTTGCCCCACACTGCTTAAGGCCTTCAATAGGACAAGGGTAGTTTCTTGAATAATAAGGTCACATGATCTGTGAAGTCCTTAATGATGGCTCGGATAAAAGACAGAAAGGTCAGAAGAAGGCTATTATAACAGTTCATTTCAGAACTGACCAGGGCCTGTAGAAAGGGTCAAATTAGGCTACTTAGCATTTTAAAGAAAATGATTTGATTTGTTTGCTTAATACATTGTTAAGTATCACTGTCAACACATATAGTGTTTTAACATTATGAGCTTATTAAAATAGTAAATCTGCAGAGAACATTCAAATCTTCATATAATTATGCTTGAACCTAATGCACAAGTGAAAATAGGCGATGGTAATAACATCAGACAACACTGGAGACAATTTCTCAGCCTGAAGGTACAAAAAAAACCATTACTGATTGCCCAAGCTTAGTGCCAGCTTCTTTTATCTGTCTGCTTGCTGTTTTTCATTCAAGTTATAACACCTTTTCCTGCAAGATAAATTAACAGGTTTTTTTTTTTTGTCTAGTTTTAAGTTTAGATCCTTCGAAAAGCTTAACATAAAGTAGAGTCATTAGGTTTTGGTAAGAGGCCAAATTTAGGCAAAGCAGATACAAAAATACTTCATGTAAAATAAAAATCAAATACGGGATGTATGCTCAGAGCTGCCTGATTGCTGTGTTTCTGAGGGCCTGCAGGTTTGTTTTAATTTCTTTCTGCATTCATGAATCCTGTGCTCATTTTTTTTTTTTTGGAGTCCTTTCTCTTTCTGTGTGTGGGGGTTATATTTTGATTTCATTTCCCCTTCCTGGTTCTTTTTTTAATGAGAAATGAGGGTTTTTTTCCTTATAACTCATTAGGATATATTTTTGAAAAGTTTAAAAGTGTCCTTTATTCTTCAATCATCATTAATTGATCTATGACAGAAGTTACATCTTCTTGATCTTGAAGGGGTATAGGTGAGCATCTTGGTTTGAAGGTAGAAAAGTGAGAACATGAGAAAAGAAAGTTGGGGAGTAATGACCAACTACAGAATCTCATTTTGAGGCCTGCAAAACACCACACAGCCATGACTTGTGAACAGGTATTGTTAAAATATATCTAGGAAGAGGAGGCAAGTTTAAATCTCAGTGAAGGATGCTATAGTAGTTTTCCTAACAATATGGTTGGACATGCTACAATTTCCCCAAGAGATCCATCTATGAAACAACACCATTATTAAATATCTGCTGTGTTCAGTCACTGAGGATACGTATATGAAAGCAAGATGCATGGCCCTGCTTTCAATCCAGATTCACTAATACCATACTATTACAGAGGACTCTACAGGATTATCAATTTGATCCTCATAATAATCCTAAGATATAGTTAAAGCAGATATGATCATTTTCAATTCTTAGATGATAAAATTGGTCTCAGAGAGGGCAAGTTATTTAGAACCATACAGCTAGTAAGTGGCAGAGTTGGGACCTGATGTCCAATTACCTGCTAGCTTAATGCTTCTCACCTGCAGAGGTGTGGAAGTTAGAGTCACTGAGAGAACATTTTTAAGTAGTCATTGGTGTGCCTTCATGTGTTCTGGCAGGTACTCTTAGGGTTTAAATGCCTCCCCTCCCCTCGACACGTAGTAGGTCATCTGGGGATGCAAAGTGAGGTGGTGGAAGGCCATCTCATAAATAAAATGCTTAAATATGTATAGATGCATATCTCAGGTGCTTCTGACATTCCTGCTCCGACCCTCTTACTTGACTCTTTGCTTTAAAAACAACCTAAGGCTGGGTACGATTAGTTCCACTTGGGTAAGAGATAAGAAGCATGCTACGGATTCAGGGATCAGAACTGTCATTTCTAACTCAGGTTGTCAGGAAAGTATTTAATTAAATTAATTAATTTATTTTAGTTTAATTTTTTTTGGCAGTACTGGGGGATCTAACTCAGGGTGAAAGTGCTCTACTACTTGAGCTGCACCCCAGTCCTTTTCCTTTCTAAGGAAAAGTTTGTTTTTAGGCAGGTTCTCATGTTTTTTCCTAGACTGGCCTCAGACTATGAGCCTTCTATCTCTACCTGTCAAGTAATAGGATTACAGGAATGTAACCCATGCCTGGTCTAAGAAAGTACTTTAGAATAGCCTGGACCTGGGTAAGAGAAAAGTATGACTCGGGGAATTTTTAAGACTAAGTACTGAGATCCTTAACCATGTCTCTCTTCAGAGTGATGACCCTGGCCTGATGTTTGTCTTTAGGCAAATTTCACAATCCTTCTGGGATTTGCTTTTCTTATTGATGAAAATGAGATAATAATACCCAACTCATTAGGAGGTTGTGGGATTAAAAGAAGAACAGATATAAGTGTTTAGTTTCGTGCCCTCAACAAAGGAGGAATTCTTCTCCATCATCTAAATTCTAAACAAGTGAACATTTCCGAATTCTGGGAAAGCTTTATGTGCTCTCCCACCTTAGCAGTTTATGTTCTTGTCTCCTCCTCTATGGCATCCAGTCTAGCTTTTAAGGCCTCTGTTAGGAGGTACACCTAACCCCCTAGAAGTCTCGCTGAGTGTCAACCTGGGGTGCGATTTTGTCCTGAATTTTCTTGCCTGTGTTCTCACTCCACTTTGTGCAAGTAGCATTCTGCCCATCTGCCTCCCATTCGCAGGTGTATCTTTTCCTCCCTGCAATACCTGACACAGGTCCTTGCGTTTATTAGCATCTCAACAAATTTTGGGTGAACGGAATTCAAAAGTCTTCATGTTTCCTTTGAGTCTGGCAAGATCAAGCCCCTAAGTTAGGTTCCTTGAGTTGGAGACTTGCTCCAATCACTTGAGATTTTTCTCTAATCTGTAACAGTTACACTAATCGGATTTAAAACTGACTGAACACTTTTATTATAGTTTGCCAGAGGTATGCATTAAAATTTAACACTGTTTCCTCTTTGAACAGAAAGAAAGTACTTATGGTGTGATTATATAGGATTAGAATTTTTCATTAAAAAGGGTTTTAAACACTTCGGCAAGTAAAAGGCAGAATCCAACTTAATGAGTTTTTTAAAGGTAGCAAAAGTAAGCAAAATTTAACAGAGCCATTTTCCCTTCTGTAATATAAAGCCGCTCTTTCACTGTGATCTCCCATCACAAATCCTGGCCTTAGGACTTAGAAAAGGTTGCTAGTCAGACAGAACTGTGGAAGACAAAGCCTGTTACCAAACAAATGAGAGGGCCTGTAGGAATCTAAGAGCAGAGCTGAGTGCTTCCCAGCCCTGAGTTTGGAGAATTTTCTGAATTATAACTGATGTGATTTTATAAACTCCACACTTTGAGTGGAATGAGGTTCTTTATCATCTGTGATCATCTTAAGAGGCTTAAAGCTAGCATTACTGAAGAAAGTGAAAGGTCTGAGGATTTGAGGGCAGTTACTAAGGTTTGACGTTGTCAGGCAGTGTAGCTCAGAACAGCAATGGGTGCCCAGGCCTTCCCTTTGGGACCTGGTTCTTATGGTTTGGCAGATGTGGTGCCATTTAATACAGTCTGACCCAATCATGCAATTGCAGAAGCTTCAGAACACAAAGCTCAGTCCTCTGAAAACAGGAAATCTAGCCAAAATATTTAACCTAGTAATTTTATCACTGGTTTTGAAATGGCTGTGGTGTCATTTTAGTTGGGCTGAGGAGCACACGTGTATCAAATAAAGGGCTTGGGTTGAAATAAATCTACCTCCGATCTGTTTACCCAGTAAGATCTGAAGAGTCAATTTTCTAAGCATTTCAGAAATAGGAGTTGTTGGAATAGAAGCAAGGCAGCTTGGTGGCAACAGTTTAAATTCTCTCTGATGTGAACTTTGATAGAAATGGTGGGTATTGGAAATGTTGTATGTATGCTCTCATTTATGGCTAATTAGAAGTATTTTGTGATTGGATTTGGGGAAACTGTGCACAACAATGCACAGTTAATAAGAAATGGCACTAACTTCGCATGCATCAAACTTAGAAGCAAACTTAGGTGATGCTACAGTTTTAGAATTGTGTATACATTCTCATTTATAGTTAGCTAAAAGTATTTTTATTTGATAACTAGGAAATGTGACATGAGTGTCAGCAAAATGTATTATGCTAACAGCTGCATCTCAATTAAGAAAAAATAGACCACTGACATGAACTTGCATGCTTCTTGAAGAACTGGGGTGGCCAGAAAATTGGGAAGAGAATTTTTTAGGCCAGGCAAGAGCCCTCAGGGCAGACGGAAGTGTGCCAGGCCTACCCTGTCCTACAGGCACCCAGTCCGAAACTTTTGTTTTTCTTTTTTTCTTCTTTTCTCCTACTCTTTCTTTTTCTTTCTCTCTCTTTCTCTTTTTCCTTTTCCCTTCTTATGTCCCTCTGTTCCCATCCTTCCTTCCTCCTTTCTTTCTTTCTTTCTTTCTTTCTAAAAGCTGCCTTACCACGGAGTAGAATAGTAGTGTAGGAATAGTTGTCACAGCCATCCCTCCAGCCAACAGTATCTTCTCTTCCTGCCTAACTAAAGGTGTAGCATCTAAGACTGTCAGCTATTTCCTCTCTCCCCTTTTCTTCCAATCAATTATAAAGAAATTGTTAATAGCTAACCTTTCTATAGCATTTGCTATGTGTTAGACATCATTCTGAAATCTTATGCATATTTTTCATTTATTTTTTAACAGTTCAATAAAGTAAGAACTATGACTATTACTATCTCTGGTTTACTTATGGGGAAATTGAAGCCCAAAGAATTAAAGTAATTTGCCCAAGATTACATCATCATAAGTGACAGAACCAAGATTTAAATATGGTCGTCTGGCTCCAGAGTCTGTCCTGTTAACCATTTCAGCTTTTATTTTGTTTTTATATTTATTGTCTTCATGTTTTTCTGAATATCTAATTAATCTGTTGTAAAATTTAAAAGAAGAAGAACATGAGAAAGAAAGAAAAGCCTACCCCAAATCCAAGAGTTAGCAACCAGTAGCATGTTGGTAACTAGTCTTCCTTCATATGCTATCCATATATTTTGATTTTACACACGTGAAACCCTATAATCACGTCATACATGTGGGGTTTTTTTGAAGATCTCTTTTACTTACCTCCTCTCCTCCACTACTTTACCCACAATCACATTTTAAACAAAAAATAGTAATTTAAGGATTGTAATAGATCCTTTTTTTTTTTTTGCAGTACTGGAATTTGAACTCAGGGCCTCATGCTTGCTAGTGCCTGCCTAGTGCCTTCCACTTGAGCCACTTTACCAACCTATAATATATCCTTTTAAAAAACTTATATATAAAACTTATATATAAAACTTATAAAACTTATATATAATTGAAAATAAGTGCATATATAATTTTACAAATAAGTATGTTTATATAAGATATAGGGTTTGCAGGGAGGCTAGTTTTGTTTTTCAAAACAGAATATTATATACACTATTCAGCCTCTTTCCTTTTTTACTCCAAAATGGACAAACTTCCCATTAACTGGATTACTTTACTCAACTCCTTTTAATGATTTCATAAAATTTCATTATATGGTCAATTTTATGTATTTCTCCAATAATAAATTGCTGCCCAAATAATATTGTCTTATAGATAGTGTTTTACCCTGCTTTTCCTCCTATAGCAAAGCCCAAGACAAGGGCTTGCATGCAAACACTTCATTAGGAAAGTGATTCCAGGCAGGAGGAGTGAGGGACTGGGGAAAAATGAAACCAGAAGCAAGAAAGGCAATCGAACACGTGGTTGAGTTGGTACCTGCTGAGGGCCACTGGGTTCGCCTTGTCTGAAGAACCTCAAGGAATCTTAGAACTGTTTGGCCAATATACCCAAAGGGAGAGAGTGGTTATTCTCTGGGCCACATCCGCCATTGGTCAAGGCTTGCTCCCTAAGGTGGTCATGCTTCACAATTGGAGGTTGTGCAGGTGTGTATAGGCACTTCTGCCTTCCGAGGCCTCAGTTAGATGAGGAGAAGCCTGGTGGAAGGTGAGGGAAGCTGGTGTCATTGAGGCAGGTGTGGGGAGGCTCCCCCTCTGCTAGGCTAGTTGTTGCAACAATGACTGGAATAGAAAGTGGACAGAAAGGAAAGGGGCATCCAATACAGAGAGGAACACCTGCTCTCTCTGATTTTCCTCATCCAGGGTAGCCCATCCCAGTGACAAGCTCTTACTTTGTGTTATCTCAACAGCAAGGATAACTGCACCTCTGTGCCAGGTGCTCTAAGTAGTATACTCTCAATCTTTACAACAATTACACGGCATAGGTATCGTACACAGGAGGAAAAGTAAAGCCTAAAGAGGTTAAGGGGGAAGACCATTTGTACTGTGTGCTCTTTGTTTTTAGCACAGTACATAGTGTTTAAAGAATAATCCAGTCCACACTCTTTTTTTAATATCGAACTTTTATTTACTTTTCTACTGTCTTGATTATGACTGAAAAATTTTGTGTTTCCTTATGAAAACATCTCACCATTGAGTAACTTTGGCATTTTGTGGAGAACTTCGATCTTTGGCCATAGGGTTGAAAGCTTTTGGTTTCACAGCCCCACAAGTGCTCTTGGAAGTGACCTACAGCCTGTCCTTTTAAAGGAACATGACTGAAAGCACTTTGGCCAAATCATACACCCATGTATGGCAATTCTGGCAATCAAACCCAAAACATCCAAAGCTGAGTTGTCTTCTGTTAAAACAGAAGTTTCAAGTCTCCCTTACTTCTCTGTCTTGGGGTTTTATTATCTCATTTCCATGAAGCATATGAAATGGATTTCTCTAAAACTGTATATTATGTTTCCAAAATATACTGTCTTTTCACAGTCATTTAAATGAGAATATACATTAAGACACATCTACTTAGGTAGAAGAATGAAATTACATTTAAAAAGTAATAACTAAAAGAGCCTGCCTTGTGACTTTCACCATAATTATTAGGCCTTACAACAAAGGATGTGCTTCCTTATCCACCTGGGAGCAGGGCTTTCTATGTGTTTCTTCTGAAGTGAAGAGATTTACCTTCTCACTGTTGAAAATGTGGTAACTGAGGAAACTAAAATAAAAACAGAGCGTGGGCTCCGTGCTTAGCTTTGCCCTGAATTCTAACTGGTCCATGAATTATGAGACCCTAATATACCAAAGGATTAATCTTTCATTAACAATTTGTAATCAGTTGGTAAAAGTTGCTCCACAGGACAGCACACTAGTGACTGTCATGCAGAAATGGTCCTAAGTCACAAATTAAGTGTTATTTGGAGAAGGCAGGCCACTCTTCCCTATGCTTAAGTGCCTTGGTTGGGTTAGACAGAGTAGTATTCTGCTTATGTATATATGCCTAAAGTCCAGAAGTGATAAAAACTGAAGCAATTCATCCAGGACATCTATATGTATAGTTGGGTATCCCACTACCATGAAACAGCTATCTTTGTATTAGATTCACACTTTTGTGGGTCAGGAGTTCAGGCAATTCTGTTCTGTGTACTTTAATTGGCATCACTTGGTAGCATTCAGTTGACATCTGGTCTGGTCTGGAAAGTTCAAGCCAGCTTTACTCACATGTCTGCTCTTGAGTCAGGCTCAGCTGAGCCCTTTTTACTTCGTGCAGTCTCTGGGTCTTGCCCTGCAATCCTTCCGTCATTGTAATTGGATGTCTACGTGTGCTATGTAAATGGAAGTAGATGCATCCTAAACTTTATGCCCAGAAATGGTCTCGACATTACTTTCACTATATTCTATTGGTCAGAGCAGTAACAGAGCCCACTCAGATTCAAAGGGAAGATACAGAGATCCTATCTCTTGAAAGAGGCATGTGAAATAATTTGGCACCTTTTCTTTAGTTGCTTTAATCTTTTTAAAAAATATCGGGCTTTGAACTCAAAGCCTGTGCTTGCTAAGCAAGCATGCTACCACTTGAGTCATGCCACCCAGCCCTTTTTTCTTTAGCTTATTCTTCAGTAAGGGTCTTGCTTTAGTCTGGGTTGACCTCAGACCATGATCTTCCTACATTCACCTCTTGAGTGGCTGCAATTATAGGTGGGCACCACTATGCCCAGCTCGATTTTGAAATAGGGAATTGCTAACTTTTTTGCTCCCATTGGCCTCTAACCTCAATCTTCTTATAGCTGGGATTACAGGTGTGTGTCACCACAACCAGACATTAATCTGCTTTAATATTTCCTTTGCCCCCACTGTAAGATCCTTTCCCCACAAGAAGAAGGAATAGGGAAGATACTAGGAAAACTAGTACCAAACAGACTCCTTGCCTGGTTTGTTTCAGCCTGGAGGGTGGAGTGGAAGATTTAGGCACAAAAGCCTAATTAAATATACAAGGAGTGTATTTACTTGGGGGATAAAGTGCTCTAGCGTATCACACTCAGTTGCCTGTTGTATAAATTTGTGTGATGTTAAGAAAAGAGAACAGATTTCCCAAGGTGAGAAGGCTGTGATCCATTTCTTCATCCTGGAAGGCTGTGTGTCCCTTTGTAGCAACTGCTACCTGAGTAGTTGGTGAACAGGAATGCAACCACATGGCATCAGTAAGAGCTTCCTGTCACAAAGCAGCTTCCTTATCCAAGGAGGAATTGTTCCAAGGTTGAGGAAGGAGAGAAGACCAGCAGACAGGATAAAAATACCTGCTGCCTTCTTCTTCCTAAGAGAGAAAAATGGAATTTGGAGATGAATTCAACTATTTTGTTTCAAGATCAGTTTGTATTAAAAGATAAAATCTTAGAACAAGGGGTGTTAATTTAAACCAAAAATATCATCTTAGCAGGATTAGTACTAAAATGTCATTTCCAATTTTTTTTGGTGTGTGAGGGGCGAGGAGGCTATTGGGGTTTGAACTTAAGAATTTGTGCTTGGCAGGCAGGTGTTCTACCACTTGAGCCACACCCCAGCCCTTTTTTTGCTTTAGCTGTTTTTCAGATAGAGTCTCTCATTTTTTTGTCCAGGGCCAGCCTCAGATTGTGATCCTCCTGATCTATGCCTCCCATGTAGCTCCCATGTTACAGGTGTGTACTACCATACCAGGTCCTAATTTTCTGGTAAAGTGCTCATTATGGTGTGGAGACTAGCATGCAGGCTCTAGGGAGTCAGCCTGCCTGGGGTTGTACTCTAGCTTCAACACTTGAAGTAGTATGATCCTGGGCTTTCCTTGGTTCCTGATCTGTGAAATGGGACTACTACTAGTAATATTAGTAGTAATAAATAATAGGTATAGTAAATATTTTCTTCATAGGACTGATGTGATGGTTAAATGAAAACCCTTAGTACTATGCCTGATGCTTATTAAGTGGCCAATCCATAGGAAGTGTTCAATAAATGTCAGCTTTTATCACTGTTATTATGGTAATAGCCTCTATCTTGGAAGTGGGACAAAGGCATTAGGGGCCTGAAGAAAAGGCAGGTAGAAACTCAAGTAAGACTTCTCATTTCTCTCTCTCTGGTTATATCCACTGGGGTATAATGTGATCTATAAACTCTTCTGTCTGTTGACATGCCAGCAAATGATACTTCTCCCTGATCTACTTAGGTTTTCAAGCTTAATGTAAGGGCCCAGGTGCTGGAGGCCTAGAGCAGAGGGAGAGCTGGGGACTGGAGGGGAGGGAGGAGTGCATCCTGACCTTTACCAACCACTGCATACGCTAATAAATAAAGCATTCACTTAGAGAGCCCAAGAGCCAGGGAGCCACATCGCGTGCAAATCCAGATCAGTGACTGAGCTTCTTCCAGGTTGAAGTTAATCATAACTGACATGTTAGAGTAAAACTACTTTATAAAATCAATATTAAATTTACAACCTTTGACATCCTGGGACATCAAAGACAAAGGGGAAATAAGCCATGGGATAAACAGTCTTCTAGCTATGCCAGCTGCTCAAGGAGATGGGGAGATGTGAAAACCAAGAGCTCAAATCACACAGTGTTAGGCTTGTTTTTGTTTTAACGTCTTGACATCAATAAAAATATTTAAAAAAAATCACACAGACATTTACACAGAGAGAAGAAAGGGAAGCAGCAGTCAGAGCTCCACCAACCTAACAGCCTCCCAGAATTCACTCCAGAATAGAGTGACTGGATTCCTTCTCAGCTGGACAGGCTGGCTTTTCCTGGGTGGGGAGGTACTGCAACCATGGAGCAAGCATGACCTTGTGAAACTGGCAAATCCCTGCTGTGGACCCTGATTATTTAACCAGGGACCACCATGTTCTAAGAGTCTGAGCCTCTCTAGTAGAGACCCAAACACAGCAGAAGGGGAAATTGGAATCAGAGTAAAACTTCAGAGGTCACCACTAGGTAAGAGTGTATTTTTCTGAGTAATCCTGAGTGGATACTGACCCTCAGCTGCCCCTGTCTGGGGTGAGAGCTCAACTCTGCAGAGAGCCTTTAATTTTGACCTATAGAATAGAGTAGCCTTAGTCCTAGCAGGGGACTCAGTCCAGGACATGCAGGTGCTGTACAGCATACAGCAGGGGCAAGAGAGTGAAGGAAGTCGAAGTCTCTTGAATGCAGAAGCAGCAGGAAACCGTGTCACCACTGTGTGGGTCTGAGCACCTTGAGTTCATTAGACAAATTAGCAAGTGTTCTAGGATTTGGGAGGAGGGGATGGCGAGATCTGGCCGCTTCTCTAGCAAGTTCTATAATTCTTTTTGAAAAAATGTCTCGAATTTGTGCCCTGGTTCACCTGCACTAAGTTTTGTGAGTCTGACCTTACCAAAATAGAATTTCCCCAATATTTCCATCCATCAAATCTTTAAGGGGAATGGAAACAATTCCATTCTTACTCTCCAACCCTTCCACCCACTCAGCTTCTTCTACTCCCCAATCTCCTGCCTCTGCCATCCATTTAACCTCCTAATTTGAGCCTCTCTGCTGTGTGGCCATTCAAGGTCATAGTGATATTTTTTTTTTACAGTTATGTAAACAGAGAAAGTAACACTAAGACCAACCTTATCTGAAGTGTTCAGATGTCATCAGTTTCCTGAACGCAAAACTGAATATAAATAACGTTCTCCATTTAAAGTTTCCTAAAACCCAACTCACCCTAAGCAAATAGGTCAAAGACTTGGAAACACACAGGTGTTGGTAGGCCCTGTTGATGTGTGTGATGTGTGGGGACCTGTGGCACAGGACTTGAGAAAAATGAATGGTATGTATAGAAAGTGAAAAATTACCCCATGTAAAATTATTTTGTTGCTTTGATTAGGATGGGAACTAGATGATTTCCTAGAATAGTGTCTAACACATAGAAGATGCTTATTATCACTCATGAATGAATAAATTCACATCCTTGATAAGCTGGGAGAAAACCACTGTTCGTTTAGGGTTTAATCTGTGTGTGCCAGGCATTGTAGTAAGCCCTCTACTTATGTTTTCTTACAACAACCTTGTATTGTTTTTTTTTTTTTTAAATTGCTGCTATAACAAATTACCAAAAATGTAGTGAAGCATTACAAAATTTTAATCTTACAGTTTTTTAGGTCAGAAGTCTAGCACACGTCTCATTAGGCTAAAATCATAGTGTGGCCATATTCTTTTCTAGAGACTTCAGAGAAGAATTTACTTCTTTACCTTTCCTAGTTCCCAAAGAAGCTTGCAGTCCTTGTCTCATGCTTCCCCTATCTAAAGAGCAAGTGATGGTAGTTTGAGTTCTCACATTGCTATCTCTGCTCCTTGTTCCATTGCTAACATCTCTTCATAACCACTGTCTAAAAGGATCTCTGCTTTTAAAGACTCATAATTAAATTAGGTCCCAGATAATCCCCCATCAAAAAGTCCATATGTTGCAGTCTTTTGCCAAATTAAATAATATATTCACAGGTTCCATGAACTACAGTGTGACATTTGGGGGGGGTCCTTATTCTGTCTACCACAGCTTCATAAAGTTGACATTGTTAATCTCATCACACAGACAAGGACACTGAGTGTCAGAGAGGTCATTGTCCTGCTCTAGATCATGTGTTATACGGTAATGCTGAGACGCCAATCCTAAGTCCTCCATCTTCAGAACATGGACCTTTTCCCCTGTGCTAAGCTTTTTCAGGTCATAAAATAGCACAAATGGGATGGGAACTAGAATAAAAACTGGAAGGAGAATTTTTCTCACAAGAGGCAACGCAGAGAATCAGGGAATCAAAATCTAGGAGAAATGCTTTCATGGAAGAAGAAACAGATGTGCATTTGAAAAAAAGAAATTCACTCCTCCTCCTCCTTCCTCAGGGGAAGTTGTTTAGTGACAAGGAACCAAGTCCATGACTAAGATGAAGTAGCATATTCACTCTCCGACCCCAGGAACCCCAGAGAGGCCATGCTTTATATCATCTTATATCTAGTTAGGAAGAGACTTATTAAACAAGATGCATAACCCAAAGGCATATACAGAATCTCTGGACTTCATAATTTTTTTGAGCTGATTGGGGCAATGGTTGCTGGCATTTTTTACCAGAAACTAAATTAGCTTTGCTCTGTTTTGTTTTGGTGGTGATGGGCTTTCCATCACTATGGCACCTGATGTGGAAGTTGGTCTTGGTCATAGCAACCTTCTAGGTACCAGGTTGGTTGCTGCCTATTCTGCCTGCTCAAGGAGAATAATACATGTAGATAACAAAACTCTGAAAAAAGATTGGTGCAAAAATTAAAAGAAAAAATTACTATTGTGTATGTGCTCATAACATAAAACCATTAGGGAACATGCTTGATTGCATCAAGAAAGGTGGTTTGGAGGATTGGGTTTGATGGGGGCCTCAGCTAGGTATTAGGCAGGGACTATCCTAACAGCTGATGTTCAACCCTTTTTCAATTTTTATAAGGACAAAAAATAAAACCAACCTTCCTGAATTTCATTCTCTGGTGCTAATAGGAGAGAACAGCAATGACACACCACACAAAATAAGGATATGATTTGCAAGTGAACCAGACGGTTCTCATCTCATTTCATTGAATTGTTATCCCTTGAAGAGCTCCTTTTTGTAGATTACAAAGAGAATGTAATCACGTTAGAAATCTCCAGAGAGTTTCATAATGAACCCTACTTACATTGTGTTGACAATAATAGTAACTATAACCATGATCTTCAAGTCTCCATGTAGGAGGCAGGTTTATTGAAATTATAGCATGGGCCAGTAATTCATTTAGAAACATACTTTTAAAAATGAGCTTTCTGTTGACCAAAAGCCCACTTAAACCAGTTTCACTTGCAAATATGAGATGCTACATTATAAATGAAATCAGTGTAGTGTACCTCTTGAAAAATGACATTCTGCTGACAAGTTTTGCCCAGTTTAGTTTCATATCAAATTAAGAAACTAAGTAAACTAAACATGTATATGACTGGCTCATACTGTGAAAAAAATGTGATCACAGCTTCATATCACAAAACTATTAAGTTCTGTTCAAGTAATTTCCTCTCAGCATTTCCTTTCCTCATTTAAGGTTTCTTTCTTCACCAAAAAGCATCAAATTAGGAAGCTTCAATGAATGAAGTATTAACACTCCTGGGGGGAAAAAATGATTGCCTTTCAGAATGGGGACAAACACTTCACCAACCTCACTTACCAAGGTAAATAGTTACCAAAGAACAGAAATAGAGAGTTTTGGGAAATTGATGTTATATTCTTTTTTTAATAGTTTAACTTTTTATCTCAAAATTCTTTAAAAATGATTATTTAAAATCATTCCCAACAGTGTGCAATTTAGCAAGTTGAGAGAGCAAAATGGCCAATCCATTTTATTTTTGAAGATTGGGCTTAGACTAATAGGATTGTATTGAAGTAACTTTTTGCTATTTTGAATATGATGAATTATAACTTACATATGGTTCAATTATTATTCTTGTGAATAGATGTAACATTTACCTGTATTCGATCTTTGTTTACTTTTGGTCTGCCTAGTTGATTGTCACTATATCTCTTTGAATAAAAGTTAAATTTTGAGATTTTGCCTGTATTTTAAATTTTTATATTTATTAATGCCGATATGTCTTAACATGGCAGATGTGTAATGATCCCTTTTTCTACCAGTCATAGAAAATCTCCACAGACTTAGGTCAAAGTCTCAATGTTCTTCTTAACATATTGCTCTAGGCAGCCATTCCAAATGAGTGGAAGTAGGCATTTGAATTGAAATCATCATTAGAAACCTGACGATGATTCAATTAATGGAGCCTGATTTAGATACTTTCCTCAGAAAGGGATGTAATAGAGGGGAATCCAGGGTTTATAAAATTGCTAGAAGGGCTGAGAGAGTAGATCTCAGGACTGACCTTTAGGAATGACTCCTGAAGCCCTAGGGAGACCCTAGGGAACTGCATGTTGCTGCAGTTAAGACTGGAGGGAATGAGAAGACTGCAGTAGATAATTGAGTACTTTAAGAATGCTTAGCTGCAGCTATAATCCAGAGACCAGAAAGCTGAGATCTGGAAGCTGCCACTATCAGCTCTGCCTCTCATCACACAGGAAGCTGTTTGACTGGACAGGAGAGTACAGAACAGAGCTGCTGATGCCACAGCTAGAAAGTTGGAAACTCCATCCTGGACACAAGCAGAAAAAGCTTTGTGTCATAACACCGCTGTTTAAATTTAGTTGGGAAAACCTAATTTGCATCCAGAATTCTGGTTTTAAAGAGGCCTGAGAGATAGCTTTCAGCCAAGGAAAGCTAATAATGTCAAGAATATATACCTAAGGCATGTCTATGACAAAACTTCTTGGTTCTCTCTGACCTCAATGCAGCCTTACTGAAGGGAGATACAGAACTCATGTGCAGAATATCAGGGATTCTGTAGAAATAGGATTTTCCTAGAAGATGTTCCAAGACTCTATGGGATTGGATTCCTAATTTCTAAGTAGAAGACACAAAGCATGAGACTTTTAACTTCTTTTTTTTTTAATTTTATTTTTTTTCTTTTATTATTCATATGTGCATACAGGCTTGGGTCATTTCTCCCCCCTGCCCCCATCCCCTCCCTTACCAACCACTCCACCCACTCCCAATCCCCTCCACCCCCTCAATACCCAGCAGAAACTATTTTGCCCTTATTTCTAATTTTGTTGTAGAGAGAGTATAAGCAATAATAGGAAGGAACAAGGGTTTTTGCTGGTTGAGATAAGGATAGCTATACAGGGCATTGACTCACATTAACTTACTGTGCGTGTGTGTTACCTTCTAGGTTAATTCTTTTTGATCTCACCTTTTCTCTAGTTCCTGGTCCCCTTCTCCTATTGGCCTCAGTTGCTTTTAAGGTATCTGCTTTAGTTTCTCTGCGTTAAGGGCAACAAATGTTATCTAGTTTTTTAGGTGTCTTACCTATCCTCATACCTCCCTTGTGTGCTCTCGCTTTTATCTTGTGATCAAAGTCCAATCCCATTGCTGTGTTTGCCCTTGATCTAATGTCCGCATATGAGGGAGAACATACGATTTTTGGTCTTTTGGGCCAGGCTAACCTCACTCAGAATGATGTTCTCCAATTCCATCCATTTACCAGCGAATGATAACATTTCGCTCTTCTTCATGGCTGCATAAAATTCCATTGTGTATAGATACCACATTTTCTTAATCCATTCGTCAGTGGTGGGGCATCTTGGCTGTTTCCATAACTTGGCTATTGTGAATAGTGCTGCAATAAACATGGGTGTGCAGGTGCCTCTGGAGTAACCTGTGTCACAGTCTTTTTGGAATATCCCCAAGAGTGGTATTGCTGGATCAAATGGTAGATCAATGTCTAGCTTTTTAAGTAGCCTCCAAATTTTTTTCCACAGTGGTTGTACTAGTTTACATTCCCACCAACAGTGTAAGAGGGTTCCTCTTTCCCCGCATCTGCGCCAACACCTGTTGTTGGTGGTGTTGCTAATGATGGCTATTCTAACAGGGGTAAGGTGGAATCTTAGTGTGGTTTTAATTTGCATTTCCTTTATTGCTAGAGATGGTGAGCATTTTTTCATGTGTTTTCTGGCCATTTGAATTTCTTCTTTTGAGAAAGTTCTGTTTAGTTCACATGCCCATTTCTTTATTGGTTCATTAGTTTTGGGAGAATTTAGTTTTTTAAGTTCCCTATATATTCTGGTTATCAGTTCTTTGTCTGATGTATAGTTGGCAAATATTTTCTCCCACTCTGTGGGTGTTCTCTTCAGTTTAGAGACCATTTCTTTTGATGAACAGAAGCTTTTTAGCTTTATGAGGTCCCATTTATCTATGCTATCTCTTAGTTGCTATGCTGCTAGGGTTTTGTTGAGAAAGTTCTTACCTATACCTACTAACTCCAGAGTATTTCCTACTCTTTCCTGTATCAACTTTAGAGTTTGTGGTCTGATATTAAGATCCTTGATCCATTTTGAGTTAATACTAGTTCAGGGTGATATACATGGATCTAGTTTCAGTTTTTTGCAGACTGCTAACCAGTTTTCCCAGCAGTTTTTGTTGAAGAGGCTGCTATTTCTCCATCGTATATTTTTAGCTCCTTTGTCAAAGATAAGTTGCTTATAGTTGTGTGGCTTCATATCTGGTCTGGGTCCTCTATTCTGTTCCACTGGTCTTCATGTCTGTTTTTGTGCCAGTACCATGCTGTTTTTATTGTTAATGCTTTGTAATATAGTTTGAAGTCAGGTATTGTGATACCTCCTGCATTGTTCTTTTGACTGAGTATTGCCTTGGCTATTCGTGGCTTCCTGTGTTTCCATATAAATTTAACAGTAGATTTTTCAATCTCTTTAATATATGTCATTGGAATTTTGATGGGAATTGCATTAAACATGTAGATTACTTTTGGGAGTATAGACATTTTTACTATGTTGATTTTACCAATCCATGAGCATGAGAGATCTCTCCACTTTCTATAGTCTTCCTCAATCTCTTTCTTCAGAAGTGTATAGTTTTCCTTGTAGAGGTCTTTCACATCTTTTGTTAGGTTTACACCTAGGTATTTGATTTTTTTTGAGGCTATTGTAAATGGAATTGTTTTCATACATTCTTTTTCTGTTTGCTCATTGTTAGTGTATAGAAATGCTAATGATTTTTCTATGTTGATTTTATATCCTGCTACCTTGCTGTAGCTATTGATGATGTCTAGAAGCTTCTGAGTAGAGTTTTTTTGGTCTTTAAGGTATAGGATCATGTCATCTGCAAATAGGGACATTTTGACAGTTTCTTTACCTATTTGTATTCCTTTTATTCCTTCTTCTTGCCTAATTGCTCTGGCTAGGAATTCTAGTACTATGTTGGATAGGAGTGGAGATAGCGGGCATCCTTGTCTGGTTCCTGGTTTTAGAGGAAATGGTTTCAGTTTTTCTCTGTTAAGTATAATGCTGGCTGTAGGTTTGTCATATATAGCTTTTATAATGTTGAGGTACTTTCCTTCTATTCCTAGTTTTCTTAGAGCTTTTATCATGAAGTGATGTTGGATCTTATCAAAGGCTTTTTCTGCATCTATTGATATGATCAAGTGGTTTTTGTCTTTGCTTCTGTTAATGCGGTTTATTACATTTATTGATTTTCATATGTTGAACCCCCCCTGCATCCCTGGGATGAAGCCTACTTGGTCGTGGTGAATAATCTTTTTGATGTGTTGCTGAATTCGGTTTGCCATTATTTTGTTGAGGATTTTTGCATCAATGTTCATTAAGGAGATTGGCCTATAGTTCTCCTTTTTGGAGGTGTCTTTGCCTGGTTTTGGGATAAGTGTAATACTGGCTTCATAAAATGTGTTTGGCAGTTTTCCTTCCCTTTCTATTTCATGGAACAGTTTAAGGAGGGTTGGTATCAGTTCTTCTTTAAAGGTCTGATAGAATTCAGCAGAGAATCCATCAGGTCCTGGACTTTTCTTTTAGGGGAGACTCTTGATTGCTGCTTCAATTTCATTTTGTGCTATAGGTCTATTCAGGTGCTTAAATTTCCTCTTGGTTCAGTTTTGGATGATCATATGTATCTAGAAATCTGTCCATTTCTTTAAGATTTTCAAATTTATTTGAATATAGGTTCTCAAAGTAGTCTCTGATGATTTCCTGGACTTCCATGATGTTTGTTGTTATCTCCCCTTTTGCATTCCTGATTCTACTATTTTGGGTTTTTTCTCTCTTCATTTTAGTCAGGTTTGCCAGGGGTCTATCGATCTTATTTATTTTTTCAAAGAACCAACTTTTTGTTTCATTAATTCTTTGTATGGTTTTTTTGGTTTCTATTTCATTGATTTCAGTTCTTATTTTTATTATTTCTCTCCTTCTATTTGTTTTGGGATTTGCTTGTTCTTGTTTTTCTAGGAGTTTGAGATGTATCATTAGGTCATTGATTTGGGATCTTTCAGTCTTTTTAATATATGCACTCATGGCTATAAACTTTCCTCTCAGGACTGCCTTAGCTGTGTCCCATAGGTCTGGTAGGTTGTGTTTTCATTTTCATTGACTTCCAGGAACTTTTTAATTTCCTCTTTTATGTCATCGATGATCCATTCTTCATTAAGTAATGAGTTATTTAGTTTCCAGCTGTTTGCATGTTTTTTGTCTTCACTTTTGTTGTTGAGTTCTACTTTTACTGCATTGTGATCAGATAGTATGCACGGTATAATTTCTATTTTCTTATATTTGCTGAGACTTGCTTTGTGCCCTAGGATATGATCTGTTTTGGAGAAGGTTCCATGGGCTTCTGAGAAGAATGTATATTGTGTAGAGGTTGGATGAAATGTTCTGTAGACATCTACTAGGTCCATTTGATCTATTGCATATTTTAGATCTTGGATTTCTTTATTGATTTTTTGTTTGGATGACCTATCTATTGATGATAATGGGGTGTTAAAGTCTCCCACAACCACTGTGTTGGCGTTTATATATGCTTTTAGATCTTTCAGGGTATGTTTGATGAAATTGGGTGCATTGACATTGGGTGCATACAGATTGATGATTATTATTTCCTTTTGGTCTATTTCCCCTTTTATTAGTATGGAATGTCCTTCTTTATCTTGTTTGATCAATGTAGGTTTGAAGTATACTTTTCAGAGATAAGTATTGCTACTCCTGCCTGTTTTCAGTGGCCATTTGCTTGGTAAATCTTCTTCCAGCCTTTCATCCTAAGCCTATGCTTATTTCTGTCGGTGAGATGGGTCTCCTGTAAGCAACAAATTGGTGGATCTTCCTTTTAATCCATTTCTTCAAACAGTGCCTTTTGATGGGTGAATTAAGTCTGTTAACATTAAGCGTTAGTACTGATAGGTATGTGGTGATTCCTGTCATTTAGTTGTATTAGTTGTTTGAAGGTTTGATTGTGTGTACCTAAGTTGAGGTTACGCTCTACTGTCTTGCTTTTTCTTTTCCTGTGGTTTGGTGCTGCCTGTCTTTTCATGGGTAAGTTGGGTTTCACTTTCTGTGTGCAGAATCCCTTGAGGAATCTTCTGTAGTGGTGGCTTTGTGGTCACATATTGTTTTAGTTTCTGCTTATCATGGAAGTCTTTTATTGCTCCATCTATTTTGAATGATTGTTTTGCTGGGTAGAGTATCCTGGGGTTGAAGTTATTTTCATTCAGTGCCCAGAAGATCTCACCCCACGCTCTTCTTGCTTTTAATGTTTCTGTTGAGAAGTCTGCTGTGATTTTGATGGGTTTACCTTTGTATGTTACTTGTTTTTTCTCTCTTCTAGCCTTCATATTCTTTCCTTAGTTTCTGAACTTGTTGTTTTAATGGTGATATGTTGTGGAGTAGTTCTATTTTGATCTGATCTGTTTGGTGTCCTGGAGGCCTCTTGCATCTGTATGGGAATATCTTTCTCTAGATTGGGGAAATTTTCCATTATTATTTTTTGAATATATTACGCATTCCTTTTGCTTGCACCTCTTCTCCTTCTTCAATGCCCATGATTCTTAAGTTTGGTCTTTTGATGGAGTCGGTGAGTTCTTGCATTTTCTTTTCACAGGTCTTGAGTTGTTTAATTAATAGATCTTTGGTTTTTCCTTTCATTACCATTTCATTTTCAAGTTCTGAGAGTCTGTCTTCTGTTTGTTCTATTCTGCTGGATTGGCCTTCCATTTTGTTTTGCAGTTCTGTTTCGTTCTTTTTTCTGAGGTTTTCCATATCCTGGCTTGTTTCCTCTTTAATGTTGTCTATTTTTGTCCTGAGTTCATTTATCTGTTTATTCATCGTGTTCTCTCTTTCACTTTGGTGTTTATACAGTGCTTCTATGGTTTCCTTTATTTCTTCTTTTGTTTTTTCAAATTCTCTATTTTTGTTGTCTTGGAATTTCTTGAGTGTCTCCTGTACATTTTGATTGACCCTATCATCTCTATAAAATTCTCATTGAGTACTTGTAGTATGTCTTCTTTTAAATTATTCTTGTGGGCTTCATTGGGTCCTTTGGCATAGTTTATCTTCATTTTGTTGGAGTCTGGATCTGAGTATCTGTTTTCTTCATTCCCCTCTGGTTCCTGTACTAATTTTTTGCTGTGGGGAAACTGGTTTCCCTGTTTTTTTCTGTCTTCCCATCATTGTCTTTGGTGTTGTTACTGTCCCTGTACTGTGTGCAATTAAGTATTTTCTAGCTTGTAATAATAACAATGGTAATATTTAGAATGGAAGGGTGAGCTGAGATGGAAAGCAAGAAGTTAAAGAAAAGGGGAAAACAAATACACAGACAAGAGGGAGAAAGAAGAATAAGGTTTCAGACAAGATGGTTTCAAAGGTATAAACAGGGAGCGTTAGTGTACTAATCGACAGTAAGCTGAACAGACATTAGAGAGACAGAGAGAGGATTGAAAATCAAAAATAAAAAAAAAGATAAGAATAAAAATAAAAAATAAGTAAATGAAAGAAGCATCTATATATAAAAATGAATTAAAATAAAATGGAAAATAGAAAATTAAAAAAAAAAAGCCAAAAAACCAAAAAACCTCCAAGTTCAAATGCAATGAAGTTTCAGTCTTAATAATTTGGGTGTCTGTCTCAGACATCTGGTGCCTCAGATGTTGTTTGTAGTTGTCTCATCAAAGGGGATGCATAAAGTAGAACAAAACTACACACACACAAAACCCACCAAGTGTCCCAAGTTCAAATGCAATACAGTTTCAGTAAGTTTTTCTGCATGCAGGTGTAATTCGGTTGTTCTCTCATCAAAGGTAGGGAGAAAAAGAAAAAAAAGAGTCTGGAGATAGTTCTGAGAATGGTATCTGCAGCTGTGGCTTGCCTGCCTACTGTTTTCAGCCTGCTGTTGCTGGAGGTGTTATTTATGCAGATCTCTGGGGTGAGCTTAGCACTCACCTGGCCCCGAAGGCTTTGTTTGCTCAGAGTTCTCCTGTGCGGGAGCCTCTGCTACAAGCTTTCCCCTTTCCAAGCACTGGGAAAGGTGACACTGTACCTGCGTTGTCAGGCCTGCGTGTTTATTTACAGTTCATGTGGGAGGTGGGTCTTCCCCCCTCTCCTGTGGAGTTTTCCTCCCTCCTCCACTCTCACAAGCTTTCTCGCTCCTGGTTGCTGGGCACGCACCCCCCTGCTCCCACCAAAGCTTCTCCTGCTGGCCCGGCTTGTTTATTTACAGTCCCAGGAAGGATTCCCTTCCCCCAATCTTTGGTGCTCAGGGCGCCCCACCCTCTTTCCTGCGTGTCTTTATTGTTCTTATTGCTTATTACTCAGTTTCTCTTTTTTCCCCGGGTGGAGGTCAGTCTGTCCAGGGAGCTATGCTGCTCTGGCCCAGGCTTGTATGTGGGACTACTGTGGTACTGCGAAGCTCACCTGGTCCGCGTCTTACCAAGCTGTCTGGGCGTGGGCGACTGGCAGCCCGGGGACCCTCCTGGTTTCTCTGTTTAACGTGAAGTGGAGATTCTCTGCGCCAGCTGGAGGTGTGGAGGGGTCCAAGTTATGCCTCTTCTCAGTGATTATGCCTGCAACGTGTGTCTCCAGTGTCTCTCCAAGATTTCACTATAGGAGGCTCACTTTCTGCTTCCTACCTCTAGCCGCCATCTTGGAATCTCCTCAAATTTTAAGTTCTTATCTTTTATTTCTCCTTCCTTTCCAGCAATTCATTTTGCTCAGAACTTAATTTTAGGTTTTTGAGCAACTTAATATTTCTAGGTTACTTAGATCTTTTTCGACTGCTGACCTTGCCTTTCCCTGTCACACAAAAGGAAGACATGTCCTCTCTTCAATCTCTTTCTTACATGAATTAATAAGAACTAGTCAGTACACTTCCTGTGGCAAATTGCTATGCAAGTATTCAATTAATTTCACTTCATACACAGCTAAAATACAAATATATGAATATATTAACCAAATATTAAAGATCCAAGCATGAATATGCTTGTAATCTGAAGCTGACAGCTACCTCCATATCCGCCTGAGAGAGAATTTGATTTAGATTTAAGCAAAAGCATATAAGCACAGCATTGAAAGTATTTGATTCTATAGTCTGTCTATCATGGCTGTGTAGATAAGATATCTAACTCTTCTTCAATACCCAAACCTGTATGTACTTACCTCTTTCATTTGTATGGTACCTCATAGGGGCAGGATTGGAGTGGATAAATAACATATATTAGTCATGGAACTAAATGAAACTCAAACCTAGACCTTTGAATCCTCAGTAAATTTGTTATTACCCTAAGGAAGACCAATAATCATCTTCTTAGAGGAATATTAGTACTAATCATTTGTGACTAGGTCTTTAATATATCTAGCAAAAAGGAAAGACGTAAAATAGTCATAGCTATACAATTTAATATAAGAATCCTAAGAATTTAATTTTGTCTTTGCCATTTTCTATAACTGTCAGGGAGATAGTTGTTTGACTTTTGCAACTTTGCTGTGTGAGTTTTATTCTATTTTACTGTAATGTCTATTGTAGTCACTATCTATAGGTAATAGCCATCTTTCATTCCTACTGATATGTATTTTTTCTAGGAAAAATGTGTGTGTACAATGATCATAGCCATGAAGCTATAAACTTTCATAGCCACTCTCATTGTAGTTAGGTCATCCCCAGGTTTGTGTCCATACAATGCCACTCCTTCCAAGGCTACTTCAAGTGACCAACTCCAATCCTGCCTTCTGCTTTTGGCATCCTTGTGGAAAGCCTATATGGTTTCCTCCCATCTGCCATGTCTCACAAGACCAACTGCATTTTAGTAGGCTCTACCACCTAATATCATTTTATCACATACAGGGCCTTGTAGGACAAGTGTATAGAGAATGGCTTGGCATTCCTGTTATTTCAAGGTGGCTTCCTTCTGGAAGCAAGTTAGAGTGGAGGGAGGCTACCTGGTCCTTCTGATCCTGAACTATTTGATGTGAGAATGAAATACACTTTTCTTTAGGATATGAAGCTGTCATGGAAAAATATACAGTTTTTCAGCCTGGGTAAGTTAGAAAACATTGTGGAAAATTTTCACCGGGCAGGAATAGGCCTTGAATATAAAGACAAATCACAGAACTTTAAAAAAAGCTATTGGGAGTTTTATGTATGAAAGAGAAAAAAATGTATATTTTAATCACTTAAGTTCTTTAATTATCTTGACACTGTCACTGTCCTTTCATTATAGGAAAACTACCCAAAAGAAGCATTCATGTAAATTCCTTAGATACTTTCTCTTTTTTTTGGCTTTATTATGGAGAAGCAAGTTTGCTAAAGAGTGCTCTGGCTCTCTTTCTTTTAAAAAGTATATGATGCCTATAAAGAAAGAAGTAAAATGGTTAGGTTCTGGGTCAGAAGTCATTTGCATGCAAGCAGCCTATAAGTGCCTAATTTAGTTGGTAGAAGTGAGATCCTGGGAGATGCAAAAGGGGATCAAGGAGAGTGCTCAGCTGGTAGCTTCTGATGGGCTAGAAGATCACACAGTGCCCTAGTTTTTGCTCTCTGTTAGTAATCTGTTGTGATGTACAGCAGGTTCTGGTATACAGAGTAATTCAAGTGCTCTTCTATTGGGCATATGGTGCTTTTAAGAACTCTCAAAGGGTTGATTTGACTGCTCCAGCTGATAAAGGGTGGCACAGTGGGAAGGCAGGGAACAAGTTATGGTTGGTGCGTAGGATTGAGGAGAGGAAGGGATCCATATGAGCAGAGCTGCACAGAAAACAGCACACAGTGACTTAAGGAGAAAACTGGCTTTGCCATTGTTTAAGTTGATTCTCTGCAAGTGTCACTGTTCTTATGGCAAAATTACTTGTGTCGCATGGATGCTGAATAAGTACATATATGCACATATTAAAATACATGTGTTAGGCACATATACGCACATATGCATATACATATACTATACAGCAAACTCACATGAGACAGCAAAGAACAGGATTTATCCCTGGCTGCTGTTACTGAGAATGGGGAGGAGATATTTGATAAAGAGCAAAAAAGAAATAATTCCGGGGGAAAGTCGAGTAGCAGAGATGAATCTTGTAGAAAACAGCTTTTTACTCATTCTTTCCTCATTTAAAGACAGAAAAGAATACATTTTTCTCACAGTAGCACTTACAGATCCCATTCACTGGCAAGAGGAGATACTTTGTGTACAAACCTAACAGGGTAAGTTTACACTCAGAATGTCATGTCTCTAGAATTTCCTGTGCTGCAGGGATTTGTGTAATACCAAACAGGATCAGAAATTTGTCAATAGAAATTTAGTTGACCAAATCTGTGCAGTGGTAGAAAGCCCCTATAATTCTGAACTGGGAACTCTGCAACCAGGGTGTTAACCTGACACATCAACTGACCAGATGCCAACCAGTATGGAATAGAAAAGCAGTCTCAGATCCTCACAGAAGTCACAGAACGCATTTAATGCCTAGTCATGAAAGATACTAACTAACCATTTCCACTCACACCCCCCCTTTTTAAAAATTTATTTTGTTTTTTTATTTTTATTTTATTCATATGTGCATACAATGTTTGGGTCATTTCTGCCCCCTTCCCCCACCCCCTCTCTACCCAGCAGAAACTATTTTGCCCTTATCTCTAATTTTGTTGGAGAGAGAGTATATGCAATAATAGGAAGGACCAAGGGTTTTTGCTAGTTGAGATAAGGATAGCTGTACAGGGAGTTGACTCACATTAATTTCCTGTGCATATGTGTTACCTTCTAAGTTAATTCTTCTAGAACTAACCTTTTCTCTAGTTCCTGGTCCCCTTCTTCTATTGGCCTCAGTTGCTTTAAAGTATCTGCCTTAGTTTCTCTGCATTGAGTGCAACAAATGCTATCTAGTTTTTCAGGTGTCTTACCTATCCTCACACCTCCCTTGTGTGTTCTCGCTTTATCATGTGATCAAAGTCCAATCCCCTTGTTGTCACACCCCCCCTTTAAAAACCATGGGTGTCCAACATATGACCGATGAACCAAATTAATCCTGTCTGAAATTGGGTTGCAGCCCTACCTGAGACTTTGAAGAAAAAATTGTTTTCCTTAATTACCTAATTTCTCCATTCCAAACAACCAATGTACTTGGTTAGGAGCTGACTGTTGCTAAGTTTAACAATGAAAGCTTAGGTCAATAATTGTAATGGAAGCCAAAGACATCAGTTATATTCTTGTGACTTTTTCAAGTTTAACTGCATGCTATCATGTCAGGATATATTATATAAATTGTTGTGGGATGAAGCACAGTTAGCAAAAGTAAACCTTTAATGGAGACCACCTATGCTTGAGTTGAGTTCAGTATTCCCAAACTCACTATTATTAGCTCAATAAGAAAGTAAAGCAGAAAATAAATGTCCCCTCCAGTTGACATCCAACAGCAAAGAGAGGATAAAAAGGGGGAGAAATAAACGTGATTCTCTACTTAAGTCCCTAATATGCTTGGAATACCTCCAAGTTTTTCAAACATTTCTTCTTCTAATGTCTGACCCCTAAAAGGCTCACTACTTACACATGATTATTCCTACTTATAGATTAGAGACATAAGGAACTTTCTTATCTTGACCAAAGTTGTGTGATTTGGTGAAGTACGTACCCAGTTCTTTTGAAACCCATGATACTGAAGTCCATTTTCTTATTCTCTACATATTATTGATATTTGTTGTATGAAAAATAATAATGAGGACTGTAAGAGAGAGTAGGAAATTATACATGTGCTGTATCCCAAAGAGAAGCTGTATAGTTGAGTGATAGAAAGGCCAGATGGTTCAGGTTGAATTTTACATCCCAACATGAAATTGTTAAGTGCATAATTTATGGTAAAGTTAAACATATTTCTATGTATTAGCTCAGTCTTCTATAAAATGGGAATAATAATAGTATTTATTGGAAGAATTAAAGGAGTTAAAACATGTAAAGCAATTAGAATAATGCCTGTTACTTCATAAGCATTCAGTAAATGCTAAGTATCATTTAACACAGACAGACATATGTCATATTAAGGAAGAACTAGCTTATAAATTTCTACAAAGAATTATGTTGAATATAAATACTAAATAAATAGCCAGGTGTTGTGGTACATATTGTAATCACAGCACTTGAGAGGCTGAGGCAGAGGATTTTAGCCTACTTTACAAAATACAGATCAATGCTCTCGGCATGGAATCATCTGAAATCAAATTATCTACCATATTTGAACTCATTTGGTATCTGTACTTTCTCTCCAGGCAGGAAACATCTCTGTAGGAGTCTGTCCTCCTTTCCATTATATTTTGCTTTTGTCTGTGTCAGATAAGCCACAATGGCTATGAAATTAATCTTACATCCTCCCTCCCTTTATTTTCTTATTTGGGGAATGTTGAAAGTGTGTGTGAAGAGTGTTGGTAGCTAGAGGGTCTTTAAATGTGGAATAATAATGGCAAACAGTAATTGAGTACTTTCCTATGAGCCAACACGGATCAAAGCACTCCATGAATTAATTAATTTATCCTTGTCAATAAACCTATGCAATATAGATTATAAGGATATATGTTATTGTCTGTACAAATGAAGAAACTGATCTCCAGAAATTATTTATACAACTAGTTAAGGGAAGGAACTAGTATTAAAATCGAGGCAGTTAACAATTCTGGCTCTCCTGTCAGGTTCATCTGGTTTATCAATGAACACAAATAACAGAAGCCGTTAAGCATATGTACTGACTTTAGGCAGAGAGAGATAGTATTTTACATAGTCATCAACTGGTCAGCTCGGGAACTAATTCTCACTAATCAGAATGGATGCCAGCTGTGACCTGGTGTGGCTACTGATATGAACTGAATACTACCACTAACTTTTTAGTGAGAAAGGATTATTTTCTCAAAATGTGTCACATAATCTCTCCAAAAAGAAAAATTGATTCGAATGTTAGGACTCACTAAAGCCATATCAAGTCTAACACAAAGGTAAGTTAATTCTCCCAATTCACACCCTGCCTGATTTCCAGATTAATTATCAGCAAAATGGCATATTTTAGTGAGTAGATCTACTTGAACATAGTCATCTCCAGACAATGCTGTTTTCTTTGCTGGTGCCAGTATCCATTGGTATCCAGGCTTGAGGTGGTCAAAGTAGTCTTGAAGTGGCCTCGCCTTTCACTAAATCCATCACACTACCTGTTGAGGGAGGGGTAGAATGGATTTTTTATTTGAACTTACTTTGTTTTCTTTGTGTCTGTTTGGTATTAAGTTGGTAATAGGCTAATGGGTTTGATGCTACAATTAAGCTGAAAATACTGTCCACCCAGATTCAAATAACAGACAAGTTAGTAGACTCCAGTTTGCTGTACTCTGAAAAACTCACCCACATCCAGTGTTCTCACTCTTGCTTTCTGATCAGTGCATGCAGATTTTCTCACTAAGGTTTTGTTTTGTTTCTCCTGTGATTGAAAAATCAATTGCTTTGGCATTTATTGCCGAAAGTGTAATACTTAGTCATAGGAGGAACAAAAATCTGGTTCTAGTCCTGGTCCTAGTCTTGCTTGTCACAGAGCTTTGGCAGGACAACTGTTGTATGAAGTAGGCCCTACCCTGGAGATGACCCATGGGAGAATTTCACCAAATCAAGCATGCAGAGCCAATGCTTCCTATGACAACAGAAACATTAAAATATTTGAAATTCTTATATTTTCTTGACTCTATTGCTTATATTTATTTAAGTAAAAAAGTTTAAGTTACTGTTATTCTTAAAAATCAGGTACTTGAGCCTGTCGTGGTGACTCTTACCTGTAATCCCAGCACTTGGAAGGATGATGTAGGAGGTTGGTAAGTTGAAGGATAGCCTAGGCTACATAGTGAGACTCTGTCTCAAAACAAAACAAAACACCAAGTTACTGGAAGCAGAAGACATCTTTATTTTCCTTGGAAGTCACTGTATTAAGTGTGTGGCACAGAGCAGCTCTCTGAGATAACCATTTGGGCCAGCATGGCGGTATACTTCTGTAATCTAAGATATTCAGAAAGTAGAGAGGAAGAAATTCTATTTAGGATTTGAGAGGCTTATTTTACTTTTATATCTAATAAGGTACATTTTTTGTTTTATTAAATGTTTTCTTATTCAGCTTTTAGATTCCTTTATAGTTTTCTTAATGAAATGACAAATCTCAGCTTTTATACAGTTTTTACTCCTCCACCCAGTTTTCCCATAACTTTGTATTTTATGTGGACACTTTTTAGATATCTTCTTTTCTGTTATCTTCACTTTCCACTTGAGACTTGAGAAAGTCTCAAGAAGCCACAAAAATCTACTTTAACTGAAATCTAGCATAGAAAACAACATTTCTTTTATTATTATTCCTTTGTGGTTTTTCATGAATTTTCAACTTTTGAATGCTCTTTTTATTATTATTAACTAAAATTGCTCTAAGCTTACATGGACCAGGATCTGGGTATAACGTGTAATGAGAGCAACAGACTAACAGAGTTGGTCTGAGGGTTTCAGCACAGGCCTGAAGACCTCATGGAAGATGAATCACAGAGAAGGAGCACTGGAAGCACAAAGTGATTTTGCCAGGTTCTTGGCACCTGGCTTTTCAATTAATGCTGTTTTTGAGTTTTTGGAAGAAATCACACACATTTTTGCTCTAGGAGAACTTAGAGCAAAAACAACATCACCCATCTCTAAAAATATTTCCCAGTGGATAAACTGTTAAGAAAACATGTTTATGTTCACACTTTGAATAGAAATATTTACTCTTCAGACTCGGTACTTGAGTGGTTTTTTTTTTTTTTTAAATCAAGTAACTAAGTTCTAAATTGGATTTTTGCAAAACGAGGGCAGTGGGTCACAGTCTTTACAGACAAAGCAGATGAGCAAGAATTCCAGGACTTTGAGATAACCTCCATAGAACCAGCTCACACTGTTCTGAATTTGTTTTAATTTAAAAGCCCAATATTTCAGAAGGAGAACATGTTAGAAATGAGTTCCCAAAAGCCTGAAAGGCAATGACTATTTGCTGATACACAAAAGCTTCAATTAAAGACTCTTGCATGATTTAAGAAATGATCGGAAGATTTGGGTTCTGTAGATGAGTGTCTGAGCCAATGTTATAATTAATATCACTACAGGTTTTTCCCAAACTCATTCATATTCTCTGTATATTTTATACAACTCTTGTTCTGAAAGTATTTATTTATTTATTTATGATAGGCTAGATATTTAGGGATCTTTGAAAATAAAATAACTGAATGGCTCAGTTAGCACATTCTTTACCAGGTATGCACCAAACTGATTTTGTGTGCTCACAAAATGGACACTTTTTGGCTTTAGGAAGTGGTCCACTTTCAAAATAGGACAATTTATTTGCAAAAATATGGAACGCTTCACGAATTTGCGTGTCATCCTTGCGCAGGAGGACAATTTATTATTCTGGACAGTGTTCAGAATAAAGGAAAACTTTTCAAATCGCTTTCTTTATTATTTATGCAATTTTAGAGAGTAGGGTTTTTTATTTTTTAAGAATGGGGTCATTTGAAAGACACTTGTTTGCATTTATTTTTGTTCTTTTTGCTTGAGTCATCATTGACACATGCAGCTGTTCAGTGGTTAGCTCAATCAATGAATAAAGACCTTCATTGCCCTCCCATTTGTTGTTCATGAGATGAATCCCACAAAATAAAGCCAAGGGTGTTTGAGTGGCTAATCCAAGAACATAAAGTTCAACTTATGTTCTTTCTGAAACTCAACACAATAAGGTATGGTTTCTAGGTAATGGATTACCTGCACAGTCTTAAGCCAACCCCTGAGGTGATGGTGTAAGGGTCTCCAACACCCACAAGCTACTCTGAAATTTGAGAACAAATGATTCATGTCAGTTATCATTCACTTGTTCTGTTGATTCAGGAGGAATTTTTTCTCAGTTCCACAAAGCTTTAGACAAAGATGAATGCACTTCTGTGCTATTTAGCACCAAGAATTTATTAACATAGTTTATATTACTACAGTTTCAGATTATATTTTTATTTGTTTCATTGTTGCTTTGTTTTGTTGAGATGGGGGTCTCATTGGGTAGCTGAGGCTGGCCTTGAACTCACAATCCTCTTGCCTTGGCCTCCTGAGTGTTGGGATTATGAGCAAGTGCCACTAGGTCTAGCCTGTATGCTTCTTTATATTATTTCTTTTTCAAGCCTGGATTGTGCCAGAATTTGTGCTATATATTAAAAAACAGGTTTTTCTAGTGGTTTCTTTATTTGAAAATAAATTTCTGAAAGAATGAATACTGGACTTCAAGGTATCACAAGGAGAACCCTTTGGTGGAGCTTTTAAATGGCAAAGGCCAATTTAATGTGCTTCCCTCCATTCTGGACTTTCCAATCCTTCCTTTATGTACCTTTTTTTGAGACCACATTTTGACAGTGGAAGAAAAATGGGAGGGAGGTTGTGATCAAGTGTTTGGCAATATTGCTTAGTAGGAAGCAAGAATCTAGGCTTTTTTTATTCCATCAACTCAAGTTAAAAACAAAAAACAAAATGAAAGGTTGTGCTAAAATAAAGGAAACATGAATTCACATTCTACCTCCTTGCCCTCCAGTAATATAGAAAGTATTAACTTAGAACTTCTTCTTCCTCCCTTTCCTCCATTTCTTTGAGATGAAACCTAAAGCTCAATAGGACCTTATAATAAAAGAATAATTTACTGATGGTTAAACACTTTTTATTTCACTAAGTAGAGATGAAAATAGAATTCACTAGAACTGATAATTTCAGGGATCCCGATGCCAAGAATGGTTGACATCAGCCAGGTTTTTATATGAGTATCTTCAATGACTGTTCAAGCTTTTGGGGGTTAGCCAAACCCAAAACATGTTCTCCATGCTGTTGCATTTTGCATTCAGGGTGCTTTGGTTAGCATGACTACATGCTCTGTAAAAGAGGTAGAGAAGGCAAGGGAAAGCCCCAAAAAGAAAATAAAGGATTAGTCTGCTGTTATCTGTATGTTAACAATCTTCAGGATATCTGAAAATCATGGAAACATCAAAGCAAAGGTAAGATGAAGAAATGAAGACAAGGTGGGGACATGAGGGCATGACATTTTTTTCCAGCTTTTACTCATGTGTATCATAATGCCACAGATTGGAAATCAATAACTTGTTGAATGAATAAATGAATATCCAAGTCAGTACACAGGCTTGTCGAACTCAGGAAAGAAGCTGTTTGCTGCAACCAAATTCCTGGAACTATAGAGCAGTGAAGGATGTAAGTGAACACTGGTGTCTTTCCTCAAGTTATTATCTACCTCTGAGAAGTTCCTGCTTATCTTCTTTTTGGGGTTTTCTGTCTTGGATCAAATTGGTTTTTTTTCTCCCCAATTTGCATAACTTCAAATCACTTGACTTGCATTAGTGGTAGCAATGCTAGTAAATGATAACTTCTCCAAAGCCAGTCCCTAAATGTGTTAGTTATTAACAGAGATTTCATAGCACATCATAGCTTGAAGTAGCCAGCATGTATTACCCTGCATCTACAAATTATCTGTGTATGGAACTGAACTCTCAATTTTAAGTTTGAGAACCATGGGGTGTGCTTTTTCCTAATGAAGTATTATTATTTCATCTGCAAGAGAAGCCTTCCATTGCTTGTATGCATTTTATTTCACAGGATGACAGAGTAGGAAGACAAAGAAAATGTTCCTTGGTGAGGAGATAGTTTGTGCCATGGAGTGGTTTATCATTAGCAGTTTTAGGATCATCTAAAGTGTAATACCCCTGTCTGAATAATTTGTTCCTCTTCTTGGTTCTTATAACTATTGCCAGAACCTGAAAAATAAATGGAATCTGTTACTATTGTTGGGATTTCAAACTGTAAATTATGTGCTTAAATGAGATATTACTTACCTGAGAGTTCTGGGAAGGCATTTTGGAATTAATCTGGGAGTACTCAGGATGGAGTGATTTCAGGTATGAGTATAGTACAAAATTATGACTAGTTAGCATGCCATGATTGTACTGCATATTGAACTTAAGAGTTCCTGTGTACAGAGAGCCAAACACATGCAGAGAGATGCCCATGGTGCTCTGTAATAAAGGTGTCCTGCTATATAAGTTTAAACTACACCATGGGAGTGACTAATCAACTATTTTTTTTAACATCAGTGTGCAAGTGTATCCTTATTGTATCTTGACATATTCCTTTGGATATAAATAATCAACTATTTAGCAAAAATTTTGTTTCCTTGTTTGGCCAATGTTTAGAACAATGAATTTGGGTTGACTCTTCATACTGAATCATTCAGTAGTGATAAATGAAATCTTTCTTTTCCTCAAGATGACACTGACATTTAAGTCTTTTCTTTAGGATCTGTGGCTTCCAAAGAAGAAATAAATAACGTACTTTGTGTGAATCATAACCATTTCAAAGTGATAGGAGTTTCAAGTCAAATTCACTTACCAGGGTTGAGGATATAATTCAGTGGTAGAGCACTTTCCTTATATGTACAACGGCCTGGGTTTATCTTAAAGCACCACAAGAAACAAAATGAACAAACAAAAAATACATCCAATTTCTGTTCTAAATAGATAAGGAGATAAGGTGGATGGGTGGTAGGTTTAAAGACTATGATATGTTTAGTAAAAGGAGCCCAGAAGACTTATAAATAACTGAAAGGAATTAAGCCTTTTATTTATGTACCAGAAAGAAGGAGGGAAGGAAGGAAGGAAGGAAAGAGGGAGGGAGGGAGGGAAGTAAGGATGGAAGGGAGGAAGGGAGGAAAGAAAAGAGGGAAGGAGGGAAGGAGGGGGGGAAGAAGGGAGGGAAGGACAGAAGGAAGAAAGGGGAGAGGAGAAGAATACAAAATGGCTTTATCAGCATAACTCAGGATACAGTGTTGTATACACTGGTTGCTACTTAGGTTTTGATCATAGAAACACTGCCAGGAGAGCACATAAGGGTTTTTTTTGACTCACATGGATATTTTGAGAAGTTTTCTTCCAAGCAGCTGATAAGGAAACTTTATCATTATAGTTCCAGAGGTAAAAGCCAGACCAGAAACTGAAAAGACCAGGGAAGAGCCCTGGGAGAATGAGGGTCAGGTCCAGTTGTGGATGCAGAGCAAGGTTAATAGAATGGCCTGGAGATCTGTACCAGAAAAGATCTTTGTTGTTGAATGTATTTATTAACCATTTATAAGATGAGGTGAATAAAGAAGTGATATTATTCAATGACCCTAAATTTTCAGCCCAATAAGGACCACAAGGGACTCCAGCAAGACTTAACAAAACTAGGTAATTGGATGGTATGATGAAGATGAAATTTGAAACAGGCAAGTGTGAGGTGATGCACATCTGAAGGAACAATTTAAGCTAATCATACACAGTGATGGGTATTGAATTAGCCATAACCTTCCAAGAAAAAGACCATGAGCTTTGCTCAATGTGCAACAGGGCTAAAAATAAGTCACTGGCAGAGGGGTGAGAATAATGTGGAAAATATTAAGGTGCCATTATACAAATTGACAGCATATCCTTGTCTAGAATATTATGTTGAATTTTTGTCACCTCATCATATAAATGGAATGGAAGAAACAGAAAAATGCACTGAAGGCCAGCTAAACTAATTGGAAGTATAGGATAAGCTTCATAGTGAAGAGAATATTTTTATGTTCCATTTAAGGATCTCCTGTTGCAAAAATCTTATAGTGATGTAAAAGACAGACATTTATGACTCTCAATAGCATCTGAGGTATGCCCATTAAGGAGAAAATGAGCACTCACATTTTATATTGCAGTCTCCAGACTTGGGTAATCAAGACTTTTTATCCCCAAATAGTGTCTTCAGTCCTTTTGAAAGTAGAAGTTGATGGCATCTTAAAAAAAAATCACAAAACAGCCATTTTATTTAGGCCAAATTAGTTCATATTTCTGCATCACCTATAAAATGATAATTGATATATATTCATAATGATAATTCTAGATCATTGCATAGTTCTTAAAACACTTTCAGGATCAGAAGAAACTAACCTAAACATATAAGAAAAGCAAACAGAAACAAGTTTCACTAAACACTACTTAAATAAATAAAATTTAACATAATTTCCTAAAACATGGTCTTTAATTTTTGGCAAGAATACTAATTTACTAACTGTGGTATTTTTTTACTTCATCTTTAGCCTGAGAACATTGTCCAAATTAACAAAGAATTAAAAAGGGGTAAAGATGAAACACCATGAGACTGAGCAAGGGAAAATTCAGGTGAGGGCTTTCTCCTGTTGCCTGAGGACTGGGCCTGTTTCATATTATGTTTCAGTGTGTACACACCCAGTCCCTGAGTCTTAGAATTTTCTTTGACTTGTTGGAGACTGGCAGTTGAGAATGAATGGATTCATGGGTGGGGTGTTACAAGTTGTGGCTCTGACCATTTTTGGTATGGCCATTGTCCATTTGTCTCTCACTTTGTGAAACAACAAATAAATGAAATTTAAATTTTGAGAGAACTGAACTCCTATAAGTATCAGGCTTCTATTTTTGAATAGCATTTTTAGTTTGTTAAGGTCTGAAATGAATCATCACCAAGAGAAGAAAACTTCTTGAAGACCCAGATTAGGGTTTGCTTCTGCTTTGGAGCAAGTGGTGACTTATGTACAGAATTTTCATTTGAATAAAGCAAATTATAGAACACGTACTTAAAATTTTCACAGTATTTGAAGAAAAAAGAATCATCATACATTTAAAACTGCCTATACAGTTTTATATTTATTAAAGAACGTAACTTTTGAGTCAAATTCCAGGAAGAATCGAGCTCTTTTGAAAGTTCTGGCAACTCCATCAGAGCACCATTTTGGAAAGTAATCCAAGGATCCTATGGTATAATCACTTGCCAAGGAAGTGAACACAGCTTCTCAAGGGCCTTAGCTTCCTCTCAGGGAAACAGTGTAAACTAGGAAGGTCTACTTTAGCAATAAAGACATTTGATTGATAGACTGTGTAATATTCAACATCCTCAGTTAAATGGTATTAAGTAAGTGGGAAGAGCTAATTTTCATCTCGGTTTAGCACTGACATTTAGCCATGTATAATATACTAACACAATTAACTAAAATATACCGTTCCTGAAATGTGCTATAACCAAATGCACTATATTTTTCATATGATTTGCAATTTCCATGGAGAGCTCATTTGGATTACGTTTATAATATTCATTTAGCAAACTCCATTAGCAATGTTTACAAGTGCTTATGGATCCGGTAAATGAGTTTGCGGATGTGCTCTGAACGCAGCTAAATGCATCCATTTGTGTATGGGTTCTATTGCATAAACTCATTTCAATCAGGCAGGGCATATAGCACATTAAACTGTAACCTGAGAGCCTAGATTTATATATGGTGCCTACAAGTTTCCCTTATATGACCGAATTGATTAACCTTTCACTTTTTTGACTTTCCCTGAAGGGGAAATCTCACTGAAAAACTGGATTAATATGAGCAGTTGAGCATAAGAATCCTTAGGGGCAAACAAACAAACACACAGAATAGAGATGCTGACTCAGTCTCTTCCTGGTTGTAAGTTAGACCCTTTAGTGGAAAAGCATGTAGCATACACAATTCCTAGAACACTAACCATGTTAATGGGAATGTAACTTTTTGAATTAGCCTGGGTTTCTGCATCTTTCAAAATGGACCAACCTAAAAGCTGCAAGTGTTAAAGATGATTGGGATCATGAATTTATGGTATGTGGTTTTTTTTAATCATAATAAAAAAATCAACAGTAAAAAACCCCTCTCCTCCTTCTTCTTCTCATTCATCTTCTTTGTCTTCTTCTTGTGCTGGTGGTATAATATTATGACATTTACAAAAGTTATTACAATACATCATAGTTGAATTCACCCCCTCCACCATTCTCCATTATCCCTCCTCTCCCCCTGTTCCTGGGATACTTTCTACAGGTCTTGTTTTTCCATTTACATATATGTGTACATAATATTTGTACCGTATTCACCCTCCTACACCTTTTTCCCACACTCCCCCACTGGTACCAACCCCACAGACAGGACCTATTCTGTTATTTGCAAGTAAATGGATAGAGCTTGAGAACATCATCTTAAGTGAAGTTAACCCAGTTCAGAAAGCCAAAGGCCACATGATTTCTCTCATATGTGGAATGTAGATCCAATACAAATACAAACAATGTTATGAAAAACAGGTCATGCTAAGGGGAGGTCACATATGAAAAAGGGAGGGTAAAAGAAGGAAGTTAAGAAGAAAGAAAAGAAGGTGAATGTGGTTGATGTACTTCCTATACAAGAATGAATACAGAAATTTTAAACCTGCTGAAATCACCATAAAGGGTGAAAAATGGAGAAGAGAACCAATTCTGGTTATAATACATATACACATGGAAATGTCACAAAGAAACCAAAGTATAGCTACCTTAAACAAACAAAAATGTTATTTTTTACAAAAACAAAAAACAAAAAAACCCCCCAACCTTTTAAGCGCTTATATTAGGGTGGCTGACTCTTTTGATGGGAAATGCCTGGAGGCCCATTAGAAAGGAGAAGGAAGGTTCTTTGTTGAGCACTGATGATTGGCACAAGCTATTGGTTTACCAGTTCAAGAGATGTAGATTTCTAGGTCATTGTTCAACCCTATGGGGTATAGGACTTGGGAAAGAGTAGATCAGTAATACTCAGTCCTCTATAGCATTCCAGGATTATGAAGAAAGCCTATAATATTAATAGCTAACCTTAATGTCAGGCATGGTTGCACACATCTGTAATCCTGCACTCAGGATTGCCAGCCTAGGTTACATGCGGAGACCTGTCTCAAAAAATAAAACAACCAACAAATTAAAAAAAAAAACCCACAAAAGATAACATTTACCATACAGTATGAACACTTTACACATAGCTCTAATCCTCATAATAATCCTATCCATAAAAATATTATTATTTTTGCTTCATTTTATAAGACAACCTGAGGCTTAGAGAAGTTAAGTAATGTGTCCTAATGTTTACAAAGGAGCAGTGCTGGGATTTGACTCAGGCTTTTCTCTCCAAAGCCACTGTAGAATAGACAACTGATATTTTCCTTAGAGCTTATTTTGAGGTACAAGTTGGCTAAAATAGAGGAACAAGAAATCTTTTCCAAAGTTAAGTAGTTGTTCTTTTAGAGTATTAGTTCTAATTTTGGTTATTTGAAGATACAGTGTATAACTCCCCATCTTGAATCTAATTTAGATGCAAGATCCAGAAAATCAAGCCATCTTTGATTTGATAAGAAACTTATCAAACAGTGCCATCCAACGAGGATATTTTCTTGTTTCCTTTCAAAACCAAGTCAGGAATTTCAGTTATTATTTAAAAAAATTTTCACAAATATATTTTTTTCATAGAACACAGATGCTCTTAACTCCTAAGCAGTCACCATCTGTACCTCAATTTACATTTCCCAAAACACTGCTGACATCTGTTTAAATGCCAATCTCTCCCCAGCTTAGAAGGATTTTAGCTCAAAAGTGATATTCTATGACTGATTTGGAATTTCAAAATTATACTAATTTCCATCAAAACGCTCAATGGCTCAGGTTCACAAGCTTTCTCTGCCTCTTTGAGAAGGTTTCTAAAAAAATGGAGGCACATGTTGAAACTGATCTGTCATTTCCAAGGGAACATGGGTCCAATGTATTAGGTTAGACTTTTCATATATGAGAAAAGGAAAGGAAAGGCTCTCAGTTGTTGTCATGGGGAGAATTCTGAGAGATTAGGACTTCTTCCAAAGACTCTCTGCTTAGATTCATTCTCTTAGGTTAATAATCCTTTCCTAGAGTGATGTCTGATTTTCTCCAATGAATCAGTATATGAGGGGAACCACAGAAAATATATCCGGGGTGGACAGGGTGGGGATGAGGTCAACGGATGACTGACCATTAGGACTGAGAGATAATCCCATGTGCTATGAGATGTGGAATTTTTAAGAAGACATATAGAAAAATAACCCTAAATGAATGTTGCTCCTTCAAGGTATGTACCCAAAGAAATTATAAACTTAATTCAATGGTGCTATAACTATTTTTTAAAAATTCTTGAAATGACTTTGAAGGTAGGAGCACATTCTTTTGAAAATTATCAGAGATGTCTAATTTTCTATCATTTGCAGGTAAATTTTATTTGTGGGAAAAATTCAAAAGCTGGAATGCTGTATTGCTATAAACTGTGTTTAAGAATAATTTTTTCCTATGTTTTTTGCAAACTGATTCTAAGATGTCAATATCAAAAGATGAGCTTTCAACTAGCAAAAACCCTTGTTCCTTCCTATTATTGCTTATACTCTCTCTTCAACAAAATTAGAGATAAGGGCAAAATAGTTTCTGCTGGGTATCAAGGGGGTGGGGGGAGGGGGGAGAAATGACCCAAGCATTGTAGGCACATATGAATAATAAAACAATAAAAATTAAAAAAAAAAAGAAAAAGATGAGCTTTAAATATTTTACAAACAATGGTGGCATCAGTAGACTAGGCAAATAATCTCAAGAATTCTTCACTGGAAGTATGACTTCGGTATTGTTTGTGTTCTGGAATCAGACAGAACTGAACTTTAGATCTGGCTTTATATATTTCAAGGCATATGACTCACATTACTTAACCAATGGGAGCCGCAGTCTCTTTCATCATGTGTAAAATGGAGATAACTCCAGTGTCTTCCATGTGGCCTTGTGAGGGTTAAAGAGGACAGTGTATATGAAATGCTTTGACCAGTGCCTGGTATGTAGTAAACACTCAATAAAGCAGGACTACATCATACCTTTCTTCATACCCTCATATGAAGGCAGATACATAGATTCTACTCTTGTGGAATACTGTGTGTCTTAGTCTATTTTGTGCTGCTATAACAAACTACTTGAGACTGGATATTTATAAAGAATAGAAATTTAATTTCTCACAGTTCTGGAGATTTAGAAATCTAAGATCAAGATGCTGGAAGGCTTGGTTATTCTGTGAGGACTTCTTTCTGCTTTTAAGATGGTGCCTTGATGCTGCATCCTCTGGAAGAGAGGAATATTGTATCCTCATATGGCAGAAGCTGGCAAACTAGTTGCACGTTGCATGAAGCATCTTTTATAAGGTCCTTAATCCCACTAATGAGGAAGGAGCCTCCATGGCCTAATCACCCCTTAAAGGCTGTACCTCTTAATATTGTCACATTGGCAGCCTTGAATTTCGGAGTGGAATTATTCAAATCATAGCAGGTGTGACGTGTTATAAGGAAGGCCGTAGAGCTGTGTTCTACCAGGCTAGCTGTAATAGTCCTAGACAAGCCATTGAACTTCCACATCCTAAAATGTTTCTTTATAAGCAGACATAATTCTTCTCTTACCAGATTATCACGAACATTAGATAATACACATAGATAATTTAGAGTTATAATTAAGATAACTTTTGAAAAGAATCTTAGAATAATAATCTTTTAGTAGGTCCAAATTGCACTACAATCTCCCCCCAAGTTTAATGCTATACTAATACTGGCATTTTAAAAGTAAGAGAATTCCTAATTACCACCTGAGACTTTTTCCAGAAGGAGTATCTCTGGGTATGGATATAGCACATCTGTACTTACTGATTTCTAGGTTGCAAATATAGAATATTGTATATAAGCTTGTCCCATTTGTATCTCTGAATGGATTTTATTGGATTCCTGGTATTGTCAATATAAGGCTTTGGTCAACTACAGAACCCAAGAGAACCTTACTTCCATGGTTAGAAGTTTTGCCATGTCTATAGATCAACAAGTTTAGAGAGTAGTTTCAGTTGTGAAATATTTAAATTCATATTTTAAATGCAAAAAAATCACTTTACTAGAGACAGGACATTATCTCCTCATTTCTGATATTGTACTCCCTCAACAACTCTGCAAGAAATTCTTCTAACAAAAGCAAATCAGACATTGTAGCAACATCTCTCTTTCTAGAGGAATTTTCATATTTTCTTTTCATTTTGTTTGGCAAAAAAGTCTCAGTTAAAATGAGATGTCTGACTCATTTCTACAGCCAAATATTTCTAAAATAAAAGTTTGGAGTTACAAAAATAAGAAAAAATTAAAATCCAGTTCCATTCTAAAATGGGCTTATAACTTGCTGATTTCAAACCAAAATGTTGAGGAATAAAACTGTAGTTAAACAAGTACTTAAAAAAGGAGTGGAATATTTTCCTCAAATTGAATTTTGCAAAGAAGACTAAAAAGAGAAGCAGATAAAAGCAAGGCTGCTCTGGTTAAAGAAGGAAGAGAGACGCATGTCTTTTTCCTCATAACTCCTCCTTGCCCTCCTCCTTCTCCATGCTCCTATGACACTATCCCAGAAACTAGAGGACTCCCAGAAACAAAGCTTCAGAGTCACTGGTCTAGCTGTTCCTTTGGTTTCATCTATTATCTCTTGAAAAAAAGAGACAGAAAGGGTGGGGAGAAGGAAAAGCAACCTTTAAGACAGAGAGCATCAGTCCTGTCAAATTGAGTGGGCAGAAGACAGACATGTTTACACCCTGCTAGCTCAGTTCTCTGTGCTTTGCCTGGTGTTTAGGAGCAGGGTTTCTGAAGGTCGACAAGTTTGACTTCTATTGGTGCTAAGTTTTTTCCTAGGAAGATTTTCCATAATAACATTCAAATCAAGAGGAGAGGTACTGCAGTCTTAAAAAGTAGCCTGACTTATTTTTTATGCTAGCCATGTTGGCACTTTCCTTAATCAAAATAAAATGTCAAAGCAGGGGTGTGGTGGGAACCTGAATGCTGTAAAGGAAAAAATGGGCACAGATAGTGTGCTGTGTATCCCTTCTAGTTAGGAAATGTTGTTTTGCCCTCGGTAAATTGTCTTTGGTGAGGAAGTGGACAGGGTAATGTTCCTTTGGCCTGCCCTCTGCCTCATGCCCTGCAAAATGTCTTCTGGTGTTTTTTAAATGACATCTGGGGTTTAGAACTCAATTGCCAAACATTATCCCATTTAAGTAGTAAGACTGAAAGTGCAATATATCATCATGACCCCAGGCTGCAATATAGATGGAAATTGCTTGGACTGATGCTCCAAACTGGCTTTGAGTGCATGGGACTTGACAGATGAAAGAAGAGGCTTGTGAGGAGGTTGAGGAAGGACTGTGGACAATCTGCTGAATGCAAATAATGAGAAAGTCTTTAGGTTCTCCAACTCCTGGCCAGTGTGGAGAGCAGCCAAATTAAAACCTAGAGGTTGTGAAAGAATGAGAAAATCAAAATGGAGACTCTTATGTCAATCCTAACAAAATAAAGAATAAAGCCAGGAAGTTATGGCTAAAGGATTCTTAGGCACTATTGCCTGAGAGTAACTATCACAGACTCTGTCATAATCACCAGTTTGTGGAGGGGCCATAACAACCTCATACAAAAAGTACTTCCTCAAGGACATCTGTCCAGCAATTGTCCAACCTTACATAATGTCACCCTATTATTAATCATTGTGGCCAAAGATGCTTGATTCAAAATATCTGATGTAAATCTTCATTTTTGTTTTACTTTGCCTCAGCTCCTTGAATTACCCATAGTTTACGATAGTACACATACTGCCATTGTAAGGTTCTGCTATTCCAAAATAAATATCAATGTTCGTTGGAAAATCTCTCTCTGATTACTTTTTAGACTGACAAGGTATTTATCATAGATCCCTACGGAGGCAACAGAGCAAAGAATCTGACAACAGTGTTCTACAATTCCAACCTGTACAATTAAGGAGAAGGTAACTATGGCTCCATGCTTCTCCAGCTGTGTGTCTTTGGCCAAATTCTTAACCTCTCTAGTTAAACATTGGTTTTCACAAGATGTAAAGTAAATTCCAGTGTTTCACAAACCCTCTATGTTGAAGAACCATTTAAAAAAAAGTTTCCAATCTGTCATAGGTTGATATTTTTATAATGCAGAATAAACAAAAATTCCTAGAAACACTGAACTTTTTGTTCTTACTTTCAACAGACCTAATGTCACTCTTTCAAATTGCTGTTAAAGTTTCTACACATTCACTTTCCATTACTACAATATTTTATTTCAGACCAGTAATAGTTGGGGACTGGCACCAGCATGTGGAGTTATCATGTGAGTTGTCACTGGTACAGGTGATACTTCTCATCTTGTAGGGTTAAAATGAGGCAAAATGGAATTTTAGCGCTGTGCCTACATTTCACAATCATTGTCACAACTTTTGTATTTCTAAATAGTTTAACCAGTAAATCACTGCTTTTCTAAGTCTATAACAATGCTTGGGTTTTCATAAAGAATACACGGGGAGAAGGAAGGAGGAGTTAAAAATCAACCTCTGATGAGAGATAGAGAAATGGTGAGTTATAGGGATTCCAGCTGAAAGTTGCAGTTTTCAGAGCCAATCCACCAGCCAGGCACAAGTCCCAGGATTACTACTCTGAAATGGGAACTGAAAGCATCCAGGCTTCTGGTATGGGTAAGGGAGTTGTATTTGCAGCACAGTCCATCAGCACGATGCTCCAGTGTTGAGGCTCCGGATTTAATTCCCCTCTCTGGAGCTGCTGGGCAGCTAAGTAGTGCAGTGTTAGGCACTCAGACTTGGAGGCCCATGGACTGAGGATTGAACGTCTACTTACTGCCAGTGGGACCACAGATGTGGCTATTTAAACTCTCCAAGCCCCCATTTTCTCCTGTGTAAAGTAGGGACTAATAATAGTGCCTGTTTTTCCTAGTGCTGCTGAAAGGATTAAATGAAATAATCCCCATTAGTGCTCAACAATTTTTAAATGACTGACGATGGCTATGAAGCTGGAGTGCACAGCTCGGTTTTAGCTTAGCCGCCAACATGTGCCAGAGTTCCTTTGCATGATGAACCGACAATCAGTAGCAGTTGCATAGCTCTTCCCGGACCCAGCAGAGGAAAAGAACCCCACACCACTTTTAAAAGGTTCTGACCCTTAAATTACGACTTTTCCTGCAGCTATCTAACACTCTCTCTCCTTCCCTTCACCCCAGCTGTGAAAGAGATGGTTATAATACGGAAAAATGAATCAAAGTCCTGAATATATCATCCAAGGTGAGGAAAACGGCAGGGGTTGAAGGGGAAGGAGGAGCCCCTTTTTTTTTCCTGTCTATACAACGTGCACAGAATATCCGTGATTAAAATTCTTAACACGATTTCAAAGCATCACCTTCCTAGGTAGATGACACGCAAAGGCAGGCACAGAGATTAAGGAATGATCTGACTCAAGTGGCTCATTTGTGAGAGCTCGAGTAACACTCCATAATGAATTTGCTATTTACTGATATAGCAGTGCATTCATTTGGCATTAATGGGCAGGGCCAATGTACAGTCATAGTTATTTTATTTAAATTCAGGCTTTGCTACCAGGCAACTAAATTGCTGCAGAAGGAAAGTGATATGTCAATTTCAAAGGTATTCATTGCCATATCATCTAGTAGCTGAAAAATATAAAGAAAACACTAAAAATTAAGATGCAACTGTACATGCTAACCAATGGTGATGATGGTGGTATTAATCTAATAATGATATGCTTTATTTAGAAGGGAAAATTAGTGAAGGTGTTTTTCTTAAAAGGCATTGGCCCACAAGGGATAAATTTAAGCTGCTGGGTGGGCTAAAATGGCTTCCTAATTCTTCTCTTAATTTATACCACTATGGGGGTAATTTCTTTGGGTGTAATTTTGATTATTTATTAATTTTTCCTTTCTTGCAGTGCTAAGGATGAAACCCAAGTTCCATGGTGCATGGTAGGCCAGCACTCTACCACTAAACTACTTCCCTGGACCTCGTTAGGTCTCATTTTAAATTAAGGTTTAGTTGACCTCAATCCTTACCCTACCCTTATCCTTGAACTCCTCTATAGTTCTTTCTGGAGCCTGTAGACCAGCTGTCTCATATGTGCTCTGAAATGAGCTTGTCTGATGGTTTGTACTCCTCATCAAAGAATCTTGATCTGGTGTCAACCTGGTGGCCCCTATATGAATGCTGCCTTGCCAGTACAACACTCCTCCCTCGTTTCTGTCCCACTGACTATGTAGGCTATAGTCTGAGGCAGAGCTGGAATAACTGTCTCTGTCACATAGAAGTTCACAAATATGGATCCCCTTTTTTCTTATATCAACCTCTTTCTTATATGGTCTCAAAATCAGCCCACCAGGCTGGGTCTTGTATACATGTGCTGGAAAGGCAGATGAGGATAAGGTGATGTATGCTTCCTTACATCTATCTCATCTGACTTCTCCCTAGGGATCTTCTATGTAGCCCCCAGGGACATTCCTCATGTAAACAATCTTTGTCAAAGATGGGAGTTCCACTTACCAGATACATCTGGATCCCAGTTCCAGTCTAGAAAAGAGTGCTCTGAGAATGAAAAAACTGATGAAGTCATATTCATAATTTATACCTTCACATGAATGAGTTCTTTTGCTATTTTTCTAGGAGCATGTTTGGGTAGGAAAAGACTTAGTGAATATTGGTGAACAGAGAGAAAAGATTGGGATGGAGTAGCAAAATGTCAACAGTATTAACATCACCTTTGATGACTTCACAGTTGTACTTTAAGATGGCCCTGCTCACTCTCACCATCAGCCAAGAATGAGGTGGGTAACAGTAGCAAAAGTAGACCAAATACTGAAAGGAAAATGAGAAGTTCAAGTATTTTCATATGAGACAGTCACTGTGTCTATTCTGTTTAGATGGTATTTCTAGCAATGAGTCTGGATTAAGATCTGCTTTGGAAAATTAAGATGGAAATCCCTAGTCACAGAACAATTACTACCATTTGCTGATTATGAGTAGAGTCCTCTCATGACTGTGGCTTAACATTCTTTGTCTTGACTGAAGTTACGTTTCAACAAGGACTGCAGAGAAATCCCATGTTTTGACTGGGGAGGGAGTACTATGACTGTTCTCTGAGATCTGATATCCAGGTTAGTTTTGCTTTAGCCTTGTTCCTGTGATGTGGTGTGGGGCGGATGGAGGTAGAGAAGTGGGTACCAGAAGGGATTTATTCAATCCAGCATGTGCCTCACTGATAGTCACTTGGCCTAAGTGCATCATTTAATGAAGTGAACCTGGGAGGTTATGAGGCCAGTGGGAGCTGTAAGCACATTAAGGGAAAGGGTACCTTACTGTCATCAAAGGTCTTAAAAATTAGTTTTCTCCCCTCAGAGATGTCACACTTCAACAATTTTATTTACCAAACAGTATTTATCAAGCAATAATTGCTTTGTTTATTAAGATAAGCTAGAGATAACTGCCAATCAATGTTTGATTGACATATGGTAAAGAGTGTTATTGATTTGATATAATGCCATAAAAATTAAGCAAAGCAAAAATAAAAGAAAACCTGGTGTGCATATTTATGTTTATTTTAGTTAGATGTATGTTTTCAATTAGGATTTCAAAATGTTAAATATAGCTCACAGATGCCTGTTACTGTCTTTACTCAATTTTTGAGGAATGCCAAAATTTAGGAGTGCAGGATGGGAAAATTTTTCTAGGGCCTATGGGTTGAGGAGATGTGGAAAATCATGTCATACCTTTGAAGACTTTTCTAGGACACTTTGAGACTTCAGACAATTTTAGGCAGAATGGCAGGGGTATGCCTACTTCTCAGATATATTTGAGTTAAGAAGTTCTGTTTTTTAAGCAATCAGTAGAACTAGTTGTTCATCTGCCTGTTTTTTTTTTTTCTAACTAGTTCCATTCCATTTAAATTTCTAACCTTGAAACCACAGAAAGAATGTTGGGCTAAACCGATTTACCCAAAATTAGTGATCTGGGTAGGCCAATTCAGTCTGGGTGACAACTTCCAGACAAATCCTCATTCTTCATTGTTTTGGTTAAAAGAAATATGCTGTCATAATGAAATGTAGGGGCCCCAAGGGAATATGCAGTAGGACAACCACCTCCAGAGTCACCTGTTGTACGTTCTCATCTACACTTGCCAAATAGAAGAGTAAAAATAAAATGAAGAGTTTTCTCCATGGAGATGATGTCTGTTGAGGTATTTGTACCTTGTGAGCATTTTAGAGTACTTTCTTGGTATATATGTACAGAATCTTATATCATTAATGTGATGACGAAAGCAAAAAAAATAACATGGGAAAAACATGGACTACGATGTTTTCAAGAGGAAAGTAGAACTCTGGATCCATGAGGTCGCCGACCCTTTGCAGTGAATTAATACTGACAAGAGAAGAGATTCCCAATCTGAGAGGTTAATTCAAAATACACATTATGGATAAATACACATAGAAGACTATTCTCAAGTGATTGTGGCTCAACTGCCTATTTAAACCAAACATACATTTGATTGTTTTTAAATATTGATGCCTTTGCTGTTATTACAAAACACTGAGTAGGAGTTCACACAATGAGGGCGACATGTGAATGTGTCAAGCTAATGTCAAAACAACAGCCTTGAGCAGCACTGCAGTCTGACAGGTTTCTGAGCCGAGTGACTGCTGACTGGACTGCTTCGAGGCTGAATTAGGTCTCTCCTCATGAAGACTTTGCTGCTTTCTGGGGTGTCTGCAGCCTGGAGTTGTCAGACTTCACTGATTCTATCTCTGTGTAGAAAGGGGGGGGCATGAACTTTGCCAACAGGAGGAATGAATATGTATAGTGTTTTTCTTTGGATCAGGCTGACTGCGACCTCTGCTGAGAGGGATTGTATGACAGTATGCTTGACTCACAGTACAAGATCTGCCAAATACAACATCCAGGTTGCCCCTCTCATGCAAGGACAATCCACCAGCCAATCCTGAACTTCTAATGCAATGCTTCTTCTACTGTAGGGCTACTGCCTTGGTTTCCTTTTTACGCTGGTCCTGACTGACATCCACCACTGTCTTAAATGTAATTTCCTTTGGGCCTTCATTAACTTCTCAAAGTAAGTTAGGAAGACCCCCTGATATAGGTACACATGGCACCTTCCATTTCCCCATTGGAGTAGTCAGAGTTCTGCAGAGAAACAGATATGTGTATGGAAAGAGAAAGATCTGTCTGTCTGTCTATCTATCATCTATCTATCTATCATCTATCTATCTATCTATCTATCTATCTATCTATCTATCTATCTATCTATCTATCATCTATCATCTATCTATCTATCTATCTATCTATCTATCATCTATTTATCTATCTATCTATTGCAGCAGTGGGTATCAAACTCAAGGCTTTGGGCTTCTAGGCAAGTGCTCTACAACTTGAGCCACACTCCTAGTTCTTTTGCTTTCTTAGTGTTTTTCAGACAGGGTCTCATACTGTCTTTGCTTAGGCTGATGTCTCACTGTGCTCCTCCTTATCTCCACCTCCTGAGTAGCTGAGATTATAGGCATAAACCACCATGCTAAAGCCAAGATTTATTTTAACTAATTGGCTTGAGTGATTGTGGAGGCTGGAAAGTCCAAAATCTGTAGGGTGGCCTGGCAAGGTGGAAACCCAGGGAAGAGCAGATGTAGTTCAAGTTCAAAGGCAATCTACTGGGCCTTCTTGTTTGAGGGTCAGTCTTTGTTTTTCTAAGGTTTTCAGCTGATTGTAAGAAGCCCAACTGCAGATGGCAGGAAATCTGCTTTATTTAAAGTCCTTTGACTTAAATATTAATCTCACCTGAAAATGCCCTCAGAGGAACGTCCAGAACGTTTGGGCAAATGTAGGACATGGAGACTGTGCTTGCTATGTTTTTGATATGTTCCAAGAATTCAGCATAAAGTAAATACTCATTCTGCTGGGGGAGTGGTTCAAGTGGTAGAGCGCCTGCCTGGCAAGTGCGAGGCCCTGAGTTCAAACCCTAGTACCGCCAACAAAAAAAAAAGTAAATACTCATTGAATATCTAATTAAGTCATCATTCATTCATTCAACAAATGCTTATTGAATACCTATTATGTTCCAGGTACTGTTCTAGTTTCCAGGAATGAGCAGGGAGCAAGATAGACAAAAATCTCTGCCCTCTTGGAGCTTCCATTTAAGTAGGGAAATCATAAAGAAATTTGGTCACATTAAACTTATGAAGAAAAACAAGGCAGGGCAAGGAGGTGGAGAATAACAGAAGTTGAGGGTATTTTAAATAGGTTAGCCAAGAAAGGCATTTCTTTTTTTTTTTTTCATTTTTCTTTTACTATTCATATGTGCATATAAGGCTTGGTTCATTTCTCCCCCCTGCCCCCACCCCCTCCCTTACCACCCACTCCGCCCCTTCCCTCTCCCCCCACCTCAATACCCAGCAGAAACTATTTTGCCCTTATTTCTAATTTTGTGTGTAGAGAGAGTATAAGCAATAATAGGAAGGAACAAGGGTTTTTGCTGGTTGAGATAAGGATAGCTATACAGGGCATTGACTCACATTGATTTCCTGTGCGTGGGTGTTACCTTCTAGGTTAATTCTTTTTGATCTCACCTTTTCTCTAGTAACTGTTCCCCTTTTCCTATTGGCCTCAGTTGCTTTAAGGTATCTGCTTTAGTTTCTCTGTGTTAAGGGCAACAAATGCTAGCTAGTTTTTTAGGTGTCTTACCTATCCTCACCCCTCCCTTGTGTGCTCTCGCTTTTATCATGTGCTCATAGTCCAATCCCCTTGTTGTGTTTGCCCTTGATCTAATGTCCACATATGAGGGAGAACATACGATTTTTGGTCTTTTGGGCCAGGCTAACCTCACTCAGAATGATGTTCTCCAATTCCATCCATTTACCAGCGAATGATAACATTTCGTTCTTCTTCATGGCTGCATAAAATTCCATTGTGTATAGATACCACATTTTCTTGATCCATTTGTCAGTGATGGGGCATCTTGGCTGTTTCCATAACTTGGCTATTGTGAATAGTGCTGCAATAAACATGGGTGTGCAGGTGCCTCTGGAGTAACCTGTGTCACAGTCTTTTGGGTATATCACCAAGAGTGGTATTGCTGGATCAAATGGTAGATCAATGTCTAGATTTTTAAGTAGCCTCCAAATTTTTTTCCAGAGTGGTTGTACTAGTCTACATTCCCACCAACAGTGTAAGAGGGTTCCTTTTTCCCCGCATCCTCGCCAACACCTATTGTTGGTGGTGTTGCTGATGATGGCTATTCTAACAGGGGTGAGGTGGAATCTTAGCGTGGTTTTAATTTGCATTTCCTTTATTGCTAGAGATGGTGAGCATTTTTTCATGTGTTTTCTGGCCATTTGAATTTCTTCTTTTGAGAAAGTTCTGTTTAGTTCACGTGCCCATTTCTTTATTGGTTCATTAGTTTTGGGAGAATTTAGTTTTTTAAGTTCCCTATATATTCTGGTTATCAGTCCTTTGTCTGATGTATAGTTGGCAAATATTTTCTCCCACTCTGTGGGTGTTCTCTTCAGTTTAGAGACCATTTCTTTTGATGAACAGAAGCTTTTTAGTTTTATGAGGCCCGATTTATCTATGCTATCTCTTAGTTGCTGTGCTGCTGGGGTTTCATTGAGAAAGTTCTTACCTATACCTACTAACTCTAGAGTATTTCCTACGCTTTCTTGTATCAACTTAAGAGTTTGGGGTCTGATATTAAGATCCTTGATCCATTTTGAGTTAATCTTGGTATAGGGTGATATACATGGATCTAGTTTCAGTTTTTTGCAGACTGCTAACCAGTTTTCCCAGCAGTTTTTGTTGAAGAGGCTGCTATTTCTCCATCGTATATTTTTAGCTCCAGAAAGGCATTTCTTAAAAAGCAGTTATTTGAACAGAGAGGAATGGATGTGAAGGAGCAAGTTATCTGAAGATCTAGCTAATGAGTGTCCCAAGCAGGAAAAGAAGCAAAGGCCGTTAGGTGGGCATGAACTTGGCAAGAGGACCAGAGCCAAGAGTTTTTGAGGGAGGTGATATGCAGTGGAGGGGTTTTAACAGGGACATCCCTGATGGACTTTTAGGGTGAGGAGGAGAGATGATGGAAGCAGAGAACAATAAGGAACCCATCGCAACTGTTTGGGTAAGATATAATGGTGACTTGAATTAGATTGGTACAGGAGAAAGAAGTAAAGACAGTTTAGATTTGGGTCATATTTTGAAGGGAGAGATTACAGAACTTGCTCATTGATTTGGGTGGGGATTATGTATGAAGGAGGCATCAGCAATACAGCCTTAGAGAGAAGCAGGTTTTAGGAGGAGGTGAAGACTTTCACTTTGGATCTGTTGAGCTTGAATTGGTATTAGATATCTAAATGGAGAGAGTGAGAAGATGGTTGAATATACAAGTCTAGACTTCAGGGGAAAACTATATCCTGGAGGTGTTGGCTGACTTTGGAGCATGGATGAGAGGTGACCAACTGGAAGTATGCAGAGATATGAGAAGAAGAGTGCCAAGGACCATAATCCTGGGACCATCATCATTTAGAATTTGAATAGAGAAGGAAGATCTAGAAAAAAGACTTCAGATGAGTAGCTGGAACTGAGAGGCATAGTGGGAGAGTTTTGTGATTAGAGTCCTCGGGAAGAAAGTGTTGTAAGAAGCAGAGAGATACCATCTCTGTCTGAAGCTGAATGAGTGAATTTGGCTCCAAAGTCTATGAGGCCTTTGAATAACCCAAAGAGTTATAAGAGATGGCAGAATGTTCCTGAGCCTCGTTGGAGAAATAACTCATTCACACTGGACTGTTTGAAATGTTCCTTGAGAAGGATAGTGGAAAAACAGGCTGGGGATAGAAAGATAGAAGAAAAAAAATTCTTTGCCCTTTCTGGGATTATTCATGTTTCATTCAATGAGAAAAGAGAGCATGTTTGTTTGTTGTAGTATGTATCAAGAGCCTGCTATGATCCAAACACTATTAAACCCTTAAAATTTAATTCTGTGAGTTGGGTCTGAAAATTAAAGCTTTTAAGGGAGTTTTACTTATTTCCCTTTCTGTTCTGCTATTCCATCATAAGGAATCTACGTAATTTAAGGACTCTGAACACTGAAAAGAAAAAAGAGAGGGGTTGAGAAATAAATCACACAATGGAAATAAATCTGAAATTCAGAGTTTAAAATTAAGATTAGTAAGAAATCAAGAACAGTGATATCAAGTGAAACACAGAGATTATGAGAAATAGAGCATTGCTAGGATCTAATATTTAGTGAGGTTTACTATGTGCCAGGTACTTCCTAAATTCTTAGCAGAAGTTGATTTATTCAATATATAATCCAACAACATAGGCATTGTTATTATTAGCCCATGATGACATGATTTAAGAAACTCATTCCAAAGTAGATAGCCTTGTAGATCATTGAACCAGGATCAAGATCTAGCTGACTGACTCCAGGACCCCCATACATAACCATTATGCCCATTACCTCTGGTTATCGCAGGGGACAACTTCCAAAAGAAAGAGCACAAAGTGGTGTGAATTTGGAGGTCCAGTTGATAGTTAGGTGAATGTGGACAGCTGTAATGAAGGTGGTAGAAAAATCTATGATTTTATATTTATTTATTTATTTGAGCCAGTTTCTTGTTATGTTACCCAGGCTGACCTTCTGGGCTCAAGCAATCCTCCTGTCTTAGCCAGCTGAATACTGAGACTACAGGTGGGTACCACTGTGCCTAGCTAATTCTGAGAGGTTTGACAACAGAGAAGACTAGAAAATATTTTCAGTGAATAGAAATTTCTGAAGTGGTGAATGGTATGTAAGGTATGCTTGTAGACATATTTGTATATATGTATATATATATATATATATACATACATACACGTATTTGTATATATGTATACATATATACAAATACGTGTATGTATGTATATTTGTGATTGTGTGTGATATTGGGGAAGAAGTAAAATATATCCACACCTGTCAGCGTGTTTTAGCAATACTCTTAGCTGCTGTGACTAATATGTGACTAATATAATACTTTGAAGAATGGGGTAGAAATTATCAAAGGAGGCAGGGCGATGACAGCTGAATTTCCATGATACATGCATAAGGTTTTCTCTGTTACTAGGATAATACTGACAACAACTTGGTCCATCTCGCTTTTTTCCTGATAATTGCTAAGTATAGTCCACAAAAAAATCTGTGCTGTTACATTTTGATATGGCTATCAAACCAGTTGGTTGATAAGGTTGATAAAACAGAAGGTAAAAATAATAAAAGGATGCTCCCTATGAGTGGGTACCACTTGCTCAGAGATGGGTACCACCCTCCTATAAATGCTCACCCAACTGTTCTTTACCACTACTGGGGAGGTAAATATAATCTACTTACCTAAGCTCCTGGAAATAAGACCTGATTCATCATTCTTGATGCTAAGAGGTCTACCTTTCTTCTCAGACTGTAGAGAGAGATCAGTCTTCAGAAGGTGAGTTGCAGTTAAACAGTCTTTATTGTCACATTAAAGATCAAAATCATGGCTATCTCCTATTAATGTATGACAGAAAAAGCACTCAGCTATTTATTTTTTTAAAACAGGAAAAAGAGCTAGATTGCTAACTAGATAAGTGTTACCAGAATTCAAATAGGTGATAATTGCAAAAGAAAGTCTAAATGGGCTTTTTTTTTGCATTGAAGAGTGAAAATGTCATTGGCATTTCAGAATTGTGGAGAGTCTAACCCTTTGTCTTCCAGTGTACAGAAGAATCTTTTGGAATTCTAAAAAATCTGACCCAAAATAACATTTATCATTCATTCATGGTAGAGGTGGCTAGCTCATTTAACTGTTGTCATGTTTATGTTCACAGACAGTGTTCACTTGCACCTCTAGTAATCCTTATTCCAGAAAGCAATAATTTGTATGACCTAAGAGCATCTGCTTTGATATGATAAGGCAGCACTGGTTGGCAAATGCCTTTCTCTGTGGTGTCTCAACCAAAAATCTCGCAGCAGATATCTCACCTAGACTAGCCATCTTCAATGGAATTCAGCTATCTTATTGAAGTCCAGCTACATGGATGCATGGCATTGTCCTAATCCTTTGAGCAGGATATAGAGTCCCTGCCCGATGTAACGAATGTAGGTACAAGTGCATACTGAGGTCAATGAAAATTAAGTATTGTGGTACCATAAGAGAATGCTAAGAACATTCATCTAATTAATAATATCATGTAATGATGGACTCCTAACAAGGAACAAAGACAAGATATGGGATATATTTGTCCTATAATAACTAGCATTGCATCCATACCTTATCTGAAATCTGGACTACAACAGAACCTCTAACCTAATTCTAGCTAGCACTTTTGAGGGCTTACTATGTGTTAATCTCTGAACTCAATGGCTTATACAGAGTATTCTATTGAATTCTCATACTTTATGAGGTAGAAAATGTTATTACCCTTATTTGCAGTTGAGGAATATACTTGCTAGATTAGCTCACTTTTCAAGGCTATTCCTAGTAATAATGAAACTTGTTATATTACTGACCTATTCTGAAGTAAGTCCATGTTACTACATTCCATGTGTATATATTTGGAGTGGAAAAATCAAGACATGCTGGTCCCTAGTGAATAATATATTCTGTCCTAGTAAGTTTGGTCAGAGTTGTGACCTCAAACTACTTTTACACAACTTTTATCATATCACAAATATAATTAAATTGTGTTTGGCCAAAATTTCAAACTTTAGTATTGGTGCCAGAGATGATTTCATGCTCAAATGACAGCATCAAAAGTCTTTTAATGTACTTTAAACAAATCAGAAGTCATTTTGAACATGAAGACATAGAAAGACAGACACTGAAAAAATATTTGCAGTCTGAAATTTGGACCGACTGAACACTATTATTTATAGTACTTAGTGCAGTTAGACACATTGTCTATGCTAATTTTATTCATTTATTTATGGATTTATTTATTTGTCTATTTTCTGGTGCTGGGGATTAAAGCCAGGAGGGACTGCATGCTAGGCGAGTGCTCTACCACGAAGCTGTATCTTCAGCCCACTAACAGCTTCACAAATTTATGTTTCTTACAGCAATTCCTGAAATGAAGAAAGGAATAATATCAAGCCTATTTTATAGGTAAGGAAACTGAGGCACAGAGGGATTGTGTGACTTATTGGCAACTGTAGAATAAATTAGCACAATCAGATTTAGACCACAGCTCTTTGAGCTTGCTGTCAGGCATTGTCCTCTCTACATGTGCCTTGTTATTATTTTGCTCTGAATCACAGAATAATGGAGAACAAAGAAATTGCAAGTTTGTAAAAAAAAAATGTTATTCAAATTGCTTAAAAACCAAAAACAACAAGAAAAAAAATTTTCCCCATGTAAAGCAGATTTTCTGAAGACTCGGATGTATTAGGAGAAACACAGTCACTTAGGAACCAATTCCTCTTGGCATTATTTTATTTTTTGGTGGGCAATAGCATTTTTTTTTGCCCTGCAGTAGGAAAATATTGCTATTGTAAGTGAGGTTTGCAAATGTGAAAACAGGCTCTTAAATGAAAATCGTATGGGGCACTTAGCTTTCTGAAAAATATTTGAGTCATTGTGATGCAGTTCTAAAATTGAATCAATGCTATATTTAATAAGGCACAACAGGCCATGAATTATTGCACATTAATTCATACCCAGTGTGTTGCTAGGCACATGGCTAAAAGCTGAGTGCAGTCAATGTAAGTGAACATGAATACACCATAATTCACACACCAGAGGGTCCCACTGTAATTATAAAATGCTATTATAAAGGGTTATTTAAAAATATTTAGATATGTTAAGTTTTATGCCTACATGATTCGTGATATTGGTATTCTCATTTCAACTCACTCCCTTTTTCTCAATCAGTCCTACAACTTCAAGATTTATATGTTAAAGCCTAGATTACCATTTTTCTTATCGGTAGACTCCCTAAGGCTAGAAATATTATTCTGTGGTTTTCAGTTTTCATTTTGGTTTCCCCACAGAACTTTCTCCTAAGCAGGGAGTGTCACACCAAGCTGTGTGGAGCAACATATTAAATAAGGAGAAATGAGGAAGAGCTAGAAATTTTACTTCAGTTGCCTTGGAGACAGAATTATGGTCAGGCTGGAGGGTGTGGCTGGGCTCTCCATGGCTGGGTGTTACTGGGTGCTAAGGAGTAGAAAGGCAGAAGGAAGCCTTGGTGCTGTTTCCAAATATCACCAAGGAGGGTGGGTAAGAGTAAATTAAAGGGGTTGCTCTGGTCTGCTTTTATTTTGAACTTTGAAAGCTATGCTTTTCCGTAGGAAAATTGGGATTAATGCTGGAAATTGTTGATAAGGAACTGTCAGGAAAATCCAACTCACTCTGAAAATATTTTTATAGTGCTTCCTTTGAACTCTCTGGGCATCATTTTTAGTGACCCAGAGCACAATGGAGGCTGATGGAATTCCAAAGCAGAGAGCTCTGGGTTCTCCCACCAAGATGCTGTTACTCTCTTGCCTGAACATGATGCAAATAAATGTTGGTGTAATATGTGCCACAAAACTTTGTTTTTACATAATTTTAAAAATCATAGCATTTATAAAAAATGGTTATATGGTTTTTAGATGTTTACACTCTTACCGATAGCTGATTTTGGTAAAATGGATAAAAGGAGAAAAATGGACATTTTATCTCCTACGATTAGTCAAATAAAAGTTTTGTTTTAATAATTTTACAGGAACAATACAGCCTCTTTTTTTCTTGAAATCTATTTTGTTCTGTCCTACTTGTATTTGTGATTGCATTATCTATATTAATAAAGCATATTGTAAATTTTACAAGGCACAATATCAACATAATAGCTATACTTAAATACTACTAAATGCCAAACAAGAAGGAATTTTGCTAAAATTAATGGACTGAGTTTAATTTACATTTCTATTACCAAGACTAATTGCAAGAGCTTCAACCTTGATTAGAGTCCTTAGTAAATAAAAATATGCTCAAATTTTATGAATGTTCAAATTGCTCAAGTACTACAGGAAATTAGACTTGACCAAGACATTTGTCTATTCAGACTAAGAATGGAAAAATGAACTTTATTAAATAATAAGTCTGTAAAACAAATTAAAGAGCTTTGTTATCCTGGCCATGCATTCACTAATGACTTTTAATTGAAGATACTGTATTGAAATTTCACCCATATTAAAGTACATTTAAACTAATTAAGATTCCCTCAATAATCTACAAATAAAAACACTCTGCTGATATTGCTATTTTGTTCTCAGTCTGGTATAGAGACTCTCAAAACTTCCACGCAAGTTCTCACAACTTTCATGGGATCAGAATCACCTGAAGGGCTTGTCAAAATGTAGTTGCTGGGCCCCATCCCCAGAGTTTTGGATTCAGTAGGTATGGGTGGGGGCTCAAGAATTTGGAAACTGACAGGTTTCCAGGTGACATTGAAGCTGTTGGTCTGGAACAACACTTTGAGAAGCCCCAATAACCCCTTTTTTTTCTTTGAGTTACAATTACTGTTTTCTTTAACACTTTTAGCACTTGGGCTGATTTTTGAAGAGCCTGGCAAAGATAAATTTGAGTCTGTGATGTTTTTACTTTGTAACTAATAGTTCAAGTTAATATGTATAGACCAAAAGAAGAGTGTTCAACATAGGATACCTTCCTTCTGCCCTTGAAAGCATTAATACTGTGAAGGTTTTTCCATCACTATGCATATGTGGGCAGTTCCTGGTTTATGAATAGCTTATCTTCCAAAGGTTTTTTTGTTTTGTTTTGTTTTTTGGATGTCTGCCACAGATGGCAGAATTAACCTTGGGGAAGAGAATCCTATTAAATCCATATGTAGCTGAACCACAGTACCAATGAAACTTATTTTTCACTGCTTATAAGGAAATATCTGTCCCAATATTAGTAACAATTAAAATTTGTAAAGGAACTTAAAATCTCCAAAGTGTTTTCACTTTATATTATCTCATTTAATCTCACACACTAATACTATATGACCTCCATTATAATAAATTTAAAGATACATTCTCCCTGCAGTCATACAATTTGTGTATAATGGAAACAGGATTGGAATTCAGGGGTCTTTAACTCTGGATTTGTGCTCTTTCAACTTGTCATGATACTTCTAAAGGTGACTTGGACTGAGACTCTGGGGACAAATGATCATACCTGGAAACTCTAAACCTAAGTAGTTTTTGACCTAGTTTCTTTGAATTTCCTGGGATTAGTACTTACTGAATTTAGACCTAGAGATCCTACTTGTTCCCTTATGCCTAATCCCTGATAACTTTTACTAGATTTGACCTCTGATTTACTGAAGTAACTTTCACATCTGTCTGGCAATTCAGATCCCATTATAATGCAAAGAGTGGCTAAAAGGCTCAGATTTCACACCATGAGCTTTTTTGCCTTTTGATGTCTGAGTCAAAAAATCCTTGTTTGTTCTTGAGGTCCAAGCCCAACAGAAAAGAAGTGATAAACCACACATCAATGGCTCATGCCTATAAATCCTAGCTACCGAGGAGGCAGAGATCAGGAGGATCGCAGGTTCGAAGTCAGCCTAGGGAAATAGTTTGTGAAACCCTATCTTGAAAAACCCCATCACAAAAAAGGGCTAGTGGAGTGGCTCAAGGTGTAGGCTCTGAGTTCAACTCACAGTACCACACAAAAAAAAATGTGATGAAGACTGAATAAGATCCCTTTTTGAAAAGTAAATCATTTCATAGTACCAATACAGGCTTCTTTAGCTTTGATTCAGAAACTTGATCATTATGCTGGTGGACTAGATAGAATTTCTGATGTGACTGATGAATTTAAGGAAAATCCAGATCACCATGATTATGGCAGTAAATGAAGTCCCCACCCATAACCCAGAGCACTAGTGCATAAACATATGGTGCACAGATCTTTTGGTTATTACTTATCAGTCAATAAAATACAGAGCAGTATCAGGTGCAGTTCTTCACTGAGGATGCCATTGTTGACGAGGCACAGTCCTGGTAGACACTCAAAGTTAACAGACCTCTAGGCACACCCTTTGGGTCATGTAAAAATGACTTAATATTCAGTTGTCCAAAGTGCCAACTTTACAAATGCAATAGTGGAAGACAAATGAGGCATCCAGCAGCCTCAATTAGCACAAATATAGGTACATACCATTAAGATGAAGAAGAATATGTGCCATGTCTGTCTGACTAAAGAAATGCCAATGATGAAGGCAGAATGGTGCCACCAGAAACAAGGAGGTTGAGGTTGCCTTCAGGCCCATGGAGAGTTAATATTAGCCCTCTTCAGACATGAAAAATAATAATTAAACACTGCTTGTCAATTAATGCCAACTTAAAGAAAGGCCCTACACTTAGATTAAGTGAGGAGCATGGGCTGCTTGAAAACAGCAAGAAAGGAGGAGGGAAAAGGGTATAAAATAATGGAAGAGATAAGGTGAAAAAGGAGAATAATTAAACACACATGTACTTTCACAGAGTTGGGGCACTCATATTTCTAATTAGAATTTCAATGCAGGAGCCCAATTTAACCTTAGGGAGTCTTTATATTCATGTCACTGTTGTACACAGCAATCAATCCTACTCTGGCATCTTACTTGCAAGTTGAATTTTCATATTACATTAGTGGAGCCCCAGTCTCTTTGTATCTTTAATGGATATTTTCTTTTTAGAGCTTTGGTATGTGTTTTGTCTTCTAGAAAATTCTATGCTGAGAGGAACAATAGCCATTTAGATACTGGAATTCAAAAGAGTCAGTGGCTTCCTGACATTAACCCATTTCTTTCTTGACAAATGCAGTCATGGTACTTTTAGAATCATTGTCTATCATGTCTGCTTGACTGAATTTAGAGAAGTAATCGATGTATATTCAACAAAACAGCCTGGTGCACTAGGCAGTGAATGGTAAATGAAAGAATTCTGAATTTTGTGTCCTGTTCCTGAATAATCAGCAATGAATATATCACCTTGTAGTTCAGTTTGTTTTACATCTGTGAAGTGGAATTTTGACTTTGGTCTTCTATTGTCCTCAGAAGATTCATATTTAACTAACAACTTTTATTTCTAGAACCACAGCCTATTGCTCTATATAACAAAAAGGTCAATAGTCCTAGTACTTTACCTTATCAAATAGGAAACTGAATCCAGAAAGCTAAATATTTTGCTCCAAATCAGAGGTTCAGCAAGAAGTAATTTTAATTCTTGACATGTAACATAGAACTCAGCCTATCAACTCCTCTCAATGGGAATTTATGACCTTCACACTCTTAGCTTTGGGAAGAGCCCCAGTCTAATAATCTTATATTGTTTTGGGGTCTGAAAAGAGCCTCACATTACAGTAGAGCGTTCAGGTGTGAGCAGCAGAATGCTGTGCATCCTGGAGAGGGATTAGACTGTGGACCTCCTTGGGCCATCCTCACCTATCTACCAAGAAAGAACTGCCTTATAGGCTTCAGGAGCTGAGAGGAAGTATAGGCACCCCACCCTGGAGGCTGGCCTTGTATATTAATCAGGGTTCTCCAAAGAGACAGAATAGAACATATATATACACACACACATACATGTATGTACATATGCATGTGCATGTAAAATCCATGCATGTATGCATGTATACTCCATGTAAGTTTATGTACATGTACACATAACGATGTGTATACATATGTATGAGATTTATTACAGGATTTGGATCGTCTCATTATGGAGGTAAGGAAGACCTGCCATATGCTATCTATAGGCTGGAGAATCAGGAAAATCAATGGTTTAATTCAGTCTGAAGCCAAAGGCCTGAGAACCAGATTAGAAGGAGGCAGATTGCTGGTATAAGTAAGTTTGTCTTAAGGCCCAACAGTTAGGAGTTGTGATGTCCCAAAGTAGGAAAATATAGATGTTCCAGCTCAGGGACAAAAAGGGAGGGAGGGAATTCATTCTTCTTCCATCTTGTTGTTCTCTCTAGGTCATCAGTGGGTTGGATGCCTCACATTGGTGAGGGCAATTTTCTTTCCTTGTTCTACCAATTCAAATTAAAATGCTAATCTCTTCTGAGGACACCCTCATAGACATATCCAGAAATAATGTTTTGCCAGCTATCTGGGCATTTAGTCCAGTCAAGACGACACTTAAAGTTAACCGTCAGGCCTTGACTGCGGGGTACAGTAGGAGATTGTCTTCCTCCTAATGCCCAGGCAGCAAACTGACAAGTGCTTACTGAAGGTGGCCATTGGAAGCAGAATCGTTCTCTTGGGGACCCGCAAAGTCTGGACCTGAGGTCTGAGAGTGAATCGGAAGTTAGCAAAGAAGACTAGGGAAACTAGCAATGATAGAACAACATTTCCAAGATGTACCCGAAAACAACAGCCACAAAACAGAATTGCTGGAGAAGGCAAAAAATAGCTTGAACAAAAGGTAATAAGGGAACTTGCAGTTCAAGTGCCACTTTCAAATTCTTAGAACTAAAAAATTCACAATATTTGAATGAAAAAATCTATACATAATTGAAAGAGAAGATAGTCACCAGTGAATTCTGAATTAGTCATCTGGAAAATTAAGTGGGGGAAAGCCCATTTCAGAGTAGGAACAGGAAGTTACAGAATAGAAGGGAAAAGTGATTTTCAAAGACAGATGCTGGGCATCCAAGTTACAAATAATAGGAATTCCATAGAAGAAATAAGAATGAATGGAAATGAAGCAACAATTAAAGAATAGGAGACAATAATCTCCCTGTATCAAAGAAGATTTGAGCCAGACATTGAAAGGGCTCACCGAGTTCTAGGAATAACTGTGGGCAAAAAGAAACCAAACAACAAAAACAACTAACCCTAGCCCAATCATCCTCCTGAACTCAAAGGATGAAAGGAAAATGACACAGACTCACAGGAGGAAAAACTGATTTCAAAAAAGAATAAGAATTGAACTAGCAAAATTAGACCTCTCCTCTGCAACACTGGAAATTAGAAGACAATAAAATATATTTGAAGACTACAGAGAGAAAAATAAGTAATTTCAAAAACACTACACTCAGTCCAGAGAGCCCTCACTTATTTGAGCAAAAGAAAACTATTTGAACATAAATTGGGTACGGTGGCACATGCCAGTAAATCCTAGCACTTGGGAGACTGGGGCAGGAGATTCTCGTGTTTGAGGCCAGCCTGGGCTACATAGTAAGACCCTGGCTCAAAAAAAGTTCAGAGAATTTATTATCTTCATACCACATCTAGGGAGAATATTCAAGAAAACCTCTAGCAAACAATATTGAGAGAGAGAGAGAGAGAGAGAGAGAGAGAGAGAGAGAGAATGAACAAGCAAGAGAGAATGAATAGATAAAGATAACATAAAGGTGAAATAAGTGATATAAGTGCTAAATAAAGATTCTCGAAATAGAAGCAATGTAATTAATGATGTAAAATTTAGGATTTGGGCATGGTAGGTGGGTACAGAAAGGGAGAAGCAAAAACATTATAATGAATAGTGACTTGATTAAATCAGTATGGATTCCTGTTTATTTATAATGTTGAAATTTTGTCTCTCATTGAGATTGGTATTAAATTTTGATTTAAAAAATATTCCATTGACATATCTTTTCTTTTTTTTGATTCCCGAGATTTTTGGCAACCCCTTAAATCTTATTCCAAGATGAATGAATGCTCAATTGCCTCTCCCTAGAAGCAGCCCTGCCAGTGAAATAAGGAAACAGAAGAAAAACAGCAGTCACAAAGCCAAGTAAGAGGAACCTTTTAAGAAAATGCAACAGAGGTAGCAGAGGGTGAGATCTGAGCAGAGGTCATTGAGTCTGGTGCTAGGCAAGTCAGGGTAGCCATCCAACAGAGGTAGAGGGAGGCCTGAATGGGAATTTAGGGACTGTAGGCTGCAGATAGAGACAGTGATTAAGCAAGGTTTGATTTTATAAATAAGAAAGTCAGTTGTTAACAATTCCAATCAGCTTTTAGCCTTTGAAGATGACATCATGAAAATTTCCTGTAAAGAGAAATCACTTGGAGTTAGAGCATCACCAAAAGCAAACAGCTTGTACTTAGCTTGGGCTATTGAGACATCTCTAAAATGAAAATGGCCTTTAAAAAGAACTTTCTAAGAAGCCCATGACTCCTTAGTTGTCTCATAGCCAGAAAAACAACATGGGCTTTCAAAAGTCATTGTTACCTCTCTCTCACATGTGGAAAATGATGTGTTCTGCTTTCTTGCACATCCTTCATTACACACACGCACTTCTGAAGGAATAAAAATAGGGAACTCAGACCCTTTTTTTTAAGGCCTCTTCAGACCAGATTCCATTTAGGTCCTGCTCTTCCTGTACACATTTCGAGAAGGGTTGCCAAGGAAACCCGAAACAAAGACAACTTCATGCACTCAACACAGGAAAATGCACCCAGCACCTCAAATCTTTATACATTATGGAGGATTGACAATCTCCTTCCCTTTTGCTAACTGGAGTTTTAAGAACTGCCTTAAAGTGCTTCATATTCTTTTTCTTTAAATCTAGAATATAGTAGATGGGGAGGTTTTCCTCTTATCTTCTGGCTACTTTTCAAGTGTTTTTGCCATTATTTCACAGTTTATGTATTCAAAAGTAAACAGTACAATAATAGCACTCTTCATTTGAGAAAATGAAAGGCTTAAATAACAAATTAAGGAAATGTAGTTTTCATTCTGCATTGACTTCTGTAGCACCACCTTTAAGAAATGTTGCTGTGGCTCACGTGTTAATTTTAGAACTCCCAAGGCTAGAGTTGCTGTCAGTGTAACAGATCTTCTGTTCCTACTTCTCAGATGCATAACAACTGACGTGCTATCTTTCACATATAAATTGGCTGGTCATGGAGGTTAACTGTCATCCCTAAATCAGGGTCATTTTCAACATTGCATATTGATGTCTTTGATTTAATCCAGTAGATTATCTTTTGTTCTTAGAAAGGATAAATGTATTAAGCAAGAATACATAGGGGAAATAAATCCTTTAATACTCAGCTAGGAACCAGAGGATGGATAGATAAAAATCAAACAGGTTTTTCATTTAAAAAGGGGTAAACTTTCTAAATAGAGGGTACCTAGATGGCAAAGACTTATTGAACCATATGGAGGAATGAAGGCATATAAAGTAAGATTGTCCACTTGGGATTGGGAAAGGATGGACATAGAAATGATCAGAATCTGTGGGTATGTGTGTGTGTGTGTGCGTGTTTTCTGAGGAGTCAAGTTTAACTTATCCTGTAATCACCATGTTCTGAAAGGGACTATTTTCCTGACCACAACTTGCCCCAAGCTATTGTTTTTGAGAAGCCACACAATCTCCTGGGAAGAGAAGAATGTAATGTTATAAGAATCAGAAGGACGTGACATCAGCCACCTGAGTCAGAAGGAGGCAGCCCAGAGAGGTAGCACTTCAGGAGGTGTGGCAGCCATCATGTGATAATCATATCCTTGGAGAATCACAGATCCAGAGTACTACCTCTTGCCTCACAATGCCCTAGGGTGTGATTATCTTATGATAACCACCTTAAAGATGTCTTTTTTTGCTCAATTAACACATATTTCCATGAAAATTAGCTATCAAGATGAGTTACAAAATACAGATATTTAACATGACAGGTTAAAATAGTACAGATGTCTTCATCCAATTATTGCAATTTGCACTCCGGACAAGGAAAACTACTTGGATGAGTGATTCAACTTGCTAACATTTATAGGTTTTGTAATTGTATATGATTACAAGGTTTCCTCATATTGGGCAAACTCTGTATTTTTACAGACAGTGCTGTCTTTTTGAAAGGCAGACCTGGGCAGGTTTATCTGAGTGTCTTCATCTCCCATCAGTTTGTTCTGTTTGGACCTGCCTTTTTACAAAACTTCCCCAGGGATCCCAATACATTTTCTCATCCATTCTGCGGCGTGCAATGAGAAGCAGCCAGGCCATTTGCTTTTTGAGCATTTTCTGGCAAAGAGTAAAACACACTTGTCATGAGTGCACATGGGCTGGGAATATTTCTTGAGAATAAATGGGGCAGCAAAATGAGGGAAAGTTTGTGCACTGGAAAAGTCAGTATTGATCTGCATTTCTCCTGGTTTCTGGCAGTGTTCCAATATCTGGGTCTGTAACACCCCTACAGACTGGGCGTTCCTTCTCTGAAAGTAAGGGAATTCATTCAGATAATCTGTGACTTCCTTTCCAGCTTTAGCATTCTGTGCTTCTGAAGTAAAAACACAAACAACCTCCTGGTAGGTGAGGATGCTGTATGGCTAGGCGCTTCCATGCTGCTGCTGCTGCCTGTCTAGGCAATGGTTCTCAGCTGGAGGCAGAAAGAGCCGACAATGTCTGGAGACATTTTTGGCTGTTCCCACTGAGGGGGTTTCTTCTGGCATCTAATGGGTAGAGATCAGAGAGGCTGCTAAACATTCTATGATGCGTAGGACAACCTCCCACAACAAAGAAGTATTCAGCCCTGAGTGAGAATGCTTGCATTGAGAAACTTTGATCTAGGGCAAGTTCCTTAACACCCCTAAATCCTTAGTTTCTTCACCTGTCATATGGATAAAATCATACCAACCTGCTTCAGTTTCAGTGAGGATCCATTGAAAGCAAGGCCAGTAAAGCAGTTAGCACTGCCTGGCATGTAACAATGACTAATGTCAGTAATTATCATTATAATTTTTAATCGTGCCAGTAATATTTTCCGAAATATGTTCTGTACACGTGCAAGAAAAATGGTTTCAAGTCAAATTTTCAATGACCATGAACTATGTCAACAACTTGAGATACTTCCCGGACCTCTGAAACAATCTATTACAATCTATTACAATTGTTCTTGCAATGTGGTTCCCGAACCTTAGCATCGGTATCACATAAAAACAGGGTAGACTGCAAATGCTTGATCTCCTGGACACTGTGCTTTAACAAATCCTCTGGGTGATTCTGACGCAAGCTAAAAGTTCAAGAACCATTGCTTGAACATACACCTGTGGAATAATTCCTCCAACAGAAAGTGGTCTCATCCTTTTCATCACCCCCAACACCTGGCTGAGTGCTTTGTATGTGGTAGGTACTTGGGAACATGATTGAATGGGATGAAAAGCTAATTCCTAGCAGGACCTGAGCCTACATTTGTGACAATTGTTGCCACAGCTTGGCACTGACTGATGTTGACAGACAACTGTGTTACACCCACAGGTCCTAATCTTTCTCTGTCTGCCTGTACCAGGTGTAAGGCAGCAGGCCTGTGGGCTAAAGAGGCCACTTGTGCTCATAAGTTGAGACCTGCCAGCACAGCTCAAGTGATTCTACACCTTAGTTAGGGCCAAACAGAAAGAGAGGTTTCATTAGAAATAATTGAACTCAAATGCAACAAACCCGGGAGTTCAACACAACTGCAATCATGGCTGTCATCAAATCATCCCTCTGTTGTTTTTATTGGAGGGATTTTTGGAGGGAATGGACAAGTGTCTGGGGGTCGTTTCTATGAACATTTAGATTAATAGTATAAATGTCATTTTTCTAAGTCTCCTTTTCAGTACTCAGAATTTTATCACTGTGAAATTATAAATCACAGTATAGAAATACCGGACCAAGAAGAAAACATATTCATTTGAACTGAAAGCCATTTTCTACTACATCCTCATGAATCTAGAAGAGAAATTCATAAAATGAATCATAGGAAGTCTTGCTAAAACTCTGGGTCAACACGTTTAGTGGTAGGTTTTTTAATTACAAACATGGAAAATAAGTGTGTGGAGTCAGTGTATTTGGAGCTTAGTTTTAAAAATCATTTAAAAATATTTTCTTCCTAAAATGCATATAATGTATATATATACATATATAAATTATAAAACATAATTATAAGCAAGATACCCAAGAGGCCAACATTAAGCTAATCAATAGACTATTACTGATATCTTTAAAGGCCCCCTCTAATGGCGGCTACCCACCCTTCACCCAGGTATCCAATGTCCTGAATGATGCTTTACACTCATTTAAATGCATTTAAAATACATATTTTAGAGTTTTCTTGTTTCTGAACATTATATAAATGGTATCATGTTTTACGTATTGTGTTAGTAAGCTTCCTGTCATGGTAGCAAATACTTGACATAAACAACTTACACAGAGGAAAGACTTGACTCATGGTTGGTTCCAGAGGTTTTAGTCCACGGTCACCGGGCTGCGTTGCCGTCGAGTCTGTGTAGGCATAGTATATCTCAGCAGGAACCTGTGGCAGTGGAGGCAGCTGAGAAGGAAGAGAGAGAGAGAGAGAGAGAGAGAGAGAGAGAGAGAGAGAGAGAGAGAGAGAGAGAGATAGCAAGCTGGGGTTGCCAATAACCCTTCCAGGGCAAGCCCCAATGACCTAACTTCTTCTAAGTAAAGCCCCACCTCTTAAAGGCTCTACCACCTCCTGCTAGTGTCACAGGCTAGAGAAAAATCTTTAGTACATGGGCCTTTGATGGACATCTAAGATTCAACCCATAATAAACAGGTATTCTGTCACCTGCTTTTTTCTTTCAGTATTATTTACATAGTTGTGAATACATTTCTGTGGAATTATAGTCCATTTTATGATTGTATTACAGTTCACTCAGTTTCTCATCCAGGTGGGGTTTATATACTTATTTAATTTTACATTTTCTGTGGATGGTACCCATCAGACAAACTCCCTTGCAGGTACATATACCCCTAACCTCTTCATCTGGAATTTACAGTAATTCAACTGTTTTTTAAATGTGGTAGTCAAAGATACTTTCTAGTCTGTGTTTTGGTGATTTGTAGTCTTTATATCTGCTTATTTTATCTACCACACTATAAGTCCTTGTGAGAAGGATGACATCTATTTCATCGTTCTATTTCTCTAACACCTAAGATGGTGTTTGACCCATAGGAGATGCATCAAGTTGGATGCATGGTTCTAAGTGACAGAAAACCAACTCAAATTGGATTCATTTCTCTTAAGGGATTATACTGGTTGGTTTAGCTGAAAATCTCAGGGATGGTCCTAAGCCACTTCAAACTGAGAAAAGAGATACTGTCTTTGAGCTCTCAAGCATGTTTTTGGAGCCACTCTCAGAGGTCTGAACTGATTCATGTATTCATGCCTTTATCAGTGATTGTGGTCATGAGATGCTATGATTACTATATGACCAAGTCACATATTCTACTCTTGAGATGCTCATGAACTGTCTATACTAAGAGTGGGAACAACATATTTTTTCAAAGCAAAATGGGGGGACCCCAAAGTGAGTAAGTAGATATGGGAACAATAAAGGGCTACTACAATATGTCTTAACAATAAAAAATAGTGAAAAAATGAGATGCTTGATAAATTCTAGCTGAATGAGAATTAAAGGGTAAACATAGAAAAGTAAAATTTAAAATCATACAAATAGAAATTGATCAGAGGTAGTACAGGCAAAGCTTTAGTTTATGAGATCATCTTAGGACCACACTAAAATGAAAGGCCTCTTTCTGATGGTAAAATGAAAAGGGAAGGGAAAAAGATAAGCGTTTTTGTTATTTCAGCATAAATTCTGAAGCTGTGTGCTGAGTACTTCAGAGATGATAGAGATAATGGCACAATGAAAACAATGGCCTGGGATGGCATTGATGTGACCTGGAATGTAGTTAGTAGGAAGCCCAACTTAAGTGTTAGGATGAAAATTAAATATGTGAGGGGAGAAAGTTAAGGAGAATGGAGAGGCAACAAATGCCACTTTGGGGGCAACACACACAATTTGATTTCCCTAAAGATAAGGATTTTTATAAATTTTACCCTCTCTTAATTCTACAGGGTGTACTTTGGGGATATAGGCATAACCTTCATATAAAAAAATGCAGGAGATTAATATATGGGAAATACAAAGTTACAGTAAAAAGTGATAAAGGCAAAGCATAGATATTTATCTCTCTAGGTATCATAATCATCAATGTTTGGTAAAAATTTAAGTCAGAGCAGAGAGAATGGTCTCTATTTCTTACGTATAAACATGATTGGTGTTTATATAAATCAGTTTTTATAGACTCAGAGCTTGAAGTTGAGACCCAGTTTTAAGTCTTTCATTCAGGGTGGCATTCATGACTCCTCTACAGTGACAAAAAGTCATAAAAAGCATAGAAACCTAAATAAGAATGGTTTGCTCTCTTCAAAGTGTGGCATTTTAGTTGGGTAGGGATTGTTTTCACGGGATATAACAGGATGATAAAGATCTCATGTGTATAAAGCCTGGGTGACTTCACATATCATCCTGTCCACTTCTCAAGTCATTGGTTCCTGCCTACTTTCCAGCTGTTTGTACTCCTTCCTAAGACCCCTTGGAATCTTGTCCTCTTCTTCTTTCTCAGGGGTCTTATCTTTACTTGCTTCTTCAGCTATTATCTTAGTGTGGATAACTCCAGATTGGCATCTCTAGACACATAATTTTAAGTGTCTATAGGATGTCTTCTAGACACCATAAACTCTAAGCTCTTCATGTCCAGAAGCAAGCTACTCAGTGTTGCTCCCTGAGTCTTTTATCATGACTTTTCTGTTTTATTTTGTGACATTATAATCTCCTAGACATGAAACTGTCACCAGTAACCTCTTAATACTCTCCCTGATATCTAAGTTAGTTAATATTTATCATGAACCCATGAAAGAATGCCTTTTCCATTCCTGTTGTTGCTACCCTAGCTATAATTCTTATTACTTCTGATTTGCTTTCTGTGCATGTGGTCTATCCCACCACCAATCCATCCTTTGCATAAGGGCCAGATTCACCTTGCTCAATGCACCTGTAATTTAACCTGGCTTCAGGATAAAAATAAAACCAAAACTTCACTGACTTTCTAGTTCCTACATAATTGAGAATAAATCCCTTTCTGATAGTTAGTGCCTAAATATAATAAGCTAAATCCATAATAGGCTATCAATTTATTATTCTAGTTATATCTTTATTATCCTTTTGTTTATGCATTCCACTATAGCCAATTATTCATTATTCTATATATATTTTGTGTTAACCATGACTTGGTTCTACCCAGAATAATAATAGCTGACTCTTTTTAAGACTTTTTATGTTCCAGGCAATAACCTAAGCACTTTGTGCATATTATTTAACTATTACAACACTAGGATGTATGTATTATTAGCTCCATTTTATGATAAAGAAGTCAAGATGAGACTCACAAAGCTAATTGATAGTATACTGAGCCAGTTCTGGCATGTTCTTACTCACTATGGTCTCTTGCTTGTCTTGTCAAATTTCTAATCGTGCTTTGAGGACCATCAAAATCTTCTCCATCCATCAGCGCCCATATAAGTGCTGCCTCTTCAATGATGCCTATTTTGGTCTTCACAAATAGTGGTGATTTTCCCTGCTTTGAACAGCATAGCAATTTGTTTTTCTACATTTCTCCCACTATATATACCATGCACAGTAATTTAGTTTCTCTCTATTTTTATTCCTTAACTAAATAAATATGGTCCTGTTCTTGCTCTGAAGGAGGTCACAGTCTTTTGTCTTGAAGCACCTAGAAAAGAGATATCCAATTTAATTAATGTTTATTGAAATTAGTTAATGTTGTTGGAATCATAAAGGACTCATTGCTGAACCCAGAAATCAAGTCAGATAAACAAAAAACATTTACTGTGCTTAAAAAAATGAGAATTATTTGTGGTAGGTTGTAGTCTATTGAAGAAAGACAGCTTCTTAGCACTACTTGATATTGAACTTCAGCACATGTTTTGATTTTTAACTCTATATAAGAGGTATTTAGCAGTTCAAAATTATGAATAAAATATCAAGGGAGATTTATTGGTTTTTTTTTCCCCTAAACCTTGCTAAACTTCACACCTTCATATACAATTCAAATAAAGCATCCTGGAAGTCCTTCCAGCTCTCAGATAGGTTAAGCAATTGACTTGCTCTTCCCTTCAAGGAATTACATTTCTTTGTTTTATTATGCATACTGACACTCTTGTTTTTATCTTCTATTCCCTTGAAACACGTTTCCTTTTTTTTTTTAAAGAGGAACCCAGTGCAACTATTGTTTAAACACAAATGTATGTAAGCTCATTTTTCTACTTCAAGTGTCATCACTAATGTATTGAGCTTCTACAGATTGGTTATCAATTTGATACTGAGCCCTAAGACTTCCCCTTCAGTTTAGGCCCTCAAACTGGGAAAAAGAAAGAAAACAGCAGAGAACCAAAAACTAGAGCTTTTCAAAATAGGATGTCCTAATTACTAAAGGATAAGCCTTCATATGGTGGGATTTGACCCAATGGTATCTTCGTCTTACCTCGCCAAGATTTCCTTCCATTTCTCTTATTACAAAAATTAATGTTCAATTGTGGATTTTCATAGAACTGTTTTCCCATGCAAAGGAAGTGGCAGATATTTGGGATGTTGCCAGAATCAAGGAGATCATTTTCTCAGTCCCATGCTCCACAAAGTGCCTTAGGGAGCACAATGAGCAGAGATGACAGTCACTAATGGAGGATGCAGTCATGCTAATAAGATTGCCACTAACATGAGTGGAAGTTGAGATTTCTGCATATAAATAAGGTGACAAGCAATCAGGCAGCATCTACTTGAAATCAATTGCTAGAGGCTCTGGGTAACTAGTGGAATTATATTCTTTTGTCAATGGATTTTAATTTCTCATTCTTATTGTATTCCTTTTGCATAGTAGAGTATGTAGGTGATAAACTGTGGCTATAGTGAACTACACAAGACCTCTTCCTAGGAGTCAAGTTATAGGCTCACAGAGTTAAAGTTGAGCATTATCTCAGTCTTTCAGTCACAGAATTTTGGCAGAAATTGTACCAATCTCTGGTATTAGGGGAGGGGAGGAGAGGAAGAGACCTTAAAAGATCATGACCTTGGGCTGGGGATGTAGCTCAGGCTTGCCTAGCATGTGGGAGGTCCTAGGTTCTATTTCCAGTTCTCCATCCCCTGAAAAAAAAGATCATGAACTGTATAGAATGGAGGAGTATTTTATGGCCAGGAATACTTATTTGTTGAATAATTCATCTGCCTGGGAAAGTCATCTTTTACAAAGGCATGCATAGATTGTAGTCTGATACTCAGGTAATACGTAGGGGGTAAAGGAGTCTTTCTGTCCGTGTAGGTCGGTAAAATCAAATTATGTCATCAAGAGGTGATAGATGGCAGACTCGTTTCAGACTGTCTGGTTGATGTTCAGTATGTCATTAGAATATTTGAATACCTCAACACTATAATAGAGTTTTATCTTATTCTACATCATGCACTTAAATGTATTAATTTTGTTACTAATTTAACATTATTGGTTACCTTATATAAAAATATGCTTTATATATATTTTTTATATGTACTATATATAAATACATAACATGTGTTTTATATATGAACATAACACATGTTATATATGTTACATACATATAAATATATGTGTTTTATATGTATATATGTTAAATACATGTATATATATAAAAATCTCAACTCTTGTCCTCCCCTTAAGAGGTCTTGTTTGACTAAATGAGAAAACATGAAAAAACGGAAACTTAAAAATCTGATCCAAAATCAATGAAAATCTTAAATCATAAGTACCAATGTTTCCTAGACACTTATTCTATTTCGTTGAAGACAAATTTAACACTTATTTATTAATTTCTGACTAAGTGCCCAGTACGTACTGTGAGGCTGAGCAAGGGAGGTGGGGTCTTTGCTTTCAGGAATTTTGCTGTAGGGGAAGAGGCAGACATTTATGAAGTGAAGAAATAGTGCACAGGGAAATTTTTAGCAATGTATATAATTTAATTAAGTATCCATTTGTCTCAGAACCCCTTGAAGTAGATCTTTTTACTCATCATTGTAGCAAATGCAAGATTCAGTACATGGCAGGTTTTCAATCAGTGTTTATCAAATAATAAAAAAAAAAAGAATAAATGCCAGTTAACTACCCAAAGCACATATTTAGAGTCATTATATTTGAGAAACAGAAGATTATACTTTGTGAACTTGGCATTTTTTATAGAAAAAATAATCCAGTAATTATTTATTCAGTGTCCATCCAATGCCAGACACTATACTAATAGCTTTGCATAGATTCTCTGTTTAACATTCATGATAACCTTGAAAGGTATGTATTATTTTACAGATGGTGAGGTTTAGGGAAATTGAATAACTTGTTTGAGATCCCACAGTTGATAAATGGAACATTTAGGATTTAAATCCAGGGTTATCAAATTCCAAAACCCATTTTCTCACCTGCCAACCAGAAGAGTGGTTAAAATTCTTTCTTTTTCTTTTTTTTTTTACAAGCCAATAACTTGGAAGAAACACTTTATTAAGTTTTCAGAATTTTACTTCTATAATGAAAAAATTTCTAAGGAGTAATGTTGAAAGTATTTTAGTCAGTGGTACAAAATAGTATTGGTGTTGACAGAGACTCTCAACCCATCTGGTCAGATAGGATAGGCTATGGTCTCTTTCCTGCAGTGCTGGACAGGAGTGTAAATTTAACTGGGGAGCAGAGGAGTGTGGTGGGGGTGGCAAGCCAGGCACATTTGCTGAAGAGCAGCGCTCATGTGGGTGTTCAGCTTTGGGGTGGTGTGAGATGTCTGTAGGCACAAGCTTTTTTCTTTTTAACTTCCTTCCAGTCTTAGCATACCTCTTTTAGTTGCCCTCCCTTTTCAAGCTACAGTTCTCTCTTTGTTATTGTCACTGTTATTGGCTTCTAGGGCTTAGAATTTCATGAGGGTTGTGGGTGGGGCAATCCTGGTTCATTGATGACTAATTCTTACATATGTAGTCTCTTTAGTAGAAGCCCAAAGAGAACCTGTTAGGACCATCTGTGAGCAGCATGTGGTCACACCCAAGACAAAGGGGCAGAAATTAAAGGTAATAAATAACCAAATAAGCAGCATTCTTCATTTTCTATTATTCCCTCACCTCCACGGATAAAGCAGCAACTTCTTCACAAAGGTTTTATGGGTAGTAAATAAACCAATGCTGTAAAGCAATTAATTCTGAATTGTATATTATTGAGCAAGTTGTCTAACCTTGCTGTGTGTTGGTTACTTCATCTGTGAAATGGTATCAAACACTGTTACTTATCTTGAGGATTAAATGAGTCAATATATATAAAGAACTTTAAACAATCCCTGGTTTGGAGTAAATGCAAAAATGTTAGGAAGAAGGGAGAAACTCGAACTGGCAGCTTCAGGTAGGTGGCATTTAGAAGAAATTAAGGATAATTAGGATTGTGACAGACTTGAAAGGGAAGAACCCATAGGAAAGAGCACTGGCAAAAAAAATCTGGTGGAATTGTGTGGCAGGTTTGGTGATGCCTGGCTTTTGACCTGCTGGGAACACGCTATTCATGGGCTCATGCCTGCAGTGAAGATGGGTCGGAACCAGAGCTGGGGGTTAGTGTAGTGAAGAATTTGTGTCACGTTGTTGGATTAACACATTTTGAGTGGCTCCCTGGTTCATTAGTTTGATTTGCAGCTTCAGAAGATGTTCAACAATGTTATATCTGCTGGAATGTTTTGCTATTACTTCTTCCTAAAGATGGCTCTTCCTTTCTAATTGTGCCCTGGCGTGTTGTACAGAGAATATTTTAACGATTTGTTTTACGTGTATCTTTCTTCTCCATCGGAATGTGGGTGACTGAGGGCAAGAACTGCTATGGAGTCCTAATTGAATAAACAGCACATAGCAGGCACCTAGCTCGGTGCTTACTGTTGGGCAACTGGTTCCTGAAGCAAGAGAGCCTGAGGGTGAGGTAGGTCCTTCTGGGGTGACCTATTTGCTGCTTGAGGCCTGGGACTGCTTTTCAGGATTTCCACGGGAGACTTCGTGACTAGGTTTCCAATATTTAATCACTAGGTAATGAATAAACACATTATAAATTTTTTCAGAAGTACATGTCTCAGACCTAAGTGGTTTCATTTTTTTTTTTACTTTATTATTCTTTTAAATGTCATTTTTTTCTCTTTTTTTTTAGCAGTACTGGAGCTTAAACTAAGGGATTCCTAGGCAAGTGCTCTGCCACTTGGGCCATGCTCCCAGTCCTTTAGTTTTTAGTGGTTTTTGAGAGAGGATCTTGTACTTTTTTGTCTGGACTGAGCTTGGACCTCGATCCTCCTACCCTTACCTCCACGTTAGCTGGTATTACAGGTGTGAGTGATAATGCTTAAATGTCGATTTAATTAAAAACCTGGTGCCTTATTTATTAGAATAAACTGATTTCTTAAATACAAAAGTATAAAGAAGACATTAAAAATATGCTGCCTAATTCTATCTAGCTATCTCCTGCTGAATTTAAGAAAAACAGAAGTTGTAGATTTACATGAGGTATTTCAAAGTGATCAGAAAGGTACAAAGTGAAAATTGTCTTCTTACTCTCTCTCCTTCATCCAAATTGTTTATCCCAGTGACAGTTATCTTTTTGTGATTCCTTGATTTTGTTCAAATGATAATGTATAAGATGTCTAATTTGTGTTTTAAAAATATGGGTTCTGTCATTTTGACAAGAAATTTTTTTCAGATAAATAAAATGTGTTCAAAATTAAAGTGCCTATTTTAATTTTTATGACCTTTCTTAGGACAATCAGTAAATGTGTGGATGGACATAAGTAATCTTAACTGAGCATTGCCTGCGGGCATTACTTGGATTGCTAGAACAGTCTGAAATAAATATCTTTAGGGCTTGCCTTGTAAATCTAGCCTATTCAATGGACACAATGCCACAGTGGGTCTCCTTCTAACCCTTATTATTTTGCTTAAACTGATTTTAAAAATAAAATGTAGAATCGGGGTTAAACATGATTTTTATACATGCAAACAAGGTAAGAAGCATTGGGACCCTATCTCGAGCCAAGCAGAATGGCCAATTAAGCTTCAGAAGCAGGAGGTTTCTGGGGTTTCTCTGGCAGTGATTACTGCCTAAAGAGGCAGCAGAGACCTACAGCCCAGAAAGCCAGGCAAAGACTTCTCCTGTGGCCAGGTGGCTGACCAGTAATCAGATAGGACCAAAAGTAGAGAAGTGAGAGGGATCAGGCTTGGGATGGGTGTTCCCCAAAAGTCCTGAACCCAGTTTGACAGGGCCCTAGAAATCAAGACAGGAAGAATAAAATTGGACAGAAGTAGAAGTAAAAACTTGCTTAATCAGAGGCCAGATGAGCCTTTTTGTGGCAAGTGCTCAGGACTCCCTGGCTGAGCCTGCCCAACCACAAATGCCCTTGTTCCAGTGGACTTGGACCAACACAGATTTTTCAGCTAAGGCCATGTTCCCTCATCCTTCCTTCCATTCTCTTCTGGGGATTCTTAAGTGCTAAGCACTGTGTTGGACCCAAAGAGAAATAAGATTTAATCTTTATCATTGAGAAGCTCACAGGTACTCATTTCTGATAAAGAAGAAACAGACAGAATATAGTAGAAATGTACTCCAGTAATCATGTGTCATTTCATCAATTCATGCATCTTATGGCTGGAAGCAGTAGTCTTCTAGGCTAGTAGGTAGACAAACAATAGCTGTTAGCCAAAGAAATAGGACACGGGAGGAAAAGTATGCAGTTACATGAATACATATCACAAGAATCAGATCTGCCCTGAAAATCAAGGAAGACTTCTCAGAGACAGTGATGTTGGCACCTCAGGGTAGATCCACATTTAGTGAATGACCATTGTTCTGCAAATCATAGGTTTATAGACAGTCATATGCATGCACTATGGCAAAAGCAAGTAAGCACACATCAAAGGAATCTAGGAACTCATCCTGAAGATGTCTTCCATTAATATAATATTGTTTAAATAATCTTATTAAGTGAAAAAGATTTTCTTATGAAGAACCTAATTAAATGTTGGAAAGAAAGTAATCTTAATATCAAGGAAAAATATTCTAATTTCTGGAAAATTAAAAATCATTTCACAGAGTTAAAAAATAATATTTGAAATTGACATACATAATAAATCAGAGTTACTTGATTAATCAGACAAGTGCTTGACTTAATAGTTACGAAAATTTCACATCAGCTTAAAAATATTTTTTTTTTTGGTGGTACTGTGATTTGAACTCAGGACCTACACTTTGAGCCAATCCACCAGCCCTTTTTTGTGAAGGATTTTTCAAGATAGGGTCTCAAGAACTATTTTCCCAGGCTGGCTTCGAACCTCAATCCTCCTAATCTCTGCCTCCTGAGTAGCTAGGATTTCAGGTGTGAGCCATTGGGACCCGGCTCAGCTTTAAAATTTTGTTTAGACTTCTTCATAGAATTTGAAACTATGAATTTTATTATTGGGACACACTTCATAGTTGTGTTCTTTAATCCCCTTAATTTGGAAATGATGAGGTTGAGAGACAAAGATTTTAAATGGACACATTTTCCACAATACACAAGGCTAAAAATATTTAAGAAAAAAATTCATGAATCATTTCAAAATATTTTCTCTGATTTAGGTAAAAAAAAAGTCTTGCATTTTGAAAAATATGAAAAAAAGGGGCAGGGTCTAAATTCTAGTTGTTCAGCTATAACAAGGTGGCAGGATACAAAATCAACTTACAAAAATCGTTAGCTTTTCTACACACTAACAATGAACAAAATGAGAAAGAATATATGAAAACAATTCCATTTACAATAGCTTCAAAAAATCAAATACCTAGGAATGAACTGAACAAAAGATGTGAATGACCTCTACAAGGAAAACTACAAACCTCTGAAGAAAGAGACTGGGAAGACTATAGAAAGTGGAGAGATCTCCCATGTTCATGGATAGGTAGAATCAACATAGTAAAAATGGCTATACTACCAAAAGTAATCTACATGTTTAATGCAATTCCCATAAAAATCCCAATGACATTCATCAAAGAGATTGAAAATCCTTCCCTAAAATTCATTTGGAAACACAAGAGACCACGAATAGCCAAGGCAATACTCAGCAAAAAGAACAATGTTGGAGGTATCACAATACCCAGCTTCAAACTATATTACAAAGCAATAACAATAAAAGCAGCATGGTACTGGCACAAAAACAGACATGAAGATCAGTGGAACAGAATGGAGGACCCAGATATGAAGCCACACAACTATAACCAACTTGTCTTTGACAAAGGCACTAAAAATATATGATGGAGAATAGACAGCCTCTTCAACAAGAACTGTTGGGAAAACTGGTTAGCAGTCTGCAAAAAACTGAAATTAGATCTATGTTTATCACCCTGAACTAGTATTAACTCAAAATGGATCAAGGATCTTAATATCAGACCTCAAACTCTAAAGTTGATACAGGAAAGAGTAGGAAATACTCTGGAGTTAGTAGGTATAGGTAAGAACTTTCTCAACGAAACCCCAGCAGTACAGCAACTAAGAGATAGCATAGATAAATGGGGCCTCATAAAACTAAAAAGCTTCTGCTCAACAAAACAAATGGTCTCTAAACTGAAGAGAACACCCACAGAGTGGGAGAAAACATTTGCCAGCCACACATCAGACAAAGGACTGATAACCAGAATATACAGGGCACTCAAAAAACTAAACTCTCCCAAAATTAATGAACCAATAAAGAAATGGGGAAGTGAACTAAACAGAACTTTCTCAAAAGAAGAAATTCAAATGGCCAGAAAACACATGAAAAAATGCTCACCATCCCTAGCAATAAAGGAAATGCAAATTAAAACCACACTAAGATTCTACCTCACCCCTGTTAGAATAGCCATCATTAGCAACATCACTAACAATAGGTGTGGGCGAGGATGCAGGGAAAAAGGAACCCTCTTACACTGCTGGTGGGAATGTAAACTAGTACAACCACTCTGGAAAAAAATTTGGAGGCTACTTAAAAAGCTAAACATTGATCTACCATTTGATCCAGCAATACCACGCTTGGGGATATACCCAAAAGAATGTGACACAGGTGACTCCAGAGGCACCTGCACACCCATGTTTACTGCAGCACTACTCACAATAGCCAAGTTATGGAAACAGCCAAGACGCCCCAGCACTGACAAATGGATTAAGAAAATGTGGTACTTATACACAATGGAATACTACTCAGCCATGAAGAAGAATGAAATCTTATCATTTGTAAGCAAATGGATGGAACTGGAGAACATAATCCTGAGTGAGGTTAGCCAGGCCCAGAAGACCAAAAGTCATATGTTCTCCCTCATATGTGGATTTTAGATCAAGGGCAAACACAGCAAGGGGATAGGACTTTGATTACATGATAAGGCGAGTGCACACAAGGGAGGTATGAGGATAGGTAGGTAACCCCCCTCCAAAAAAAGGTAGCATTTGATGTCTTCAATGCAAAGGAACTAATGCAGACACTTTAAAGCAACAGAGGCCAATAGGAGAAAGGGACTAGGAACTAGAGAAAAGGTTAGGTCAAGAAGAATCAATTTAGAAAGTAACACATATGTACATGGAAGCAGTGCTAGGAATCTCCCTATATAGCTATCCTCACCTCAACTAGCAAAACCCCCTGGTCCTCCTTGTTAATGCTCATACTCTCTCTTCAACAAAATTAGAGATAAGGGCAAAACAGTATCTGCTTGGAAGCGAGGGGGTGGGGGTGAGAAGGAGGAGGTGGGGGGAAAGGGAGGGGGCGGGGGAAGGGAGAGTAATGACCCAAACATTGTAGGCACATATGAATAAAGGAAGTAAAAAAAATAAATTCTAGTTGTTAACAAAAACTACATGGACGTAGTTTTAAATAAGTTTTGCCTGGATATTTTATTTTATTTATTCTTTTTATTATTCATATGTGCATACAATGCTTGGGTCATTTCTCCCCCCTGCCCCCACCCCCTCCCTTACCACCCACTCCGCCTCCTCCCTCTCCCCCCAACCCCCTCAATACCCAGCAGAAACTATTTTGCCCTTATTTCTAATTTTGTTGAAGAGAGAGTGTAAGCAATAATAGGAAGAACAAGGGATTTTGCTGGTTGAGATAAGGATAGCTATACAGGGCATTGACTCACATTGATTTCCTGTGCGTGGGTGTTACCTTCTAGGTTAATTCTTTTTGATCTCACCTTTTCTCTAGTAACTGTTCCCCTTTTCCTATTGGCCTCAGTTGCTTTAAGGTATCTGCTTTAGTTTCTCTGCGTTAAGGGCAACAAATGCTAGCTAGTTTTTTAGGTGTCTTACCTATCCTCACCCCTCCCTTGTGTGCTCTCGCTTTTATCATGTGCTCATAGTCCAATCGCCTTGTTGTGTTTGCCCTTGATCTAATGTCCACATATGAGGGAGAACATACGATTTTTGGTCTTTTGGGCCAGGCTAACCTCACTCAGAATGATGTTCTCCAATTCCATCCATTTACCAGCGAATGATAACATTTCGTTCTTCTTCATGGCTGCATAGAATTCCATTGTGTGTATATACCACATTTTCTTAACCCATTCGTCAGTGCTGGGACATCTTGGCTGTTTCCATAACTTGGCTGTTGTGAATAGTGCTGCAATAAACATGGGTGTGCAGGTGCCTCTGGAGTAACCTGTGTCACAGTCTTTTGGGTATATCCCCAAGAGTGGTATTACTGATCAAATGGTAGATCGATGTCTAGATTTTTAAGTAGCCTCCAAATTTTTTCCAGAGTGGTTGTTCTAGTCTACATTCCCACCAACAGTGTAAGAGGGTTCCTTTTTCCCCGCATCCTCGCCAACACCTGTTGTTGGTGGTGTTGCTGATGATGGCTATTCTAATGGGGTGAGGTAGAATCTTAGCGTGGTTTTAATTTGCATTTCCTTCATTGCTAGAGATGGTGAGCATTTTTTCATGTGTTTTCTGGCCACTTGAATTTCTTCTTTTTAGAAAGTTCTGTTTAGTTGCCCATTTCTTTATCGGTTCATTAGTTTTGGGAGAATTTAGTTTTTTAATTTCCCTATATATTCTGGTTATCAGTCCTTTGTCTGATGTTTGGTTGGCAAATATTTTCTCCCACTCTGTGGGTGTTCTCTTCAGTTTAGAGACCATTTCTTTTGATGAACAGAAGCTTTTTAGTTTTATGAGGTCCCATTTATCTATGCTATCTCTTAGTTGCTGTGCTGCTGGGGTTTCATTGAGAAAGTTCTTACCTATACCTACTAACTCCAGAGTATTTCCTACTTTTTCTTGTATCAACTTAAGAGTTTGGGGTCTGATATTAAGATCCTTGATCCATTTTGAGTTAATCTTGGTATAGGGTGATATACATGGATCTAGTTTCAGTTTTTTGCAGACTGCTAACCAGTTTTCCCAGCAGTTTTTGTTGAAGAGGCTGCTATTTCTCCATCGTATATTTTTAGCTCCTTTGTCAAAGATAAGTTGCTTATAGTTGTGTGGCTTCGTATCTGCGTCCTCTATTCTGTTGCACTGGTCTTCATGTCTGTTTTTGTGCCAGTACCATGCTGTTTTTATTGTTATTGCTCTGTAATATAGTTTGAAGTCAGGTATTGTGATAACTCCTGCACTGTTCTTTTGACTGAGTATTGCCTTGGCTATTCGTGGCCTCTTGTGTTTCCATATAAATTTAACGGTAGATTTTTCAATCTCTTTAATGAATGTCATTGGAATTGTGATGGGAATTGCATTAAACATGTAGATTACTTTAGGGAGTATCAACATTTTTACTATGTTGATTCTACCAATCCATGAGCATGGGAGATCTCTCCACTTTCTATAGTCTTCCCCAATCTCTTTCTTCAGAAGTGTATAGTTTTCCTTGTAGAGGTCTTTCACATCTTTTGTTAGGTTTACACCTAGGTATTTGATTTTTTTTGAGGCTATTGTAAATGGAATTGTTTTCATACATTCTTTTTCAGTTTGCTCATTGTTAGTGTATAGAAATGCTAATGATTTTTCTATGTTGATTTTATATCCTGCTACCTTGCTATAGCTATTGATGATGTCTAGAAGCTTCTGAGTAGAGTTTTTTGGGTCTTTAAGATATAGGATCATGTCATCTGCAAATAGGGATATTTTTGACAGTTTCTTTACCTATTTGTATTCCTTTTATTCCTTCTTCTTGCCTAATTGCTCTGGCTAGGAATTCCAGTACTATGTTGAATAGGAGTGGAGATAGTGGGCATCCTTGTCTGGTTCCTGATTTTAGAGGGAATGGTTTTAATTTTTCTCCGTTAAGTATAATGCTGGCTGTAGGTTTGTCATATATAGCTTTTATAATGTTGACGTACTTTCCTTCTATTCCTAGTTTTCTTAGAGCTTTTATCATGAAATGGTGTTGGATCTTATCAAAGGCTTTTTCTGCATCTATGGAGATGATCAAGTGGTTTTTGTCTTTGCTTCTGTTAATGTGGTTTATTACGTTTATTGATTTTCGAATGTTGAACCACCCCTACATCCCTGGGATGAAGCCTACTTGGTTGTGGTGAATAATCTTTTTGATGTGTTGCTGAATTCGGTTTGGCATTATTTTGTTGAGGATTTTTGCATCAATGTTCATGAAGGAGATTGGCCTATAGTTCTCCTTTTTGGAGGTGTCTTTGCCTGGTTTTGGGATAAGTGTAATACTGGCTTCATAAAATGTGTTTGGCTGTGTGCTCTTACTTTTATCATGTGATCAAAGTCCAATCTCTTTGTTTTGTTTGCCCTTGATCTAATGTCCGCATATGAGGAAGAACATATCATTTTTGGTCTTTTGGGCCAGGCTAACTTCACTCAGAATGATGTTCTCCAATTCCATCCATTTACCAGCGAATGATAACATTTCATTCTTCTTCATGGCTGCATAAAATTCCACTGTGTATAGATACCACATTTTCTTGATCCATTTGTCAGTAGTGGGGCATCTTGGCTGTTTCCATAACTTGGCTATTGTGAATAGTGCTGCAATAAACATCGGTGTGCAGGTTCCTCTGGAGTAACCTGTGTCACAGTCTTTTGGGTATATCACCAAAAGTGGTATTGCTGGATCAAATGGTAGATCAATGTTTAGCTTTCTAAGTAGCCTCCAAATTTTTTTCCAGAGTTGTTGTACTAGTTTACATTCCCACCAACAGTGTAAGAGGGTTCCTTTTTCCCCGCATCCTCCCCAACACCTGTTGTTGGTAGTGTTGCTGATGATGGCTATTCTAACAGGGGTGAGGTGGAATCTTAGTGCATTTTAATTTGCATTTCCTTTATTGCTAGAGATGGTGAGCATTTTTTCATGTGTTTTCTGGCCATTTGAATTTCTTCTTTGGAGAAAGTTCTGTTTAGTTCACTTGCCCATTTCTTTATTGGTTCATTAATTTTGGGAGAGTTTAGTTTTTTGAGTGCCCTGTATATTCTGGTTATCAGTCCTTTGTCTGATGTGTGGCTGGCAAATGTTTTCTCCCACTCTGTGGGTGTTCTCTTCAGTTTAGAGACCATTTGTTTTGTTGAGCAGAAGCTTTTTAGTTTTATGAAGTTCCATTTATCTATGCTATCTCTTAGTTGCTGTGCTGCTGGGGTTTCATTGAGAAAGTTCTTACCTATACCTACTAACTCCAGAGTATTTCCTACTCTTTCCTGTATCAACTTTAGAGTTTGAGGTCTGATATTAAGATCCTTGATCCATTTTGAGTTAATATTGGTGTAAGGTCATATACATGGATCTAGTTTCAGTTTTTTGCAGACTGCTAACCAGTTTTCCCAGCAGTTTTTGTTGAAGAGGCTGCTTTTTCTCCATCATATATTTTTAGCACCTTTGTCAAAGACAAGTTGATTACAGTTGTTTGGCTTCCTATCTGTCCTCTATTCTGTTCCAGTGGTCTTCATGTCTGTTTTGTGCCAGTACCATGCTGTTTTTATTGTTATTTATTTGTAATATAGTTTGAAGTCGAGTATCGTGATACCTCTAGCATTGTTCTTTTGACTGAGTATTGCCTGGCTATTCATGGCCTCTTGTGTTTCCGTATAAATTTCACAGTAGATTTTTCAATTTCTTTAATGAATGTCGTTGGAATTTTGATGGGAATTGCATTAAACATGTAGATTACTTTTGGGAGTATAGACATTTTTACTATGTTGATTCTACCAATCCATGAGCATGGATTTTATTTATATCCACTTTCTGGATATATTAAAACTAATTTCATGTTAGCCACATCACAGAACAATCAGTTAAATAGTTTTATATATATATATATATATATATATACATAATGTAGGACAGGAAAGAGTTGATTTCTTGAGCAATATTTCCAATACATGCAAAAACTGTGGACAGTTTAGGATAGTTTAGGAAGAGTAGATAATACTCTCCTGTTTGCATGAAGCCTTGTGTTTTCCAAGGGACTCTCATTATTACTTGTGTGGCTCCCACAGAGGGTGGAGGGGTGAGTGTTCCTGTCTCCAGTTTTCAAGGAGTGAGATTTAGAACAGTTCTGAGAGCTCAGGGCACAGTAGGCTTATGTCGTGAAGCTCACTCCTTCCTGTCTGCTCTCTGCATGTCACAGTGTAAGCTGCTGCTCTTTCCTCTGTGTGAGTGTGGTGGCATATGGGCTGCTAACGACTTTTCTTTAAGGGTATGATTTGTCTTCTTGAACAAAAGAGGGACTTTATTAGGAAAATACAAGGGTTCTTTCAGGGATTCCAACAGCTGTAATGGGTCAATAGCTAGAAGCACACTTTTCTCAAGGATGGAGCATGGGTAATCACAAGCTTGTAATTCTGGGTTTTCATAATTGCAGAGTATGTCCCAGAGGATAGTCCTCTTCATGCCCTGCATAGGGTACTGGAATGTGAACTCAGTTACTTTCTTGGGCAGGGTGGTGGTACCAGGGCTTGGAATTTGCCATTTGAAGCACACTCCTGCCTTTTTTCCTTCAGTTATTTTTCAAGTACAGCCTCAGGCTTTTTGCCTGGGGCTGACCTCAGACTGGAAACTTCTACCTACCTCTCCTGTGTAGCTAGGATTATAGGTGAGCATCACCATACCTGGCCCTCTGCTTGCCTTTTGATCTCTATAGTCGGTTATGCTGGCCTCAAACTTGTTAGGTACATGCTGGCAGACATTCATGAGCTCATTCAGGTTTCTCTGAACTTACTCACCACCTGAGGAGCACCTCAAGTCTGAATGTGCAAATTAATTTTGTTTTAAAGGGTAGATCATAGTGCAGAACTTGGGGCCTTGTGCTTTCTACGCAGATGCTCTACCATTTGAGCCATACCCCAAGCCCCTGGATTTTTCACCATCAGGTAATTTAGAGAGAATTTCCTAGGGTATGGTCCTCCTTGAGTAACACTAATGTTACACATTGCTTATCTATTCTGGTTACCTGGACTATTTCCAGGGCTGTTTTCCTTTCATCTTCCATCACTGAAGACTTCAATTAGATATTTTTCTCTCTAGCTCCTGGTCCTCCTCCATCAATGGGTGGTTCCTGGGATCTTCAGGTGATATAGGTGGAAAGGAGATTCTGCTACATATAACTAATGTGTGATGAAGGAGGAAGGAAGGGACACTAACTCAAAGTGGAAGATATTTAACAGTATGTGTTGTAGTCTGACTATGTTCTTTCAGAGTTCATATACTGAAGCCTAATCACAAAAGTGATGATGTCAGAAGCGGGGTCTTTGGGAGATGATGAAGTCATGAGACCCTGACCTCATGATTGGGATTAATGTTCTCATAAAAGAGGCTCCAGAGACCTGTCTTCCCTTCCTGCTATGTGAGGTCACATAGAAGATGCCAGCTCTGAGGATTAGGTCCTCACAAGACGTTGAATTTGCTGGTGCCTTGACTATGGACTTCCCAGCCTCTACAACTGTGTGCAAGACATTGCTATTGTTTATAGACCACCCACTGTAGGGTATTTTGGTATAACACCTGATATAGCCTAAGACACGTATAAACATCAAGATTTGTTTTCAACATTTCAAAAATTTATATGTGTCATGACCAAAATATTTACTGAACAAGAAGACATTGGAAATCAGCAGCTAATATTATATTTAATGATGAAAGACTGAATGTTTTCTCCTAAGATTGGGAGAAGGTAAGTTTCTCTGTTCTCATCACTTCTACCCAACATTGTCCTAGGGATTCTAGCGAGAACAATTAGACAAGAAAATAAAATAAAAGACATCTAGATTGGAAATGAATAAGTAAAACTATCATGATTTGCAGATGATATCATCTTGCAAATGAAAATTCTAAGACATTTACTAATAAACTCAAGCAATTTAGGATCTAGATAAAGTTTATAAATTCTTATAAACTTATAATGAATAATCCAAAACTCTCATTTAAAATAGCATCAACAACAGTAAACAGCAATAAATTTGGGAAAATAAATGCAAACTATACTCTAAAAAACCACAAAATATTGCTGAAAGAAATTTAGAAGGCTTAAAAAATGTGGGCTATATTCATAGATCAGAAATTTAACCTTGTTAAGACAGTAATTGTTCAAGTTGATTTACAGATTCAACACTATCAATGGCAGAAATTAGCAATCTAGTCCTACATTTCATAGGAAATCCAAGGAACCCTGAATATCCAAATACTCTTGAAAAAGCAGGTCAAAGTTGGAGGATTCATACTTCCCAATTGAAAAATATTCTACAAATCTTCAGGATAGAGTGATCTTGACATAGAAATAAATGTATAAGCAAAAGGAATAGAATTGAGAATCCAGAAAAAGGCATTCACAATGGTCCCAAGACAATTCAGCAGGGGAAAGAATCATCTTTTCAGTAAGTAATGTTAAGACAACTGACTATCTGCATGTGAAATAGTGAAGTTGGAACCCCCTACTTCACACCATTTTTTAAAAAAGTTAACTCAAAAGTAGATTAAAGACCAGAAGAAAACTTAGAGGTCAGTTTCTGTGACTTTGGTTTTGCCAATGATTTCTTAGATATGACAATAAAACACAAACAACTAAAGAAATGATAGCAGACTTCATCAAAATGAAAAACTTTTTGCTTCAGAGGATACCCTCATGAAAATGAAAAGATAACTCCCTGGTTGGAAGAAAATATTTGCAAACCATGTATCATATATCAAGGGATTTGTATCTAAAATATATAAGGAATTCTTACAACTGAACAACAAAACAAATTATCCAATTAAAAAACAGGCAAGGATCTGAACAGATAACTCTCTTTTGAAAATATGCAAATGACAAATACATAAAAAGACTCTCAATAAAATAAAAAAAAAATGAGGTAGCACCTCTCATACACTAGAAGGATTGATAGAAAAGACAGAGAACAAGTGCTAGTGAGGATGCTAAGAGATCCAAATCCTAACACAGTGCTGGTGAAAATATTAAATGGTGCATCCACTTCGGAAAACCATGTGACTATTAAATGCAGTTACCACACAATCCATCAATTCTGTTCCTAGATGTGTACCCAAGAGAAATGAAAACAGAAGACCAGACAAAAACTTATAAGTTAATGTCCATGGCACCATTATTCATGATAGCCAAAAATGGAACCAATCCAAATGGCTATCAATTGATGACTGAATAAGTAAAATGTGATATATCTATACGGTAGATATTAAGACTCAATAAAACTGAATGAGGTACTGATACATGTTACAACAAAGGTGAACTTTGAAAACATTGCTCTAATTTAAAAAAACAAAACAAAACAGTCACAAAGACCACATGCTGTATGATTCCATTTATGTGGAAAGTTTGCAATAGACAAATCTCCAGGGACAGAAAGTAGATTAGTGAATACCAAGAAGTGCAAAGTAGGAGAAGGGGGGAAGAAAATGGAAAGTGACTGTTTTTTTCCAGGGGTGTTGAAACATTCTGAAGTTGATCCTGATGGTAGATACACAAGTCTGTAAATATGTTAAGAGTTGTTGACTTATACACTTTAAATGAATGAATTGTGTGATATGTAAATTATATCTCAGTAAAGCTGCTGTCAAAATAAAAGAAATAAAGGACATTGAATCATTCTAGCAGTGATAAACAGTGTTCATGATAGAGATATGGGAAGGCTTAAGCACTACTTTAGAGGGTACAGGTTGGATCCTGACTGCTTTTGGGAGGGGAGCCCTTTAAGGAGTTGCTGATGGCATCCCATGTAAAGCTTTCTCCTTCAAGCCCTCTTCTTTTCTTTGGGCTCTTTGTACGCATACCAAAAGCCAATTTAGTTCAAGAGCAAAGGGACAAGAATACAGCGATACAGGTCTATCTTATAATACCCAAGATCTGGATGCAGTCTATCTTAAAATAGCCAAGAGAAGGTTTACAATTGGGTCTCAGAAGAGTAAAAAAACAGAACCTACAAAGCCATCACTGTTTTGTTTCTCTCTCTCTCTCTCTCCCAATCTGATTTTACCTGTCTTTTGCTCATGTCCATAGGAGGGAGGGCATCTTTTAGCACCCTCCAAGCCACTCTCATTGCAGCTACACAGAAACAAACTGACTTCCCTCAACTCCTTTGAAAGGAATAAGAATCTGGTCCAGTTCAGGTAAGTTGTCTCCTAGTACAATTAGCAATGATGTATGGGTGGGAGCCCATGCAAATATCTCCCGATGCCCATGTTAAGAAATCTGAAGGCACTTATGAGAAATGGCAGTAGCTTGTGGATTGCACACATATCTGAAAGTGGCCTACCATGCATAGACAATGCTAATAATGACAGTAATAATGACAATGCAAGTGTGGTGATGACTTCTTCCTTCTATCAAGGACCTGCCTGTTTAATCACTATGTTGGTATTTAACATCTATTAGCTCATCAAATTCTCACAATTCTAGGAGGTAATATCAGCAGACCCATTTTACAGATGAGGAAACTGGTATTTAAAGATGTTAAATTATTTTCTTAAGGTCTCATAGGACTCTTTCTTCTTTTTCCCCCTTCCTTCCTTCCTTCCTTCCTTCCTTCCTTCCTTCCTTCCTTCCTTCCTTCCTTCCTTCCTTCCTTCCTTCCTTCCTTCCTTCCTCTCCCTGTCTTTTTTTCTCTCTCTTTCTTGCTAGGCAGACAACACACAATTTTATTTTTTGGCAGCACTGGGGTTTGAAATCAGGGCCTCACACTTGCTAGGCAGGTGCTTTACCACTTAAGTCACTCTGCTAGTCCTCTCTCTTTCTTTTCTCTTTTTATTTCTTTCCTTCCTTCCTTCCTTTCCCTCCCTCTCTCACTCCCTTTCTTCCTTTCCTTTCCCTCCCCTCCTTCCTTCCTTTCTTCTTTCCTTCCTTTCTTCCTTCCCTCCCTTCCTTCTCTCCCTTCCATCCTTTCCTTTCCTTTCTGTCTCCCTTCCTGTCTCCCTCTCTCCCTCCCTCCTTCCTTCCTTCTTTTCTTTAGATCATCCTGCTGATTAATAGCCCTGTGCCTCTACCTTAGCCTAGCTTATGTACAGCCTCAAGTTTCCTCTCACAGCTACATGAAGACATAGGCAAGGGGAGGAGGCAATATTGACACTGGCTACCCTGGCTGTCTATCCACCCACTCCAAAACAGTGGCTTACAATAACAACTTATTATTATCTTCATAGCTCTGGAGATTGATGAGGCTCATAACTGAGTCCATTTCTGGGGTCTCTTGTGTCATTGTCATCAGACAGCAGCCAGGGAGGAGTCTGAAGACTTAACAGGGATGAATATCCAAAGCAGTTTCTTGACTAAAAGGTGTGGTGCCTCCATGCTTTTCTGTGTAGGTTTCCATGTGGAGTTTCTGTGTGATCATTCTTCAGCAGGAGTCTGGACTTCTTACATGGCAGTTCAGGGCTCTGAAAGTGTGTCTCCCAAGAGTGAGCACTTCATAAGACAGCAAATGAAGAAGACCTTATCAGTTCTAAAGGCTAGGCTTAGGACTGGCACAGCATCAGTTTCTGTGTATCTAGTGGTCAAGGTAGCCATAGACAGCCCAGATGTTAGGGACCAGGTGCACTGTGAGTAGGGGAGGAGAAAAGGGATGAGTAGAGGCCTCCTGTGGAGTCCAGCTGCTGTGGTGGTGATGAAGAGAAGTACAGTAGATACAGAGGTGCCATGTAAGTAGGAAATGAATGGGTGTGGAGGAGGAGTGTCTATCAAGGTGATCTTAGTCACTCACTTGGGGGTCTGTGTTCCACCTTTGTTTTGGCATGGCTATAGGAGTAAATTTCCAAGAACATTATTTATTTACTTATTTCATTGGCAATACTGGGTTTGAATTCAGGGCCTTGTGCTCTCTAGACAGGTACTCTCCCCCTTGAGCTGTGCCTCCAGTTCCAAGAATACATTTTTTTTAAAAAAAAATTATTGTGCTGGGGGTACATTGCAGCATTTACAGAAGTTCTTACAGTATATCAAATACATCATACTTGAATTCACCTCCTTCATCATTCTCCTTTATCTCCCCCTCCCCCATTCCTGAAGTAGTTTTAACAGGTCCCATTTTTCTATGTACATACATATGTGCTCAACATTCACCCCACATTCACCCTCCTATACTCTTTTCCCACATCCTCCCCTACTTTTATCAACTCCCCAGACAGGACCTGCTCTGCCCTCCTGTTCTTCAATTTTGTAAAAGGTAAAAAAAAAAAAAAAGACGTTTTTGTTTGTTTAAGATAGTTATGCAGGGAGTTTCCTTGTGACATTTCCATGTATACATGTATTATAACCCTAATTAGTTCATCTCCTCTATTTTTCTCCTTTTACCTTAGTCCCCTTGTTATGGTGATTTCAGCAGGTTTAAAAATTCTATATTCATCAAGAATACATTTTAAAAGACATCATTTTCCCACATGTCCCTTCATAAAATGTCATTTGGCAGGACTTGATCCTTAGGTAGAGATACTAATTTTATTCTCTGAATTCCACCCTGTTCCAAGCTCTGCTGTTGGTATCAATTTACCAAGAATATAAAAACCAAGGTTGAAAGATCTGGAATGACCCATTTGGTTCATCTTCCTGCAGATTAATTACAGTGAATCCTAACTAAAGCATTTCATTAGGGGTCCAACCTATTTTTAAAGACCCAAAAAAGAGAAGGGAACCCGTTCTGAGATTCAACCTTTCTTTATGTCTGACCTAAGGCCTCTGTGCTGTGTCAGTCACCTCCCTGAACCTGGCTGTCTGTGCCTGGAAACAAAGCACTCACCTGCCACAGAAGGAAGTTATTTGGATGAACTAATGAATGGTTATAAAGGGCTTTGAAAGTATAAATTGCTGCATAACTACTTAATGTCTATATAAATACCTTTACTTCAGCCTGAGGGGGCCTTAGGCTTTTTGAAAGATTTCAACCTTATGGAGCACCTGAATAGCAAAGATAAAGCTGCTAAGTGAGGATAAAATGATTCTTGCCTCTATTATGCATATTATTTATTGCAAAGGTTTTTTAAAAATAGAAACATAGCAAATTTTAGAGAGAGAGAGAGGAAGAAAACAGAATTTCATGGTTCCCTCAGATTGTAAGCTCTTTCTACCAGATCTGTGTTCAATACATGCTTTTAAAAATATGTAACTCACAAGTATTATTGGTGTTGAGAAATTATGTACAAGTACAAGTGCTCTCTTATGAGTGATGTTTTCTTGGGGGAGTGAAGAGATGTAAAAAGCAGCACTATATTTTTACATGACTTTTATTTTCCTGCTTTATACATACATATAGGTATATATATATATATATATATATATATATATATAGGTATATATGTATATATACCTATATATATATATATAAAACTGAAGTTTGAATTTAGAGCTTCATGCTTGCCAGACAAATGTTCTACCCCTTCAGCCATGACCCCAGCCCTTTTTGTTTTGGTTATTTTTTGGAAAGGGTCTGATGTTTTGCCCATGGTGAATCTCTGACTAGGATCCTCCTACTGTCTCTTGTATAGATGGGATCACAGCACACACCCCACACCCAGCCCCTCCTCTTCTATTTGCAAGGCTTTATTATAATTATTTTTTTAGCAGGAAGCAACATTTTATTGTGCCAGCACAGACTCAGCAGACTTGTATCCAAAGGCTGAGCCCTGAGAACAGAGGGTCTCACCTTATATACCTTGCAAGGCTTTATTTTAAAAGAAGTAGATGATTTAGAGTATGCTTTATTAGAATTTTATTTTAAGATTCTTTTAATAATTTTTGGTGGCACTGGGGTTTAAACTCAGGGTCTCACAGTTGCTAGGCAAGTTCTCTACCTTCTGGGCCACTCTGCCAGTCCCAGAATTTTATTTTAATACTAGGAAGCTGGAAAGATGTTTATGGATTATCTTAGGTAAGGGTTGTTTCTTTAAATAAATTATTTTTGCATATTCCTTTTTGTTGATGAGGAATAAAACAAGAAAGAGATGTGTCTGTCACATGAACAGCTAGAGCAAATAGCCACCCTACATCTCTGCTCATGGCCTTCTTTCCTGGAGTTATTAGTAGGTCAACAGAGGGAGGCAATTACTCAGAATCTCAGACTGACAGGAATTAAAGAACATATAGGTAAGTAGAGGAGAGAGAATTCAAGTGGGAGAGGTGTTCAGCAAAAGAAGCTTCCCGATAGACCATAATGCTCCTTGCAGTTCCTTTACCAGTGGGTAGGGGATGCTTTGAGCCTCCTGAAAGAGGAAATGCAGGAGAGATGGAGGTGGGTTGTTCTCTGTGAGAACAGATCTTCACAGTCTTTGAACTTCTGTCTGAGGAAGGAAAGTCTGGAAAATCCTTTCTCTCCTTTTATCCCTTCCATAGTTGAGTCTCATGTTGCTCTCATCCAAGATGGTGGAAAAATAAATTAAGTGAATTGATGCAGCTTGCAATCAGATGAACAGTACACTGTTTCTAGGAAGTATTTTGGAGAACTGTTTTGTAATTAACCTGAAAATGACACATTCAGATTTGATTAATCTCATGTGGTCAGTAGGTAAGCTGGAGGTAAGAGTTATTGGTTTTTTTTTTTTTTTTTGTAATCAACAATAGGCCCTTCTCTGTGATATAATAGCAGGAGAATATTTAAGCAATGGAAATTGATGAAAATGTTGATGCATGCCAAGAGCAGAGATTTGGCTTAGCTTTCTCAATACAGTGTATAATTGTTTGGCCATATTTAATACAGAGAGACACTGATTTAGGTTCATGCTTACATATTGTAAATTCATATATAGGTAGACTTGCAATGTGTGTGTACCTGTAAAGCGATATAGATGTGCATATGTATTTATGATTTAAAAAGTCATCTAATTAACCAGAGGGGCTCAGTTTTCATTTGGCCCTTAATCCTGTCTTCTTAATTCATATACATGATAAATTGAGAGTTATAGATTATTTAGTGCAGCATTGGTGGCTCAAACCTAAAGTTTAAACATTTAATTTTCTCTTGTTCTTAATGAAATAACCAAAACAGCAACTTCCTGTGGTGGGCCATGAAAAGTAGTGTATAGATACCTCATAAAACATTTCAGACCTCCTCTGTTTTCTGTTTTTAATGTGATGAAAATTTGTACAAATTACAAAGAAAGAATGTCATGGTAACTAAAACATTTTCTATACATGTATTTTAGAGGGAAGCTAAATCAAAGGTCGTCAAAGAATTACTAAGGTTCTTTCTAGGAGGTTATTGACAAATATGTGGTTTGTCTCTGGAGTTTGTGCCTCTTTCACAGATTGGTGTATTTGTGATCCCACCGGCAGAATAAGTGTCTGTAATTCATTTCTCCTTGTTAACTAGTGTGCCTTTGTGTGTAGGATGATTGGCAGCAAACTCGGCTGAGTCCCAATGGATGAGCTTGTTAGCAAAACCCTAGCATCCTATCTCTAATAAAGAATATCAGCAGTACATTTTGTCCTATCTATTAGCCTCTCTGTTTCTTTTTTTGTGAAAAGCTGAGTGTCCCTTTGAAGCAATGACAAATAAACCCCTGAACTGAAGTGCTAGGCTGCCTTACGGACAGCTGGGTAGTAAATGTCACACCGTGTAGAGAATGCCTATTATCAGAGTGAGCCATTTGTTCCCGGCCTTTCAGTATCTTAATGTAATACAAAATTGCTAAATCAAGCCCCATGTCTGTGACAGAACATAATTAATGAGAAAGCAGGAGCCAATTCAACACTCTTTATTGGGACCTAATTGGCTCAGGCAACAGAGTTGTCACTCAACAAGAGACTTCCTTTAAAGCAATTTTGTTCTTGGTTGTATTACAGAGCCTATTAAATTGTCCCCTCCTTGATCACACAAAGAAGTATCTGCATGCAATAATTAGCTTTTCCAGGGGGAATTTTTTTTAACTCTTGCCATACCGGATCATTTTAAAATTGTCTGAGAAAACACCCAGGCGTGGGGCTGTGTGGCCTTACTGCGCAGCTCCGGGACTTATTTTCCATTCTGCGGGGGCAGCAGGAATCAGGGCTACAGAAAGCTGGAAAGAACTCCAAGCAAAAGAGAACCGAGTTCAAGAGTGGAGGGTGGGAGGATGATGAGAGAGTGGGTGGAAGAAATTTCTGTGATGGAGAATCTGATCTGCAGTGAAAAGGCGCAAAATGGAATACCTAGCTGCACATATTTCAATGTCTGTTTAGGAATTTTTTAATTCACTTAGTAATCAAAATCAACGGAGCAATTGCAGGGGATGGAGGTTAAACATAGCTAAAAGCCTGAATTGTGTGGAGAAGAGAAATCTCTCGGCCATATCTTGGGTTTTATGGGGCACACTATTTCAAAGCCAGCACAAATGTTTAATGGCATCTGATTATTTATTACAATCTGCAATTTTACTTTGGGAGATTATGTTCTCCCCCTCCCTCTCATCTAACAAATCTCCAAATAAATTTATTCCTGGTATTTACACCATTGTTATAAAACTGTTTTGTTTTCCTGTCACAATATCCCAGGCTTCAAATAAATCTGTGCCTTGTCTTGATAAGTTTTAAGACAACATGACACACGATAACTAAAGACCATGGAGAACTGAGCTTACAGTTTGCACTGACGATTGCTAGGATTTGGGCAAAAAGGACTTAAGTGACTAAGCCAGAGGTACAGAAAATGGGAAAGTTACAGGAAATGTACTTTAAAACATGTCAGTCAGCCAATAACTAGTGCAAATTTTAAAAAAATGCAACAGTTGATATTAGGAAGAAATTATTAAATGTTGATTTAAGTGACAGCACTTTGAACAGTCTAAATAAAAGCAAGTATGTGGTCCCTTTCTTGGAATAGCTGTCAATTCTTCCCTCTGTGGCTCTAGGAACAAGGCAAAGACTGTCTGGTTTGCAGCATTTGGTCAGATTTAGACAGAGTTGTTTGCCTCTGCTGCATTGTCTCCCGCCTTAATAAGGAAGTGCCAGATCCTAGGACAGGAAAGAAGACAAACCTCTCCAGCAGAGGAATGCTGCAGTTCTCGATGCTTTGCAAGGCTCAGACAAGGTTTGCAGCTGCTGAAATCCCAGGCTGTGCCCGCCATCCCTGTACTAGGCAGCAGGCTTGCACAGTACAGGGCTTCTGAGATCTGCTAGCATTTGCCGACATATTAGCTGTATTGGTCACTGGAATTACTTCAGTAGCATATAAAGGACTTGTCGGGCTTGCTACCCTCTCTCAAACCTACCCTTAAAGAGTGAGCAAAATTGGATTCACAAATGCACTCTAAATGTTTGAAAAATATTGGTTGTTATTTCATAGGGTAATAGAAAATAAAACTAACAGCAATACAAAAATATTAGTCAATAACGTCCTTTCCCAGGTGACTCTTGAACCTTGTGAAAGCACACATTCTCAACAAAGATTTATTAGTCTAGTCGGGGAACACATGGTAATGATAGCAAGAGCTGCCAGAATCTAATTTGCTTTAATTAATCATTTGCTTCATAACACAGCAATTCTTCCCCCTTCTTCTCCTCCCCCCCCCTCTTTTTTTAACTGTCTAGATTATTTTAAAACATTAGATATTACACTGTGGATGGCTGATGAAACTGAAATTGAATGCTGTAAAAGTTAGATTAAAAATTCATTTAACAGTATAAACATTTCAGAGTGCAGGATGGTGCCGATTAGGTCAAGTGAGTATGGAGTGATAAAACAGTCATGGAGCTGAGAGAAAATATATTGTCAGAGGGCACTCAAACAGCTGAATTCAGTCTAATTTAAATGTTATAGCAGGCAAAAAAAATCGCTAGCTAGAAATCCCATTATAATTACTCTTGGTATTTTAGCAACACAGACTGGTAAGAAGTTGGAACCTAGGTTTAAACACATTTAAGCATTTAACTGTACCGACAAGCTGGAATTACTTCTCATGCTTAGGCCAAGGTCCTTCAGTCAGTGCCAAGGTTGAGTCAAACGCCACATTGCCTAGTCCTCTTAGGAGAATTAAATGGACCAGCTCAGATTTCCAGGATAGCCAAGACACCAGATAACATCATGCCCTCTGGGCAGCACTGAACAGAGAGTGTTTTCTCCTGCCCACCGCTGGCCTGGGAAACAGGCAGCCTTAGGAGGGAGGACCAAGCTCAGCAGCCTGTAACCAGAGATGCTGGCCCTCAGGCCACAAGGGGGTGCTCCCGAGCCCAACACCTCCCACCTGCAATCCCCCATCTCCCGCCCTCAGAGTAAGCTCAAAGCCCTAAGACTGGCTAGAGGTGCTAGCTTTCCCCAGGGTTTGAAGGTAAACTCTGTAGTCCTGTGTCTCCCTGAAGACTGCTGGTGTGAATGCTTTTGTGTGGCAGGCTGATGGGAGAGGGGATGGTGGAACTTTAGGATTTAGGAGCTGAGCAAAACACTTGTGTTCAGGGCTCCTGTGGCTTATTCCATAATGCTATGGGGATTAAATGACTAACAGTATGAGCCTGGAACATAGAAGATGCTATGCAAATATTTGCCATTATGCTCTGGGAGCCTCCATCCTGTTCTTTTTCCCTTTATTGTTGTGCTGGAGGTGCATTGTAGCATTTACAAAGGTACTTATGATCTACCAAATATATCACACTTGAATTCATCCTATCCTGTTCTGTTCCTACACTTGGTACAACTCTCCCCCACACCAATTGCATTACATTCTTTTCCTCCCTCCCTCCCTTCCTTCCTTTCTCTTTCTCTGCATTTGTTATTTTTTTGGTCATACTTTGGTTTGAACTCAGGGCCTCAAGAGCTTGGTAGGACCAAGAGGCACCTCAGCCACTCTGCTGGCCCCCTCGATTGCATTATCTACTGCATGTTCCATGTGCTTTCCATCTCCATGTACTCGAATCCTCGTGTGCATTAGTTTCCCATCTTTATTTTCCCAGCCTACCACGTGTCTGGCTGTCATGCAATAGGTGCTCAGTTAATGTCTCTTGTATGAACTAGTGTCTATTTGTCATAAACTATTCTGCAATTTGCTCACTGGCCAATTTTTAATAAGTATATAAGAACTTAAATAAGTATTTTGTAAGAAAGAAGACATTTGTGTGGGTGCATAGTGTTTTTTTCTTAAGCAGGTTTTCTAACTGCTTTCGAAATCAATTCTAGAACCTCACAAGAAAATTAGTGTTATAACATTTCTTTTCTTCCAATATGAATCATATTCTCCAGGACAATAAATTCATTTTCTAATTCATTTACGTGGATAAGAAATGAATTCAGGGTGTTTTCATTGTATCATGAACCTAATGAAAACTTGGCTATCACTGACAACATTCAAAGGCACCTTCCCAAAGTGAGTTTAAAAATGGCTGCAGAGAGTAAGTGTGTATTTTCCCACCATGGTTCTTTGATGGAGACTGCACTCATACCTCCCTAAATTTCATATCAACAAGCCATTCCGTCTGTCTTTGCACTCCATAGAACTCATCAGAAACAGAATCAATTATGGTTGCAATTGTAGACTAATGCATAGCTTATCCATCCAGTAGGATGGGAAACCCTTTTCTGATCCTCAAGAAAGTTTCAGGCTGGGAGAACCACCTATTTTGGAATTTTGTAAGGAAAAGAACATGGATACCTTCTGCTCCATTGAATAGTGGAAGGCTGTATAGACACTAATGATTAAAAAGCCAAAACCATGCTGTTCTCAATTCCCTGAGAAGTCAGAATGTCCACTGCAGCTCAAGCCACATGTTCACAATTGTCACCACAGGTTTTGTGCTGAGGAACAGGGCAGAATCATAGAGGTTTGGGGTTGCCTTGCAATTTCTGTTCCTAAAATGCAGGGGGAAATTTTTTGATTTGACCAACTCCTTTGGATCTTAATACAGGGATGTGAACAGTAAGAAAGGCACTGTCATTTGCTTGGTTCAGAACAATTCTTAATGTTCAAAATGGGGGATGGGGATGGTAGTAACGCCTGTGGTCCCACAGGGAGCATTGTAATCAAGGAGAGTTCTGAACAGTGTTAGAAGGCTCTTTTACATCTCCTCCATCTTCCGGAAATAAGTACTTGCAGAATTGGTTAAATGAGCCACCATACTCTGGCCAATGTGAATAGGCTTGTAAGATGCTCAGTTTGATTTAATGGCCACCCATGGGCTTCTATACGCAGAAAGGAGTGTCCTGTTCGGGCTGAATAAAGTGCTAAAAAATAAAAAAAAAATCAACTACTCCATTTGGCATTGTAGCTGTATTTTAATGTCCTCTTCAGAATTCTCCGTTACAGTAACATCTCAGCAATCAGTCTAGCATAAAAAGGCCTGTTTATAATAAATTGGTCAGCCTCTTATGTGCCTATCTTTCCCAATGGGATAGTGAATGATAAGACTGTTCCTTGTAGACTAGGCTATAAGATTTTCAATATGACTGGTTGTATCTCTCCATTTGTACAAGTGATTTATTTACTTCAGGTTTTAGTTCTGTTGTGAGTCTTTGTTTTCATGTTCTCTCATAATTGTCTTCAGAGAGGAGGGAGGCAAATAGATTCTGCCCACGAATTGTAGGTCTTTGGAGACATTTAAGTGAGATGTGGTTTATGAAGAAGCCAGTAAGTGAAAAACAAAATTGTTTTGTCATCTTTTCAATTAGGAGACCTATGTGACAGTTGTGAACTACAGTGCCATGGACAGGAAATGTTGGCAGAGGTAGAATTGTGTCACTAATTTGTATGGATTACAAGGAGGAAGCATTGCCTTATTAAGTACATAATAGTTATCACCCAGTGCAAAAGACCCTATATCTTTGGAATCATTCAAAGTTTTCATCAGAAAAGCAGCAGTTTTTTTTTGGCTTACTTTAGTGTACCTCAGTGTTGAAACTGCATATTACAGGTTAGGCTACTGCAAATGAAGTCTTTTTTGTTATGCACATACTCAGCTGCGTTCCCTACAGTGATTTCTTTACAAGCACCTGCTGTGACCTATTGCCAAATACAGTGCATTATTGGTGAGCCCTTTTTTGTTGTCCTGGTTACTTATCTCTTCACTGTTGATATTTATGAGCTAGCTGAAGTTTATAGCTGAGGTCCAGAGTGAGTTGGTTCCTGAGGGACTTTTATCCTCCTTCTACCTAATCAGTGTTTTTGACTTCTGGACAAACATTAAGTTCCAACACAAAAGGGCTCACCAATAATGCACTGTATTTGGCAATAGGTTGGATAGTTCTACAAGGACTCAAGGATGGCTCACCATCAGAAATACTGATGGAATTAAGAAACTTGCTGCTCCCTACTTGTTCCTATTTCTCAGTTCTTCTCTATTTCAGTACTCAGGCTCTTCCAGAGGCATGGGTGTTCTAAGCTGTCATGTACATAAGGATGCATTTTGCCTTTTAAAAACATTCTTCAGCTTACTCATTTGTTGGCAGGCAAGCATAGAACTCTACCATTGAAAGGTGACAACCAGAAAACTTTCACTAGGAATTTTTTGTGAGGTTAATCAACAAATATTCATAAAGGCATCAACAATATATGGTTTCACCTAAAATTACTGTAGGCCTGGAGCTTGCTATGTAGCCCTGGCTGGCTTTGAACTTGTGATCTTCTTGCCTACACCTCCCAAGTGCTGAAATTATGGATGTGCACCATCAAGCCTGGCCTTCTTCACCTGATTTTGAGGTCAGTGCTTTTTGCATTTTAGTGTACTATCAATCTCAAATCTTCCTGCTAAAAAGTTAAGGTACAAAGAGAGAGACTATATATCTTAAATACTTTCCACAATGAAATGATTTTTAGACCCTGTTCTGCAAAGAGTGGTGGAAAGTATAACTAGTTTTTGCAAAATAAAAAACTTGATCCAATCTTCTGATACTTTCTATTGTGTGTCAGAGCTGTTGCCAGTTTTTTTTTCCCCCTGTGGTACAAGAGTTTGAGCTTAGAACGCTGTGCTTGCTAAACTGGTGCTCTCTATTACTTGAGCCACACCCCTAGCCCTTTTGCTTTAGTCATTTTTCAGATAAGGTCTTGCTTTTATGCCCACATAGCCTGGACCACAGTCCTACTATTTATGTTTCCCACATAGCTGGGATGGCAGTCGTACACCACCATGCCCAGATTTTATTGGTTGAGATTAGGGTTTAAGGAACTTTTTGCCTAGATTGACCTGGAATTGTGATCCTCCTGATCATCATCTCTTGAGTAGCTAGGATTGCAGGCCTGACTCACAGTGCCATACTTGATAATCATAAGTTGAATACAGAGTCTGGACTTTGGGACATGATTTTTGCTTTCTGAGAGCTTTCTGATTAAAGTCAAGGAAGACTCAGTTATCATGAAGTAGGCAAGAACTAAGAAATCGAACAGGAGCTAGAGGCACAACTCAGTGGGAAAGTATGCACTTAGCTGGCACAGTATCTTGGCTTTAGTACCCAGCATGAAAGAAAGAGAGGGAGAGGGAGAGGGAGAGGAAGAGGGAGGGAGAGGGAGAGGGAGGGAGAGGGAGAGGAAGAGAGAGAGGGAGAGGGAGAGAAGAAAGGGAGGAAAGAAAGAAAAAGGAATGAAGGAAGAAAGAAAAAGGAATGAAGGAAGAAAGAAAGAAAAAGAAGAAATTAAGGCAAAAGAAAGAGAAGAAAGAAGGAAATTAGGAAGGAAGGAAGTTGGAAGGAAAGAAGGACTTGAATATATGAATATGACCAACATATACAGCTACCATACCTTAGAGAACACATACACATGCCTACACATACACACACAAAACAACGCAAAACAAAGAGCAGCTGACTTTCAGTTTTACTCATTAAGAAGATCCATTATAATTGTAATGTACAGAGGGCTATAAGACTGATGTGGTACCTGAGAGTGGCTTGGGAATATGTTTGCACCACATTACTTGGACTGCATGATAATTGAGAACCATTGTGGCTGAACACTTTATGAGTTTGTTTAATTTGTCACAGTAAATAAAGCTTTTTTGATGCAAGTTAATTAGCTCTCTTGTGTTACTGCACATCAAATGTAATTAACAACCAACTGCCAGTGTAAGTTGCCCTTGTATAACATGGTAATGGGGGAAAACTTAACCAGGCCTGGGTTATGTAAAAGATATACTGTTGAATCAATCACCCTTTTGCTTACTTAAATTCAGATGGACTAGAGTCTTGGGGAAAATATCAGGTCTTAAGGCATCAGCTGTTCAATATGATTTCTTAAAAATCTCATGTATTATGACAACTTTAAGTAAATTCAGTAAAGTAAATTTTCTACCACTGCTCAGAGTTCATGTCTTCTTCCTTGGTTGGCATTGCCTGTATGCCAACCTCTGCTTGGATCTTTCATCTCCAGTCACTTCCCTTTCTTTTGCTTTGACACTTCATTCCTTCTGTGATAAATGCTATTATAGCCAAGGCAGAAAGGGTGCTATTAAATAAAGACTAGAAAGGAATTAGTTCAAATGGACAGAAGATTACTGATAAAACTTTCAAAAAGAAGATCACGCTTCGAAATTCATAATAGTAGTCTCATACCGTTTTTCTTTTGAGAAAGTATTCTGCTTTACTTTTTCATTTTTTTTTCCAGGCACCGTTAACATAAGGACATCTAACAGCCTTAATTTATACTCAATTTTGATTATAAAATCAGAAAAAAAGTCAGAAGGCAGACATGTCTTTACACAATAGTAGTATGCTTGAGATACACCAAGTGTCTACTATTTGCATTTTAAATAATTCTCACTGGGAGAAAGCACAATCTATGTGTTGAGAACCGCATCCTCCATAAGGAAGGAGGACTCTACACCAATTTCTTTAAGTACCAACAGTCTTGTGGGGAATAATGACCTGGTTATGAAGGGAAACTGAAGTGCAGGTGGAAGACCTGGGTTGAAGACCTGACTTAGCCTCTCATTGCACTCTGACCTCTACACTGACTCTCCTTCTCTGGGGCTCAGTTTCCTCAAATAAATAGTAGTTCACGTTGATAGTTACATGGGTGTCTTCTAGCTCTGGGGCTCTGATGATTCTCATTCTTTTCCAAGAAATCCTTCTGGTTTCACTTCCTTTCATCTTGCCTGCCCCATGTCTCAGCTGACTGGCTTTAGCAATCGTGATGTGTAAATCCAGCCACGAGGAAGCTAAAAGAGGCCTGTTTGAAAGATAGCCAGGTCTTGTTCATTCAACAAATATTTGTTGAACACTTTCTATAAACCAGGTTGTGGGTATCTATCTACCTATCTGGAAATTATAAATATGAAAATAAACTAGACCTCTCAACTCATTAAAAATATTTTAAAATATCCATATGTATTTTCCACAGGTTTGTTATCTCTGGAATTTTTCTTTCCTTGCCCTATATATTTAATATAGTACAGCAGGCAAGCAGGCTTGAACCAAAACCCAGGAAAGGAAATAAAACTCCCATTTATACTAGAGCATTTTATCTTGACATAGCTCTTTTGCTAGGAGTTGTCAAAAATACAAATCTTACTTTCTTTTTGTTTGATTTGAGGATTCGATGGGAAGGATAACATCACATATTGAATTAAATTTTACTTTTTTATTAATTATATAAGTAATTACATGTTCACTGTAAAAAAATCAAGTATTACAGATATTTGTGAGAGATGAGAAAACTAAAGTACCCCTTTATCCCACTTCTTAGAGGTAATCAGTATTAATATTTTGGTTTGTATTCTTATATTTCTTGCTCAGTGTCTCTCTCTTAATATACAAGTAAAATATATTACTGTGTCTTTTTAACACAGAGAGAGAATAATATAATTGTGCTGGTCAGCTTTGCTATCACTATAGCAAATGTCTGAGTTAATCAGTTTCTAAAGAGGAGAGGTTGATTTTGGCTCATGGTTTGGAGTTTCCAGTTCATGATTCATTGGCTCTATTGCTTTGGGTTTGTGGGGAGGCAGCATGTCATGGCAAGAGTACCTAGGAGAGCAAAGCCAGCCACTTCATGGCCAGAGAGAGAGAGAAAGGAGGGGAGGGGAGGGAAGGGAAAGGGAGGAAAGGAAAAAGAGGAGAGGAAAAGAGAGGGGAGCAGGCAGAAGGGAGAGGGCAGAGAGGGGAGAGATGGAAAGAGAGGAGAGGGGAGAGATGGAAAGAGAGGAGAGGGAAAAGAGGGGAGGGGGCCGGGGCCCATAATTCCCTTTGAGGGCAGACCCTCATTGACCTAGGGACTTCCACTAGGAATTACCTGTTTTTTTTTTTTTTAAGTATTTTATTTTATCGTGTTTGCATTTACTTCTGCCTCTGGGTAGAACTTGTTCCTTCCTCTTGTTCTCCAATTTTGTAGAAGAAAAAAACATAAAAGATAGTAAGAAAAACATGGCATTTTTGTTAGTTTGAGATAAATAGAGCTATACAGAGATTCTTTTTGTTGTTTCCATTTGTGTGTGTGTTACAATCCATATTGGTTCTTCTCCACCAGATCTCTTCACTACTTCCGAGTCCTCTTTCCATAGAGGCCTCTGCCAGTTTAAGATTACTATATTCATTCCTATACAGTGAGCACATCAACCACATTCAAGTTTTTGGTTTCCTTCCCTTTCCCTATCCCTCCCGTGTGTGGTCTCCCCTTACTGTGTGACCTGTGGCCAATAGTATTGCTGCATTTGTTTTCAGTCCATGATCCTCATATGAGGGAGAACATGCAATTTTTGGTCTAACTTCACTCAAGATGATCTCCGGTTCCATCCATTTACCCATGAATGACAAAATTTCATTCTTTTTTGTGGTTGAATGAAATTCCATTGTGTATAAATACCACATTTTCTTCATCCATCCATCATCGGTAGTGGGGCATCTTGGCTGTTTTCATAGCCTGGCTATTGTGACTAATGTTGCAATAAACATGGGTGTGCAGGTGCCTTTGTAGTAACCCAACTCACAATCCTTTGGGTATATCCTTAGGAGTGGTATTGCTGGATCATATCTCAGATCTATTTTTAGTTTTTTAAGAAGCCTCCATGTTGTTTTCCAGAGTGGTTGTACTAGCTTACATTTCCACCAGAAGTGAATTAGTGTTCCTTTTTCCCTACATCCTCGCTAACACATGTTGGTGGTGTTGTTTTTGCTGATGGCTATTCTAAAAGGAGTGAGTTGGAATCTTAGTGTGGTTTTGATTTGCATTTCATTTATGGCTAGAGATGGTGAGCATTTTTTTCATGTGTTTTTTTGCCATTTGAATTTCTTCCTTTGAAAAAGTTCCGTTCAGTTCAGTTGCCCATTTCTTTATTGGTTCATCGAGTTTTGGGGAATTTAGTTTTTTGAGCTCCCTGTATATTCTGGTTTTCAGTCCCTTGTCTGATATATAGCTAGCAAAGATTTTCTCCCATTCTGTGGGTGGCCTATTCAATTTAGAGACCATTTCTTTTGTTGTGCAAAAGTTTTTGATTTCATGTAGTCCCATTTGTGAATTTTTTCTCTTAGTTGTTGAGCTGCTTGAGTTCTACTGAGAGAGTCCTTGCCTATACCTTTTGCTTCCAGTGTACATCCTACTCTTTCCTGTACTAGTTTCAAGGTTTCAGGTCTAATATTAAGGTCCTTAATTCACTTTGGGTTGATACGAGTAGAGGGTGACCGGCATGGACCTAGTTTCAGTTTTGTTCAGGCTAATAACCACTTTTCCCAGCAACATTTATTGAAGAGGCTCTTTTCTCCGTCTTATGCTTTTGGTAACTTTGTCAAAGATTAGGTGAGCATAGCTGCGTGGATTCACATCCAGGTCCTCTATTCTGTTCCACTGGTCTTCATGCCTGTTTTTGTGCCAGTACCATGCTGGTTTTATTGCTATTGCTTTGTAATACTGTTTGAAGTCAGGTATCGTGATACCTCCAGTGTTGTTCTTTTTACTGAGTATTGCCTTGGCTATTTGTGACCTCTTGTGTTTCCAAATAAATTTAACGGTTGATTTTTCAATCTCTTTGATGAATGTCATTGGGATTTTGATGGGAATTGTGTTGAACATGTAGAGTGCTTTTGGGAGTATAGCCATTTTTACTATGTTGATTCTGCCAACCCATGGGCTTGGGAGACCTTTCTACCTTCTGTAGTCTTCTTTGATCTCTTTCTTCTATAGTTTGTAGTTCTCCTTATAGAGGTCATTTACATCCATTGTTAAGTTTATTCCTAGGTATTTGGGGGTTTTTTGAGGCTACTGTAAATTGAATTGTTTTCCTATATTCTTTTTCAATCTGCTCATTGTTGGTGTATAGAAAGGCTACTGATTTTTGTAAGTTGATTGTGTATTCTGCTACTTTGCTGAAGCTGTTAATGTGACTAGGAGTTTTTGGGTGGAGTTTTTTTGGGTCTTTAAGGTATAAGATCATGTCATTGGTGAATAGGTATAGCTTTACTACTTCTTTACTTATTTGTATTCCTTTCATTTCTTCTTCTTGTCTATTGCTCTAGCTATAAATTCCAGGACTATGTTGAATAGGAATGGGAAGAGTGGGTACCCTCGTCTCATTGCTGACTTTAGGGGAAATGGTTTCAGTTTTTCCCCATTAAGTATGATGTTGGCTGTAAGTTTGTCATATATACTCTTTATAATGTTGAGGTACATTCCTCCTATTCATAGTTTCCTCAGAGCTTTTATCATGAAATGATGTTGAATCTTATCAATGGCTTTTTCTGCATCTATTGAGACAATCAAGTGTTTTTTGTGCTTTCTTCTATTAATGTGCCATATTACATTTATTGATTTGCATATGCTGAACCATCCCTGCATCTCTAGGATGACTTGGTCATGGTGAATGATCTTTCTGATATGTTGTTGGATTTGGTTTGCCATTAGTTTATTGAGGATTTTTGCATCAATGTTCATTAAGGAGATTGGCCTGTAGTTCTCCTTTTTGGATGTGTCCTTGTCTGAAATTAAGGATGCATGTAATACTGGCTTCACAAAATTTGAGATCTTTCTGTGTTTTTAATATATGCACTCAAGGCTATAAACTTTCATCTAAGACTGACTTTGCTGTGTTCCATAGGATCTGATAGGTTGTGTTTGCATTTTCATTAAATTCCAGGAACTTTTTGATTTCCTCTCTTATTTCTTCTATGACTGACTGATTGTTGAGCAATGTGTTGTTCAATTTCCAATTCTTTGCATATTTTCTGCTGCTGCTTTTGTTGTTGAGTTCTAGTTTTATTGCATTGTGATCAGATAGTATGAATGGGTTATTTCAATTTTCTTGTATTTGTTGAGGGCTGCATGTGCCCCAAGATATTGTGTATTTTGGAGAATGTTCCATGAGCTGATGAGAAGAGTATATATTGTGCTGTTGTAGGGTGAAATATTCTGTAGATATCAGTTAAGTCTATTTGATCTATGGTGTCATTTAGTTCTAGGATTTCTTTGTTGATTTTTTTGTCTAGATGATCTATCTATTGGTGATAGAGGGGTATTAAAGTCTCCCACTACCACTTTTAAGTCCTTTTGTGTATGTTTGATGAAGTTGGTGCACTGACACTGGGTACATATAAGATGATAATTGTTATTTCCTTTTGATGAATTGCCCCTTTTATTAGTATGAAGTGACCTTCTTTGTCTCATTTGACTAATGTAAGCTTGAAGTCTACTTTGTCTGATATAAGTATTGTTATTCCTGCCTGGGTTTGGGGCCATTAGCTTAGTAAATCTTTTTCCAGCCTTTCACCCTAAGCCAGTGTTTATTTTTGTCAATAAGGTATGACTCTTGTAAACAACAGACTGTCAGATCTTCCTTTTTAAGCCAGTTTGCCAAATGGTGTCTTTTGATGGGGGAGTTGAGTCCATTGACATTCAGTGTTAGTATTGATAGGTATGTGGTGATCCTGCCATTTAGTTGTTTTTGTTGTTATAGGATTTGGTTGTGTACAGCTGAATCAATGCTACTTTCTGATTCCTGTCTTTTCTTCTGTGGTTTGATACTTCCCATACTCTCATGGTTTTGTTTGCTTTCATCTCCTGTGTGCAGAATTCCTTGAAGAATCTTCTGTATTGGTGGCTTGGTGGTCACATACTGGTTTAGTTTCTGTTTATTGTGGAAGACTTTTATTCCTCTGTGAATTTTGAATGATACATTTGCTGGGTAGAGTATCCTAGGGATGAAATTATTCTCTTTCAGTGCTCGAAATACCTCACTCCATGCCCTTCTTGCTTTTAAGGTTTCTGTTGAGAAATATGCTGTTATTTTGATGGGTTTGCCTTAATAAGTTATTTGTTTTTTCTCTTTTACAGACTTAAATATTCTTTCTCTGTTCTCTGTGCTAGTTATTTTAATGATAATATGCCAATGGAAAGGTTATATTTTGATTTGGTGTCCTAGAGGACACCAAACAGACTCTTGGACAACAAACAGGCTGAATAAGTCATTCTTTCTCAAGATTTGGGAAATTTTCTGTTATTATTTTGTTGAATATATTATGTATCCCTTTGGCTTGCACCTCTTCTCCTGCCTCAGTGACTGTAATTCTCAGGTTTGGTCTTTGGATGGGTTCACTGAGCTCTTGCATATTCCTTTCACAGCTCTTGAGTTGTCTGACTGGGTTCTTCTGTTTCTTTCTTAATGTCTATTTTGTCTTTGAACTCTGAGATTCTGCCTTCTACTTGTTCTAGTCTACTCATGTGGCTTTCCACTGTGTTTTTTTTTTTTTTTTTTTTTTTTTGTGGTATTGTGTTTGTACTCAGGGCCTACACCTTGCACTACTCCACCAGTCCTTTTATTGTGATGGGTATTTTGAGATAGGGTCTCATAAACTATGTGCCTGGGCTGCCTTTGAACTGTGATCCTTCTGATCTCTGCTTCCTGAGTTGCTATGATTATAGGCATGAGCCACTGGTGCCCAGCCTCCCAATGTGTTTTTTATTTGACTAAAGAGACTTTTTTATTTTCAGGATTTCTGTTTGATTCTTTTTTCTGAGGTTTTCCATATCTTTCTTCAACTCCTCTTTTACATTTTGTTTTATATTCTTTATTTCATATGTCTCTCTTTTTAAAGTTTCCTTTGTTTCACTTTGGTGTTTGTCAAAGTCCTCTCTAAGTTCATTTAGTTGTTTCAGTATCTTCTCAAGTTTTTTTTTGTGGTGTCTTGAAATTTCTTGAGTGCATCTTGTACTTTCTTGTTAAACATGTCTTGTATCTTCTCCATGAGTTTCTCAGTGATGTCTTCCATGATTTACTCTTTGAGAGATTTTTTTGTGGGCATCAGTTAACTTATTTATCATTGTTTTGTTGGGGTCATGAACTGGGTATTCATTTTCTTCATGTCCCACTAAATCCTCTTTTGAATTTTTTTTTTTTGAGGAGTATCATTTCCTTGCCTTCTTCTCTCCATCATCTAATTGGTGCTGTGCAACTATCTTCTTGATTGGTTGGTTGGCAGTTTTAATTGCCTGTTTTCTTTCCCTTGACTTAATTTTTGTGTTGTGACTGGCTTAGTTGTTAGCTAAGTTGCTGTGCTATTTCTGTCCCTGTCCTGGAGATGTAAATTAGCAATAACAAATTCAGAGATTTAATGCTAGACCAGTTGTTTACATATTATATAGAAAACTCCTTGGTGATAATATCTATAAACAGTGGGAGTTGGCGGGGTAATGGTTGTTTGGCTAGATATAGAAACTTGAGTAATTTAGGTTGCACTAAAAGGGGGGCAGAAATAGTGGAAGGTGGGGTGGGTGGGGGAAGAGGTATGGGGGCTGGTGGGTTTTGTGGCTCTTGTGTGTGTTTGGGTGTATTTGTGCTGTTGTAGTGGAGGGTGCTTTTGTCAGAGATTGTAGGGGGTTGGGGGTATGTATGGTTGGTACAGTAGGCTCATCAGCAGGTGGTGAATGTGAAGGAGGGAGGGGTAATGTGGTGACAGGTTGGGGAAGAATAGGAGGGGAAGGCAAAGATGGGGGAGAGAGTGGATGAGAAAGGGCAGAAAGGGTAGTTGGGGGAGAACAAGGGATTGTAGCACAAGAAAAGGAAAGAAAGTGAAGGGGGTAAGCAAATAGTAATGGTAAAGTTAATAATATATATATTTTAAATAAACCCAAAACAAAAACAGGTGTAACAGCAACAAAAATTTCAGTCAGATTGGCAAAAGTTCTGAACTTAGTCCTTTGGCATCCAATCCTGGTATGGGAGCTTGGTATTCTGGGCTTGGTGGGGAAGGGTGCTGCCCCTCTTGTTGGACAGCTTGTGGGGGAGATAGCTTTAGGGTTTTTTTCACTTTCTTTGATCTTATAAGCAGGAGCTCTGAAGTAGTCTAGCCGGATTACTGGCTTGTGAGCAGTATTTGGTTCCTTCTGTCCACAGAGCAGGTTGCATTTGGGATCTGAGGTAACTCACTATCAGTTTATGCAAGGTGGTAGGATCTGCTGTTGTTTTCACCAGGTGGCAGCTGTATTGCCCTACTGCTGCAACTCCGTCTGGTTAGCTCCTCCTCCTGCAAGGTGGGACTCAGTTATGAGTACCTCTCTCAGTCCCACAAGACTAGCTCAGTGATCACCCACACCCCCACTTTGGGAAGTTGGCTTGTTGCCCCCAACCTTGTTTTCAGCTTTTGTTCCCTGCCCTGCCTCTGTTTGCTGATAGTTCAGTTCCTCTGGGAGGTTGGCTTGTTGCCCCACTCCCACTCTCAGTCTTTGTTCCTTGTCTTACCTTTCTTCACTGAGAGTTTGGCTCCTTTCCCCACCGCTGTTCTCTGAGGCTGGTTTAGTGCTCCACCTCACCCCCACTGACAGTGGTAGATTATTATTCTCTGTTATGCTTTTCAGTTTTTTTCAGAGTGGGGGGCATTCAATCTGCCCAGGGGCTGCACTGTATTATGTTTCTGCATGTGGTGTGTGTTGCTCACCTTTTGAGGCTGCAGATTTACACAGGCAGCTTTGAAACTGGCCAGTAGGGAGAAATAGCCTGTCACTTTTCTCAAGGTGGACACTTACAGAGACTGGGATCAGTGGGGCAGGGTGTATGTAGACTTTCTATGGGTTAGGGTTCCAGGATGTTGCAGAGTTTGATTCTGTTTGATGTTCTATCTTCCAAGTGTAGCTCCCATGTCTTGAAGTGGTTTCTGGAGTCACAGAGCTCAGGAATTCTAATTCCCTACCCTATCCTCCATCTTGGATCTCCACCAACATTACCTCAAGATTCCACCACCTCCCAATAGTATCACCCTAGAGACAAAGCCTTTTACATATGTGTCTTTGAGGGACATTTAATATCCAAATGGTAGCAACAATTAATACAAGTAATACTTCAACTTGACTTTTTTTTTTTATGATATACCTTGCCTCTCTGTGTAGATTGATTTCATTCTTTTTAATGATTGTGTTGTATCTCATTGAATACACTTCAATTTGCATAACCAATTACTTGGTTAATTGAGTTAGTGGTTTTCAGGTATTTTGATATTATAAGTAAGGCAGGATAGTATTTTTAATAACACTAATATCATCTCAAAGAGTAATGCAAACTCATTATATATGCATGAGGTGCCACTCATTTTGTTACATACTTTGAAGGCATCATTTAATGAAGTCAGTGGTATCTTGACATGTTATGTGACTTCTTGTGGTCACACATCCAGAACATAGTAGAGTTACGGTGTCAGTCCAAGTCTGTCTGCTTCCAGAGTCAGAGCTCTGTACTCACTTACCAAATATTTTTGTATGTACATTTTTTATAGGATATATTTTTGCAGGATATATTTATAAAGATTAAATGCTGTGTCAAAGGATATGTAATATTTAAGCATGTATTTTTAAATTTCTCTGAAAAAAACCTTTTTTTGCCAATTAGCACTATCAGTTTTAATAAAAGACAAGATTAGTTTCTTCATACTCTCCCCAACATTGTATAGCATCATCTGTTTTCTGCAATAGGATTGGCAAAAATAATTTTATCTCAGTGTTATTTCAACTTGCATTTTCTTAAAGATTTTATTCTTTTAGTAATAAAATGTATGTGTTTAAATCTCATTGCTATAATTAACTATTGAAATTCTTTGAGTTGTTATTTACAATACATAATTATACACAATATGTATATGTGTGTAATATATACATATATATCTCCGATTTTTTAGCAGTACTGGTGTTTGAACTCAGGACCTTGTGTTTGCCAGGTAAATTCACTTAGAAATGAACAGACATAGGCTAGAGGTGTGGCTCAAGTGGTACTGCACCTACCTAACAGGCACAGTGTTCTGAGTGCAAACTCCAGTACAGCCAAAATAAAGCAAAAACAAGCACAGATACATTTCAAAATAAAACAACCAAGAACCTGGGTACTTGTGCACTTACTACACAAAACAACTGTACAGTGTGTGGTGGAAATGAGCATACATTGCTTAAGGTTTATCTAGTTGAGTTGTATTCTGGAGGAGTGATGAAAGTAACACCCATTCGATTTCATTAATAAATGTTACTTCTTTTTTAAAAATTAATTTTATTTTTGAATTCATATACATTAATAATATGAGGGGAGCTCATTGTGATAACTCCATACATGTGCCCAACATGCCTTGAATAAGTTCCTCACCAATATATTTCTATCCTCTTTTCTTCCCCTCTTTTTCAAACAATGTTTTGTTGGTTTCATTATGCTATCTTTATATGCACATGTGTAGGGAACTTCCATTTTCTTTTGCTGTCACCTATCTTTGTGAAAGTAAGGTAAGAAGTTGCTATAAATTTGTAGCTTTCCATGAGTTAAAACAAAAAGTGTTAAAATAGTTATATCACACTGTTTATTATATCCAGAAAAATATAGGCACAGAAAAATGACAAATTAGACAATTTGATTATTATTCTAGCTGAATCCTTTAGTAATCTGAGACAAAGAACAAAACTAAAAAGCAGGAAGAAGTAGTACAATAGTGGAGAGAACAGGACCCTTACAGATGGGTGGATCACCATGCTGCTGGGCCCCAGTGGGAAGAGGTGGCTTCTCAAAGGCTACTCCTTTGTCAGAAACTTCTTGCAGCAAAGCAAACTTGAAAATGTGTTATCCATCGCAAACCACATTGTGAGGAAAGTGATTAATGTAATTTGGTTGTTCTATAACAGAACCATAATATATTGTTGAAGTGGGCCTGCTGAGACAAAATGTAATGTTGAAAATGCATTGTTTCTTAAAAATAATAGAAGCTACCAAAGCAAGCCTGGAAGAAAGCACTCCTGGCCACGGCTTACCATGACCACCTCCTTCTTCTTGTAAGGACTCAACTTTCCCTCAAACCTTCTGGTTCTTTAGATTTATTCATGTTATTTTTCCTGCTGTGAGGATTTTATTTTTAGGGAGGAACATTGGAAACAAGCAAAGCTTGACAGAGGACAGAGGAAAGAAAATCTTGGGGAAACAGAGGTAGCAAATTGGATTTTGTTTTTCTGTCAGTCACCCTATCTTTTTAAATGGAATCATCCTGTATGTCAAATCCTGTCACTTGTTATGTTTCAGGACATGGCAGGTCTGGCATTGATGGACCAAAAAAACCAGGAGCTTGGTGGAATTAGTCGCCCTGTGGCCGTGTAGTTCTAGAAGGTAACTTTGGGGTATGTGTTTGTAGGGAATGATTGAGTCTGGACAGCCCAGCGGGTTTCTGAAAGTTTTAGCAATAAATAGTTGATAATTCAAATGAGAAGTTGGTATTGAAGAAGGCCCCCAGTATGTAGCCTGATGAAAATGAGGCAATGGGAAATCCCCAGTGCCAGTTCGGAAGCCCAGGTGAGAAGTGATGGGAAGCTAGGGCAGGGAGTAGTAGCACCTCGGGTCACTGCACTGCAGGTTACAAACCTCAGTAGAGAATCTGTCATGCAAGGACCCTTGCCCAAGGAGTGCTATCTTCCTAGCACTTGTAAGAGTCCTATTTGGTTAGTGGCTAAGTTGTTATCAAGAAGAACAACAAGACACCAGCGTAAATTGTTGATTCTCCCAAAGTGGGGAGCAAAGCCATCAGGAGCAGGTTGACGTTGCAAACTCTCCTTTCTAATGTGAAGGCACATAGTTCCCTTGACAAGAGACAAAGCAACTGCTAGATTTAATCTGTCTTTACATGAGTAAATGATCTTGCATGCTAATACTGAACTGTGCTGCTGATGCCTTACGAGTGCAGCAGTGCAATGCTGACAGTCAGCTAAGCAACAGAGCTGCCTGCCCAGATAGGATGTTTGGAACCGCACAGGAGAGACATTTTCCACTCAAGGTAATTCTGGGGAAGTGTGGCAAGGCGGACATCTGGCCTGTCATGCAAAGCAGACACATTCTGAAACACAAGAGAAATGCTGTCTGTGAGGTCCTTGTGAGGCTTCCAAATTGTCATCAAGAGTTTGCTAAGTCTTCATAATTTTAATATGGAAGCAAATAGATTGCTTCAAAGAAGTAGTGTGTGTGGGGGAACCAGTGGTGGAGATAGATGCATTTATTCATTTATTAAGTTTTTCTCGCTATTTTCTTAGGTCAGATACCATCCTAGGTGACAGAGATAGAGACATAAGTAAGATGGCCCCTGCCCTCAAGATGGTTACTGTCTAAACTTGCAGAGGAAAATAAGCCAACAAGTACAATGTGCTGTGGTTAGAAGCTGGAGTTAAGTAAGGGTTGCTATGGATGCTAAGGTAGAGGACCTCTCAGGTTAGGAAGCTGTGACTCTCAGGATACTGGGAAAACCTAAATCATGACCAACATTGATTCATCTTCAGAGATAGATCCTGACCCCTAACACTGCCCCCTCCCCCTGCATATGATAAACTGTCTCCAGCCATTTGTGATCCAGAGGGCTCATATGTAGTCTGCACATCAGCTCACTCATTCATGGTGGCCAGGTTTGTGTCTGGTTCTCAGTTTAACCCAACTCCTTGTGTGCTAACTGCATCAAGCTTTTGCTTTGACACTTACATCCTATGAAGTATAAACAGAAATTTCCCTGGTTGAGATGGGAATGCATACATGCTCAGTTTTCAGAGCACACTTCCACATTCCTTCTGTACTTGTCATGTCCCACAGACATGAGCAAAACCAGTGTGCCAACAGAGTCCACAGCAGGGTTGGCTTCAAAGTGAATGTCACCTCCATCAGGAAGCATGGGGGAAGTGGTGATAATTTTATTGAAATTCTAATTGTTAGAGTTGGGTAGGACATTGGAAATCTGCTAGTTTTTTATCCTCAATTGGCAGATGGGGAAACTAAGGTCCTTGCACACAGTCCCACTCTAATAATAGACTACAATTTAGATTTTTGAAGGGCTAGGGCAACTCTTTCTTCTAAGCTATAACATTTCTCCTTTCATCCTCAAGACTCATGCAGATTACTCCTTTTCGATTATGGGTCAGCTATTTTAAAAAACTCTGAAATATATTAAGACTTTATTTTACAGAGTTTTTTTTGTAAAAGAAGAGCTACATTGAATTAAAATGTATTTCACTTATTAAACTTGACAATTGTACAAAAATCTCCGAAAGTCCAATGGCCTTGGTATATTGGGATCCACCCCCTACCCCATGATTCCTTCTGAGAGCTAGCAACCTGGCTAGTGGCTTGCCATGATTCCTTGGTTGTGGAATGCAGTGGAGTGGCTCTGCATCATTGTTTAAGCATAGTGCTGATTACAGACTGATTCTGTCTATTTCTTACTTTGCCTATATAACAACCTTAAAAGGCATCCAGGAACACATTAATTTTCCCATCTATAGATGAGAAAGCAATGTCTTCATTAATTAAGTGATTTGTTCAAAGTCAATGAAGCTGGTAGTTAGTTAGTAGACTGAACTACTTACCCAGGCATTCTCACTCTTGGTCACATGCTCTTCTCACCCTAAAAAATCACTATCATCATCATTGTAATCATCATCATCATCATCATCACCATCATCTTAACAGCATTAATATCAGCACTTTTCTTTTTATAACTACTGAAACTTTTCCAAGACCAGCAGATCTCAATGCATAACTGCTTCTCTATTACCTCATGATTACCCACAATAGACAGTTTTTATATGCTTCAAACTTGCCTCTTGGTTGCCTAGCAAATTTGGTTATGAGGCTTAAGGAAAAACAACCACATCTAACTATATTTTAGGGATTCCTACCCTATCGTTGACTGGTCAGTGGCAATAACATTGGGTTAACATTTCAGGGCATTCCCAAACCATATTTCTTAAAATCTCTGAAAAAAATAGCTGACATTATTTGTCCTAAGTACACTATTGAAAATTTTGATGGAAAAAACAGTCATCCAAAATAATTGGTCTTAAGCAACTACAGTCTCCCATTTGGTGGTTTGTCAGGGATCCCATCTTTCACTCAGTTCCCTGTCTTACATTGTCTTCTATTCTTGCATACAACATCCCAACCACTGGGAGGAAGGGAGGTTCAGTAATTGGTCAAAGGCCATATAGTAGGTGTCAAACTGGGATTCACACCTAGATCAGTTGGTTTCAAAACCCATGCAATTTTACGTAAGTAGTAGGAGGCATATGTAGCAATATTAGATTTTAAAACTTTCAAGTATTGGATCCAATTGCAACTATTAGTCATTCTAGCAGATTTACATGGGAATATTAAAAATAGTTTCAAAACTTCTCTTTCAATGCCATTCTGTAAGACCTCCGATTTTGGTGTAAGGTATATGACTGGTGGGCTATATCTGGCAGTGTTTAGTCATGCCACAGCAAAAAGGATTTTTCAATGGAATAATTTTATCAGGACACTATGCATATTTATATTTTTTCTTATTATTTGACCTCTCAAAGTACATGGCTATTAAGTAATCCTCAGACTAGTTTTATAAAGACAATGTTGATGACATTATGCCACACTCTCAGAGGTAGCCCTTTCTTCCAGTCTTCTGCTGGATGCAAGGCATGACATTCAGTCATGGTTTTGCAGACTACCCATGGTCATATGTGACTAAGAAATTCCCAATGACTTATAATTCTCATTTGTGTGCTTGGGTAACTTGGGAAAGTCTCTTACATTTTGGGGACTTCTTCCACAGGAATTACCATCCTTTGCAAACTTCCTCTCTTCCAAGCATTTCTAAAAGTCCCCAAAGGAAATCTTATTTATCAATCAGCCTGAACCCCAGTTTTCTTTTAGGGCTCTTTCTTTTGAATCTACACTCAAACCTTTGATGCTATTGCTGCCCTTCCTCAAGCTGCTACCCATTCTGCTGATGTTTCTCTCTATCCAGGGCCCATGGTCCACCCTAAATCAAGGCTTCCTGCTGTTTGGCTCAACTACTCATGCTGTGTCCTCATGAGGCCATTAAAAAAAAGCAAAACAGAAAACAAAACCAGAAACAAGAGGGTAGCAATTCTCCTCTCAACATGGCCAGTGAGTTCACTGCGATTTTTGTCTGACTTTCTGAAGGAGATGCTGAATTTATGATGCAGCTCTGAGTTAGTTTTTTACAGCATGCCTTCTTCCCAAGTCACCAGCATGGTTGAGCTGCAGATTTGCTTCCCTTGACTGTGTTGACTGTTACTTCATTATTTGGCAACTTTTCCTTCTTTAGTATCTTCTTTTCTTTCTCAAATAAGGGTTTTGTTGGACAGTCCCAAGAGTTTGTCAAATGTGCTTGAACTCCCACATCTGAAGCTATTTAGTCATTAAGTAAGAAAAGTCATTGTGTAAATAGCTCCCCAAAAGCTACAAAGTGCATACCTTGTGCCCTAGTGAAGCCTAACCCACTGGTTTGGTAAACAAGCCCAGACAAGTCTGAACCTCCCATTAGAACAGTAGAAGTAATGAAAGTTCTCTACATATACAAAAATAAGTTATTGTTACTATTGCAAACACTAATTTGTGATAATATGGAATGGACTACATGGAATGGACTCTATTTAGGGACATAGACCGTTATCCCCTGGTTAAAGGAGAATCTTGGTATGTGACTCAAGTGGGTTCTGTCATAAGCCTCTTGTGGTAAGAAGGGATTTTGGTTCCCTTTAATGATGTTGTAGTCTGTGAATATAAAATTACACATGAATGAATCTATGTGGTTAATCCAATGGAATGGACCTGGAAAGATCATCTCTACAAAGATAATAACATTGTAAATCCATTTTCAGCATTCTGTGACTGAGAATGTTTAAGCTCAAAGACAGAAATTAGAAAAGAGGAAAAAGAATTTAAAAAGCATGGTATTTTTCACATGTTTACATATGAATATATAGACATAGACTTATGTAAAGATTAACTCTAGAGTCTCTGCTCTAAAGACCTAAAGAGTCATTATAGCTTTTAAAAATAAGAACAAAAAAAATGTGAAAACTTTTAAATTAAATTGCAACATTTTCAAACAAGTGCTGCCTGTGAGATCATGCAAAGCATCCAAAGCCTAAATTGAATGTATGTTGGCAAGAGCATCTTCACATTTCTTTAAATAACTAGCTAATACAGTCAGTATTTTACACCTCATTGAGGACTGGCACTTATTTGCAAAATGTTCTAGTCAATTGTCAACTAAAAAGAATGCAGAATTTCAGTCCTTTGGGGGGTGGGAGGGAAACAGGCAAAGTTTTCTCTTTGCCCACAGCATGTTGCACTGCAAAGATGGAATTCTCCAGGGATTGCCAAGGCTGCTGTCAGGTGTAATCTAGCCCGTCAACTGTTTTAGAGAAAGGCAGAATCAACACAAAAACAAAAGATGAAGGAGAGATAGAAGCATCCACCTGTAAGCTGCTATAATTAAGCCTTCTTGCCTAGTCTATTAAATAAAGTTTTGTGGCAAGTCAAATACAGATCACATAAGACACCCTAAAGTGTTTTTCTTTCCTTATTCTTTGCTAGACCTCTATTTATTTATCTGACCAGAACAAAAGTTCATTGATCATTCTGTCTTTCATTTCATCATTTATTTATTTGAGAGCAAGACAAATGATAGCAAAAAACCAGTATTGGCCACACAGCTCATCAGTCAAGTCTAAATAGTCTGTTAAAGGGGAAAAGATCTATACTGAAACAAAATGCAGGATAGAGTATGAGAAACATCACAAAAGAGAAGCAAAGGTGTGTGGCCATCCCAAAGAAGGATACATGGGTATAGATTGGTGTCTATCATTTTTTGAACCCACTTATATCATAAACAGCTGGGCTTGCTGTTTTATACATTAAATCCTTCAATAATATATGTGGTAGGTGTTAGCCCCATTTCACAAGTGAAGAAATACAGGCAAATACATTGGTTTAAAGTCTCATGAGAAATGGTAGGACTGAAATTAGAAAATTCAGGTGACTTTGAGTTCAATTTCTTGCAGAAAGACTTTAGGGAACATTTCATATAGCTGGGGAATTTGCCCAGATCCTTGAGGATTGATTAGATGAAATGTAGGAAAAGTTCATTTTGGGTAGAAGAGATATGATGAGCCAACAGATTCTATCTTGGTGTGTAGAGTAAGAGCAAAGGTTCTCTATAAATTGAGTTGGGAGCAATGACTATTCCATAAACTAAAACCTGGTAAAAATAGGGAGTCATTATGAAATAATTTTTCTCTGTATTTTATTTTATTTTAACATAAAATATACAAGCATGCATTTGTTTGACAATCTTTTGTTGCGGAATCAAATCATTTTCTTGAAGTATGAGTCTGCTGATTGGAGTCTTTGAGTATAATACACCATTTTATGACTGGTTGTATATAGATGAGATTGGCTTATTTAAAGTGGAGCAAAATTGGGAGAAGAGGACAATCTGAGTGTAGCATCCTTCTGGATTTCTATGATTTGTTTTCTCAAACAAACATACAGCTGTCCTGCCCATTCTTATTTTGACATGATTTTAATTGACTTTTTAAAATCAAGCATATAACTTAGTTTTTATAGAAGCAATTTTCTTTCTGTACTCATATTTTATCAGTTTTCATATTTAATTAAATCACATAATTGTAAGAACAAGTAAGACTGGCATAAATAAGCTTGGACAAGCATACCACTAATTGGTGGGAAAAAGCAGGCGTACTGTATAACAGGCTAGTCCAGAGCATTTAATCAGCCGTGCTTCACGGAGGCCATGTTTTGCAGAAGGAATGGAGAGTATTGATCTGATGAGTCAATTAAACAGAGAATTGCTATTGCAATGGAAAGATAGGAGACAAGGTAAATTTGGGTCAGATAGTGTAAGGCCTTGAATGACAGCTACCTAGCCTACCACCACTGTTTAACTACTCTTGCTATCCCTACAACAGTGGGATCCTTGAGCTTATAACTGTGAATAAGAAAAATGCATCTAGATAGTGCACTCTCTAGATAGTGCCTAGAGAGACTTGGTAGAGAAAATAAAGTTAATAAAGTCTTTGCAAGTGTGCGAGTAAAAGAGAGGATAGATGTGGAAGATATTTTGGATGTAGGATTAGAAGGACATGACAGTGGGTCAGATGTGGATGTGATATTCAATATGCCTTTTTTATAAAAGACAATAAGAAGGAATCTGCTATCTGGATATTATGAGCAACTTTAGGAAATTTACACATGCTTTTTTAACTTTTTGCCTACTTAGCTCTGTCAGTCTGCGTCCATCCAGGACCTTGCCATGGTACCTATTGTAGAAGTGCTCTGCCTTGTCATATAGTTACAGCTGCTTCTGGATTCAGAACTATTAAGTATCATTTACTAGTTGTTTCAGGTATATACTTTATTGAATCAACCCCAAGATTTACTGTTCTTTTTTTGTGTTTGCATTTTAGCATCTCTGAAATCAAGATCCATGTTATAACATCAATGCATCTTGATGGTATGTCAAAAATTCAATCAATTGCATGTTTTTCTTAGTGGTTCAGAAAACAAGTGTGTTTTATACATGAGTGTCTTCTTTTCCCAACCACATCACAAGTTCCAGGAGCAATCTTCTCTTCTCTTCTCTTCTCTTCTATACCCTTTGCCATGCATCGCACAGTATGGCACATAGTAGACCTTTAGGAAATACTTGGCTTATTATTAACTCAAGTTAGTCGCATGGTTAGTTATCTAAGTCACCCAGTGCTAAAGTCTTCTGGAAAAGTATTCATGTTGCTATTTCTGCTACTGCCATTTTCTCACCTTCCACTTTCTGCTAAGTCTCTTCCTTTGCACTGGTTCCTCGAACCTTCTAAGACAAACTCAGGAAGAGTGCTTTCATTTTGCAAGAGGGACATGGTGGGGAAAAACCTGTCAAGTTCATAAATAAGGCAAAATATGAGGACTTAGAAACTATAATAGTCTGAGTTCCAGGGAGACTTCCAAAATCACTTAAGGAGACTCCAAGAAATGTATCATAAATCATATTGTAAGCCAGAATTAATTCAGTGACTTAATAATTTTAAAATTGTGTCTGTTGTTGACTAGCTCTATGCCAACAGGTTGTTTGAAGGGAGCTATTTAATCGTTCTTTTTTTTCTATTATCATTTGTGAATATGTTAATTGTTAGACAGGAAAAAGTTAAGAGAGAAGATGAAACATTTAAGTAATAAAACCATCTAGATTAACAAGACAAACATATTTTAGCAAGGTTGACTGCTTCCGAGGGGCATTATAGCTTAGAGAGCATGCAAGAAGTTGAAATAGTTGTGTATCCACATGTTAGAAGGCTCAGTTGCCTTTAAGAAGAGCAAATTGGCTCTATAAAATAAGCACTATAAAAATAAGTATGGATTACCTAGTAACTTTTTAAAAATTCCAATCAAAATATAAAAATTATTTTCCCAGAAAAATTAATGGGTGATATAAACATATGTTGAGACAAATTTTTAATAGAAATGTAGAGAATAAAAGTGATGAATGAAAGGTATTTGCATTTTCTATAAGATGGAAAGCCCAAAGTAGGGACCTAACACATTGTTTCAGGTGGTAATGAAGTTTTGGGGCTGTGAGGACCTAAAGTAAAGGATAACCATGGGTGTGGTCTGGGTCTTCCAGAACCTAAACCATATTGGAAAATGAAACCACATTTACAAGGTGCAGGCTTTTTAGAGACAAATTAATCCCATATAGAGAGTGAATATACCTTTCTGAATGGGTGCAGTCCATGATGGCCTCGTCAGAAAAATGGTAGTAAAAATAATCCATAAAGATAAAATATTTAAAGAGAAACTGTTTAGTGGGTTCATAGATTGACATCAAGTTAAGGATAAATAAAAAGAGATGCTTTTTATGCTGACTACTTGACTTTAAGTTGGTTTTCTTAGGGTTATTAAAGATTGAATAGTGCTAAGAAATCAATGCCAACTCTTGATTTTTGGTGTGAAGAGATGGCTTACTGGCATATGCTTAACAATAGTTTGATTTCTATTATACACCGTTATTTTCTTAAACTTTGCTGCATTTTGGCATAGACATCTTTAAAAAATACTGTTGTTTGGCTTCTACTTGCAGATATTTCATTTAATTGGTATAGGATATTACCTGAGGAAGGTGCTTAAAACTTCTTGTGTCATTTTAATATATAGTCAAGCCTGGTAACTACTATATTTCCTGTGAAGACAAGCATTACATACTTTTTCTTTTATGGACATAAGAACTCCCACTGTTTGATGTCAATCAGAAAAATTGCCACAGAAACACACATACCCTCTGAAGTTCTAGGGAAGTTTGTACAGAGGGGTACTTTTACTTTTGCCTGAGGGGGTGAGAAGGGATAGGCAGAAAGGGAGAAGGTTCTAAGGGGCTTGATGCATACTGAAGAAAAAGGGTATTTCCCATTATATCTGAGTTTGGATTTAACGCAGCCTTATTCATTTGCTTAAATTAATTTCCTATAAAATATACATTCATGTTAAAATGTCAGTTCAAAATATATTAAAAGATAAATTTTGATGATGCTCTATGCTGAACTATTTAAGCTGTGAGCAAAAATCAAAAGTCTGTTTTCTGAAATGGAAAGACACTTCAGATTGTTGAGCATTGCAATCATTACTCTAGGTAGATATATATGATATCTTTGTTGACTTTAATTCCGATGATTCTCTGAACTAAAACTTGTTGTAATACTACCCTTCATAATGGTCCTTTGACTGGTTCTGTGACAAAAGAGCAAGATAGTAATTTCAAGGTGTATTTCCTACATGACTCTGCTTTTGTGATTTTATTGATCTCAACATTATCTGAACTCTTTCCCCCCTAGTTTTGGGATATAAGATGAGAAGGAGTTATTTTACTATCTCTTGGAGAACAACATCGATGAACTATTTTCGTCCAGTGCAGCATAAATTGTTTTGTCCGCAGTGGTTTTCCACCCAAAGAAGGCAGACTCTGATTACTGGTTATTAAGCTTTTTTTTCCTGCCATATGTCTGAATGGATACGTGGCAGATTTTTCTTTGGGTTTCAACAAATTGTTTTCTCAAACCGCAATGAAACTAGTTGATTGAAATACCATAATGACAGTGGTGGTAGATTGTTGCTGCTTCTTGATAAAACAGAGAAGTGAGGCATTTTGAAATCAGGGCAACTTTTGGGGAAAAGAATAAGGCCTCAAAATCAACAGTTAAGTTTGCTGCCAGCCCAATCCTAGTTAATAATGAAGAGTCTTTGCTTGTTTTGGATCTCTGCAGACAGGATATTAATATCCTTTCTTCTAATACCTATAAGAAATAAACCAGAATAAGGCAGAAAATGCTAGAACATCACTCTTATTGGATGAAGTTTGTGTGCTTACGATGGGAGGGATGTCTTTTTTTTCCTATTCAATAGCACTCCGAATCCACTTGGGGTGATATTTAATGGGACTAGTCATCAACCTAGAAATACATGAAAGAGATACCTTAGCCACAGCTTGTCTTGATATGTTTTTGCTTATTCTGGTACAAGACACACATGCATTCTAAAAAAAGATTGGCTTTCTAGGAGCATCAATTATAGTAGCTTCATTAGACTTCCTGAAGTATCAAGAGGATAGTTTTGATTATGATGTGATGTAATTGTTTTATTTCCCTATTTGAAGCCAAAAAGCTTATCTAAAATTAATGAACATTTTTTTGATTAAATAATATTAAAAATCAAAGTTTTAAAGTCTTTGGCATCAGGAAAACTGAGACTAAAAATTATACTATGTTATTTGACTATGTGTCCAAAACCATGGGCAAAGATAATTTTTACCCTAATATATTGGATTAAATATGTAATTTTTGTTTTCCCCCAAACCATTTATATTTATTTGCTACTGTGGTAAAATGTACATATCACAACATTTATCATTTTAACCATTTTAAGTGTATAGTTCTATGGCATTATATACATTCATGTGTTGTCCAACCATCATCACTATAAATCTTCAAAAAAATTCATCTTCCTGGACTAAATTCCCATTAAATAATACCTCCCCATTACTCCACTCCTATAACAGCTATTGTAATTTATGTGAACTTAACTGTTTTAGGTACCTCTTGTTAATAGAATCATACAAACTTGTCCTTTTGTCTTATGAGTTCTTTTTAAAGCATCTGGTTTCAATAAATCATACAGTCATCACAATTTAGACCAGGAAGAGATTAATAATACCAACCTACTTTCATGGATAAGAGAGCTGATCACTAGAAAGCTAATTTATTCTGCTGGTTTCCGGTCCATAGAATTATATCCAGGTTAAGATATATACTTATATTTACTTTAAAGACATTTGGATTCAGAAAATCTTTAACATATCTCACCCATCATCTTTCTACTTGTCCTAAGTTTAGCTGCCTCTAAATGAATTTCCACTAATAAGAATGATGATAAAGATAGCTAATTTTATTGCCTTCTTACTATTAGTCATCAATATAATATATGTATATACAATATATATTGATTTCATTTAACCAATACAACAGCTTGTAAGGTAGGTACTACTCGAGTTATCCCCATTTATGGATGAGGAAACTGAGGAGCATGAAAGGTGAGACTGCCTCCAGTAGGTACAGACAAAATAGGAAGTAGTAGAGCCAGGACACTGAATGACAAGATTCAATATTTAATAAATAAAAATCAGTATGTTAAATGAATGGGTTTGGCAGTATATTAAAATTCAAGAAGTATGTGAAATTCTTTTTTTTTCACTTTTGTCAATTGTTATTTTCATTGGTAATTTAATTACTTAATACATAAAATGATCCCTTGCTTAGCATATATCAAGGATAGTACTAACTTGGTGAAATAATAGGGTTGCAAAAGCATTCAAAAGTGTAAAATTTTTAAAGGGTTAACTTTGGTTCTTATCTATGTTTACAAATCTATATTATTAGACATGTATGTTAGACCTTGAAGAAATTAGTGGCCATACTGTGGTTACTATGGGGAAAGGGATAATACTGAGTTAATCACCACCATGGGCAGTAACACTGTGATGATGCTCTTCACCCATAAGGATTCAAAGTTGTGCATCTTCAGTCCATGTTCTTGGATAGATTAGTGACACCAACAAGGCTATGGTTTTCTATCTACTTTATATTGATTCTATTCAACAGCAGCCACATCTGTTCTGCGTGTCATTTCTAAGGCTTGTCTCAATTCCATCTGAGAGTCTTAATGGGATGGGTCATGGAATACCTGGCCAACCAGCAGGGTTTAGCTGAACAATTTCTAGCCAGAAGGCAGGCAGAGAGTTTGTGGGTTAATTAATGATTGACAATATCTCTCTGACAAGAATTCAAGTAGTAGCTTCTTTCTCAGTCAGCCACATCACAGCAATCAGTGATTAGAATTCCATTCGTCACTTCCTTTGTGATAGCTCAACTCTGCACACAGAATCTCCAAATTCTTACCATAGATGCATCTTTCATTACAGGTCATAGGAGCAGATGCTACTGGAAAGACAAGAAATTGTTTTCTTCTAAAAAGTTTATATTAGTGTTTTATTATAGTTATTTTGGCAATGTAGAGATTTCTGCCCCTAAATAAAAGAGATTATTTACTTTCATTTAAAAAATTTTTAGGACATTTGGTTAATTCATCTTTAGGGAACATTGTTAGATGCTCCTACTTATGATGTTCCATTACTCAAGCTGAACAATTCTCCTTTTCTGTATAATTTTTATATGTATAAGACTATTCAGTTTACTTGTAATTGCATTTGTTCTCTGCATACATTAGATAGAAAAAATATACATTTTGTATACATAGAAGGAAATATGTGAGTAATGAAACAGAATGCCCATATATAATAATATCCTTCCTATATACTATGTAGAGAAACAGAATCAATAGCATGTATCCACATCCACACACACACATACACACACACATGATTTATTATACGGAATTGGTGTATGCATTGAATTTGGAGGACAATTCTTTAATCTCTAATATTGGAAGAATGTTGTTCCTTGCTCTATTTGCTTTAGGACTGGACCATCTAGGACCAGAAGGAAGACCAGGTATTTACCCCTTAGGTCCTCTAGAAATTAGCCTAGTGCCTGAAATGATCATTGCTGCACAGAGTTTTAAAAATTCTGCTTATTTTCATTATCTTACTCATGGCTATGTCATCTAGCTCTATTCTCATGCATCCTTATTTCATAATTACTTTCTTGGAAATACTCTTGGTTGGTGATTACAACCCCACTTAGTCATCATAATTTTTATATAATGTATATATTGTTTATAATGTGTCATTTTCCTTTATATTGTTATATTGTAAACATGCTGTGTTAAAATATGTTAAATTGGTTTAAACAAGTTTCCTTTTTAGATGCCTTTAATTTTGCTCAGATTGGTCTAAATCCATGAAGAACCATATATTAAACACTCTTGAATAGCTTCTATGAAAAGAAACTTAATTTATGATGTTTAGTATTATACATTATACAGTTTCTTTATTTTTCACTCAGTTCATCATGCTGTGAAAATTCATGAATATTTAACTATTAAATGAAATGCAAAATTTTCATTATCATTTTATTGAAAACTTGACATCTTAAAATACCATACATACCATTAGTATTCTAATGCATTGTCACCTTATTGAAAAATGCTGCTAAAAAACAATACAGCCATTCAGAAAAAAAAATTTTTGTCCGCCCAAGGCTATTAACTATAGTTCTACACATACATTAGTGACAAATAAGTGAAGCAGCCAATGCTCACAAAAGATGTCACTAAAATGCTAGGAAACAACTGTAACCATAGAAACCTACTCACACTGCAATCTGAACATCTTTTGTCAGTGTGTGACTAGAAATGAGATGCTTAAAATCATTAGACTATCAAAAAATCTGAACATCTCTCCATTGAAATTTACATATTTAAATATTTTGAAACCTGCAAAAACTTCAACATGATACTTCTATAAAATATTGTTTCAGCTCCTAGCCCGCAACTATCAGTTTAGATATAACAACAAAAATTATACATGAAGACTTACAATTTTTCTCCCTCTTTCTTTAGGCTACATGCATTGTCTGAGGAGCCTAAACAAACACCCCAGAGAACAGAGGTTAGCTGCAAGGGCTGTCTACCTTCTTGCTCTAATCTTTACAATGGTGCCATTCTTCACCTTTCCTTTCTCTCTTGAACAATCACTGGCTTAAATTGTACCTGTTCCAGCAAGACAAGTTTGCAGGTTTCATAAGCCTTCATGACAGTAAGTACAAAATTGTCTTAGATAATGAGATATTTAAATAAAGGATTTGACAAACCAGTGTAGGAGAGAGTGAGTTTGGATGAATGTAGAACAGCCTTTGCAACCGTGGATATGGAACTGATTTTTTTTCTTTGTCTTCATCTTCTCAGAAACTCCTAAAAGGTCTGGTTATTTAGCTGAATGCTCTGCATTTAAGGGGCAGTGGAAGTCATTTTCCTTGAAACATCCATTTGAAACTAAAGGTTAAGAAATTCCTTGAACAGGCTGGATGATTGAGACTTTAATGTTTCTAAATTGCAGGAATTTAGAAACTCCCTACCTCCTCTAGTTATCATTCTAAAAACATTCATGGCGCACCCATCATGTGCCTGGCACCATTCTAGGCACATGGGATATATTAGGGAGAAAAGCAGTGCTTACTGCCCGGGGAGCTTGCATTTTAGGCAGAGACAGACAGGATGCAATTAACAGAATAAAAACGTAAAAAGTCTATGCAGTATTGTATTTTTTGAGCATCTGCCATCAGTGCTCTGGGCATTTGGGCACTGGGCAATAAAACACTTGGTCCTTCTTGGAGCTTTCATCCCTGAGAAATCATAAAGAAGTCTTTAGCAAATGGATAGATGATAGAGTGATGGATGAGACTTTACCATTTGGGTGGGGGCAGCTCCAGCCATCCTTATTATTAACTGTTGACATAAACAAGGAAGTCCCATGGAGCAATTCTCATTCATTGACAATGTATCTAAAATATAGTGTCCAGTTACCTATTTATTTCTTCTCATTTTATTTTTTCCAATTTCCAAATCCTCTTTTTCATAGAAAATGAAACTCTTACTCTTTATGAATAATTAAATTCTATTTTATTCTATTTTCCCACTGGCAAATAACAGTGGTATTTTCCCATGAATTTCTATGAATCAAGCTTATCAGAGAGTTAATAATAAATATGTAATTTGTAAAATATATCTATATACATAAGTATATTATAATACACATTTAGGTGATATATAAGCACATATATACACTATCTTTTTGTCCTAAGCAGCATCTGACAATATCACTCACATTCTCATTTAAGCCTTAAAAGAACTTGCTGAGATGTATGTTAGGATCATCATTTTCCAGGTGAGGAAAATTGAGAATTAGCAAAATAACAAGATATGTAGCTAGTGGGTGGTATTGCTGGGGTTTGAACATGAACCCATCAGACTTCACAGTCTATGATTTCTACTACCATTTTTGAGTCAGTTAGGGAGAAATATCCTTTTCATCTATTCATCATGTGCTTCAAAGAGGACTTTCCAGAGGGACAAGGCTTGCACTTTGTCACAGTTAGTCAATGAACAGATTCTGCTCTTCTTGCGGATGACTCCTTTCTACTCCTCACGTTCCATTTTCTTCCCTACCCAGCTGTTAAACCTCAGTGAACCTTAATGTCCAGGATGTTTGTCTGCAGCTGAGCATTCAGGGATGGGGCTAGGGATTAGGTTGAAGAGGGAGTTTCTGACAATTGTTTAATACTGCCCTCCTGTACACAAATGTTTAGGATCTTAAAGTTGTAAAAGATCTTGAGAATACCTAATCAATTTTATTGAAGAATAAATGGACATTTGGAATTGATGTGAATTGCCTAATTACTTCACTAGCCACTTAGTAGCAGATCTGGGTTTGCCTGCATCCAGAAAATGTCTAAGAAGCATGTATTCTTGAATAAACTGACACCTCTGTATGTCTAACGTATGTGTAAAAACATGCATGGATAAGCAGTTCAACACTCACATGATATATATGTACTCTCTTTATATTGAGAGTTCTGTTTTAAATTTGATTTCCAGTATAAATTTGACTTCTGAATTACCAACTTTATTTCTCATCTAATTTCTTCTGTGATTGTTTACACTGCCAACTGTAATGTTACAAGCAGCCTGGATTCGTGGGAGGCACCAAAGGAGGAACTAGAGAATAACTTAGTTTCACTCAGGAGGGCTTCCATCTTCCCCAACCCCTGTGCTCTGCCCACAGCCAATACTGCTGTTTGTACCATTACAGAGACTACAATAGATACATAATATACAATATGTATCTAGTGAGAAAGTACACATGTAATTCTCTTTTTCTTTAAGAATACAAAAGTGCCATAAAATAGTTACTATAGCTCTTCAGGTAATAGAGAAGACAATGCTATTGTTAAAAAGTTCTTTAGTAAGTGGTGGGCTTGGATTCCATTCCTCAATCACCAGAATGATATCAAATTTAAGATGTAAGTGGGTTTTGTCCACATTGCAACCTAATATCTAGCTGTTTGCTTTTCTTACAGCACCCTGCTGTGCACAAGCCTCTACCTGAGGGCAGGAAGCACTATTGATCATTCTTTTGCTCATTATTGAGCTTGATTCCTTTCAGTGTGTCAGCCTCCTTGCCAACCCCCCCCCCGCCCCCACCGCAGGGCAAGGGGAAACCTGCTTAGGCAGAACACCCAGGATTCCACAGAAAAGCGGTCAGTCTGCACGCAGGTGGTTGGTCTCCTGCTCAGGTTTCTGTTAAGAACATTAACTTTGCCCTGATGGGCATTTAAGAGTATTAACTCTGTCATTCCTAAACCTTCCAGACATTAGAGAAGTTTTGAGTGTTCCAAAAGAGTTGCTGCTCCTGGAGAATGCTGGGGATCCACAGCTCTGGTCTGGTGAGAGAACACCACCTGAAAACCATGGACTACAATCCAAGCCAGGTGGAAGAAATTCCAGCAGGCACCTGTTCTGTAATGGAGCAGTGCTCTGAAGAGGGGAACTAGAGCTCTAGTGTTATGGAAGACTTTGTGAAAACACTCTTGAGATCACAAGGGCTTCTTCCCAAAGTTTCTTCATGATTTAAAATTGCCATAGACTTTGTAAACTGGAAGAATGTCAACAGCCTTGGGAAAGTCAGCATACTAGGCCTCATGAGTTGAGGAAACCTCTGAAGGAGAGAGCTGACCAGACATCCTAAGGCTTTGATAGAAGGACTGAAAATGTAAGGAGGACAGGATGGAGGAAGGGTAGGTGGAAAGGAAGAAGGAAGGGAGGCTGGATTTGCTGAAAACACTTCCCATTATTGGTAAAGGTTATGATAATTCATGGATTTTAGCAGAAGGAAGAGGGCAGGAGAGCCCAGGAATCAGAAACTTTGTGAGACTGACAAAGCATAAGACTGACCTGCTCTAAACGCAAACACCAGGCAAAAAAGAGTCGGTTTTTGTGGAGCAGATACGAAGGAGGAAAGAAGCTGATATCAACATAGTAAAATTCTGATTAGTAGTGCAAGTAGGAGTCAACATTTTTGTTTGAAAATTATCCAATTTCTTTGTTATCATCCTCTTCTTTTTTCCAGTAACAACTTCAATGATGTGCATGAAGCATGGAGACTTAGTATATATTTATTAAATTGAATTAAAGTTGAAATGCCACTAAGCTATTTTTCTTAAGTCTATTCAGACAATATCACCACCCTGACAAATAGGTCCAGGAACTCCTAATGTACACTTTAATGAAAGTGAAGCTCTTTTTACTAGGTTTATCTCCTGTCAGTTGTCAATCTCCCCACTCAGCAGCGTACGGCTGTCATCTTCTGAATACTTCCTCTATTTTTCACTTGTAAACTCTCTATCTCAATGTTTCACATGAAGTCCTGTCTCTTCTGGTCTTCAGGGATGCTTTTCAACTTTAGTGTTTTCTATCAGGTTTTCTCAGCCAGTAAAAAGTAACCACTGCTAACACTGGGCGAACACTTTCTTCTGCACTTCCGTGTAACAGTTCTAAGCGTGGCACCTGGGGCATACACTGGATAAGATTTTGGTTGATACAGAGAGATGACAAGGAGGAGATTTAGTGGTGGGTTGGATGAAGTTATTATGTTTGGGAAGGGTAGATTGCTGATACCAAACATTCTAATCTAAACCTGAGTCAGACCTTTATCTATGGCAACAGAAACAAGGACTTTGGGGGGAGGATATCAACCAGATATAATAGAAGTATATTAAGAGTTATTTTGGAGCTAATTCTGTTGTAAGTATTGAACAAGTACTATAAGATATACCAGGACTTATCTCTCAATTATGGTTCCATTGTAACCCATAGGTATTTGTCCAAAAGTTTTGGGGTAAAAATATCCATAGCTCTTAATTTTCTTCCACAAGACTTGCATTTTCCTTTTGTGAGCACCCTTGGAAGTTTATACAGACTAATAGAAGTCTAGGTCTGAATTTCATATCCAATCAGGATAAATCTGGAGTTTGGTTTCTGCAATGCTATCTTTAACTCTCACTGCTCCACACTGGCTATTAACAAGCCCTATACAGATAATAGACATGGTGATCCTTACAAACCGAGTCACCTTACCAACCCTCATGGTCATCTTGGTGGGAGAATGGAGTGAAGATGGCAGCATAATGGTTTACCTTAGCTAACGATGCCTATAATCACCTTGAATCATCCCAGAATCATGGGTTTTGGATCACCCCAGAGTCATGCCTCTCAGAGCTCAACATTTTCTGTTTCATGCACCAAGGCACCCACCTGCCCAGGCATAGTTCATCAGAGATAATCTAGGTAGCCCCTCCTGCAATGGACCTGAAATAACCTGTACCTCTGTTATAAGGATCTGTCCCCATAGAAGTAGAGCAATTATTCTTTATCATCCCTTGAAACCCAAAATGTCTCCTTATATTCATTTCTTTGACAAGGAATCTAAACATCATTTCCATAGAGAGGTTCCAATCCTACCCATCGTCATTTCTACAGGTGGGAGATTAGTGCTATTATTTTATGGTTCAGAGGTGAATTTATGATACTTTTGAGCATCTCTTCTTACTTTAGCTTAGAAAAAGGTCATCTTTACATATTTCCAGGGCCAATTTTGTAATACAGTCTTCAAATCTCTCTGGTGGCATGTATGTACAGAGCAAATTTAAAATAGTTCTTGAGGCTGGGTGTAAGCCAAGGCTTCTGGATTTTAATGGCTCTTTATAACAATGGTTGATAGAATTTTTAGTTGGAAAAAATTTGGAAATCCTCCAACCCACAAGTCTGGCAAATAGACTTCTAGAATAACTCAATTTCCTGACTTATGTCAATCATAGAATTCTTTCCCAATGAATCCTTAAACCTTGTAATCCTTCCTAACTTAGGTCTCCAGGAAGAGGATCTCTCAGTTGATCAGAGTTGGTAAGCAAGATGAAGATAACTTGTCACCCAGAACTAATTTGAGAATAGGAGGGAGAGACACAAAAGGAGAAGGAGAGGGGAGGCAGAGATAGGTGAGTGCTTTGTCAAGATCATATAGTTAGCAAATACAAGAGTCTGGTCTTGCAATCTCACTGACTTATAAGATAAGCTTTAATGTACACAGTGCCTAAATGCCAAATGGACTCAACTCTAAACTTGATGCTGTCACTCTTGAGAGAGAGGCTGAAAGCAGGTCAAGTGTGTGGGCTCATCATTCAGCTATTTTGGAATAAGTGGTCCTCTTAGGCTGGGTCTATGTAATGCCACATCAACTAGTTGAAAAATGAAAAATTAGATCAACCACCTAGCCATTCTGATACCAAATGAAAAGTCACCAGTATGTCCATTCTAAGTATTAGGCATAAACCATAGAAATTCATGATTTGAAGTACCTATAGACAATAAATACTCTTCAAGTCCCTCATCCAGTAATAATAAATGACATTAACAAGTACGTTCAATATACTGCACAGAATACTTAGTTCTAGCATGTTAAATGTACTATCGTATTTAACCTCCAGAATAACTCTGTGAGGTAAACTATTGTCTCCAGTTTTCAGAAATGAAAATTAAGCATATTTATCTTTATTCTTTGTTAAAATATAGATTATACATTCTTTTATGTCATGGCTTTTTTTTTTTGACAGCCTAGAGATTTAAAATAGAAGTCACTCAGGAGAATTAAGATCTTGGTGGAGTTATGACTTTTTATCTTGAATCTCCCATTTCCTGACACCCCATAATATCTTGAGGCCACAGTGACAAAATTTAGATCTCATTTTTATTTCACTCAGCTCCAACCAAGAGTTTCTTTGCTATGAATGAATATGAGGGGACAGTCCATATGATTTACCTGCTGAGATCATCCATGAAAATATACATGATCTAGAACAGTATGCGACAGACTGCCAACCCTGCAACACTTTTTGTACATGTGAAATGGTGAAATTAAACTGGTCTGAAGGCAAATAAGTAAAAAATAATCAGTCAATAAGCAATTTATGAGAAGGGACATATATGGGAGATGTGAAATCACTATCATTTCACTTTGATGATGATAGAGGGTGGTAGGTCAATTGTGAGTATGCACAAGACTTTCAAAGTTCTTTTAATATCTGTAGAGAAATTCCATCTATTACTCCAATGAGTTGCCTACGTAAATCAGTAATAGGTCCTGGGAGATGAGACAGCCTCCAAAGTTTGTAGCTCTGAAGTAGCTGAGCAACCTCCCCACATCCTGATTTAAAAATTACACAATATTTACATCTATCAAAACATGCTACCTTTTTAATATGTTCAGTTTTATTTTTATTAAAGCATCAGTTAAAATTAAATTTAAAATTAAAAAAGAAAAAAATTCCACAGGAGGTAGAAACTAGAAAAGACCCTTTTTAATACTGAGATTGATACCTAAGAAACATTTGTCCAGGAGAACAGTTTGGCCTAGGAAAATAGACAAAAAAACCTTTTACTCTTTCACAAACCAAACTAATTCCCTAGCAGCCTTAGAGATATGGACAGTATTGTTTACAACATAGGCTCCTTTGGACCTTTGGAAAATCTTATTTTCCCATTGCCTAGCCTGGAAGAGCCAGGGATCAAAATTTGTCAGCAAAGATAAAGAAGATGAGTGCAAACACAGATGTTTAAAACTCAGATGCCAGTTATTGTGTGGATGCTGGTCATCATGAAAGTTAGCAAGGACTGCTGACACCAGCTTGTTGGAAGAATTGCACCTCAGCAGCCACTTTACAGCTGAGATTCATTTGCTAAGAGATTTATCTTCTGGCTAATGGAAGAGGACAGACAGGAAGTCTAAGTAAGGTTATCAAGTAGAAATGTTTTAAGTGCTTTTTCACTTAAAAAGTAGCTCAATGATCTATATATATAGACTGAAGTTGGATTGGATGAACTTTGCCAAATGTTGTCATGATTTTTAGCTCACTGATGCTATATGAAGCTGCAATGTTTCCATCATTGGAACATGTTCTTTTTGGTGAGATAAATGTTCTTTTTTGGTAGTCCTCACTCAACTCCTTGTTCTCTATGCACTTTTTTGTTCTGCTCAATATTTTTCTAAGCATGAAGTTCAACCACTGGAGATTTCACTGACATCCAACTGCAATCATAGTCTTTGGAGGATGGAAATAATTAAACTAGATTATATTCACATTTCATATCTTTTTATAACTTCATATACTTTAATACACCCACAGCGACAGATAAAAGTGAGTCAAGATTTCCATAAAGAGACATTTCACCTTGTGTCTAATTGAAAATGCAAAATAAGAAGTGAGTTGTAGCAGTGAAACCACATTGGAACAGAAGCCCTGGCATGCAAATGAGTTTGCTCCTCAGAAAAATGCATAAATGAAGCTATTGTTTAATATTATAAAATTTATTACCTTTTATTTTGCGAGGGTGGGGAAAGGGAAAGAATATTGACAAGTTATCTGAGTTTGGATAAATCTCAATATTCTGAGTTTAAGCTTCTTATCTGTGAAATGAGGAGATTGGATTAGATTATTTTTAGTACTTCTCTCATTTTCAAATTACATGATTAAATCCTAGAGATCATAGACATGTTCTACATAAAGGTTGAGTACCTTGGAAGGCAGGGAAAATTTCAGAAGCTGCCCTGATTCTACTTAAGAGATGCATTATTTTCCTTATTCTGTTGCAGTGAACAGAATATCCATGCCTATAAGGAATAGAATTACTCTCCTTTGGACGGGGCTTGATAAAGTTCCTTAAGCAGCCAGTATGATACATGGCTGGTGAGAAGATGATATATTTCACAGTCACACTTTCCTAAGTTCTCCTTTCCCATGTGTTCTCCAGTAGAGGCAGAGAGGCCTCTGAGAGGTTAGAGAGCTAGCAAAAAGCAAAGCTTCTTCCTGAAGAGTCTCCTATGCTGGGTTCAAATAACACATTAAAATTTATTTGTGACATAAGACTTGATTGTTGCCCATTAAGATTATATAAACTAATAAAAACAAGTGTCTTCTATGCTGTAGGAGTGTTCTATGCTTGGACCTGTCAGCACCTTGTTATGAAGGTGATGAAAAGTGATGGAAGAGTGATGAGAAAGAAAAGATCTGATCTGTAGTCTTGAGAGAAAACTCTGACATAGAGAAGAAAACAAATGGGTGTGGGAATAGCCCATAATCACTACCTCCACTTGAGATGCTACACAGAGAGTCCAGGCAGAGGATGAAAAGGACACTATAGCAGGACAACTGGAGAAAGAGACAGGGACACTAAGGAGGAGAACCAGGGGCCTTTAGTTGCTGTGGAAGGTTAGGGAAAGGAAGAAGCTGACTGAGACACTTGGGTTTCTGTTTTAGGATACTGAGGGGATGGTGGATGCTTGGGTAGGGAAAATAATGGGCTCAATTTTCTGCAAGGAGAATGAAAATATATCAGAAAGATTTCAGAAGAGGAGTAGAGGAAGGAGGGAAATGTTGGCTTTAAGCAAATTCAACAAGAGCAGGTAAAGGTCTTGAAGACAAATCTGTAGGCTTCACAATGCTTCTTGTCACCTGTTGCCCTTGGTTTATTCAACTGATGGAACAGATGCATCTTCACACCTCAAGGAGCTTATGGTTTGGGAGAGACAGAGAGAAGCAATCGCACAGGCACCAGATGGGCTGTGCCATGCTTCTCACTGGATTTCTGATGGTAGGCATGAGGCCTGACAAGTGGTAAGCCATTGTGTGCCTGCTGAATGATGGCTGAGTTCATTAATGCAGTTCTAGAATAAAATCATAAGCAAAACCAATGGACTGTTTTTGAGTAGAAAGTAGAAGTCAGATAATATTTCACAGAGAAGGTGTCATTTAATCTTTGTTGTGAAGACAGAGAGTGGTTGAGAAAGAAACTGAAGCAGAGGGAATGGCATTCATAAAGGCATATTAGTATTAAAGGAGTCTATCCTCTATTTTGAGCTCCACAGGAAGACAGGTATGCTTTTCAGGTAGTGGTGTTGAACTCTATTTCAGTCTGGATTATCACATGAGAATACATATATTTTTGATTCTTAAAGAAGACATTCATTCTTGAGAATTTTCCTGAAGTTCATGGTTTGTAGGATTCATATATTACTATGCTTTGTGAATAAAATGAGCAGAAATGATGTGCACAGTTTTTCCCACTTAAATCAAACAGGGAAAATAATTCAACTAAGTTATTCCCTCAATCAGTGAGTAAATGATGTAATGATGCTCTTATATGAACAACAGCATAAATACTAATGAGTAAACCCTGATAATATTTAAAGACCTAAGTTTTGGAATGAATAAGTATGGAATAAGTTAAGTTTCAAAAACTACTATTAATATTTTATTATACTGTATTGCTGATCAGCTATAAATATGCATGTCTTCAGTCTACCTTCTTTCAACCTTCACAGACTATATTCCAGAGCCCTGAATTAAGGTGTTGTTAACATTCTGATGTCTTAAAATTTATTTATAAAATGTAAGACAAACAAGATTCCCTAGATCACATATGGCCACATATTTGTCACATATGACCCCTTCTTTGATGAACCAAATATTATTTGATATGTCCTTGGTATATCAAGTATAATATCATGTATCATGAGGAATATTTTGGCTTATAAGTAGCTTGTACATTAAGAGGAGAAACAAAATTTACTGAAATGAAAAATAAAAAGCAATCAACAATCAAGTTTTATAATTCTATTACTAAAGTACAGTAGGCTTGCCAAGGAAATGCACTCTTTTACTTCTTGTCATGTTGCATATTGATAACAAATACTCATTATACCTATGAGCCTGGTGTATACACCTGAGAAACTTAAATTTTATTCACCTGCTGGTACTAGGGCTCCACATACTACTCAGAGTTTTTATTTATTCCAACAGAACACTCGTAGTAGCCTGAATTCAGAAAGCATTTATTGAGTACTTCCTATGTCATAGTCACCTTGCCAGTTAATTTGCAGGGTTCTGAGATGAAAAAGACACAGTTCCTGCCTGCAAGGAGCTTTATTTGAGAATGGGAAGTATGGGTGTAGGCTGGGAGTTAGACAACTACTCAAATGATTGCCCTACTCAGAGTAAGTTAAGAATCATGGAAGGAGGAAATCACAATGCTCTAGCTGAAAGCACGTCTCTCAAAGCACCAGAAAAAGTAATAGTGAGAACCTTCCATGTATCTGTTACTGAAAACAAGGTTATTCTCACAGTCTTCATAGAAATAAAATAGCACAAATGAGATTTTTGTAAATTTCTTTTATTTAAATGAATTGTGTAAACCTTCAATTTACTGTTAGAATACATCAGTTCCTGACTTTGAAAAAGTCACTGTTTTGTGTTCAATACAAGTATTTTCGTCCAGGCCCAGCATGGTAGTATGTGCCAGTGGTCCCAGGTACTGGGAGGTGGATGCCAGTCTGAGGCAGGCCCAGGCAAGAACTCGAGCTCCTACCTAAAAAATAACTAAAGTGAAAAAGGACTAGGGCATGGTTCAAGTGGTTGAGAACCTGCCTAGCAAGTGCAAGGCCCTGAGTTCAAATTCCAGTACTACCAAGAAAAGAAAAGAAATTGTGTTACTATCTATCTTCTGAGTTCAGGACTCAGGAAAGTTGTTCTCTTGTCTGATATTTAAATATATTTTTTGTGGGGGAGGGGAGAGCAGACAGCTTGATGGTTTTCTCCTGTTTCTGATATCAGTGACCACTCTTACTGGAACAGTCACTCTAGCCAGTTCAGTTCTAGCACCTGCCACCAAGTGAATAGGTGGTATCCAGTTCTTGTTTAACTTATTGCTGTGACTCCCAAGAGTAAATTCAGTGGAACAGCTCTTTGTGGTTTACCTAGGAAGAACCATAACTTGATTCCAATTCATGCTTTGGGTGGGTTGTTAAATTGCAAACTTGAGTCTTTGCTTCTTTGTAGAGCTGGCTTTTTAGCTGTTTCAAAGATTTCACAGATCCAGCTGAGATACAGCAGCATGAGGGCTCCTATAGGTAGTTTATAGGTCTAGAAGTTCTGGCGAAATCCTGTGAGATTCTTATTTAAAAGAAGTCAACAAGATATTTTAAACATACTAGGTGAGTCTTATATGTAGGCAAGTCTGAGAAGCACTGAGTGCTTTCTGTCCTTGGAGTTCTTTGAGTTCTGAAGCCCTTCTTTTGTTCTGAATGAACAGACTGCTCCTCTAAGCTAGCACGCGTAGCTTACCAAGCCCTCCTGCTATGGAGAGAATCAGCTAGAGTACTTGGGGGTCAATCAAAAACTATGTAAATATTTTCCTCACAAGTCATCACCAGTTTGTTAGTTCTCTCAATCCATCAATTGACAATTCTGTCTTGTGTAGCTATTGTTGCAGCCATTGTCCAAGTTGACAGGATGCAGTCATAAGAAAACCTTTTTTCCACTAATAAGAAGCTACCTAGTATTATTGAAAGAATACTAGTTTCAAATTGGAAAATCCTCAGCTGACAGCCAGCATCAATTTCCATAAATGGGAAGGAGATTTTTTTGGACCCCCCTGGCCTCAGTCAAGTTGTCAGATGACTATAGCCACTTGGGTAATCCCCAAGGAGACCAGTATATGAGCCATTCACCCAACACACAAAAGTTCTCAAAAGTTATGAGAAGTAACAGTTACTGAGTTTGGGGGTAGTTTGTTATACATCAATAAATAACTGAAACAGAGGCTTTATTTTAATCACTTTTCTAGAAAACATATATGAAGTGCATAATATATTGCTTGGCACATAGTGGCTATTCATTGGTCATTCCCATCATTGTTATGGGATCATGAGGTGAAGTCCACACACCCTAAGATCTCACTGGCATAGTAATGATGATAGTGGTAATGGATTAGCAAACAGATACTATAGGAATTCAGGGTACCTCCACTTTGGGCTGGAAGGACAGGGCAGCTGTAGACCTAGCCCTTGAAGCACTTGGGGATTTGATCCACCTGCAGAAATCCCATTGTCCTGCAAAACTTTGCCTGGCTCAGCTTCTAGTGACTAGACTTATAACCACTGGCCACTTTCCTTTTTTTACTATTCCTCATGTTATTAGTGTGAAAGGATCTGAGCCCTTGCTAGCACTCCCCAAAGTCACAGAATTCTATTAAAAACAACTGCCATGCAAGGACAAAGTTTAAACACAGTACAGACAATTACCCGAAGGCCTGTTCTCTGATTTTCCTTGGGTGGTTTTCCAGAAGGTGCTGGTAAATGAGTCAGGGCACAATTTCATAACTGGGACAGAGGTCGTCAAAAAGAGAATATTCTTTTTCTTTATGGAAAAAAATAGATCAACATAATAGTCTTAAGCTCTCTAGGTAAGTAGAATGATCTGGAATTTTAAAGACATCTTCAAGTACTTTAGAAGGGATTTCAAGTCATTGCTGTTTTGATATTGCCAATAGGTTAGTCTAAGTGCCATTGCTTTTGAAAGCAATTTTTAACCAAAAAATAATTTAATCATTAAATGGCAATTTGGTCCAATAAGCAGGAGTAAGGCAGTATCAGCATGAATTTCAAAAACCTGCTAAGAGCTATAAATATAGCCTGCAATATTTTGCAATATCTAAAGTGTTTGGCCTAATGTTGAGCATGCTCCATTGTTCAAACCAGCTGTGTTCTTTCACTGTTTCATTTCTATAAAACTAGGATAAAGGCTGTCAAAGCAAACGCGGCAGCAGCAGCAGCAGGCTTTCTTGCTGAAAAGTTCTGTGTACATAGTACATAGCAATCTCAAGATGGAACTTTGAATGTTTCAAACCAGAACAAAATCTTCATCTAATTATAAGTGAACTATATTAAGCACAAAAGGCAATTTCAAATTATACTGAAGAAAGTTACATTTTACTCTTTGCTTTCAAAATGCATTTATCGCAATTTCACAAACTAATTGCAAATTCATTTTGCTTAATTTTCTTAGGTTATTTCTTTTATTGCTTTCAAATGCTTGCATATTTCTGAACCATCAAAATCCATAAGGGAGATTTAGAGGGTCTTTTGTTTTGTTGTTAAATTGTATTTAAAATTACAGAAAAGGAAATGAATAATTTTTTTTTCATTTCTTATTCTTGGATTAATATGGTGACCACTAAACCAGCTCCACTTATTTTAGACACATTCAAAATAAAGGGAGAAAAAGTTACAGTGATGAGCACATTTGGAAAATTGGATTTCCTCTTTCAGAGGCAAACTCAAATGGTGCTGTATGTAACTGCCTCCCATTTATACCGTTACAATTGCTGGTCTTTGTGTAACTCTGCATGGGTTTTGAAACGGAGGAGGTGCTCCATGTTCCACCAATGTTGATTGTCTACTATGTAGACTAAGGGTGACAAATGGTTCATGAAGGCTGAGCTATTGGCTCTGTTTACCACAATTCTATTTTATTTTTCCAGATTATATGCTTTTCCTAGGATAAAACCAATTCTAAACTAGTCTAAATCTCATGCATTCCAAAGTCAAATGCAAGTTGATACATTAAAAAACTTTAGTTATTTTATATCTACTATCTTCTTTCCTCTGGCACCATTAACAGGGGTGGCAGAGAGGGGCCAGCACATAGGTGTGTGGTTCTGTTTCAGTAGATTCACAAAGCACCTTTCTGGTAGGTAGAGTTGAGTTCACAGTTCAGCATGGTTTATTCATATCTGTCCTACGTCAGGGGGAAGCATAAGCCCCTAGAATCTGTATTCTAGTCTTAGGTGTGTGTGCATGTGTGTGTGTGTGTGTGTGTGTGTGTGTGTGTGTGTGTGTGTGTGTGACGGCTGTGGTAGGAGGAAGGAAGAGGTGAGGGAAATCAGTTCAGTGTTTTCTTCCTGCATTGTAGGAGAGAGAACAGCTACTGTAATTGAATCTATAGGCCCACATGCTTATTATTATTAGTCTGTCTTCCTGTGACTGAGTAAATTGTTTATGTGCTCTCTAATTAATTGGCCCCAAATAATGGGAAGTGTGTGCATTTCATTCTGTACCTTGTGGATTTTAGCAGTTTTTGTTTGAGGGGAATATCATTAAATCATAATAATAACCTACATTTATGTAACACCTTCAATACTTTCATACTAAAGGAACCTAAATACTTTGAAACTCCTCTGAATAGTTGTAAGAGCTATAGATAACTTTCCCAATGTCCTGAAATATCATCTGACCTATAATTAAAATATAGTCATTCTAAAAACATAGCCATGGGAAATGAAAAACATTATCTCCTTTGTTGAAGCTGGGATTAACCAAGGAGTTTGGATCTAAGGAATTGGTTTAACAATAGAGAAGTGGGCAACTGAACAAAACAGGAAATTTTCAAAGGAAGAATCCAAATGGCCAAAAAACACATAAAAAAATGCTCACCATCCCTGGCCATAAAGGAAATGCAAATCAAAATTATAGTAAGATTCCAACTCACTCCTGTTAGAATAGCTACCATTAAGAATACCACCAACAACAAATGTTGGCAAGGATACAGGCAAAAAGGAACCCTCATACACTGCTGATGGGAATATAAGCTAGTACAACCACTTTGGAAAACATAGATCTGCCATATGATCCAGCAATATCACTTCTAGGGCTATACCCAAAGAATTGTGAGCTAGGTTACTACAAAAGCACCTGCACACCCATGTTTATTGCAGCACTATTCACAATAGCCAAGATATGGAAACAGCTGAGATGCCCTACCACTGACGAATGGATTAAGAAAATGTGGTATCTATACACAATGGAATTTTATTCAACCACACACAAAAAAAAAAGAATGAAATTTTGTCATTCACAGGTAAATGGATGGAACCAGAGACCATCTTAAGTGAAGTTAGGGCAGAAGACCAAAAATTGCATGTTCTCCCTCATATGAAGATTATAGACCTTAAACGAATACAGCAATATTATTGGACATGGGTCATACAGTAAGGGGAGACCACACACAGGAGGAATAGAGAAAGGGAAGGAAACTTAAAAGTTGGAAGTGGTTGATGTGCCTGCTGTAGAAGAGCAAATAAAGTAATCTGAAACTGGCAGAGGCCACTATGGGAAAGTGACCAGAAAGCAGCGAAGAGGTCTAGTAGAGATGAACCAATTCGGGTTGTAATACACATGTACATGGAAGCAATGCGAGGAATCTCTCTGTATAGCTATCTTTATCTCGAATTAGCAAAAATGCTGTCTTTCTTATTATTTCTTATGTTTTCTCTTCAAGAAAATTGGAGAAGAGGGCAGAACAGGTTCTGCCTGTAAGCGAGGGGGGTGAGGGAGTTAGGGTAGGGGATCAGGGGTTACAGGGGAGAGGTGGCCCAAACACATATGAATAAATTAAAAACTGGTTTAAGTAGATTGAGATCTAATTCACAATTATGTTTATACATGTTCCCCACTCTTTCTTGGCTTACCTGCTTATGGCCATCTTGTCTACCTAGAAAACAGTCTTCTTTTTAAATTTTAATTGAAGCAACCTGTTTCTTCCCTCCACTTAGTTGCTAGGTAAATTATGGCTCTGCTTTTTAATGAGTATCTATTTATTTCTCAGGTTCTTGCTAAAAACATGAACTCAAACCTACTGTTGCCCACTTCTACTGCATGCTCAGCTGAAGGAATTAGTAGTCACATGGAATGGCTTGAAGGATTTCCAGCTTAATTGTTTTCCCCAGATACTTATATTTTCTAGTAGGGTCAATTTAAACCACCAGAGAGCTGGGTAGATTAAGTATCCATCTTTACTCCCTCAGGAGATTTTCCCAGATTTTATTTATTTGTTTATTTTTCTTACTCAGGAATGGTTCTGGACAGCTGTTTGTATTGACCTTGCTTGCTGTTGTGCTGTCCTCTGGTTTGGAAGAATTTGGGGGATGAGATCATATAACACTTGCACTCTGTCTCAGGGGCATCACGTGACTTTGCCCTTATCTGTCTCTGAGGAGTGCATCCCTTCCTGATCTCAGTACTAGGACAGATATGCCTTCCTTGTAGCAATTGCATTATTTTTCTATGGCGGGCAGTATGAACTACGTTATGTTGGTCCTGGTTTGGCTGCTCACAAAGTCTCAGCCAAGTTTGCAGTTCTCTAGGAGCTGTGCAAACCTGAGAGCCTGCATTTCTCTATGCTAATCTTCTCCTTGGCTTTATTTGATTTTTCTACTCTTTTTTTTCCTAAGTCCTACTCCACCCTCTGCAATTGATTCTTATTATTTTCACACGACTTACTATATGTATATTTGAGGCTCTTTTATAACCTTTCCAGAATAAGGAACAGTAGGTATAAATAAACAACTAAACAGCAAGGGAACGTATTCTATGGTCATCTAGGAGTGCCTGGGTTATTTTCTCCCATAGCCAAGACAGAGTGACCTCAGTCAGGGCCTCCAGTTCATCCTTGCAGATCTGGGATTTCAGGTACAGTGTCAGGATGTTCTGTTTGTGTGTTCAAGAGGAAAAGGTTCTCTTAGCTCAAGTGGGTGAACCCCAAGAGTTCTCCCTTCCCCATGTTGGGCACCAAAATTCCTAAGGAATGAAATGGCATATCTGGAGTGAATTCCAACTCTATAGATCCTCCAATGACGAGATCACAAGAAGCTCAGAACTGTCAGGTCTCCATGGCTCACGGCTCAGTCTTTCACAGGCAAGGAATTTGTCAGGTGGAAGGAAGAAGGTAGAACAAGACACTCAACTCCCCATTAAGCTGAAACAGAACACAAGTAGGAATAAAGACTGGTGGAGACTCATGGAAGACAGAGCCGTGCATTTATGAGACGATCTCTAAGAACTCTTTATACCTGGTTTAGGCAAAACAACTGTCACTAGGGTTTCCAGAAATGTCAGAGGCCCCCCAGAGCATGTATGCATGTGTATATGTTCCAGTTCAAGCAATCTAGGCCAGGAGGTTTTAGGGGCAGGGACCTTCAGTAGTTGGAAGCTAGAGATCCCAAGAGTTTTAGGACCACTGACCTGAATCTCAATTTGGTGAAACAATTCCATTTCCTCCCTTAAATGGCTGGTCCATATTTAAACCTTTTGCCAATACAAGCCTGTAATTATGCCCTGTGTGGAAGGCGGGAATAACACTGCCAAATTGTAATGGTGGGCTCTGAAAGTTGCTCTGACACTACCTGTGGCTTAATTCTTGTCCTTTCTGGCAAGAAGCTGATTGGGATTTTTTTTTTTTTCTGGAATGTGGAAAATGGGAGCCAACTCCTTGCATTGACTCTGTTCCCAGGTATGAAGTTCTGTACATCTTTTAAACCTAATTTTACTTTGAAAAGAGCACTACCCCTGCTACCAGCTTCTGCAGCGGTAGAAGACAGCACCTTTTATAGATGTGAGTGAGTTGCTAGGAGTTACACTGGAAGTGGAGTGACTGGTATTGGGCAAAATGAGACACATTTTTAACTTTCTGAAAGAAGATGATAAGGTAATTAAAGCTGAGATCAATCTAAGAGGTTTGGCTGCAACAGAAGACTGCACTCCCCAGCATGAGAAGGCACACTTTTCAGCCAGACCTCTTGTGACAGTAGGAGAAGGAGACATCTGCTCCCCAAACATAACTGAGTCGAGGCAGTAGTAGAGGTAGAACCCATAGATAATGGCAGACTTCAGGGTCAATGAAAGAGGAAGGCAAGTCTGCTGTCTGCACACCTGGGGCTGGCTGCAGGGTTTTGGCATTGTCCCCTGTTTACATGAGTCAGAGCTCAGATATCCTCTGGCTTCCTGCCTAGTCTTTGAGTCACAGCCAGTTTGGAGAGGCCAACTGGACTGAGCCTCTCTGGGCTACAACAGACAAAGGAAACCCTTGGCATTGAATGTAGTCCCAGATCTCTTTGGGCCTAACCTTCTACTAGTGGCATCCTTTGACTTAACTGTTTATAACAAGATTTCACTTAAACTAGCTCCCCTAGTTACTTGAGATAAACAGCACAGAGGGAGAGAGAGAATTGAGGAAAGTAATAGAAAAATGTGTGTTTTTTGCTGAGACTTGCAGCTACTCATTTTGATTTTCAAAATAGCCTCCATTTCTGAATTTCTGAGAAAAAGATGACTAATCTAATGATTGCCATTTCAGTTTGGCCAGCAGCTTATTGATTCTGAAAAAAATGAAAGGACAGATACAGGTTTGTGGCTAGTAGATTTGGTTTTCTTTCTCTCCATGATGAAAACCTCAGTGGAGCTATTTTAAATAGATATATGTCATCTTCTGCATCCTTATTCCTTGCTTTAAATCCTAGTAAGGGATGGATGAAAAATTCCTTCCTTTGCTTCAGCTAAAATTATCCCAGCACAGAGTAACATAACCTCTAATTCAGTCCTCTGTTCAACAACATTTGAATATCTACTTTATGCACAACTCTGTGCTAGGCACATTAATCTTACCAAGATGAATGGAATGGGCCTTGTCTTAAAACTGTTTATAATCAACCAAGGAAGCTATGACACGCATTCAACCGTCTATGACACTTGCATTGGAAAAGGTGGATTTAAAGCTCTGATGTTCAGAGAAGTCAGAAGGCATTTTCATTGAGATGTTGGGGAAGGCTTTCTTTAGAGTGTGGCTTTTAAAGGTGACTTTGAGAGACATCTAAAATAGAATTTTAGAGTTAGAAATGAAGAGAGGTCTAAATTAAAGGAATAGGAGTGACATGAGCTAAGGCCAAGGGTTGGTTCAGGGAACAGACACTGGGCCACAGGTAGAATATGTAATAATATTAATAATAGCTTATCATTAGAATGGTTATGGGATTCATATCTTTTGTCCATACAGTATCACATTTGATCTTTGCAACCACACAGCGGGTGGGGAGGGGGGCTATGATTACTGTGAATGAAATTAATGAACACACTCCTGCTCAGCAGGCAGCAGAGAGGCACAGAAAGCGTTTATTCAGGGAGTGATGAATCTGAGTTGAGCATAATGAAGGCAACCCAGCAGAAAGGATATTTTATAGGAATAGTGGGAAAATGGAGGTGTGGAGTTGGGAAGACCAACTCTGAGGCTGTTTGACAGTGTCAGTTGGGAAGGGACAGGGAGAAGACACAAGGTGGAATTGTAGGTCAGTTAGGAAGTGGCTTGAAGACTTTAAGTTTGCATCAAAAGCTAAGTTTATCTAATTCTCTGCTCTGACCGTTCAATAGACTTACTTATTGTTTATCTGAATTCTGAGACGATTCTAGTAACTTTATTTGGCATGTCTTTCTGTCTTATTTCATTGCTATTTGCATATCTGAAGCACTTATTAAGTTATTAGGTTTTAAATTTCTAGCAGGTAAAAATTATACTATTCATTCTTGTCTTCCCTCAGGGGAAGTATATAGCTCAGTCACTTGCACATAACTTGTGTTTAGTAAATACATGCAGTATTTAAGTGAAGTTTGGCAGTGAAAGACAAAACGATAGCATAATGCAGCAGGGTGCAGGAAAGGGTGTATTTATTTATTTAAGAAACATGTGAGATACAGTGGAAAGTGCATGTGAGTTGAAATCAAACTTGCTTTAAATTCCACACTATCCATTTATCTTCTATATGACCTTGGCCAAGTAGCTTAATGTGTTTAAGCATATTTTTCCTCTGCATAAAATGCCAATAATAAAATCTACCTTTTGAGGCTGCTGTGAAGACTAAATGAATTATTATGTGTAAGTTGTCTAGTACAGTATCTATCACATCAATCTTCAACAGCACTAGTTCATGTTCAGGCCTGCTATAGCCCCCCAACTTGAATGTGCTCCTAGACAAAAGAGGAGCAGGTTAGGAGATGAAACACACTAGAGAAAGGAGAAATAATAGAACAAGTTTCTATAAGATGGATAAAGCAGAGCAAGTAGATTTGAAAAGAAAGACAAATACTATTTCCCTTTAAATGAACAAAAGGGAGAAAAAGAGAAAATTTAAAGAAATTTTGTCAAGTGAAAAAAAGAAGAATCATAGGAACACCAATTTCAGTAAAGTTGAAAGAAAGATTATCTTTGGAACAGCTTCTATGGGTACTTCTATGGGTTAAGAAATAAATAAAAGAAACAAAATAAGGGTGAAATGACTCTTAGAAACATGAAAGGTCATTGAGGCCTGGATGACACAAGTTTGGCATTGACATATTAATAATACATCAAAAGGCATAAGTCCAAAATATTCCTGGACAATTCCATTTATAAACTGTTATCAGTGCTGTGTAAGGTATCAGACTGGCACTGATGGGCTGTCAACCAGGGGTGGGGACATGTGGACTGACAGAGCTGGAGACATATGTGTGTTATGTCAAATATATGTACATATAATGTATTCTACTTATTATATAAGTAATCCTCAATCAAAGGAGAGGATGTATTGGTATATTCTGTCAAGGAAGCAGAATGGCATATCCAATCTAGTATAATATTAAAGAAGCAAGAAGCTTCTTATCTAATTTTTATTTGCACTACTATTGGTTTAATTCAGGGCCTTGAGCCTGTAGGCAGTTGCTCCACACTTGAGCCATGTCCCCAGCCCTTTTGCTTTCATTATGTTTTGAATAGGGTGTCATATTTATGTCCCAGCTGGCCTGAACTACAATGGATCCTTTTATTTGTGCTTCCTGAGTAGCTAGGATGACAGGTACATACCATCACACCTATTGTTTCATTGATTGAGATGGGATCTTGTGAACCTTTTCCCTAGATGGCCTTGAACTATGATCATCCTGCTCTCTGCCCCCCAATATCTAGGATTATAGGCATGAGCTATTATGCCCTGCAGAAGCATCTTATTTTACACACCAAAAAGACTTTAGAAATGGCCTAGTAGAATTCAAACTTAGATTGTTGAGACTCGAGTGTGCTTTGCCAGCAGTTATTTTGCCAGGAGATAGTCTGGTACAATGCTTAAGAAGTTTGAATCCCAGCTGTTTGAACCTACTATTGTGTGACCTTAAACAAGTTTTTTAACCTGTATAAAAGTTATTCTTGTCACATATAATGTATACATGCATCATGTATAATGTATGACCTATGATAATAATAATATCTTTATGCCATTATTTCAAGGATTAAATGAGGTCATCTTTGTAGTCTGCTTAATCTATTGCTGGAGATAAGATAGTCACTCTAACATTTTGACTCAGGTGTCCTGATTCTTATCCACACTTCAGTCTTCCACACTGTGCTACCTTGTTGACTGAAAGACCACCCTAAAGAGTGGCTATGGGTAACTGAATACAAGATTCTTTTGGTGCAACAATTTCCTTTATAAGCCATACTAAATATATTGCGCTCTTATGAATTTACATATTTAACCCTTGTTACCACATTGTCTTTTCAATGTTTCTGCTGAACCTATACAGTATCTTCATGATGATCTAGCTCAAAATATGTGTAGTGAACAATCTTTTTATATTATTTATGAAACCAGCCTCATTTCTTCACAACCATATAGATCTTACAAGTCTTTTGAAAATTAATGTTTATTTTTCTTATCAGAATTCTGTTGAATAGGGAAAACTACTAAGCATATTTTTGGGGTAAGGAAACCAAGGAATAGATTCAGTGAGTTTGCTGAAAAATCAGTGTCAGAAACATTGGACACAAAGCATGTATTATCTATAACTTGACACATAAGCGTGGTTTCTCCTCCAAGTATAACCTCAAATGAACATGAGCTTATTGAGGGACATTTTCCATGGCCTGATGGCAAGGTGTATATGCTTGAGATATACCATATCAAACCTTTATTTTTTTTAGAACACAGAAATAATGATTTTTTTCTTCATCTCTCTCCTTTAGTTTTTGTGGTGATAGAGCAAAGCCATTTGGACCAAGGAATAAAGTCAATTTTTTGTGCCTACTTCAGTCTTGAGGTTTTCAAAGTGTTGTTACACCCAACCTGGAAAAGAGAGGCATCCACAGACCCTCTCAGCTCTGGCTCAGTTAGGCAGCTGTGTGTTGAGACTACTTCCATGGCTTCCAATCTATCAGTGCTTGAAAACATTTACTATGGAAAGGATCGCTGGCTCAGGGAAGACATTTGTCTAATTCGGCGACACCACTTTACACTGCATTTCCAGATTAGGCATCTCCTTGAAAATGATCTATTACAGGAGCAGTTTATAAAATTAAACACTTGTCATTATGCAATGCAAAATTCATGAAGCAACCAAATGTCAGGGATCTACATATTTAAAAGATGGGAGCGTTATCATTTCTTCCCTGGCAGGGATTCTGAGCAATAAAAGGCCCAGAGAAAAACATAGATAATCACAAAGCTGTTTTGGAATGGACAAAATCATTCCTTTTTTGGACTGTAGTCTTAAGGGACCCTATTTTCCTAGTGGAAAAATAATTATCATTTCAATAATTACTTATTGAATATCCACTATATGTTGGTCACTGAGCAAAGTCCTGGAGCACGGTGGGTGAGCATAGGTCATCTTGTCTGTCATGAAACTGACATCCAAGTTAGGGATGGGGGAGGGGAGGTAGTCAATAAATAAGTAAAATATGAGCAAGAAAATGGTATCTTTGACATGCAAAATTCCCTCTCTACCCACCCACACTTTTTTTTCTGTCAGAGAGGAAGGAGATCTATCTTCTCAATCTACAACAACCCTTTTCGAGTTTCTAAGACTAAATAATTCTCATCCACTAACAGTTAACACTGAGCAATTATGGGGCACAGAGTACAACATTAGATATAGGGCTGATAGAATACCATAGTAGGAAAAATAAAGAAGCTGTCTGCAAGGAACCTAACTTTGAAGGGATACAAAACAAAGTCTTGATAAAAATGAAGTCCACACTGCTGTGATCCCTCCCATTGCAACTTTGCTTCTAGGTCTGGAGGACACAGGAATTTTCATTCCAAGGTTTGGCCTGTGATAGACACAGGAGTGTTGGGTGAGGTAAGCCAGAGTGTAGGGGCCCAAATACCCATTCATTTGAAGCTCACAAAGAACATTCTTGCTAGGGTGATTTATGAGTCTTCCTATAAATGCCTCTTCACTGGGGACCACATCTACCAGCCATGATTCTTCTTGGGTATCTTGTCTAGTGGCTTGAGACTAGGAATACACTAGTGTTGTCCTCTCAGAGCTGTCAGCTCTCATACCAAGTTCACCAGGTCACCTCAAAGCAGCAACTATGTCATAAAATTAATAGACCTGGTCACTTTGGCACAGTTATTTTGATGGCAGGAAATTGATAACACAGAACTTTGACACAATATTTGAGCTTCTGATTTTCATGGCTAAATCTGACTTCTGGGGTTTAAAATATGCATTGTGGTGAGAGCTCAGGATATATAGTTAAGTTCGAGAATATTGATTTCACATGTTAATTAGTAGTGACACAACAAAGAAAAAAGTGATTTTATATCCTGAAAGTGCCATTTTGATGTCAAAACAGCTACATCAGAATGAATATCCAAGCAAAGTACATTATGTACATTTTGGAAATATCACAATAAAACCCACCCTTTTTGTGCAATTAATATAAACTTCAAAAAGAACCTTAATGGATTAACAACAAGCAGTCCCAAGAATTAAATACTTTCATAAATCTAAAAAAAAAAGATGAATGCATCCGATTGCAATGTCAAAATGTTCTTAGATTGTACTCTTACTCCATCTTCACTGCTTACCAAGGAAGGGCTTGATGGAAGGACTCTGTTCTAGGAAACATCCTAAGCTGAAAATGACATGGACATCCAGTCTTAGCACCAAGCCACATCACACATCACATGACTCTCCCAGTGACATATAACATCATGCACCTATGCCAGAAAGCAGGGAATGGGGTAATGGAAGCCAGTCAAATATGGTGTATTGGACACCTTTTAATGAGTGTCTGTATATCCCTAAAAATGAGAGCATGGAGGAAGATCTGAGTAAAGGAAAGATCAGACTTAGAGGTGATGCATCTTAGATTGCCATCAGATGCATGTGTGTTTTGAGAGATTAATAAGACCTAGTTTTTGGAAAGAGTGAGTGAGCAATTTCAAGGGGAAAGAATGCCATATGCAAAATATTCCTACATAGGGAATGCCAGGAAGATGTATTTGAGTGGAATGTGGACATGTGTTGAGGGAGAAAGTGGAAGAAAATGGGATATATTTGGAGAAGGGCCTTGAGCATGTGACAGTATAGAAATTAGATGCACTATTGAGAGGTGATAGAAGCCATTATGGCTTTTAACAGGTGAGTTACATGATAGCAAAGTGGTTGAAAGACTACCTAAGCTTCTTTGTGAGATGAACTGCTATAGGAGCAGAATTAGAAGCCCAAAGTGCTGCTCTGGAAATTACTTTTCAACCCAGGTATAAAGCATTGAGAATTTAAACCCACTGTACCCTGGCTACAGATGTGGAAATAAAAATGCATATTTGAATGAAATCAAGAAGAAGAGATTTTCTGACCTGGGAAAAGACAAAATATTCAGGGTAAAAGAAGTATAAACCCCAAATGAATCTAAAGTACTGAGGTTAGTCAAAGACTCGGCATGTCATTGCCATTGATGTCATTAGGCAGACTTGAGAGGTGTGTCTGCTCAGGACTAAGAGTATGAGCCTAACATTTACTGTCTTAATGCTGATAGGACTGTCAATAAGTATTCTGTCGCAAAGGTAAATGGTGGTATGGGTCTGAAAAGAGGTTGAAATGTCACAGTAGAAACGGAAGATTGGGGAACATTATTTTTGTAGAAGTAGAATTCTGTGCACAAACTGTCATCATCACCATCACTATGGTCATGAATGTTGTGTAAGAATACAATGGGGGTCACTAAATTCACAAATGTGTATGGATAAAATCCAAATTTAGATAAAGTCTCCAAAAAGAAAGACAAGAAGGCCTTGAAAATGGAAAACAATGAGGTATTTGAAATACAGAATAAGTAGAATAGACAAGAGAGACATTCAGGGTATCATGAAGCAATGAATTCAAGAAAGGAAAGCAGAATTTAACTATCTATCTGTAGAGGTTTAACTTCCTTTGGAAAAAGTCACCAGTTTACAAGCTGGAAGGAGGGGCCAGAGAATTGTGAAGTATAATAAAACTATGTTTAAAAAGAACAGAATCAGCTGGGGGTGGGCTCATGCCTGCAATCCTAGCTAATCAGAAGGTAAAGATCAAGGGGATCTTCAAGGCAAGTCTAGGCAAAAAGAAGGTGAGACCTCATTTCAAGCACTGGCTGGGTGTGGTGGTGTTCACTGTCATCTCAGATACACATAAATAGAAGGACTGGGATCCAGACCAGCCTGGCTGTAAATATGAGACCTTAACTCAAAAGTAACCCATGGAAAAAAAGCTGGGGGCATGGCTCCAGAGGTACAACTTCTGCCTCACAAGTGTGAGGTCCTGAATTCAAACCCCAGTACCTCAAAAATATATATATAATAAATATAAAAAAGAAAGAAAGAAAAAGACAGAATCAATGTTGGAAGAAACTTAGAGGGAATCTAACTTTCTCTCTCTTCAGGAATCAGTCAGGCACTCCAAACCTAACAGATACTCATTTGTCTGGGAGTTAATTCCATATTTGGACAATAGCACAAAGGGTAATAAATTCTTCATTTCATTGGGGTGAAATATGAAAAGATACAACTGCAGCAGGCAGAAATTTATTGCTGGAAGGAATGTACAAAGGGATCAAATGAAGTTCTTGTATTTATTTTAACTAGAAGAGAAGCTTGTACATAGTTAAAGGAAAAGACGAAGTATTGAAAGGAAAGACAAAAGGAAGGAGAGGGACTATACAGGCTCAGAGAGACCACAGGCAGGAAGTGATCTAAGACCCAGAGAGAAAGGTTATTTTCTTTTTACTTTCCACCCACTAACCAGTGCCTGATACAGTGCTTTTAAGCATAGCATTTGTGCAATGGAGACATGCTGATTGATTAACTGAGGAGAAGAGAGATACTTTTGAGATCCAGGAAATGATAAGGGGAGGGATTCAGAGGCAGACCTAGGGTCTAACTAGTGATACAAATCACAGGAGCGAGGAGCAAGAGGAAATTCAGAAGCGTTGCTTTTGGCCACTGTAAAGAAAATGGCTGCCGTTTTAGTCAGTTTTAAAGATAATGATTTTTTTTTTTTTTTGAGCTGTCTGACTCCTTTGTACTTTCTACCAAAACTGAAGTAATAGGCAAGGCATTCAGATCAAACTGTCCCTCCAGGAGGAGGAGACTTGCCAAGAGAGCCTCGGCCAGATGGGAGCTGCAGAGAGAGGCTCAGAGGGGGCATTTTGCTTGCCCAGTCAGTTTTGGATTTAAACCAGGTGCCTCCAGGGTAGAGGGCCAGAGCTTTGCCAGTCAAGAGCAGGGATATAAGCTGCCGTTGTGTGAAAACAAGCTAACTTGCTTGCTTCCAAGGAATATGGTCCAAGTGTCATAAATGCATCTGTTTAATAATGCATATCAGTAGCTGTTCCAGAATTTGGGCGCCTTGAGCTGCCTTTGTTTCCTCTTTTGCAGAAGTGAACAAGCCCACAATATCTTAACAAAAGCACTAGATGGCAGCATAGGACATCTATTGGACTGTCTCTCTCCACAGGCTGCTGGAATTTTGACAGATACAAAACGGTACCTGTGGTTTTGTGTATAAAACTGGTATAACTGTTTGTACATTTAAAAAGTGTAACAATAAATTAAACATAAGGGAAAGGGGTTGCTAATAAATACAGTGTTAGACTGCATTTTTGTATACCAGGTGACAAGCTTGGGCATTCAAACCTGATTTGTGTAGGGGCTGGGCAGGATGGGAAGCAGGTTGAAAGAGTTGCAGAATGTACATGCTGGGTGGTTATAGCTTCCTTGAGGGTTGTTGTTGATTTACCCATATGTCTGTGTGCATTACACAGAGGTGAAAATTTAGGGAAGTGAGGGGTACGATATGTCTGAAAATCTGGATACAGGGATGCTAGGAAGAAAGCACTGTTCTGTGATTCCGTAATTCACTGTTTTGATGGGTGGAAGGTAAAAGTGTGAGTTTGTTATATTTGTTTTCCTTAAAGAGACACACAAATCATACCTCTCATTCTTTTACCCTTCGTTGAGAAAACGGGTGTCTTAAGCCTGCCTATGGGACTAGGCTCAATGCTACTGTCATCTTTGTCTCTTTACTCTGGGTTGATTCATCTTCTGGGTTAGAACAAACTGCTGTCTGAGACATCAAGGACATGAGTTTGATTCCAGGAAGGGTCAACTGACATGTTACAGAGAGGAAGAAAACAAGCATTTCCAAGTGTCTTCATGGTGAACCTCACTTAAACAGCAGTACAAAGATTCTTCACTACTCCTAGATAAGTATTTTAATGTCCAAGCCTATTAAGATGGTCAGAAACATTATCTTTTATTCATTATTTGATTCAACAAACTTTCATTATTTACTGTGTACCAAATGTTGTGCTGGACAATGAAAAATATCTAAAAATGAAAACTAAACAAACACCAAAATGGTATACAATGTAACACACATTGTTTATGACAGAGGCAATAGTAACAATAATAGATACAGCTGGTCTAACGCTTTATAATGCATGACACATGTTCACCTCAATATCTTATTTGATTCTCATAGTAACCTTACCATTTGGACCTTTTATACAGGTGAGGAACAGAAGTCCAGAAATAGTCATTTGCCACTATAGTGCCAGGGGGACCTGAAGCAATTCTTTGATTCCAACTCTTAAGTCAGTTCCACTATGCTCCCATAACTATAAGGAAAATGCCTTATATTTTATTCTGCTCCAGGCTCAATTGTCCAGACAAAATATTTGAATTCAAGTGCTGTATGATTGTTTCCTTAGTAAGTAAATAAAGCTTACAAATATAGGGCTCTATTAACTGTGGAATAAGAACCTGTGAAGCATTAAGAAAGAAAATCCTACCTTGGTTTGTCATTGTTTTATTGCTTGTTTACAAATAGGACAAATTATCTTTACAATAGCATTTTATTTTTTAATGGAGCAAGGACACCAATTACTTCTGGTAAGTGAATGAGTATTTTCTAGATTTCATTTACTTACCTCATATACCTAGTTGTTTCATTTCTCTTATTGGTTTTCCTGGATTTTCATGTTTTGCTTCATATAGAATACTCTTCACCCGGCACACTGCCTGATGTGTAGAGATTTCCCATTTATTTATTTAGTGAATAGAATGAATAAAAGGAAAGAGTCCATATCTATTGGCTTCATTTGGTCCAGCATAAGCCAACATTCTGCTTCACTGCAGAGGATCTTTCAACTTTCATATCAGAACTTTCCTCAAATCCCATCTGCTACATAACTAGTCCTCTAACTTTCCCTTACAGTGTGTGGCCTATCGCCTTACACCTGGTCATAGGTGTTCTTGTGTTGTTCTCTGATTCTTCCTCATGGGTAACCCAGGTTTTCCAACCCAAGTATTAGATTTACGAGAGCAGTGCTTAGCATTACATCTTATGAGTTTCCTTTCTTCTTACAACGTGTCTACATAAATCTGTAAATTCTGTGTGGCCATGCCAACCCCCCTCCGGGCACTTAAGCATGAGCAGGAGGTTGAGATGTAATGTTGCCCAGGTGAAACCATCCTATTTCAGTGTGGGCATTCAAAGCCATCAGAGAGTTTGCATTGCTTTATTCCTGGAGGCTGCTGATTGCCTGTTTTAGCAATCTAAGTCCATCGTCTCTGTTTTAGCTGTTCACAAAGGGCTGGTTGCGAATAACCACTGTCCAAATTGCCTCATATTACCCAGGAGATGAGCAAAGGCCAGGTGTAGTCTGTGTCCGAGTTTGGAAGGCTGAAAACCCAGCTTGTGATGTAAATCAGCAAGTAAAGACCATAGAAAGTAGGTTGATTTCCTCTTAGCAGTCACTGGAATAATTATTTAAATACTCAGTGATTTTTTAAACAAGTCTTCAAGATAGATATTAATGAGGTACTTTTTTTCCTTGCTGCTTTCTGTATAAATAAGCCTGCACTTGGCTTTTCCATAGGCAAGATGTCTATCGGCTAAAATTTAAAACATACTACAAATTCCCCAGTCTTCTCCCTTGATGGCCTGTAGTCATTAAAAGCACTTATTTTGGAGAAAGCATGTTTCTAGAAAATTTCTCAGGAATTTTTCCCTTTGGGAGAGATGTTAGAAATTACTAGCAAAGAGTAGTTCATTAGGTTCCTTAAGTTCCTCCCTAACATCCTACCGCTAACTCCTCTGGGTCCCAAGTAGAATGAGCAGAAATGGAAAAATTCATGAATAGGGTAGACAATTCTAAAGCCATGTTTATTCAGTCTATAACTAAAGTTAATCAATAGAAGTTTAAAAACACCTAAAAAGAAAATTCTGATCTTGCATGAATATTTTAAAGATTAACTTTCTGCCTCCTATGTTAGTGTTATAATACTCAACAGGAAATGATTCAGATTTCCCTTTAAATCTTTAAGTGCAGCCTTAAAAATGTGGAACTGCTCCCACTTTCCATAAGGATCAGAGACTTAGAAATCCAAGTGATTCCAAATAGGCCAAACATTGGGATTCCCAGCTGGGTGCAGGAGTTCCAGAGCCCATCCTAGCAAGGTGTGTGCAAATTTTCTTCTTCCTGCCTCTATCGGCCCTCTTTAAGTATCAGAGACCCTTTTAAGTCTCAAATTCCAACAAGTGACAGTGGAATCTGCAAATAAGCCCATGAAGGTGAAGGAGAAAGAGAGTTTGTGTGCAACTGTTCCCAGGAGAGGGCCAGAGGAAGTTTCACAGAATAAATGACATGAACCTGAGAGGACGAATGAATTGTTCTTCAATAAGCTTGTACCTTCAATTTACACTTATATTTAGTACATGTTTTTATAAATGAAGAAACAAATGTCAGTCCCAAGGTAAAAAGATCAAAAAGTCTGAAGAAACCAGAAGTACATTAATATTACCTTTTAAATTTTTGTAGGGTGATGAAAAGAGAGGAGGAAGCAGGATCCCAATTCCATTTTCAGTCTTTGTTCCACCAAATTGGCTTGTTGTTTTAGGTTCACTTGGTCTCAAGTCTCACCAGCACATATGAATCCACTGGTCCATGGTTCTTCTATCGAATCCCCCCAAACTCTGCTAAAGTTGCTCTTACCTTTAAATATGAATATTTTTATGATATATTTTTAAAATATATGAGTATATTTTAATATATATTAAAATATTTTTATGATATATTTTAAAAATATATGAGTATATTTTATGATATACATGACTCACCTTTTGCCTGTCAGAGGCCCAGGGAAATACATGTTTTCATGGGACCTGTGTCTAGGAGAGGACACACTAAGGTAAAGTAGGCGTGAGGGTGGGACTGCAGCCTGGTTCCAACGTGCCAGGTTCTTATGGTCTTTTGACATTTGCCTGCATTTTGCCATTTATGTTTGCAAAACCAGCCATGGAATACCTGACAATTTCTTTGCAGGCACCACATCGACAAAGGTCTTTGGGGTTGAAACTCTTTAAGGCATCAGGTCTCTTAAAAGCAACTGAGGCTTAAACTACCTCAATTGCCAAAGAACTGCCAAAGAATCAGCTTTGTATTTGACAATGTGCCTAAAGTTGAACTGTTTTAGGGAGAGGAATGAAAATCTTTATTTTGTTTAGTTCTACCAGGCAGCTCAAATGCTGATAGACCAGTATGTTGTACAGATAAGACCAGTATGTCTGGAAAGGGCTCAGGGTTTATGGACGAGTATGCTGGTCTTGTTAAATTGTCCTATCTATGTGACATCTCACATGGTTGTTATAAGGAGAAAAGCCAGTCATCTCAAGAAAGTGCTTAGCATATGACCTGTCATTTAGCGGGTATCCACAAATGGACTGTCTCTTTGTACCTGGCATGTTGAGTAAATGTCCTTCTTACATGAGAAGTCACACTATGACTTCATTGTTGCCATTCTCACACAACCACTTTATTTTCCAAATGAAACTAAAATATAGTAACATGATGCCCCAGCAGCACATGGTTTTGATATGATGAAGTATTTTCTGATGTCCACTGGGGACTTTAAATTACAGGACTATAAATTTACTTCTATGGCTCCATTGAGTAGTCATATGACATTAAGCAAGGCTTATAGGAACTCAAAGTCACACTTTTCTTCTCACCAACATAAATTTTACCTTTCAAAGGCCTAACTCAAATGTCCATTTTGGCCCATCGCCATCTTTCTCACCATTCTGAATTGACTTCTTCTGGAGCTGCATGTTGTGCAATTATTTAATCCATGTTAATAACATCTCTACACATAGATAGTCAATTCCAACTGTACAGGGTCCATGGCCTTTTTATTCTGCAATACTTCCTACTGTGAAAATATTTATAGATTGATGGGTGATATTGGTGATTTTATTATCTGAAGAGTAGTTATTTAGAATGAGGACACCTACATTTGAGTCTCTTACCTTACTTATTTTAGAACTTCAGGCTCTCTCAGGACAATGAACAGGACAGAGAAAAGACAATCTGGTCTTTTGGTCCACTCTTAGAGAATTAGCGAGACCATTGCCTAGAATGAGATATTTGGATTATTTGTGGTTTTTCACTTATTTATGTATTCTTTATTATGATTGGCAAGGGCTCCTGGAGAAAGCCTCATGAAAGATTTACATAAGCACTAAAAATATGTCAGGAAGGTAAGGGTTAAGGTAACACAGAATTAATTGTAAGTGCTGCAGCTGCTCAGCTGGGTATAATAATACCTACCTGATGCTACCTACATTCTGTTGTCCTAGCAGCAGCTGCTAAGAAATCTTAAGCCAAGAGAGAACTGGATATTTGCATAACTGATTCCAAACTTAGGACTTGCTTTATTATTGTTAATAGTGAAAATGAGAAGGAAAATTGAGGACTATATAATTGGTAGAACCTGTTAAATGCTCATTTGCTCTTCCCTTCCTTTCCTTCCTTCCTTTCTTTCCACTTCATCTCACTCACCCTTCCTTTCTCCCTTCTCCATCCCTCCCTCTCTCCCTTCCTTCTTCCTGCTTCTCTCCCTTCCTTCTTCCTGCTTCTCTCCCTCCCTTTGTTACTTTGTATGTTGGAGAGGAGGGGAGGACCACGAGGAGGCTTGGGAAGAGATGTGTATGTCACAAGTGGGCAGTTGCTATTCTCCTGGCCTCTGCCATGATGACAACTGAGAAAATATTCCTAACAGCTCCCACGTTTCCATTTCATTTGCCACCACATCACACTGTGCTAACACTGGATCACCATGAGCCAGTCCATGTGTTATAGAAAGTGCTGCAATATAGCTTCTATTTACCAACAGCAGACGGCCTGAGCACTGTGGCCACCTTTCCCATATGGCATAGCATGGCAGAAATGTGGGCTTTTCCAAAACATTGGTGGCCTTCTATACATTCACAAAAAAGATCAAATAAAGCAAATTCCAGGGCCTGAAACAGTTTAACTCTAATAACAGGACTTTCTTCTCCAGTTTTTATATCCCTTCTGTATTATTCTTATAGAGTCTACTCAGATGGGGCTGTACAGCTAAGCGCAAAATCACAGATCTTGCTGTTCCTTGCATACTAAGCAGTCAACCTATGCACCGTGGGATGAATGGTAAAATGGTTCCAGTTTCTAAGTGGAGACAGTAAATGTACCTTTGTTGACTTCCAGTGGTGAAATCCAGCTGCCACATGCCTGTGACCACTTCTGCCAGAGTCAAGTGAGAGATATAGAGAGGTGGAGTGGGTAGACAGGATCACTGTCTGTGACATTCGGCATCTCTGATGATTTCCAAAAAGCCAGCACAGATCTGAGGCAAAGAACTGAAAGAGACGGGTTGAAATTTGTGCATTCCATTGTTTCAATTACTTTTGAAGGAAAACAACAGAATTGAAGTGACTATCATTATATCTGATTGAAAGGTACAGTAAAGGAAATAATTTCTCAATTGTTTCCTTTGCTGAGTTTTGATTTTTTTTTTTTTTTGGAGCTAAGGTGGAAAAGACCAAGACTTTAATATCTAGTCTTTATCCTTACTTTCTTTCAATGCCTCACAATCTCCAAACCCAGATCCCCAGAAAACTGGTATTTAAATATACAGACACACTGGGTCTGTTCTCAGAGAGTCATTCATCAGCACCATAACGATCTCTACTCAAGAGAACAGTATTATATTCTTGTGGCAAAGTAGGTGCTCTGCTCATATGCTATTCTCAACATTACAAAAGACCATTCCCTCACTGCTTATCAAATGCTTTATTTGTTATAAACACATCTGCCTACCAAACAGAGCAGGCAACTTTATAAGTCCTCCAAAAAGAGAGAATGTTTTCTGGCTACTCCACAACCCTAGGTGAAGCAACATATTAAATCTGAAAATGTACTGAAGTCAATGATTTAGAAATGCACTTTTTAATAACAGATCTTGGACATGTCTTAGTTAAATTGTAGAAGCTAGTACCGGGGGCAAGGGAAGTGTAAGGTTCTTGAGATCAATGTAATTCATTTGTCATAGTACAGAAATAAATGCTATGTACACACACTGTTGCAGAAAACTCTCGCCAGGTCCTAGTATTTATCCAGGCCCCTTACAAATATACATTACTAATGATAGGAGGAACCAGGGGAATAACACGGATGACAAGCCGCATGTATTAATTAGTCAACCTACATGATGTGCTATGACAAAAACCACCAAATCTCAGTGGCTTCACACAATGGAGATTCATTTATTCCCTCAAATCACAGTCTAATGCAAACTAGCGAAGTGGATTGGGTTTCCTACACATCGTATACAGATTTCTTTTTCTTTTTTTTGTGGTACTGGGACTTGAATTCAGGGCTTTCACTTTGAGCCACTCCACCAGCCCTATTTTTGTGAAGGGTGTTTTGAGATAAGGTCTCACGGAACTATTTGCCTGGGCTGGCTTTGAACTGCAACTCTCCTGATCTCTGCCTCCTGAGTAATGAGGATTACAGGTATGAATCACTGGTGCCTGGCCTCCTATACAGATTTCTTATGCCTTCTAGCACCTCAATATAGTCCACCAAATTCTCTGAATTCAACTGGCTGACAAAGAAGACAGAGAATATGGAGAAGGGATAGCCATCCTAAACTGCTTTGACATGTAGGTGACACATACTGCTTCTCAGGTATTATCATATGACTTTTTCTAATTATAGGGGTCTTGGAAATACAACTAAGGATGCCCCCAGAGAAGAGGACAACAGCACAGGTAATGATAAGTACTAGTTGTCTAGCACAGTGCAGCTCTCTGCTTTGGCAACAGCATAGGCCAGAACTCTTTTTGTTTTTTTTTTTCCTCCAGTTATGGCACCTAGCTAGGGCATACTACCAGCCTTACTCCAGGCAATAATCTGTAAAAGAATTGCAGACACAAGAAAGTCTTTTGCATCACCTTCTCTGCACATATATCCCAGCACTGAACATGGCAGCTAGGGATCAATGTTTTCTAGAGACAGTAGGAAATTTACCACAGTCAGATCTTGTCAAGTGAACATACATTGCAGGCCCTTGATCTAAGCCTGGGAAGCTGTTTAAGAGGGTTGTAAATTTCAAGGCAGTGCCATTCCCAATTGCAATGGCACCTCATATTTCATTTCTAGCTCCTCAGTGAGAGTGTCTCCTCCCACTGGCATGGCATTTAGATTGTTTTAGTGGCTCCTAAGATGGGTGTGAGGAGCACAGAAAACTCCTTTGAATTGTAATCAGTCTGTCTGCAGACATAATGTTAGCAAAGATGCTTAAACAGCACTCTGTAAAGATGTTAAGAAAATATTTGTAGTGCTTCACACACACCTATAGACAAAAAACAGTTCTTGTTGCTGTAGAAGCAGCAACACTGTACAGCCTTAATTAAAGCATCATCTGACCTGTTTTTTTTTATGCTACAGTTGCAGAATCCTGCTGAAGAAAAGGATTAATTACAGATGAGCTGTGTGTCATGATAATTAACTATTGCGGCTTCTCTTATTTGCCACATTCTGGTACTTTTTCCGCTTTAGTAGATTCAAGGAATGAGAATTTTTATCACATCTCCTGCCTGAAGTCCCTGATGGATTTGTCACACATAAATTTGCACGGCATACACAAAATATTGAGTCATCAGCATTTTTCTCTGTACCTATGCACTTTCTTGAGTATAGCACTAAGTCAAGCATGTAGTATAGTAAGGCAACAGGGTCCAGGTATAGAGTTATCAAAGGGGTTATGCAATGCAGGAAGAACACACTGAGACAGGATCCAGAAGTGAGGTTGACATAAACTAGCTTTGGAAACATTGAACATATGTTGACAGGAGGCAAATAAATTGAATCCAAATGATCTTGATGAGACCATATCATCTGACTCTGATCTGAGTAAGACCTGGGATTTTCCATTTAATATAAGACAAGCTCATGTATTGCCAACGTCACATAGGTTACACAGTTTTTCACATGCAGAGCTTCCAAAACCATCCATGGAAAGTGGGGCACCAATCCTAGGAAATACATAACTTCCCATACTTGAAAGGACATTTGATTTCCTAAGCAGAGTAACTGAGGGTGCACCCATCACCATCTTGTAGATCTCTTGTGGGCTGATTTGTGCTCCATTTGGATGGGGGCAGTTAACCAAGATAATAAGTGATGACTTTCTTTGACTTAGGGACTTCTTGGGGAAATGTCCACTTTGGTGCTGCAGTTTGTAGGGTTATGGGTGACAGCTTTCCTATGGTTACTTTTGGGAATTTCTGAAAACCACATTTTCATCATCATTGCCCCAGTCCTGTCAATAGAGATGTAGGTATTGAATTTCCATCTAATCAAATGCTTGGATGGGTTTAATTTTCCTCATTAAACTCAGATTTATAAATATGCACTCTATAAGTAAGTTCTAATTCTTCATGGGACATATTTCTGGATAATTATCTATAAGGGATTTTTTTGTAAATAGCCAAAATTTCAATTTGTTTGAGGTGAGTTATTTTGTAATATAAATTCTTTTAAAACTTTAATTATTTCATCAGTCTTTTCAAAATAACTTGCATATAGGCTATAAATTATCCATTATAAATGCCAAACATTTAAATCTAAGGGCACACCCTAAGGACCTTATGTCTTTACTTCATTGCATATTACTGGATAAAAGAAGGACTACCAATAAATAATTCACAAAATATCTTTTGATTTTTCCAGAAAAACATATTTCCCATATTTTCTTTTTTATTTTTTTCCCCATACTGGGGTTTGAACACAGGGCCTCATGCTTGCTAGGCAGGTGCTCTTAACACTTGAGCCACTCCACCAGCCCCATATTTTCTAATGGATGATTTAATTCTACCAACTTATAAGATGAATTACACTAAACAGAGAGGTGGGAGATGGGAATTCTGCCAATATTTAATTATGTGACCATTTGGTAGTCATTTAGAATTGTGTATCATATAAGTATAATCCCAAGAGTCTACTCAATGCTTTCTTTTTTTTTTTTAATTTTATTATTCATATGTGCATACAAGGCTTGGATCATTTCTCCCCCCTGCCCCCACCCCCTCCCTTACCACCCACTCCACCCCCTCCCTCTTCCCCCTACCCCCTCAATACCCAGCAGAAACTATTTTGCCCTTATTTCTAATTTTGGTGTAGAGAGAGTATAAGCAATAATAGGAAGGAACAAAGGTTTTTGCTGGTTGAGATAAGGATAGCTATACAGGGCATTGACTCACATTGATTTCCTGTGCATGTGTGTTACATTCTAGGTTAATTCTTTTTGATCTAACCTTTTCTCTAGTTCTCAATGCTTTTTCTTAAAGTTCAAAAACATGTCACAGTCAATTGCATTCAAGTATATATTTTGGAATACACTTATAGCTATAATACCCAATATGATCAGCATAATTTGCATTAAAATTAAAATCACAAAAGATAAGACCTACATGGACGGTCTCAAAGGTCAGAGATCTGGCTGATTTTCCACACACACTAGATAACTCTGCTCCCCTGGGGAAGCTGAATTTCACACATGTGCTTTCTCACACATATGCATACTGTGGTTAAGAATCACCGATAGAGGATTCCAAGATGGCGGCTAGAGGTAGGAAACAGAAAGCGAGCCTCCTATAGTGAAATCTTGGAGAGACGCTGGAGAAACACTTTGCAGGCATAATCACTGAGAAAAGGCATAACTTTGACCCCTCCACATCTCCAGCCGGTCAGAGAATCTCCACTTCACGTTAAACAGAGAAACGAGGAGGCCCCCAGGGCCACCAGTGGCCGGCGCCCATACGGCTTGGGAAGACGCGGACCAGGTGAGCTTCGCGGTACCATGGTACTCCCACAGACAAGCCTGGGCCAGAGCAGCATAGCCCCCTGGACAGACTGACCTCCACCCAGGAAAAAAAAAGAGAAACTGAGTAATAAGCAATAAGAACAGTTAAGACATGCTGGAAAGAGGGTGGGGCGCCCTGAGCGCTGAAGATTGGGGGAAGGGAATCCTTCCCGGGACTGTAAATAAACAAGCCGGGTGGGCCGTAGAGCCTCTGGCTGGAGCAGGGTGCGCACCCAGCAACCAGGAGTGGGGAAGCTTGTGAGAGGAGGGAAGACCCACTTCCCACATGAACTGTAAACAAACATGGCGGCCAGCAGGAGCAGCAGCACCACCCAGTAAGCAGGAGCAGGAAAGCTTCTGAAAGTGGCAGTGGGAGGAAAACTTCAGAGGAGAGGGGGGAAGACCCATCTCCCACATGAACTTTAAATAAACACGCAGGCCTGACAACGCGGGGGCAGTGTCACCTTTCCCAGTGCTTGGAAAGGGGAACGCCTGTAGCAGAGGCTCCCGCACAGGAAAACTCTGAACAAACAAAGCATGTGGGACCAGGTGAGTGCTAGCTCACCCCAGAGATCTGCATAAATAACGCCGCCAGCTACAGGCTGAGAGCAGCAGGCAGGCAAGCCACAGTTGCAGATACCACTCTCAGAACTGTCTCCAGACGCTTTTTTTTCTTTTTCTCCCTACCTTTGATGAGAGAACAACCGAATTACACCTGCAAGCCGAAAAACTTACTGAAACTGTATTGCATTTGAACTGGGGACACTTGGTGGGGCTTTTTTTTTTTTTTGTGTGTGTGTGTGAGTGTGTAGTTTTATTCTACTTTATGCATCCCCTTTGATGAGACAACTACAGAACAACATCTGAGGCACCAACTCCAGGACTGGAGATTGAGACGGACACCCAAATTATTAAGACTGAAACTGCATTGCATATAAACTTGGAAGTTTTTTGGATTTTTTTTTAATTTTCTATTTTCAATTTTATTTTAATTCATTTTTATATATAGATATTACTTTCTTTTACTTATTTTTTATCTTTGATTTTCAATCCTCTCTCTGTCTCTCTAATGTCTGTTCAGCTTACTGTCAATCAGTACACTAACACTCCCTGTTTATACCTTTGAAACTCTCTTGTCTGATACCTTGTTCTGCTTTCTCCCCCTTGTCTGTATATTTGTTTTCCCCTTTTCTTTAACTTCTTGCTTTCCATCTCAGCTCACTCTTCCATTCTCAATATTACCATTGTTATTATTACAAGCTAGAAAATACTTAATTACACACAGTACAGGGACAGTAATAACACCAAGGACAATGACGGGAAGACAGAAAAAACAGGGAAACCAGTTTCCCCACAGCAAAAAATTAGTACAGGAACCAGAGGGGAATGAAGAGAACAGAAACTCAGATCCAGACTCCAACAAAATGAAGATAAACTATGCCAAAGGACCCAATGAAGCCCACAAGAATAATTTAAAAGAAGACATACTACAAGTACTCAATGAGAATTTTATAGAGATGATACTGGATAGGGTCAACCAAAATGTACAGGAGACACTCAAGAACTTCCAAGACAATAAAAATAGAGAATTTGAAAAAGCAAAAGAAGAAATAAAGGAAACCATAGAAGCACTGTATAAACACCAAAGTGAAAGAGAGAACACAATGAATAAATGGATAAATGAACTCAGGACAAAAATAGACAACAATGAAGAAGAAAACTGCCAGGATATGGAAAACCTCAGAAAAAAGAACGAAACAGAACTGGAAAACAAAACGGAAGGCCAATCCAACAGAATAGAACAAACAGAAGACAGAATCTCAGAACTTGAAGATGAAATGGTAATGAAAGGAAAAACTGAAGAACTATTAATTAAACAACTCAAGACCTGTGAAAAGAAAATGCAAGAACTCACTGACTCCATCAAAAGACCAAACTTGAGAATCATGGACATCGAAGAAGGAGAAGAGGTGCAAGCGAAGGGAATGCATAATATATTCAACAAAATAATAACGGAAAATTTCCCAAATCTAGAGAAAGATATTCCCATACACATGCAAGAGGCCTCCAGGACACCAAACAGACCAGATCAAAATAGAACTACTGCACGACATATCATCATTAAAACAACAAGTTCAGAAACTAAGGAAAGAATATTGAAGGCTGTAAGAGAGAAAAAACAAGTAACATACAAAGGTAAACCCATCAAAATCTCAGCAGACTTCTCAACAGAAACATTAAAAGCAAGAAGAGCGTGGGGTGAGATCTTCCGGGCACTGAATGAAAATAACTTCAACCCCAGGATACTCTACCCAGTAAAGCTATCATTCAAAATAGATGGAGCAATAAAAGTCTTCCATGATAAGCAGAAACTAAAACAATATGTGACCACAAAGCCACCATTACAAAAGATTCTGCAAGGGATTCTGCACACAGAAAGTGACACCCAACTTAACCATGAAAAGGCAGGCAGCACCAAACCACAGGAAAAGAAAAAGCAAGACAATAGAGAGTAACATCAACTTAGGTACACACAATCAAACCTTCAAACAACTAAGACAACTAAATGGCAGGAATCACCACATACCTATCAGTACTAACGCTTAATGTTAATGGACTTAATTCACCCATCAAAAGACACCGTTTGACAAAAAGGATTAAAAAAGATGATCCAACAATTTGTTGCTTACAGGAGACTCATCTCACCGACAGAAATAAGCATATGCTTAGGATGAAAGGCTGGAAGAAGATTTACCAAGCCAATGGCCCCCAAAAACAAGCAGGAGTAGCAATACTTATCTCTGACAAAGTAGACTTCAAACCTACATTGATCAAACGAGATAAAGAAGGACATTCCATACTAATAAAAGGGGAAATAGACCAAAAGGAAATAATAATCATCAATCTGTACGCACCCAATGTCAATGCACCCAATTTCATCAAACATACCCTGAAAGACCTAAAAGCATATATAAATGCCAACACAGTGGTTGTGGGAGACTTTAACACTCCATTATCATCAATAGATAGGTCATCCAAACAAAAACTCAAAAAAGAAATCCAAGATCTAAAATATGCAATAATCAAGCGGACCTAGTAGATGTCTACAGAACATTTCATCCAACCTCTACAGAATATACATTCTTCTCAGCAGCCCATGGAACCTTCTCCAAAATAGATCATATCCTAGGGCACAAAGCAAGCCTCAGCAAATATAAGAAAATAGAAATAATACCATGCATACTATCTGACCACAATGCAGTAAAAGTAGAAGTCAACAACAAAAGTAAAGACAAAAAACATGCAAACAGCTGGAAACTAAATAACTCATTACTTAATGAAGAGTGGATCATCGATGCAATAAAAGAGGAAATTAAAAAGTTCCTGGAAGTCAATGAAAATGAAAACACAACCTACCGGAACCTATGGGACACAGCTAAGGCAGTCTTGAGAGGAAAGTTTATAGCCATGAGTGCATACATAAAAAGATTGAAAGATCCCAAATCAATGACCTAATGATACATCTCAAACTCCTAGAAAAACAAGAACAAGCAAATCCCAAAACAAATAGAAGGAGAGAAATAATAAAAATAAGAGCTGAAATCAATGAAATAGAAGCCAAAAAAACCATACAAAGAATTAATGAAACAAAAAGTTGGTTCTTTGAAAAAATAAACAAGATCGATAGACCCCTGGCAAACCTGACTAAAATGAGGAGAGAAAAAAACCCAAATTAGTAGAATTAGGAATGCAAAAGGGGAGATAACAACAGACACCATGGAAGTCCAGGAAATCATCAGAGACTACTTTGGGAACCTATATTCAAATAAATTTGAAAATCTAAAAGAAATGGACAGATTTCTAGATACATATGATCATCCAAAACTGAACCAAGAGGAAATTAATCACCTGAATAGACCTATAACACAAAATGAAATTGAAGCAGCAATCAAGAGTCTCCCCAAAAAGAAAAGTCCAGGACCTGATGGATTCTCTGCTGAATTCTATCAGAAGTTTAAGGAAGAACTGATACCAACCCTCCTTAAACTGTTCCACGAAATAGAAAGGGAAGGAAAACTGCCTAACACATTTTATGAAGCCAGTATTACACTTATCCCAAAACCAGGCAAAGACACCTCCAAAAAGGAGAACCGTAGGCCAGACTCCTTAATGAACATTGATGCAAAAATCCTCAACAAAATAATGGCAAACCGAATTCAGCAACACATCAAAAAGACTATTCACCACGACCAAGTAGGCTTGTTATTATTACAAGCTAAGACAACTAAATGGCAGGAATCACCACATACCTATCAGTACTAACGCTTAATGTTAATGGACTTAATTCACCCATCAAAAGACACCGTTTGACAAAAAGGATTAAAAAAGATGATCCAACAATGTGTTGCTTACAGGAGACTCATCTCACCGACAGAAATAAGCATATGCTTAGGATGAAAGGCTGGAAGAAGATTTACCAAGCCAATGGCCCCCAAAAACAAGCAGGAGTAGCAATACTTATCTCTGACAAAGTAGACTTCAAACCTACATTGATCAAACGAGATAAAGAAGGACATTCCATACTAATAAAAGGGGAAATAGACCAAAAGGAAATAATAATCATCAATCTGTATGCACCCAATGTCAATGCACCCAATTTCATCAAACATACCCTGAAAGATCTAAAAGCATATATATACGATGGAGAAATAGCAGCCTCTTCAACAAAAACTGCTGGGAAAACTGGTTAGCAGTCTGCAAAAAACTGAAACTAGATCCATGTATATCACCCTATACCAAGATTAACTCAAAATGGATCAAGGATCTTAATATCAGACCACAAACTCTTAAGTTGATACAGGAAAGAGTAGGAAATACTCTGGAGTTAGTAGGTATAGGTAAGAACTTTCTCAATGAAACCCCAGCAGCACAGCAACTAAGAGATAGCATAGATAAATGGGACCTCATAAAACTAAAAAGCTTCTGTTCATCAAAAGAAATGGTCTCTAAACTGAAGAGAACACCCACAGAGTGGGAGAAAATATTTGCCAACTATACATCAGACAAAGGACTGATAACCAGAATATATAGGGAACTTAAAAAACTAAATTCTCCCAAAACTAATGAACCAATAAAGAAATGGGCACGTGAACTAAACAGAACTTTCTCAAAAGAAGAAATTCAAATGGCCAGAAAACACATGAAAAAATGCTCACCATCTCTAGCAATAAAGGAAATGCAAATTAAAACCACGCTAAGATTCCACCTCACCCCTGTTAGAATAGCCATCATCAGCAACACCACCAACAACAGGTGTTGGCGAGGATGCGGGGAAAAAGGAACCCTCTTACACTGTTGGTGGGAATGTAGACTAGTACAACCACTCTGGAAAAAAATTTGGAGGCTACTTAAAAAGCTGGACATGGATCTACCATTTGATCCAGCAATACCACTCTTGGGGATATACCCAAAAGACTGTTACTCCAGAGGCACCTGCACATCCATGTTTATTGCGGCACTATTCACAATAGCCAAGTTATGGAAACAGCCAAGGTGCCCCGGCACTGACGAATGGATTAAGAAAATGTGGTATCTATACACAATGGAATTTTATGCAGCCATGAAGAAGAACGAAATGTTATCATTCGCTGGTAAATGGATGGAATTGGAGAACATCATTCTGAGTGAGGTTAGCCTGGCCCAAAAGACCAAAAATCGTATGTTCTCCCTCATATGTGGACATTAGATCAAGGGCAAACACAACAAGGGGATTGGACTATGAGCACATGATAAAAGCGAGAGCACATAAGGGAGGGGTGAGGATAGGTAAGACACCTAAAATACTAGCTAGCATTTGTTGCCCTTAATGCAGAGAAACTAAAGCAGATACCTTAAAGCAACTGAGGCCAATAGGAAAAGGGGACCAGGAACTAGAGAAAAGGTTAGATCAAAAAGAATTAACCTAGAAGGTAACACCCACGCACAGGAAATCAATGTGAGTCAATGCCCTGTATAGCTATCCTTATCTCAACCAGCAAAATCCCTTGTTCCTTCCTATTATTGCTTATACTCTCTCTACAACAAAATTAGAGATAAGGGCAAAATAGTTTCTGCTGGGTATTGAGGGGGGGGAGCGGGAGGGGGTGGAGTGGGTGGTAAGGGAGGGGGTGGGGGCAGGGGGGAGAAATGAACCAAGCCTTGTATGCACATATGAATAATAAAAGAAAAATGAAAAAAAAAAAAAGAATTAACCTAGAAGGTAATACCCACGCACAGGAAATCAATGTGAGTCAATGCCCTGTATAGCTATCCTTATCTCAACCAGCCAAACCCCTTGTTCCTTCCTATTATTGCTTATACTCTCTCTACAACAAAATTAGAGATAAGGGCAAAATAGTTTCTGCTGGGTATTGAGGTTGGGGAAGAGGGAGGGGGCGGAGTGGGTGGTAAGGGAGGGGATGGGGGCAGGGGGGAGAAATGAACCAAGCCTTGTATGCACATATGAATAATAAAAGAAAAATGAAAAAAAAAAAGAATCACTGATAGACTTTGTTTGTGAATATCTAGGAAATTGCATTGGGAAACATTTATTTATTCTTCACGAACTTAGGGAGAAAGACAACAGGTTCAATAGTTTAGCAACATTGAGTTTGAGGTCTCTATTAGAGATCCAAGCACATACGTCAAATTGGCAATTTGAAGTCTGAGTCTGTGGCCAAGGACCTAGGGTGCACAGATTTGCTTGAACCTTTCAACCCTTGCTTTACAGCAACACAAGAACTGGATATGGGTCAATCCTGCCAAAACCTGTGATGGTGACATTAGAGGAAAGTAGGAAACAAAGCCAGGGAGATCCACAAGATCTGTAAGATAGCAGACTTCTTGCTAAATGGAATATGTGGTCAGGGATGATAAGTGTTGAGAAACGGCCCCTTAGGAACACGATAAAGAAAATTTTTGCAGCCTAGTGACTTCAGGACCATTAATGTAATTTGGCACAATATTATTTCCAGAGAAACTGACTATTTATTCTTCTTCAATTGTAAAAAAGAGAATTCTCAAACCTGGCCTATTCCTCAGAATTACCAGACTCTTAAGCTCTCTTCCCCAAACATTCTTAACATAAACATTCAGAGGTGGGACTCAGGATCTGTGTTTTTAGGAGGCTCTATGGAAAACTCTTTTCTAGCCAGATGGGAAGCTTTGGGACTAATTTGTGAGGCTCATGCACCGTCCACTATTCAATAATAAAGAGCATCGTAGTTCTGGGCTGTGACATCAGTTCTAGGCAAATGCTTTACCAATGAGCCATGCCCTCACTCCTGGTGACCTCAGTACTTCAGGACAAGGACAAGATGGCCTTTTCTTGGAAGTTCAAACTTCACCAGTGTGAATGAAGAGAAAGAATGAGTGTCAGTTCTCCCTGGTGGCATACAACTTTCCTGGCAGAGAAGAGATACATGCAGATTCTGTTTGGAATTCATGTGTCTCCCCGCCTGATTTGATTCATGCATTTTCCAAGCCAGTTGCTCCTCAGAGTCAAAGAACACAGTGAGTAGTAGGATCCCACAGAGATAAGCAGAGACATCAATGAGCTCCCTCGGCCCTCTTTTATAAGGGCACTAGTCCTTTCCATGAGAGCTCTTGCCCCCGTGATCTAATCACTCCTTAAAGACCCCACCTCTTAACACCATCACCTTGAGGGTTAGGTTTCAAATTACAAGTTTGTGGGGGACACAAACATTGTTACACCAGAGAGTGGCCCAATTAAAACACAGGTGGAAGGGGACAGGATAGCATCTCCAGCAGTGCTTTCCTATCCTGACACACAGTGACTTGTCATTCAACATAAGTGATTTAGCGTTGGGAAGAGCCTTCTAATGACAATTTACCGTATTTTAGATAGCCATTTTGTGTGTGTTAGGGGTGGGATTGCAGGAGATTTGAACATCAGGTTTGGATTCATACCAAAAGAAATGGGGAACTGGATTGCTAATGAGGACAATGTCTTCACACCGCAGCATAAGGGGAAGTTTGTGAGGGAACAGGCTAAGTGAGGCAAAACTTTGCAAATTGATTCCTGGAGGGCTTCCAGGTCACAGAGGGCTAGACCATTATCGCTACTGTTGGAATAGTTTTAGATAATGAATGGTAACCATTAGACATTAAGTGAAAGTTACTCGGCCTGTGGACACTTCTGCAGCATGTGCTTATGGCATATTTAAATAATGGGTCAAAGTAAAATAGAACTTAACTCAGGTTAGCTTGCTGGAAAATACCATGTCTCATAGCTGCAGTGATTTTGATAGTGTAACACTATTCCCTGTGTTAAGGTAGATGCTACTTTGGGTTTCTAATCTAGAAATTGATTGAACAATTGAGTCACTCAACTAACCTATTTATTGCATAAAGGGGAAAGAGACAGATGAGTGAAAATGGTTTGGGTAGTTTCACTTCTCCAGAAATATCTAGCAAGGCACAAAAGCCTTTTTAATAATAACCTAGGAGAAAAATGATCATTTGTCCCCACAAAATACTAGCTTTGCTTTCATTAAGCAGATGTCATACTTCCTTTCATTTCTTAAATATAACCTTTCTCTTTGTTTTCATCCAATCATAAACTCTGACGGCCTTTTCTGTTTCATTGCCTACTATGTGCAGCTCCTGCAAAGACAGCTGGCTTGAGTGTAGTGAGGTAACTATATTACCATTGGCGCCTATTGCCAAATAGCTGTATTTAGTACTTACACTAAAGGCATGCGAAATGCTTTCCAAACCTCAATTCTCATTACAGGCTTGAGTTATGCATTCTTACTTTCAAGTAAAGCATGAAATTTCTAGGGCTTGAAGACTAAATGACTCGCTCAGGGTCACTCTGCTGGTAAGTGAAGAGTGGAAGTTTGTAATACAGGCCTGTGAGGCTCCAAAGCTTTTATCCTTTACATAGTACTGAAGTTTTACCAAACAGGATAAGGACTTAGAGATTAACTTCATTTGATCTCCTTTTAAAGTAATACCCACTTTCTTCTGTTGGATTTTCTGCAATTATATTTCAGTAGAATTCATTGGAATTCTTTCTTTGGAGATGTTGAACTGGGTAGTAGCCAGTACTACCTTTTTGTATTCAAGGAGTGACAAGTAATCTTACCCCTTATTTCTCTACTTTTCGTCACTTTCACTGATAGTCTTTCCTGCCTCTCACTCTCCTTATTTACTTATTATCCTTATTCCTTAGTTTTATATGACTATGAAGTGTGGTAAGAAGAAATAAGACCAGATGTGGTGGTTCATACCTATAATCCCAGGTGTTCAAGAGGCAGGGACAGGGGAGAAGGATCATGGTGGTAGGCTTGGCTGGGCAAAAGTTAGTAAGGCCCTATCTAAAAAACAAACTAAAACCAAAAGATCTGGGCCTGTAGCTCAAGTGGTAGAGCTATGGCCTAGCAAGCATGAAATCTTGACTCAAACCCTCAGTACTGCTGAGAGAGAGAGAGAGAGAGAGAGGGAGAGAGAGAGAGAGAGAGAGAGAGAGAGAGAGAGAGAGAGAGAGAGAGAATAAAAGAAATAAAATTGAAAAATGGATGTTTTTAGATAGGAATAGGTGAAGAGTTGGTGGGAAAATGTATTTGTAGGAAATGCAGGTGTGTATTTTGCATTTCTATCAGATTGCATGTTTCTGAAACTCATGGATGTGTCTTAGATTTAGGCCTGGTTTTGTTATCTAGATTCAAATGCTGCATACGTATGTAAGAGCCAAGTGGATACTTAAACTACTGGATGTAAGAAATCATTTCCATCCATTTGGTCTTTGCCCCTGATGTTGAAGATTTGTCCTTTGGAATACTGTACGACTGACAGGCCCAAATAATATCCTAAAGGCAGGAAACTTGATAGGACATGCCATCTAAATGCACAGGCTAAAGTGGATGTAAGTGAAACCACTCAACAGCTGCAACAAATGCACTGCTATAAAAAAGCTGTGGTAAAAGATGTTGTTAAAATTCAGGGCCTGTCTCGAGTAATATATATCATCACATTTTTTTGCGGTCAGGTTTCCTTTTCACTTCAATGCTAATCTTCTAACGTAGTGTCAATAACTAAATTTGAATTCTTTTTGTTAATAAACTTTGGAAACAATGTTGGTTCTGAGATCTGAGAAGAGCCTTCTGGACTGTAAGTCACCATTTCCTTGTGAAATAATGACATTTGGAGGCTATGACACTTCAACAATGTTTTAAGAATCTTATTTCTCCATTGGAACATACCAAAGAGATGAGGATATCCTAGGAGAGATGTCTCTCTGTGCATATTTTTAGCTGATAGTCACTGAATTGGCACATTTCATCACCTGTGCATGAAATGTAGATATTAGCTTCTCTCTCTTCTAATTTCCCATCTGTTCTTTCTTGTCTGACCTCATTCTTGCCTCCTTGGTCTCTTGTGGTTGTCACTTAACTCTACTCTTTTCTCTAGTGGTATCTATCCTCAGCCTCCTTCCACAAAACTTCTGGGATGATCGCTCTCTTGTTTAAAGGGCAGTGATAATCCAAAGACTATTATATAAACTTTAAAAGCTTTAACATAATGTACAAATGTACAATGTAATGTACAAAGTGCTTTGTAATCAAGTCCTAGCTTAATTTTCAAGTATTATCTCCTGAATCCCCCATCATCTTCTCCCCATCCTGTACTCCATATGTTTTAGCCAAGCCAGACCATGGGGTACACTGCATTTCCCATTGCTCTTTCTTTTGCTACTTGCTGTACCCTGTGTAAGGAATGTTTTCCAATGTCAGCTTGGCGAGATGGTTCTTTATTACCTCGATCTCTGGTGTGAGCTCATCTCTGACGCCCAACACAGCAGGAGAATTAGGTGACAAGTTATATAGCACCCAATTTTGCATCCACCTCCTCTGATGTTGGTTGGGAGGTTTGTTCATCTATGAGACTATGAATTCCTTAAGGACTGAATTTAGATCCTTTAACTTTGAAGTCACAAAATCTAGCACAGAGCCTATACTATGAAAGGACTCAATATGTATTTTTGAATGAAAATATATGCGAACTCAACTGAAAAGTAAAATGAAATGAAACCAGCAGACTTATGGTTTTATAATAAGGAGTACAGGGTTTGAAGTAATTCATGTCCCCCCAAACACAAACATGAAAATACCTCTCATGTAATGTTGGCCTGTATAGTTCAAATCAGAAGGCACAAAATGACTTTTGTCCCCTACAAATGATACCAAGATTGATCAGTGGGTTCTGATAGTGATCTTTAAGTTCCCCATCAAACTTTGTTCTAATGGTTTCATGTATTGGTGATTGGTGCTTGATCCAATTATTTTATTAACAGTTAGAGAATGATGATTTTTAAATTTACCATCTACTTTATGTTTATTAGCTGGAATTCTGTTAATTGCAAATAAACAAAGTACTTTATTCACTAAATATGGCTATTTTGTTATCCTGAAATACTGTTTATGCAGGACCTAATTATTTCTTGCTAAATTTCAGAGTGAAGAATTGGTACCCTAGTTAGTTTCAATGATATCCGGTACACATATTTGCTTTTGAACTTATTTCTGTTACTTAATATCATAAAGTGTCCTTGCTATGGAATATGATGTATTTTTATCCAGTCTCACCATAAAAAAGCTCAGCCTTTGATTCATGTTACAGTTCAATGTCAAGGATTTGTGTGGTGATCTCCATCACAAGTCTGTAATTGATTTCTTATACCAACTAGTCAATCAACTTCAGCAAGGTGAAAACCAATTATCCTAACAGTTGCTCCCAAAATTCCTCTGAGGGAAAGATCGATTTTTGCTTAGGCAATTACCTTGGGAAATTGCATGGGATGAAGAGGAGATAGAGGAGGTGGAAAAGAGGAGACAAAAAGAAGCAGGGTGATGTGGTAAGCACCTGGAGCCAAAGTGAGTAACACTAGCTGAGGGACTTTTTAAAGAATAGGGGAGGATATTAGTCAGGTGTGGTGGCTCACACCTATCTATGATCCCAGCTACTTGGGATGTAGAGAAAGGAGGATCATGATTTGAGGCCAGCTGGGAAAAAAAGCCATGTCTCAAAGAACAAGCCAGGCATGGTGGTACATGCCTGTAATTGCAGCTATGTGGGAGGCATAAATAGGAATCCAGCCCCAAGCAAAATTGTGACCCTATCTGAAAAAGAACTAAAAATTTTTAAAAAGGTGGTGGTGAGGAACTGGTGCATGGCTCAAGTGGTAGAGTGGTTGCCTAGCAAGCATGAGTCCCTGAGGTCAAACCCCATATGAGAGAGAGAGAGAGAGAGAGAGAGAGAGAGAGAGAGAGAGAGAGAGAACATAGACTTTTAATAATTAATATGATATTGTTTATGACACAAAATACTGCCACCTCTCCCAAAACTTTAGTAAACCCTGCTACATAACATATACAATAACTTAATTTAAAGGAATAAAATATTTCATATATTTCAAGGGGAGTGGAAACCAAGGAAAAAGTTTGAGTTCCATGTCACTGTGATATCAACAGAGACCATGCAAGTAGAAGAACAGGATGCTAAACTCTTATTAACCAAGTAGAGGAAGGAATTGAAAAGCATACATGGCTCTGAGAACTGAGGGCTTCTCAAAATTTACAGAAATTCTGAGGGTGTATTTTGGAAATTCCTCTATAAATGGAAGGGTGAGTTGAGTCAGTCATGTCTACATCTTAATCCACAAAGTAACACACAAATAAACTGAATTGTGTCTCAAAGCTTATGATGAATGTATTGGCTATTCCCCCCCGCCTCTTCCTTCACTAGTGGAAGTTTCTCTCTACAGTCCCTGCTACAGTCAAGGTTCCTCAGGTGCTTCTTTGCTTTTCAGCTCCACAGTCAGTAATCTCTCTTCATTTTGAACTTGGTGCTATCTTTTCTTTCAGGCCTTTTGATCATGCCAGTTTCCATTTAGAAGAGTTCAGAGTAGCTTCTATCTCCCTGTGACTGAGGTCTGGGATTCTCACCTTAGGCTTTTATGATCTTCAAAAGATGACCTTCAGAACATTGGCCAGTTCACTGACTCCATTCTTTTTCCCAGACTGGCTGATTTGACTGTTTCAGGAACAAAGAGTTCAAAGCCCTCTTTTGGTGTTTCCACTTTTAAATCTTTTGAAAGCAAATATTTCTTGTCTGAATTTTCTTTCCATTTTCCTAAGTCTCCAAGCACAATCCATTAAAATTGTTAAAATAATGAAAGCTAACATTTGCTGTAAGTTTGGAAAATTCATTTACATAGAACTTACAACCATATTAGATATCTCTTTCTACATAACAACTTTATGAAGAAAAGTATGTTTGCTTTTTTGCTTTGAAACACAGGAGACATGAATGTATGTGTGTCTTTTTTTTTTTGTGGTGAGGATAGATCCAGGGTCTTACACAAGCTAGGCAAGTGCTCTTCCACTGAGCTACATCCCTAGCTTTTCTGGTGAGAATAAAAAGTTGATGATCTAGGGGAGAGAAGTGAGAGCTCTGGAATTGTATCCTTAAAAGACTGGACACCTATACAAGAGGAGGCATGGCTTTAAACAGGATTATGGGCAGTTCATCTGTAGTGAGAGATGGAGTGAAGAGCTTACAGTACACGTACTGGGAATTGGGATCATGCCATGGAAGAAATATGGTAGTGGGTATGAAGAGAATGTGTGGAAGTTCTCTTAGGATTCTTCAATTGTCCAAGTGAGATAAGCAAAGTCATGAACTCATGCATGGATATGTTGAAATATTTGAAAGGAATGAAATAGTTATCTGGGGATAGCAGAACCAATAGACTAAGGAACTATAGCATGAATGCTGGGCACCACTAAAATCTCATTTAAGTTTAAAGTGAGATAATTCAGCTATGTTCAGTTGCCCTAATGTAAGTTTGGAGTAGGCAGAAAATTGGGTTTATCTAGGTTTGTGATTGGTCAAGCAAGTATAATGAAATGACAGGCAAGAGAACTGAATATGTATGCAAGGGAGTTAATATAATGATTAAAAATAAATAAATTAAGGTGATTTAAGAAGAAAATAAGCTTCCCAAGGAATGAGGGAAACAGAAAATATGGCAGGACTAATGGATTGGAGATCCAGGATGGGTAAAGGTATTATTTGAATTAGGGCATTAAAAAAAGTACTACAGTGTGGTGGTCTGACAGTAAGAATATATGAAATGAATATCATAGAAGAGCTAAAATTGTTAGCAAAGGCTAAGACATGGTTATGCACTAATGGCTGGGGTAAGGTAAATGCTAAGGGACCACGAAGAGAAGTTCATCCATGTAGATCTGGAAAATGACAAGGATTAAGGCAACAGGATACAGTGGCTAGAGAGGATAGTACCAGGGAGAGTGACACTGCACCAGGGGTGTAAACATCTCAAGAAATGAGGATGGGTAATCTGGAGGATAATTTCAACAATAATAAAGGTACTCAATTCAATGGCATAAGATTTAAGTGGCAGAGAAATAAGATGGGGAACATAAAATAAAAAATTTTAAATCCTTAGAGATATTCAAGAGGCATTCATAAATCAAGAATAAACTGTTCTGAAAAGAAAACAATCTAAAAATGAAAATTACTGCATGCAAATTGAAAAGTACCATTGCCAAATAAGATCCAATAGATGGCCTGAACCATAAAATGTGCATAAATAAAGAACAAATTAATGGCCTAGAAAATAAAGGTGAGAACATTTCTGTGATACAGGAAAAAATTATAAAGACGTAGTACCTAAAAGAGAAAAGCAGAGAGACTTCTAAGATGTTCAAGAGGAGGGGATGAATACTCAAATCAGCAGAAGAAAATCACCCAGACCTGAGAAAGATCTTATTCTCATATTGAAAGAGCCAGAAAGTGCTGGACATAGCGAATGAAGAAGGAACCATATCTACACACAGCATAGGACACTTAGAATACCCAGGATAAAGCAGAAGTTCTACTATCCATGGGAGGAATAGACTCTTACACCAGGTGTGGTGTCATGTGATTGAAATACCAGATGCTTGGGAAGTGGAGATAGGAGGGTTGAGGTCTGAGGCTAGCCTGGGGTTGGGAAATGTAGTGGGCCATCCTCAAAAACAAGCCGTCACCCAGGTGTAATTCCAGCTGCTAGAGAAGTGAAGGTAGGAGGATCATGATCTATGGGTTACGCAAGGCAAAAGTATGAGGCTGTAAATAAAAAATAACTAAAGCAAAAAGGGTTGGGACTGTGGCTCAAGTGATAGAGCATCTCCCTGGCAAGAACAAAGCCTTGAGTTCAAAACAAAAACAAAACAAAATGCAGAGAAACTAAAAACCAAAACAAAATGCAGAGAAACTAAAGCAGATACCTCAAAAGCAACTGAGGCCAATAGGAAAAGGGGACCAGGAACTAGAGAAAAGGTTAGATCAAAAAGAATTAACCTAGAAGGTAACACACGCACAGGAAATCAATGTGAGTCAACTCCCTGTATAGCTATCCTTATCTTAACTAGCAAAAACCCTTGTTCCTTCCTATTATTGCTTATACTCTCTCTTCAACAAAATTAGAAATAAGGGCAAAATAGTTTCTGCTGGGTATTGAGGGGGTGGGGGGGAGAGGGAGGGGTGGAGTGGGTGTTAACGGAGGGGGTGGGGGGAGGGGGGAGAAATGACCCAAACATTGTATGCACATATGAATAATAAAAAAAAACAAGGTCAGATGAATGTTCAAGATAAAGATCACATTTCCTATCCAAAAAAAAAAAAGGATAGACTATTACTTACTTCAGGAATGAGAAACAGATTAGAATTGAACTTGTTTTGGTTGAACCACTTTTGTGTGAAAATGACTTTTCTGTTATGGTAAAAGAGAAGCCCCATTAAACATTACACTTCCCATCCTTATCATTTTTATGTGTATAGTAAAGTACATTCACATGGTTGAGCAACACATCTCTAGAACTTTATCATCTTGCAAAACTGGAAGTCTACACTCGTTAAACACGAATCCCTGTTCTACTCCTCAGTCATAGGAAACCACCTTCCTACTTTCTGTTGCTATGGCTTGTGACTACATCAGGAACTTGACAGGAGTGGACTCTTATGGCATTTGTGCTTTTGTGACTGATACTTCACTTAGTATCACATCCTTAAGGTTTGTCCATGTGTACGTATGACAGACTTTCTTTTTAAAGCTGTGTAACACTCCTAGAGTGAAACATTTTAATGTAGATGTCTATGTTCAGTCTAACTATAATCAAAACAGATAGCAAAATTAAGTCATCTTAAGGCATAAGACTTCATTTGAGTATTCAGTGCACAGGGACTTAAGGAAATTTTGGATAATATAAAGAAAAATATTTATTAGAAGTACAAGGAGAAAGTAATATCTGAATTCTCAGCTAAAAATTTAATATATCCTTTTCAGAATTTGAAAGATCAAATAAATAAAAGTAGGTAAGATTTCAATAGCCAGTAGCAACCTTGATTTAATGTATCTTTTTCTCTCTCTATCTCTACGTGATGTACACATACATAAAAATACACATTCTTTTTAATCATCACAAAATATATAAATTTAATAGAGCTCTACTATAATCTCAATATATTCCAAAATCCAGAAGTAATTCAGACTATATACTCTAATCACAGTGCAACAAAATTAGAAATAGTAAGAAAAGGTTAGATTATAAGTTTTCTAGAACTGGCAGAATGGCTCAAGTGGTAGAGTACCTGCCTAGCAAGTGTGAGTACTGGTTCAAACCCCAATACTGCCATAAAAAGGTTTTCTAATATTTAAAAATTACTTTTGAAAAGGCATTTAATCAGTGCAGAAGTGGGAGGTGAGGTGAGATTTCATTTTCTTAAAAAAATACATACCTTTCTACTAAGGTTTTACAATGTTACTTCTGTAATTAAAAAATAAAAATCTATGAAAGACAAAATAATTAGCAACTTATACCTTCAGTGAGTCAAATTCTGTAATTCTGAAATTCTAAAATTTCAAATGTTCTTGTTTTTTATTTTCATGAATGCCATAGATGTTGGCATTACTACATTGAGATACTGAGCCATAGCTACAAATCTGGTGAGAGATTAATTGATAAATTGATTTCCCCTACTTGGTACTTATTATATGAGTATACCTTTCCTCTAGACATTGTTTATAATATGAAACACCCATTTTTATGCATACAAGTCAGAACCATATTATAGGAGAGTGATATTTCTACAGTTTTCTTGCTTAATGCTGCTAACAGAAATTAATTTTTTCAGATGTTTTTGTTTGCCAAGGACAAATTCTAGCTGCTGATTGAGGCAGTAGAGTTCACTGTGTGCCTCATTCTCTGAGAAATAAATACAAGGAAATGATGATTTTTTTATTACGAGGTACAAGGTCTTTCATTCCTTGGGAGGAACAGACATTTCTGTGTTTTGGAAAGTTTATAAGTAAACCCTCATTTTGACAAAAAATCTTTTAAAAACAAATATCTTGTATCAAAGAAAATATAAAATATTTTTCTTTAAGTAACAAAATGGGAGTCTTTGTTCCCATTTCCTGTGTGGGGAACAGGAAATGCTTCTCTCTCTTTTTTCTTCCCCCCCTACCCTGCTCCGTTCCTCTCCTAATAAACTTGACTGTTACTTCTACTAAAAAAAATAGTAAAAAAATGTACAAAATAATGAAGCCATCTTATTCAAAATGAAATTGCATAACCTCTTAGGACATGTGTTCAGACTTGAAATTCCTCTCAACCTATTTTCAAAAATCTAATTGTTCGTTTTCAACCCTTTTCTCTAATGTCCCCTTTACACTGGGACCTCCTGCGAAAGTCACAATCTGAACTCCTCCTTTCTTAATTTTTCTCAAATGATCCTCAAGATCCTTCTCATTCTACATATAGAGCCCTTCATCTCTTATCAATCTATCATCCCTATTTTCTCCTGAGCCCAATATGGGGTCGAGTAAAACAAATGCTTTTCCATGTAATAGGACCTATGTTCCTTGGAGGGTTGGGATTTTAAAATAAGCAGGTCTCAGTAGTCTACAACTTCTTTCCCTAGTGCCCTACAGAGGTAACACACTTTTTTCAAGGACAAATTGTAAAGATACTGGTAATTCTTCTTATTAGAGTATGCTCAAATACTGTATTTTACATTTCCAAATATACCTTGCTATGTTCTTGAAACATTATTTATTTCCCCAAGGTAATCAAGAAACTCCAGAGAGTGTACCAACATCAATTCTAGAAGAAAAATATTTGCTTTATGTGTGTGAGCTATCAGGACTTTAATTTGGTGAAAGTCAATTTTATATAATCATGTCATTTCTGTATGTCTGACACAAGATAAAACAAAGGAGAATGTTTTCACTATATATGGGACTTAAAGTTGATTTAATTACATTTGTTTTAACACTTGGGCTGTATATAAATTAGTCGTGTGATAGGAAAGCTGAAACTATGACTGTCAACTTATGCTCACAGCTGCCTTAAATAATTTGATCTTTTCAGTGGGAAAGGGATCATGGAAATCTGAGATACTTCCAGTGCATCCATGGGTTTATTTATTTATTACCTGGAAAGTCCTTGCTGAGGGATCAGGGCAGGGCACACTGGTGCCATTCCAGAGAAGTTCTACTTGTACTGACGAATTCCTTCTTAACTTCAGAATAGATTTCTCTACTGAGGCACTCAATAGATGAAATAGCCTAAGATGTTTTTCAGCAAAGATGTGTTTTAGAGGCTTAGAAGAAGCACATCAAATCTGCAGGAAAGGTTTGAAATCATCAAACTCACTGACAGCCAAGCAAGATCAAGCAGTAAACTCTAGGTAGAGGTATGGGTGGTATCAAAGGGTTAAGATGCAAGGAGATCACTAGCAAGGACAGTATTTCCTTAACACCCTATTGTACACAGCACTGATCTAAGAGTAATTTACATTACTTTGTACTCCTGGAAATTTCCTTTGAAGCCTAAGATATTTCTCATTCCTTTCTTTGAACTATGCTTTTTTTCACCATTTGTTCCACTTGTATAACTCAACTTCTTCATTTGTAGCTTACGATTTTCTCACTTTTTTTCCTTTTCTTTAAAACTGATCCACCTGTATTTTTTTCTTAGCAGCCCATTTCCCCCTTCTCTTGATTGATTTCATACTTGTTTCTGTATTTGCTTCAAAGAACAAAATTGTTAGGGCTTGGGGTAAGGGTTATTGTGCCTGACTTCCCTTACTTGCCATCCTGAGGCTTGTTTGAGGATCATATTTCCATACATTTTCAGTTTAAAGTGCAGTTTCTTAGTGTTTCTAGTGCAAATCCATAGCTCTGGTGAAATCTGAAGGGTCGCTGGGGGACCAGCCTGGTCCTATGATCTTGAATGACCAACTTAAAGGCAGTGTTTGGAGACAGATTTGAATAGGCGTCAGAGGCTTGGGTGCCATTTAAGAGAAAAACATCTTCATGCTTCCCAGCTGTCCCAGCCCTTGGCAATTTCAGACTCATGGGGTTTCTTTCAAGAAGCACCTGTTTGCATTGTAGCCTGAATTTGTAGCAAATTATTTCTACACTGTTGGAAATAACATCAAATTGGCTCTTTTACCAGGCACGCTGGACGGGCGCATTTGGGTTTCGTAGATGTTTGTGTGTTCTTGTAGTGTGAAAATGCCTTTATTTAAAACAAATACATTTTCCAGCTCATTATCCCACAGTGTGAAGCCCAATTCTGTTAAAAATAATGGCAATGACTGAATTATTTTGCTGAGAAAAACAGGTATCCACATGCCACTCTCAATCCAAACTTTGTTTCCAGAAAGCTCTTGGTGCATCATTTTGGAATATTGTAGCTTGAAAATTTAAGAACCACTCCTCTCAAGTTACTGTTATCAGTATTTTTACTGATCTGATGCTAAAGAATCCTTATACAACCATCAATATATTGCATCCTTTTTAAATTACTAGGGAAAGAAGGGAGCTTTTTTCTATTTCTATTCCTTAAAAATATTGAAACTCATTAGGTACTATTATCTTGTCTAAAGGAAAATAAAAAGGTTGACTTTAATTCTTGTTAAATATATTTTAAAAATCTAATTTGATTTGGAAAAACAATAGTAAAGAGATGAAAAAGAACTTTTGAGATGCAGAAGTTCCAACAAAACATTCACATGAAGTCTAAGATCCTCAGGTCCATGAGCCTCTGCCTCCTTCAAAATGGTCAGCCTCTACATCCTTGGTCCATATTTATCTTTGTCAGAATGGCAGTAGGCACATTTTCATGGCTTATTCTTCCCCCCATCTCTAATTTGAAAGGAATTAGTTTTAGGCATTAAAGGATGTGGCAAGGAGGAGAGAACTGAATGCTCTCTACACCAGAAATTGTTTTCAGTGTCTGAAACTTCATGTTATTCAAGCAACTAGGGTTGATCATTAATTCTCAATAAAAATTCTAAAGTGGAAGCATTCTTGTTATTCAGGGAGACTGGAAAATTCCTCCAGGCCAAAACAATATTTGCAGTGCAAAAATTAGTGTGCAAGAAAATTTGGACCATGATGGTATTGGCTCTCCTGAAAAAAGATACTTCACAGAGAACATTCTTTTATTTTTTATTGTTCTTTTATTCGTATGTGCATACAAGGCTTGATTCATTTCTCCCCTCTGCCCCCACCCCCTCCCTTACCACCCACTCCGCCCCCTCCCTCTCCCCCCAACCCCTTCAATACCTGGCAGAAACTATTTTGCCCTTATCTCTAATTTTGTTGAAGAGAGAGTATAAGCAATAATAGGAAGGACCAAGCGTTTTTGCTGGTTGAGATAAGGATAGCTATACAGGGCATTGACTCACATTGATTTCCTGTGCGTGGGTGTTACCTTCTAGGTTAATTCTTTTTGATCTAACCTTTTCTCTAGTTCCTGGTCCCCTTTTCCTATTGGCCTCAGTTGCTTTTAAGGTATCTGCTTTAGTTTCTCTGCGTTAAGGGCAACAAATGCTAGCTAATTTTTTAGGTGTCTTACCTATCCTCACCCCTCCCTTGTGTGCTCTAGCTTTTATCTTGTGCTCAAAGTCCAATCCCATTGTTGTGTTTGCCCTTGATCTAATGTCCGCATATGAGGGAGAACATATGATTTTTGGTCTTTTGGGGCAGGCTAACCTCACTCAGAATGATGTTCTCCAATTCCATCCATTTACCAGCGAATGATAACATTTCGTTCTTCTTCATGGCTGCATAAAATTCCATTGTGTATAAATACCACATTTTCTTAATCCATTTGTCAGTGGTGGGGCATCTTGGCTGTTTCCATAACTTGGCTATTGTGAATAGTGCTGCAATAAACATCGGTGTGCAGGTGCCTCTGGAGTAACCTGTGTCACAGTCTTTTGGGTATATCCCCAAGAGTGGTATTGCTGGATCATATGGCAGATCTATGTTTAGATTTTTAAGTAGCCTCCAAATTTTTTTCCAGAGTGGTTGTACTAGTTTACATTCCCACCAGCAGTGTAAGAGGGTTCCTTTTTCCCTGCATCCTCACTAACATTGTCACTATAGCTATTTTCCTGGCTCGCAATGGTGCCCCTGGAATAGTATTGTGAGATACTGAGGAAAAAACCCCCTGCATTTTATACTTTCCTCTTGGACATTCATATCACACTTTAACACATTAAAAGTTCTAGTAAGTATTTCAATGATTTATTTATTTCATTATTTCCCAGCTTACTCTTTTTGATGCCCTTTTAATATGCAACATTTATTATCATTCTGGAGTTCCATAGACAGAAGGATATTTTTGCATGGTGGGTTTTGTAAGGAAGATTTCTAGAATAATCTCCTGATGTACAGGTAATAGAAAGAAATAGGACATGCACTGATACTGTCAAAAGTATTCTCGGAAGATGTGTGAAGTCACAGGATATAAGGAAGATGAAGCACTAGGTATAAAAATAAAAATGTAATTCTGTCTCAAATTAAGTTTAGACTTTTCTGACAAGACTATCAATCTGATTTTTTAAGTGATCACAATTTATTTTTTCTTTTTTTCCCTAAAGCCAACTTAGTTAAAAGGTTGAACATGCTCCACAGTGTTTCAGTTTAGGAAATAAGTCTCCTAAACTGAAACTCCTAAGACTTCTGTCATCACTTTCATGTTAGAGCAACATTTGTTTTTGCTTTTAAGCACTTATGTGCTCTCTGGGAAAGAAGCATGTAACTGCCGTGTTGTGTGGTATATGTATCCCTCTAAGTTACAGAAAGTTTAAGCACAAGAGTTTTGTTGGGGTCTGTGAGGGAACAATTTTTTATGAAAACTGGGTTGTTCTCAGGGGGAAATCACTAAAAAACACTGAAGCCTGTCCCTCTGAGGGATGCAATGGCAACTTTCTAGTGGGATCATGGTGGTGTTCATGAAAAGTTTTTTTCAAAGGCAATTTCAAATGCATATACTTTCATCCAGCAAGAGAAGGAAAAGTGCACTGGATCCTGGCTGGAAAGCTAGATACAGGTTCCTCCTGGAAATTTAATGACATTTTCCCAGACCTGGAAAAGGAAAGGAAGAAGAGGCGTATTTTCTACTTCTAAATAAATAAACAAGTCTTTTTATTTCCATTTGGGAAATTTAGCTAATTTGAGAAAAGGTAGAAGGGGAGTAAAGAACTAAAAGAAGGAGTAAGGAAGGGTCAGACTAGTCCATGACTATTTGCTCTTGAAACCAGGGTCCTGATTTTGATGGCTCTGATCACTTCTACCTTCCTCTCCCAGGGCACAAAAAGAACAGAATTAGGTATTTCTTATTGACCATTAGACTTGGGAGATTAGAAAAAGTGCACATTAATGAGCACACATTAAAGTGAAAGATTAACAAAATATGGTACTTATGATTCTCTGCTATGTACAACCTTTGTTTTCTATGTGCTTGTTAATGAGAGACTTTACCTATGGGGTACAGTTAGTTAACCAATTAACTGGAAATTACCTCCCAAGAATTAACTGGAGTTTTATGGTCTAAAGGTAGAAAAGCCCCTAGAAGAGGAACTGAATAGTTTAATTTCTATTGAAATTAGAAAGGCTTTGTAGTTTTTTTCTGTTGTCTTCTAAGATTTTGACATCTTTTCAAACATGATCTAGACCTAGCTTTGAATAGACTAGTCTATAATGTAGAGATGTAAATACTATTTAAATGAGGAAAGAAGGTTTTATTTAATGTTAAAACCATCATGACTCTTGTTATAAGTATAGAACCAGTATTTTAAAAATATAGCAGATTCAGGATGTATGACAGTGTAATTATGGAAGGGAATTTTAAATTGGTACGTAGGTACATTTAAAACACAAACCTGAAAATTTTCCCTTAAAAACACATTGCCCACAAGCTTTGAGATTCTATGTTGTCACTTTACCAATAGATCTAAAGCTTATGTAACACACACACACGAAGAAGAAGATGGGAGTATAAACAGTTTAGTAGTCTTAACTAGAGTCATTTAAGTGTGTTACTCTACATGTTGTATTAGCTAAGGTGCATTTTAAGATATAGGATATGTAAGCAAGCATGGGATCTTGTATTTGTAGTTGATATCAGCAGCAGAGATTATTAAAATATTAACCTAAATGCCATGAATTACTTCAAATCCCAAGAGTCACATTCATGGCACAAGAGACACAAAGGCTGAGTACAATACCCAGGTCAAAAGACTATTGAACAGTCACTAAAGTACAGTCTGACTGAAAAGACTGCTAGAAATTGACTGATTGACTAAAGAAGACTTTGACTCAATCAATTTTCTTGAGATGCCAATAGCAAAGCAGCCTGGGTGTGTAATACAAATGCAAAAATATGGCCCTATAATAGCTCCTGGTCTTCAAGCTCAGATTTGGTTCAGAAATGGCTCCCTAGACAATGATAATCATTCCATGCAGTAGAATCACAGAACAACTAAGTGCCAGTGACTGCAAGTGTGTATTGATAAGGTTCTTTATGGTACGATATTAAATTAAGCCTTTTCATGTGCATAGAGGACACAGCTTAATAATGCTTCATAAGCATGACCTCTGGGTTTTGTCTACTTGAATTTTTCTGAACCTTCTCTTTTCCAGAAAGATAGTAGGATTATACCTCACTAATCCATTAAACTAAATTTGATCATGAGATTTACATTGACCACAGAAATGTGGATAGGAGTGACATGTATTACCTCCACGTACAGGAATCTCCCTATATAGCTATCCTTATCTCAACTAGCAAAAATCCTTTGTCCTTATTATTGTTTATACTCTCTCTTCAACAAAATTAGAGATAAGGGCAAAACAGTTTCTGCCTGGAAGCAAGGAGTGGGGGGGGGGGCGAAGGAGGGGGCGAGGGGAAAGGGAAAGAGTGAGGGGTAGGGGAGAGAAATGACTCAAACATTGTATGCACATACAAATAAACAGCAAAAAAAAAAAAAAGTCTGTAGACAAGTCTTTGTCTCTTTCCAGGGAGGATGTCTAGATAAAATATCCTTCAAATGTGGTTTTTCATTTTAATGATTCAAAGTATATTTATTAAATTTTTGCTTTACTAAAATTTCATAAAATTACCATTGGAGTGAGCTTTCTTTCACTCCTGTGTTCTCCTGACCTAACTGGAGGTGATGGGAGACTCAGAAAGGACAAATGATAGAAGACAGACATGCATTAAGTGGGGCCAGGTGTGCAGGGCACTCGGATGGAGATACACAACAGCCTCATTGCTTTTTTCCTCTATTATTCTCTTCATTTACTATTCTTTAAGGCCTTACTTCTAAAGTCTTTCTTTTCTGTTCTTTAAAGTCTCTTTCCTTAGACTCCCTCTGTCCCATGTTTTCTTTAATCTCTCTTAAAGTGTCGGTGCTCAGACTTACACTGTTCCATGTTCCCCTTAATCTCAGCATAGCTTAGCTGCAGCAGCAGCAGTGTCATTCTGCAGCAATCCCCTCACAAGCTGCCAACCAATCAATCTATCCCCCATCAAAAAACCTTTCCATTAATCCTCCATCAAAAAACCCCCATGTCCTCCTTCAGGGAGTCTTTTATATCCAGTGGTAAACAGGAGGTGGAGTGTGATATTGTAACAAGAAAAACCTGTGTTCCTACTTCTCTGAATGAAAACAACTTAGGAAAAGCAGCTGTGCTCCATTTTGCACTTCACTCTCTTCTGCAGCTGGGGTTGTGCCAAACTCAGCCTGCCGATTATTAGGCACAGCTGTCTTATGTCAAATCCTCATAGGCTTCTCATAATCCACTCCCCACAACCATGGTGTTTAATTTTTTTTCTTTAAATTATTTTTATGAAAACCACATGCCTTGAAATTAGGTGAACATTTCTACACAGACATTTCATAAATGAAACCATAAATTGAATAAGTACATAATATATAATGAGTATCTACCTATGCATACCAAAACACATATATTCATCTGAAACATTTTCTTTTCAAATACTTCTGTATTTCATTTATTGTTTATACATTTATTTATATGTATATACTTTGGGCCACCTCTCCATCCCCCTCCCCCTCCCCATCCCCCTCCCCGTCCCCCTCACCTCCTCACTTCAACTGGGTCTTGAGTAACTGTGAGAAGCAGAGTCTCCCTGTCAATAATAATGGACAGGTAGTATGAATGAGAAATATATTTTTGCTAATTTAAACCCTGATTTTTTCTTGTAGTACTGGGGTTTTGAACTCAGGGCCTCATTCTTGCTAGACAGGTGCTCTTGAGATTTTCTTTTGTAAACATCATAATCTATCTACACTGGCTGATACAAATATCATGTGTTTTTGCTCCTATTAACTCTCCTGGTATCCAGCAAAGCAAATGAGTATAATTCAAAAATATCTAGTGCTTTTTTGTGCCTAGCATCTATTATGACATTTCTATTAGGGCCTTTCTCCAATTTCTTTCCTGATAATAATCAGGACTGACAAACACCTGTGTCTGGCTTAATCAGCTGTTCCAAAAAACAACAGGCTAGATGTACCAGATCCACAAGGCACGTTTAAGTAATAATAATTCAAATCCATGCATTGTTTGGCCTATATTTAGATGTCCATAATTCCAGTTACATTTCAGCAGATGTAAAGTCACTTTTAAAGTTGTAGTTTAAAATAATCCAATAACTATTTTGTGTCAATGTATTAACTCCATAGGTGAGTGAAAGCCACAATTTACTTTCTCCATTTGATGCATGATGGCACTGCCTTCTTAGCCAGTAGGGCTTGTTCTTGCCTACATTCCCATAATCCAAGGATAGCCAAGGCCTGCTGTTTCCTGGTACATAATTCTCTCTGAGCATCCCATTTTCCCTTTCATGGCCAATGCTTGGCTCAATGCTCTGCCCATCACTTTCTGCATTACTGTGTCTTTCTTTCTCCATTTCTCAGGACCCAATCTATGTTCCATGTTGTGGTCAGTTTCTTTCTAAATCATATCTGACTTTTCAGTCAAAAATGAGAAACTAGAATTTATATTCTGATAAAATTTTAATGTGTCTTCTATGGTTTCCACTTTCTGGACTCATTCTCCTTTTATTGTTTGGCATTAGTATTTGAGCTTCTTATTCCTATCACATATATGAACTCAGTTAAAAATTTCAAATTATGTAGGAAGACATTTGTTACATTGTAGTAGGAGAGATAATCTTTTCTTATTATACTATATGTACTACAGCACAAAATGTATTGCTTAAAATTCAGGTCAGATTATGTGTTTGTCTTTTTATCAAAAAATGTACTGGCTTCCTTGTTCCCACAAAATAAAGCAATTTTATGATATCTAAATTTATTTCTAACTTCACCTACTATTTTCTCCTTCAAAGCAGAAACTTTTATTATTGACTAGTATATTTTATATGAATTAGCACATCATCAAAATAACTGGGTTTAGAATTGATTTGCTGAATAAATTATTTATCCTAATGACTAATCCTTGGTATAAAAGGCTGGGGTAATTTAACAAATTTGCTGACAATTTAATGTACCATTAATAAAATTACAATAAATACCTTCAAATGATAAAAACAATGATTCCAGTTGGGTTGAGTTAGTCATTTGAGCATTAACTCTCATTTGTAAATTTGATGGAAAATGACTTCTTTCAAAATGGTGAAATTTGAGGATTTTCCAAGATGGCGGCTAGAGGTAGGAAGCAGAAAGCAAGCCTCCTATAGTGAAATATTGGAGAGATGCTGGAGACACACTTTGCAGGCATAATCACTGAGAAAAGGCATAACTTTGACCCCTCAACACCTCCAGCCGGTGCAGAGAATCTCCACCTCATGCTAAACGGAGAAACAAAGAGGGCCCCCGGGGCCACCAGTGGCCAGCGCCCATACGGCTTGGGAAGATGCAGTACCCCCACAGACAAGCCTAGGCCAGAGCAGCATAGCCCCCTGGACAGACTGACCTCCACCCAGGGAAAAAAAAAGAGAAACTGAGTAATAAGCAATAAGAACAATTAAGACACGCTGGAAAGAGGGTGGGGCAGCCTGAGCGCTGAAGATTGGGGGAAGGGAATCCTTCCCGGGACTGTAAATAAACAAGCCGGGCGGGTGGGAGAGGCTCTGGTGGGAGCGGGACGCACACCCAGCAACCAGGAGTGGGAAAGCTTGTGAGAGTGGCGGAGGGAGGAAAACTCCACAGGAGAGGAGGGAAGACCAACTTCCCATGTGAACTGTAAATAAACATGGCGGCCAGCAGGAGCAGCAGCACCGCCCAGTAAGCAGGAGCAGGAAAGCTTGTGAAAGTGGCAGTGGAAGGAAAACTGCACAGAAGAGGGGGAGAAGACCCACCTCCCTACATGAACTGTAAATAAACACGCAGGCCTAACAATGCGGGGGCAGTGTCACTTTTCCCAGTGCTTGGAAGGGGAAAGCCTGTAGCAGAGGCTCCCGCACAGGAGAACTCTGAACAAACAAAGCCTGTGGGACCAGGTGAGTGCTAGCTCACCCCAGAGATCTGCATAAATAATGCCGCCAGCTACAGCAGGCTGAGAGCAGCAGGCAGGCAAGCCACAGTTGCAGATACCTCAGAACTGTCTCCAGACTCTTTTTTTTTTTCTTTTTCTCCCTACCTTTGATGAGAAAACAACCGAATTACACCTGCAAGCCGAAAAACTTACTGAAACTGTATTGCATTTGAACTTGGGACACTTGATGGGGCTTTGTGTGTGTGTGTGTGTGTGTGTGTGTGTATGTGTGTGTAGTTTTGTTCTACTTTATGCATCCCCTTTGATGAGACAACTACAGAACAACATCTGAGGCACCATCTCCAGGACTGGAGACTGAGATGGACACTCAAATTATTAAGACTGAAACTGCATTGCATATAAACTTGGAAGTTTTTTGGTTTTTTTTTTTTTAATTTTCTATTTCCATTTTATTTTAATTCATTTATATATATAGATATTTCTTTCATTTACTTATTTTTTATTTTATTATCTTTGATTTTCAATCCTCTCTCTGTCTCTCTAATGTCTGTTCAGCTTACTGTCAATTAGTACACTAACACTCTCTGTTTATACCTTTGAAACTCTCTTGTCTGAAACCTTGTTCTGTTTTCTCCCTCTTGTCTGTATATTTGTTTTCCCCTTTTCTTTAACTTCTTGCTTTCCATCTCAGCTCACCCTTCCATTCTAAATATTACCATTGTTATTATTACAAGCTAGAAAATACTTAATTGCACACAGTACAGGGACAGTAACAACACCAAAGACAATGACAGGAAGACAGAAAAAACAGGGAAACCAGTTTCCCCACAGCAAAAAAATTAGTACAGGAACCAGAGGGGAATGAAGAGAACAGAAACTCAGATCCAGACTCCAACAAAATGAAGATAAACTATGCCAAAGGACCCAATGAAGCCCACAAGAATAATTTAAAAGAAGACATACTAGAGTTAGTAGGAATAGGTAAGATCTTTCTCAATGAAACCCCAGCAGCTCAGCAACTAAGAAATAGCATAGATAAATGGGACCTCATAAAGCTAAAAAGCTTCTGTTCATCAAAAGAAATGGTCTCTAAATTGAAGAGAACACCCACAGAGTGGGAGAAAATATTTGCCAACTATACATCAGACAAGGACTGATAACCAGAATATATAGGGAACTTAAAAAACTAAATTCTCCCAAAACTAATGAACCAATAAAGAAATGGGCAAGTGAACTAAACAGAACTTTCTCAAAAGAAAAAATTCAAATGGCCAGAAAACACATGAAAAAATGCTTACCATCTCTAGCAATAAAGGAAATGCAAATTAAAACCACGCTAAGATTCCACCTCACCCCTGTTAGAATAGCCATCATCAGCAACACCACCAACAACAGGTGTTGGCGAGGATGCGGGGAAAAGGAACCCTCTTACACTGTTGGTGGGGATGTAGACTAGTACAACCACTCTGGAAAAAAAATTGGAGGCTACTTAAAAATCTAGACATGGATCTACCATTTGATCCAGCAATACCACTCTTGGGGATATACCCAAAAGACTGTGACACAGGTTACTCCAGAGGCACCTGCACACCCATGTTTATTGCGGCACTATTCACAATAGCCAAGTTATGGAAACAGCCAAGATGCCCCAGCACTGACGAATGGATTAAGAAAATGTGGTATCTATACACAATGGAATTTTATGCAGCCATGAAGAAGAACGAAATGTTATCATTCGCTGGTAAATGGATGGAATTGGAGAACATCATTCTGAGTGAGGTTAGCCTGGCCCAAAAGACCAAAAATCGTATGTTCTCCCTCATATGTGGACATTAGATCAAGGGCAAACACAACAATGGGATTGGACTTTGAGCACAAGATAAAAGTGAGAGCACACAAGGGAGGGGTGAGGATAGGTAAGACACCTAAAAAATTAGCTAGCATTTGTTGCCCTTAATGCAGAGAAACTAAAGCAGATACCTTAAATGCAACTGTGGCCAATAGGAAAAGGGGAACTGGTACTAGAGAAAAGGTTAGATCAAAAAGAATTAACCTAGAAGGTAACACCCACACAGGAAATCAATGTGAGTCAATGCCCTGTATAGCTATCCTTATCTCAAGCAGCAAAAACCCTTGTTCCTTCCTGTTATTGCTTATACTCTCTCTACAACAAAATTAGAAATAAGGGCAAAATAGTTTCTGCTGGGTATTGAGGGGGTTAGGGGGAGAGGGAGGGGGCGGAGTGGGTGGTAAGGGAGGGGGTGGGGGCAGAGGGGAGAAATGAACCAAGCCTTGTATGCTCATATGAATAATAAAAGAAAAAAAAACCAAAATGGTGAAATTCAATGGTCTTCCAAATACTATTGAAGAAAATAGAATAAAAAACAATGGAAAAGATTTTCTATATAAATACTGTTGTAACTGCTACACCAGCAATGCAGGGCAGACTTATATCTAGCATTTATAGAAAGTACAACATCCATTTTAAATGAGGCCTGGATTTGCCCATATTGATAAGCAAACAAGGGTTCTAAATAAGGATTATACAAAGAGAATGTAGTTGTTTGGAGGCAGCTAGGAAAAGTAGTTTAGAGAAGGTGAAATTAAAGCTAGGCATGGTGGTGCATGTTTGTAATCCCAGATAATTGGGAGGCAGAGATAACAGGATTATGGTCTGAAGTCAGCCTTAGGAAAAGTGCAGACTCAGTCTGAAAAAACAATCTGTAGCACAAGTGGTAAAGCTAGGCAAACAGTAGGTCCTGAGTTCAATCTGCAGTCAGAGAGAGAAAGAGAGAGAGAGAGAGAGAGAGAGAGAGAGAGAGAGAGAGAGAGAGAGAGAGAGAGAGAGAGATTGAAGTAGTTCACCCCCTTGATTTGGAAAGGAAATCAAAAGAAAAATACTAAGGAAAGTATAGGTCAAATGCTCTGCCCCAAGCATCTCAGTCCAAGATTTGGGCAGTCTGAAGAAAAGGTGAGGAACAGTAGGAAGATCTGGTGTGTTTTATTACCAGGAGTGGGCTGCTCAGTGCAAGGGTTTTTATACAAGTACTGACAAAGCCAGCAGTCAAGTTACATTTACTGCACACGTGAACCTAGACCAAGATACATAACTGATTGACCAGTTATGTAATTAGCTTAAGCCATTTTCTCCACTGTTGGGAATAAATGTATAGTTGAGAAACCTGTCTGATTAGAATTCATTTTGTTATAGGATAGGATTGAAGAAAGGTACAACAGATAGATTAAACTAGAATTAATGAGCCTTGAGTAGGAAACAGATATTTGAAATCTACTGAAGGGAAGTACTTCTCAACTTAAGCCAGAGTCTAGAAAGAGAGAGCTATCAGAACTTCTACAAGAGCTTCTCAAAGCATCACCATCTTACTCCACCCTCTCATGCCCCACTGCCAAGGTGCACTGTCTGATTCTGCTGAAGTTTGCCACTGTTACTCATGGAGTGATTGAACTGCTTTTGGAAAGAACAAATAACAACAACAACAACAAACCCCCACAAATCCACACCTTAGACAACTAGGAGCCATTGGGAGTTCATGAGTAGAAGAGTTTATTCTAAATAGTTATATAACAGAGAATGAATATCACGCAATGTTCCAAATCCCTCTTCTGTTCTCTTTGACACCAATAAAGAAAGATTTGAGAGATGGTGGTAATAGAGACATTGCTTGTCTTTTTAAATTATTATTATGACACATCATGGAGTCATAAACACAGATGAAAACTTTAAAATATTTCCTCACTATGTCACAAAGGAGATATAGAATTAAAATATTCATGCACATGATAAATCCTGGGATCACTTTTACCACTATTACATCAGTGATTTTTTATACTCTAAGGAATGATTGCTCTGAGTAAACTCTCATGAAGTAACCACTCTCTGGGGCAAAGGCAGCATGGACAATTTATAAATCCCATTAAAAAACAAACCAAGAAGTGTTTCTCTCCATCTGTTATAAGTGCTGCACCTGTAGTCAGGATTCAAGTCTGAAGCCTGCCAACATTTACCTGCTGATTAATCCTATAAAATTTGATAGAGTCATTCCACTACAACACCTGGAATAATTGTATCGTTGCTAGCAAAAGAGAGCAGAAGGTACTGTTAAATCTGCCAATCACAGTGTAGTTAATAGTTCCCCAGAAATTGCACTAAATACTAGAGTTCTGACCTTTTTGTTTATTCATGACCTATTTTCTTTGTATTCTTCCTTCTTTGATTTGATTGTTTGTTGCTACATTTAACAACAACAAAAAGAAGAAGCAAGCCACCCACACCCAAATTCTCCCTTCATCCATTAAAATTAAGCATTAATAATAAGAGAGAAGAGTGGAGCTGCTAAATCCCAAAGCACATCAGTAAAATGTGAGATGAGGCCTTTGTAGGTCTGCTGGTTCCCTGCATTGGGCTGGCCTCAAACCATGGTGCACCCCAGCAAGGAAACAGTTCTTTCTGGTAAATTATACTAAATTGATATTCTAGTGCTCTTTCTGATTTTTTATGTTTTATTAATAGCACCTCATTTCTCATATCAATTCTGAAGGCCAAGAGAAAAAGAAAGAACACAGGTGTTTCAGCTTCCCATTTTATCAATGGAAAACTAAGACATGAAAGACATAAACTAAATACTTTTCTTTCATTTATTCTGGTTGAATTTTTAAATAATCACCTTGTGCAGTCACAGAAGGAAAGTGAGACACTGATCTACAGAAGTAAGTGCTATCAAGGAGTGTGTATGGGCTCCAGGAAGTTAGTTAAGCTTGGCAATCCTCAACTTTTTCATTTATAAAGCACCAACGATGATTACATATGTTTGTACTCAATGAATTAGCATTATGTCTGCATAACTTACTCAGTTGTACATTTTTCTAAATTGGTAAGCTATGAGCTATGCAATAATATGTGATATATGAAGTGCTAATAACTTATTAATACCTTTGCAAACAGTATTTGCTTTTTAATAACATACAGTTTTATCTTTTAAAAAATCAGCAAATTGAATAATTGGACCATTTATATAGATGAGTGGCACCCAAAATTATTCTTTAGAAAAGATGATTATAAGTAAATTAAATTAGAATTAGTGGAGATAAAGAACACACTAGATTGAAATCTTCTGAACCCTTTAAAAATAACATTTGGGGAGAATTCCAAGATGGCGCCTAGAGGTAGGAAGCAGAAAGTGAGACTCCTATAGTGAAATCTTGGAGAGACGCTGGAGACACACTTTGCAGGCATAATCACTGAGAAAAGGCATAACTTTGACCCCTCCACATCTCCAGCTGGTGCAGAGAATCTCCACTTCACATTAAACGGAGAAACGAGGAGGGCCCCCGGGGCCGCCAGGGGCCGGCGCCCATATGGCTTGGGAAGACGCGGACCAGGTGAGCTTTGCGGTACCGCGGTAGCCCCCCAGACAAGCCTGGGCCAGAGCAGCATAGCCCCCTGGACAGACTGACCTCCACTTGGGGAAAAAAAAAAGAGAAACTGAGTAATAAGCAATAAGAACAGTTAAGACACGCTGGAAAGAGAGTGGGGCGCCCTGAGCGCTGAAGATTGGGGGAAGGGAACCCTTCCCGGGACTGTAAATAAACAAGCCGGGCAGGCCGGAAAGGCTCTGGTGGGAGCGGGGGCGATCACCCAGAAACCAGGAGTGGGAAAGCTTGTGAGAGTGGCGGAGGTAGGAAAACTCCACAGGAGAGGAGGGAAGACCCACTTCCCATGTGAACTGTAAACAAACATGGCAGCCAGCAGGAGCAGCAGCACCGCCCAGTAAGCAGGAGCAGGAAAGCTTCTGAAAGTGGCAGTGGGAGGAAAACTTCAGAGGAGAGGGGGAAGACCCACCTCCCTACATGAACTGTAAATAAACACGCAGGCCTAACAATGCGGGGGCAGTGTCACTTTTCCCAGTGCTTGGAAGGGGAAAGCCTGTAGCAGAGGCTCCCGCACAGGAGAACTCTGAGCAAACAAAGCCTGTGGGACCAGGTGAGTGCTGGCTCACCCCAGAGATCTGCATAAATAATGCCGCCAGCTACAGGCTGAGAGCAGCAGGCAGGCAAGCCACAGTTGCAGATACCACTCTCAGAACTGTCTCCAGATGCTTTTTTTTTCTTTTTCTCCCTACCTTTGATGAGAGAACAACCGAATTACACCTGCAAGCCGAAAAACTTACTGAAACTGTATTGCATTTGAACTGGGGACACTTGATGGGGCTTTTGTGTGTGTGTGTGTGTGTGTGTGTGTGTGTGTGTGTGTGTGTGTGTGTGTAGTTTTGTTCTACTTTATGCATCCCCTTTGATGAGACAACCACAGAACAACATCTGAGGCACCAACTCCAGGACTGGAGATTGAGACGGACACCCACATTATTAAGACTGAAACTGCATTGCATATAAACTTGGAAGTTTTTTTTTTTTTAATTTTCTATTTTCCATTTTATTTTAATTCATTTTTATATGTAGATATTACTTTCATTTACTTATTTTTTATTTTTTTATCTTTGATTTTCAATCCTCTGTCTGTCTCTCTAATGTCTGTTCAGCTTACTTTCGATTAGTACTCTAACACTCCCTGTTTACACCTTTGAAACTCTCTTGTCTGATACCTTGTTCTGCTTTCTCCCCCTTGTCTGTATATTTGTTTTCCCCTTTTCTTTAACTTCTTGCTTTCCATCTCAGCTCACCCTTCCATTCTCAATATTACCATTGTTATTATTACAAGCTAGAAAATACTTAATTACACACAGTACAGGGACAGTAATAACACCAAGGACAATGATGGGAAGACAGAAAAAACAGGGAAACCAGTTTCCCCACAGCAAAAAATTAGTACAGGAACCAGAGGGGAATGAAGAGAACAGAAACTCAGATCCAGACTCCAACAAAATGAAGATAAACTATGCCAAAGGACCCAATGAAGCCCACAAGAATAATTTAAAAGAAGACATGCTACAAGTACTCAATGAGAATTTTATAGAGATGATACTGGATAGGGTCAACCAAAATGTACAGGAGACACTCAAGAAATTCCAAGACAATAAAAATAGAGAATTTGAAAAAGCAAAAGAAGAAATAAAGGAAACCATAGAAGCACTGTATAAACACCAAAGTGAAAGAGAGAATACAATGAATAAATGGATAAATGAACTCAGGACAAAAATAGACAACAATAAAGAAGAAAACTGCCAGGATATGGAAAACCTCAGAAAAAAGAACGAAACAGAACTGCAAAACAAAACGGAAGGCCAATCCAGCAGAATACAAAAACAGAAAACAGAATCTCAGAACTTGAAGATGAAATGGTAATGAAAGGAAAAACTGAAGAACTATTAATTAAACAACTCAAGACCTGTGAAAAGAAAATGCAAGAACTCACTGACTCCATCAAAAGACCAAACTTGAGAATCATGGACATCGAAGAAGGAGAAGAGGTGCAAGCAAGGGAATGCGTAATATATTCAACAAAATAATAACGGAAAATTTCCCAAATCTAGAGAAAGATATTCCCATACAGATGCAAGAGGCCTCCAGGACACCAAACAAACCAGATCAAAATAGAACTACTCCACGACATATCATCATTAAAACAACAAGTTCAGAAACTAAGGAAAGAATATTGAAGGCTGTAAGAGAGAAAAAACAAGTAACATACAAAGGTAAACCCATCAAAATCACAGCAGACTTCTCAACAGAAACATTAAAAGCAAGAAGAGCATGGGGTGAGATCTTCCGGGCACTGAATGAAAATAACTTCAACCCCAGGATACTCTACCCAGTAAAGCTATCATTCAAAATAGATGGAGCAATAAAAGTCTTCCATGATAAGCAGAAACTAAAACAATATGTGACCACAAAGCCACCATTACAAAAGATTCTGCAAGGGATCCTGCACACAGAAAGTGACACCCAACTTAACCATGAAAAGGCAGGCAGCACCAAACCACAGGATAAGAAAAAGCAAGACAGTAGAGAGTAACATCAAGTTAGGTACACACAATCAAACCTTCAAATAACTAAGACAACTAAATGGCAGGAATCACCACATACCTATCAGTACTAACGCTTAATGTTTATGGACTCAATTCACCCATCAAAAGACACTGTTTGACAAAATGGATTAAAAAAGATGATCCAACAATTTGTTGCTTACAGGAGACTCATCTCACTGACAGAAATAAGCATATGCTTAGGATGAAAGGCTGGAAAAAGATTTACCAAGCCAATGGCCCCTGAAAACAGGCAGGAGTAGCAATACTTATCTCTGACAAAGTAGACTTCAAACCTACATTGATCAAACGAGATAAAGAAGGACATTCCATACTAATAAAAGGGGAAATAGACCAAAAGGAAATAATAATCATCAATCTGTACGCACCCAATGTCAATGCACCCAATTTCATCAAACATACCCTGAAAGACCTAAAAGCATATATAAACGCCAACACAGTGGTTGTGGGAGACTTTAACACTCCATTATCATCAATAGATAGGTCATCCAAACAAAAACTCAATAAAGAAATCCAAGATCTAAAATATGCAATAGATCAAGTGGACCTAGTAGATGTCTACAGAACATTTCATCCAACCTCTACAGAATATACATTCTTCTCAGCAGCCCATGGAACCTTCTCCAAAATAGATCATATCCTAGGGCACAAAGCAAGCCTCAGCAAATATAAGAAAATAGAAATAATACCGTGCATACTATCTGACCACAATGCAGTAAAAGTAGAACTCAACAACAAAAGTAAAGACAAAAAACATGCAAACAGCTGGAAACTAAATAACTCATTACTTAATGAAGAGTGGATCATCGATGCAATAAAAGAGGAAATTAAAAAGTTCCTGGAAGTCAATGAAAATGAAAACACAACCTACCGGAACCTATGGGACACAGCTAAGGCAGTCTTGAGAGGAAAGTTTATAGCCATGAGTGCATATATTAAAAAGACTGAAAGCTCCCAAATCAATGACCTAATGATACATCTCAAACTCCTAGAAAAACAAGAACAAGCAAATCCCAAAACAAATAGAAGGAGAGAAATAATAAAAATAAGAGCTGAAATCAATGAAATAGAAACCAAAAAAACCATACAAAGAATTAATGCAACAAAAAGTTGGTTCTTTGAAAAAATAAACAAGATCGATAGACCCCTGGCAAACCTGACTAAAATGAGGAGAGAAAAAACCCAAATTAGTAGAATTAGGAATGCAAAAGGGGAGATAACAACAAACACCATGGAAGTCCAGGAAATCATCAGAGACTACTTTGAGAACTTATATTCAAATAAATTTGAAAATCTAAAAGAAATGGACAGATTTTTAGATACATATGATCATCCAAAACTGAACCAAGAGGAAATTAATCACCTGAATAGACCTATACAACAAAATGAAATTGAAGCAGCAATCAAGAGTCTCCCGAAAAAGAATTCAGCAACACATCAAAAAGATTATTCACCACAACCAAGTAGGCTTCATCTCAGGGATGCAGAGGTGTTTCCACATACGAAAATCAATAAACGTAATAAACCACATTAACAGAAGCAAAGACAAAAACTGCTTGATCATCTCAATAGATGCAGAAAAAGCCTTTGATAAGATCCAACATCATTTCATGATAAAACTCTAAGAAAACTAGGAATAGAAGGAAAGTTCCTCAACATTATAAAAGCTATATATGACAAACCTACAGCCAGCTTATACTTAATGGAGAAAAATTAAAACCATTCCCTCTAAAATCAGGAACCAGACAAGGATGCCCACTATCTCCACTCCTATTCAACATAGTACTGGAATTCCTAGCCAGAGCAATTAGGCAAGAAGAAGGAATAAAAGGAATACAAATAGGTGAAGAAACTGTCAAAATATCCCTATTTGCAGATGACATGATCCTGTACCTTAAAGACCCAAAAAACTCTACTCAGAAGCTTCTAGACATCATCAATAGCTATAGCATGGTAGCAGGATATAAAATCAACATAGCAAAATCATTAGCATTTCTATACACTAACAATGAGCAAACTGAAAAAGAATGTATGAAAACAATTCCATTTACAATAGCCTCAAAAAAAATCAAATACCTAGGTGTAAACCTAACAAAAGATGTGAAAGACCTCTACAAGGAAAACTATACATTTCTGAAGAAAGAGATTGAGGAATACTATAGAAAGTGGAGAGATCTCCCATGCTCATGGATTGGTAGAATCAACATAGTAAAAATGTCGATACTCCCAAAAGTAATCTACATGTTTAATGCAACTCCCATCAAAATTCCAATGACATTCATTAAAGAGATTGAAAAATCTACTGTGAAATTTATATGGAAACACAAGAGGCCACAAATAGCCAAGGCAATACTCAGTCAAAAGAACAATGCAGGAGTTATCACAATACCTGACTTCAAATTATATTACAGAGCAATAACAATAAAAACAGCATGGTACTGGCACAAAAACAGACATGAAGACCAGTGGAACAGAATAGAGGATCCAGATATGAAGCCACACAACTATAAGCAACTTATCTTTGACAAAGGAGCTAAAAATATACGATGGAGAAATAGCAGCCTCTTCAACAAAAACTGCTGGGAAAACTGGTTAGCAGTCTGCAAAAAACTGAAACTAGATCCATGTATATCACCCTATAACAAGATTAACTCAAAATGGATCAAGGATCTTAATATCAGATCCCAACTCTTACGTTGATACAAGAAAGAGTAGGAACTACTCTGGAGTTAGTAGGTATAGGTAAGATCTTTCTCAATGAAACCCCAGCAGCTCAGCAACTAAGAAATAGCATAGATAAATGGGACCTCATAAAACTAAAAAGCTTCTGTTCATCAAAAGAAATGGTCTCTAAACTGAAGAGAACACCCACAGAGTGGGAGAAAATATTTGCCAACTATACATCAGACAAAGGACTGATAACCAGAATATACAGGGAACTTAAAAAACTAAATTCTCCCAAAACTAATGAACCAATAAAGAAATGGGCACGTGAACTAAACAGAACTTTCTCAAAAGAAGAAATTCAAATGGCCAGAAAACACATGAAAAAATGCTCACCATCTCTAGCAATAAAGGAAATGCAAATTAAAACCACGCTAAGATTCCACCTCACCCTTGTTAGAATAGCCATCATCAGCAACACCACCAACAACAGGTGTTGGTGAGGATGTGGGGAAAAAGGAACCCTCTTACACTGTTGGTGGGAATGTAGACTAGTACAACCACTCTGGAATAAAATTTGGAGGCTACTTAAGAAGCTAGACATGGATCTACCATTTGATCCAGCAATACCACTCTTGGGGATATACCCAAAAGACTGTGACACAGGTTACTCCAGAGGCACCTGCACACCCATGTTTATTGCGGCACTATTCACAATAGCCAAGTTATGGAAACAGCCAAGATGCTCCATCCCCGACGATTGGATCAAGAAAATGTGGTATCTATACACAATGGAATTTTATGCAACCATGAAGGAGAACAAAATGTTATCATTCGCTGGTAAATGGATGGAATTGGAGAACATCATTCTGAGTGAGGTTAGCCTGGCTGACAAAACCAAAAATCGTATGTTCTCCCTCATATGTGGACATTAGATCAAGGGCAAACACAACAATGGGATTGGACTATGAGCACATGATAAAAGCGAGAGCACACAAGGGAGGGGTGAGGATAGGTAAGACACCTAAAAAACTAGCTAGCATTTGTTGCCCTTAAAGCAGAGAAACTAAAGCAGATACCTTAAAAGCAATTGAGGCCAATAGGAAAAGGGGAACAGGTACTAGAGAAAAGGTTAGATCAAAAAGAATTAACCTAGAAGGTAACACCCACGCACAGGAAATCAATGTGAGTCAATGCCCTGTATAGCTATCCTTATCTCAACCAGCAAAATCCCTTGTTCCTTCCTATTATTGCTTATACTCTCTCTACAACAAAATTAGAGATAAGGGCAAAATAGTTTCTGCTGGGTATTGAGGGGGGGGAGCGGGAGGGGGTGGAGTGGGTGGTAAGGGAGGGGGTGGGGGCAGGGGGGAGAAATGAACCAAGCCTTGTATGCACATATGAATAATAAAAGAAAAATGAAAAAATATATAACATTTGTCTGCCTTTTGTGATTATAAAAATAATATATATTCATCATATAAATTTTATAAAATATAGACAAGCATAAAAGGAATTGAAATTATGCACATAGTTTGAAGGTAATTTTTTTTCTTAAAATGATTGTCTAATATGTCAATAAACAATTTAAAAGGCATAAAATTTCAAGGGCACACAGAAGGGATAGTAGATGATAGCAGACAGATGTTAATAAAATCTTGGAAGAAGAAAGGCAGAATAATGGGGGTTAAATAACTGGGAAGAGTGAGAAAGTTGAAATGTATTTACAAGGGTGTACAAGGGAGAATTAAAAAAAGCTAACAGTTGTGAGCTTCAAAATTCAGGATCACAGGCATATAAAGTATTCAATAGCTTGGGGCAGGGAATGACTAGAAATGGAAGGATTTATTCTTTGCCTGGCAATACATTTAATGGAATTTCTGAATATGTTAGGGAGGATTGCTTTAAAGATCATGCAATGAATACTTAAGTCCTCATATTCCCTTGCTCCAGCAGAAGACATCTTTTATGAAAGGGTGAACCAAACCATGGATCTAGGGTACAGCTGATCAAGCAGGTGCACGGGGGAGGATGCTTAGTCCCACTTTTCAGAGTACACATGAAAGGACTTCCCTAGAGCAATATTCTTGGCATCTTGTCCTATATCTGTTTTGCATTTTCCTGTGGAGGAAAGAATTACCTTTTGCTGATTTATAACCATTCACCTGTGTTTCATAACCAGGAAAATCTAATCCATTGGGTTTTTTTCCCTCCCTGTCAGTGTGGGACAGTGATCATGGGTGAGTGAGTTGGTTCTGTAAGTCTAAATGTTCCCTCATGTGTGCTATCAAGGTCCAGACCCAGACGAGTACATGGAACTTGATTAAGCCTATTTGGCCTGCACACTTCAGTCACATTCTTCTAATTAAATCATTGAGAAAGATGAGAATTGCACTTCCATTTCTTAGATGGTTTAAACTTTAAACAGGCAACAGAAGTGTTATTAGTTGATCCCTTAAATATCAAACAGCTTGCATCTTGTACAAAAATGGTTCATAAACCCTTTCTCCACTTGATTGCTAAAATATTGACCACTGGCTTTATGCATTCCAAACAGAAGATGGGTTAATAACTCTCTGGAGAACTGACCAAAGAATAAAACACATTGCATAGATGCTGGTATTTGGAAATCTCTGGAAGAAATACCTAGAATCCTGTCTGTTCACCTATACTAATGCCCACTGCTCAATAAGACTCTCCAGGCAAAAAAGAGTTTCAAATTATCATTTTAGTGCCTCAATCTTATATATAAATGTGCAGTTAAGGAACTGGACCACTGAGAAAAAGTTCTAATATAATAGACAAAGACAAGAAAATGAATTTCTGAGAAAACAGAATCAACACGTGTATCTAGAGAAAACACCGCACTCCATATTTAATATCCTCAAAGGGAAAATAAATTATTTCATGATATATGTATAGAATGCTATAAAAGATAATATTTAATAATGAGACAAAGGTCTGAGAAATCAAAAATATGGTAGTATACTGTATTCGTTTCTTATTGTCACAAATGAAGTGGTTTAAAATAACACGAGATGATAACACTTTGTTAGTTTAAAGGTGGGTGAGTTAGAAGTCTGAAATGGGTCTCACTAGACTAAAATCAAGGTATCAGTAAGATTGAATTTGTTTTCTTTTTTTATATAAAATTTTTATTAGGATATATTCACTATATAGGAGGGATTCACAATGACAATTCTGATTAGGCTTATATTGTATATTGGTTAGATCACCCCCATCCTCTCTCCCAGCCCCTTCCCGCCTCACTTAAAGAAATTGCAAGAGGCTTCTTTCTTCTATTTCATATAGGTATATAAAGTCCATCAACCATTTACCCTCACCTTCATCTCCTTCATCCATCCTCCCCCTCACACAAGTTCCCCCCATATAAACACTGTATCTATTTTACAGTCCTGTCTTTCATTATTAATATTTAAGTCAATGTTCAAAGGGGTTTCTCTATGCAATCCCCACTGTGGGGATACTTTACTTTTGTCTGTTCAGCCCCTTCCATTGCTCTCCTTTACCCTTTTACCTCTCACCCTCCATTTTTCAACAGCTTTCAATACACATCCTTATATCCTCTACCTTCCATAGGTGTTATGTTTTATGATATTAATGATGCTCTGTCCTGAATTTGTTTTCTTGCCTGTTCCAGCTTCCATATTTTGACTGCATTCCTTGGCTTGAGGTCTCCTACCTTCTTCAGATCCACCAATAGTGCCCTGTGCCTTCATCACATTTACCACTCTATCTCTTCTGCCAACCTCTTCCATGTTTTTTTTTCCATTTATTCATGTGTGTATACAATGTTTGGGTTATTTTTCCCCCGTACCCCTGCCCCCTCTCTCTCCCCCGATCCCCTCGCTTCCAGGCAGAAACTGTTTTGCCCTTATCTCTAATTTTGTTGAAGAGAGAGTATAAACAATAATAAGGACAAAGGGTTTTTGCTAGTTGAAATAAGGATAGCTATACAGGGAGATTCCTCAAATTGTTTTCATGTACATATGTGTTACATTCTAAGTTGATGCTGACCTTTTCTCTAGTTCCTGATCCCTTCCATGTTTAAAGTCCCCTTGAAACTACATTGGGCCAATCTGGAAAACACAGGAAAATTTCTTTATTTCAAAGTCAGCTAATTGGCCACTTTAATTTTACCCGAAGATATAATTCCTCATCATGGAATATAACACATTCACAGGTCCGTCTAATTAAAGAACTGAGATAAAGTTGTAGAAATTATCCAGTCAATAAAACAAAAAGACAAATAGATGGAAAGTGGGAGAAAAAAGCAATCATTTGAGGACCACTTCCAATCAATAGAAATTCCAGGAAGAAAATTACAAATAAAAGGGATAGGATAAAATTGCTTTAAAACCAACAAAATAGTATAAGAAATTTTCTGGAGATAAAAAGACTTGGATTTCTTATGAACAGAATTTCTGGAGGAAATTAGAGAAAAAAATCATACAAAGAAATTATAGAAAGAACTTCTTTACTGAATAATGCAAGGAAATTACTCATCTGAAATGTAAGATGTTAATTAATCAAAATGTTCATCAGATTCCAACAGAGAATTTGAAAAAAGTGTCATATCCTACAATAACATCAAAACACTAGGTTTTTAAAAAAAATGCAGAAAGTTTCTAGAAAGAGAGAAAGAACATATATAAATTGGCCTTTAGTAATAACACTGACATGCTTTACAAAGAAAATGAAATCTCAAATGAAAGTAAATAATACTTTCTCAAATTCTTAGAGAAACCTATCTTGAATTCTGCTCCTGGATAAATTATTAATGAAATAGAGGAGTTAAACATTTTTTGACCTTTCATACACTTTCTTTCAGGAAACAAACTAAGGATATTGAAATGTGGCAAAGGGTTAAGAACATAAAGCCAGGCACTGGTGGCTCATGCCTGTCATCCTAGCTACTCAGGAGGCAGAGATCAGGAGGATCAAGGTTTGAAGCCAGCCTGGGCAAATAGTTCTGAAGACCCTATCTTGAAAAAACCCATCACAAAAAAGGGCTGGTGAAGTGGGTTAGGGTGTAGGCACTGAGTTCAAACTCCAGTACTGGAAAAAAAATTAAGAACATAAGAAACAGAATTCAGTAAGAGAGTGTGGTAAAGATGCTGGCAAGTTCTCTATGAACTGGTTACAACCAAGCTGAAAGGAGTGGAAAGACAGGAGCTTTAGTAGAAATATCTCCAAGAAAACTTAAATAAAGAAAGGAAGAAAGATTACCTAATGTATTTGTTTTAATGAAAAGAATGCTTTATTTTAATCAAAAAATTGTCCTAAATTTGGATAATTACTTTGAAAAATATACAAATGAAACAGTAGGCAATTAATAACTCAAGTGAAAACAAGTGAGCTATGAAAGAAAGCAGACATAAAAATAGTATGAAAATATTAAATACTAAAAATAGTGAAAACATTAAGTACTAATTTAGCTAAAACATTGTTCTGTACTTACTTGGGACAGATGAGGCTATGACTACTTGATCAATGGGATATGTTAGAAGAGACACTATGCTGGTTCCAGAGCTACTCTTTAGAGGATCAACAGCTTTTGCCTTGGTCTCTTGGAACCCTAAAGTGCCATGTAAAAAGTCTAACTACCCTGATGCCACCATATTATAACAACTCAGACCCAACAGTGGCATGTAAGTTGAGAAGGTGGTGCTTCTCTTAAGAGAAAGGCTAGGAGTTCTCCCAATCCTGAATCTCTTCTTTTCCACAGGTTCCTCTTGTATGGGCCCTTATCATAGTTTTGCTTCCTTAGCCCTCTCACATCATTCTAAAAACACAGACCCCATTTCTCTATTTACCGGTCATCCTGGCTTCTCTAAATCTCTAACTTGCAACAGAATCTAGGTATGTATGCATACATGTTTTTTAGTGGTGTTTGAGCCTAATGCTTGCTAGGCAGGCACTTTAGCACTTGAGCTATGCCCCTAGCCCTTTTTTGCTTTAGTTATTTTTCAGACAGGTTCTTGCAATTCTTGTCCAGACGGCCTCAGACCATGATCCTTTAACTCACACTAGTGGCATGGGCCACCACACCCAGCACTTGAATGTGTATTCTTTTAAACTATTGTTTCTGGAAAAATCTTTAAGCTATTAGATATTAGATATTTGATTCTCAAATAACTATTTCTCAAATGAAATTCTTCAAAATTTCTATTAGAAATATAATTTTGTCTGTGCTGTCAATTTTCTAAAAATTAGAAACTTCACAATCTGAGCTTTTACTTTTCTTTCTTTTTTTTGGCAGAAAGGCAGTGCTTTTATTTCTTCTCTGAGTTTTTTTTAAAAGCATGGAAACAACGTTAAATTTATTAAAAGATGTTGCAGGCGCTGTTTTTTGAGCGTGAGCTGGCAGCATGATGCTGACTCGCCTCTGGACACCTCAGAGTGTGCTTACTACAAAGGACACCCTACAACCTCAAACACCCATCAAGCCAGAGAATCAGCATAAGTGAGTTGTTGCTATTGAGTCCACAATCCACAGGTTTTATCCACGTTTCTCCATTTGTCCTAATAACATTCCTCATGGCAGAAGGATCCAGGCCAGAATAACGAACTGCAGTTAATTTTCTTAAGAAGCTTCAAAACCCTTGAATAAGTGTAGAGACAGAAAATAAAAGGACATGTCTGGCAAAGAGAAGTCTCCATGTTTTGAATCATAAGCTCACTCTAGAAGACTTGTCTCCATGGTTTAGCCACTTTTGGGTAATAAGCCCACCCTGAATCCACTGAAAAACTTAGGAAAACGATTAAGTGTTGGTAGGTGACATGACCGTAGTCTAGATGGGAATTCAAGATGGAGTCCCCAGAGCTTTTACTTTTCATTTCATCCATAATGGAAATGGAAACCTCTGATTCACTCCAGCCTATGGAGGAGGAGGTGTTGGGCTAATGGTATCCACAAAATATATCCCACCATATTATCATGCTGCAGAACTGGAAGCTGAACACTGACCTGGCCTCTTCAGAGTCTCCATGTATCTACAATGTTCTGTAATTGTCAAGAATTTAGCCTGGTTTGATTAAATCTACTGCAAGAAAAAAGGAAGAGAAACCCTGATTATAGTCTTCTATCAGTGTGTGTGTGTGTGTTGAAGGCATGATCTCTAGCCTGCGGGGCTATTGGGGAGGTGGTAGAACCTTTAGAAAGTGGGACCTGGTTGGAGGGTTAGGTTAAGAAGGGCGACTCCAGTCCCATCTTCTCTGTCTCTTTACTTTCTCCTATGCCCTGTACTCCTGTTATGATGCCATCACAGGCCCAAAGTAATAGAGTCAAATGACTGTGACTGAAATTTCTGAAACTGTGAGCCAAAATAAATTGGTTCTTCTCCTTATACATTGATTTATCTCAGATATTTGTTACAGTGATAGAAAGCTGGCTAACACAGTCTATCCCTTTGTTCTTTAGATGTATGGAAAAATTTTTCTGTAAGTATGAATGCTTTGGGATCCGTCAGATTTAAAGTACTTGAATAAAGAAGGAGAAATAAATTGCTACAACACTGAAGAGTGATGTTTCAGTTCACTTGTTCGAGTTCTAAATGACTCCAAATTTGTTATCACTGTTGGAAGCTTCATGCTTGCTATTTCTTCAGAAATATATATACTGTGTAGAAACTATGTTGACTTACTGATTCATACCCTAAAGGCCCCAAAAGTTAATTAACAGCTTCTGAAAGTGTGTGTCTTATTTATTAAAGCCTCATCAGACTATTCAGTAAAGCACTTGGCAGGACAACTAAGGCCCACATTTACCCAAAGATTCTGAGACAAGAGCGATTCGCCACTCCCTCCTTCTCACAGGACTACCTAGTTTTCTCTAGGTGTTGTCATTTCTTCTATAGACTCCATTCAAATGGAGCAAAAATGAAACAAACAGTAATTTGTTGGAGGGTTAGGTTAAGAGGGGTATGCTCTTTACCTAACCATAGATAAGGAGTGAAGTAGAGAAAAGGATGAAGGACTCAGCATATGTGGGTTTCCCTCATGGTGATCCTGGCAGCAATAATGATGTCTCCAGATTTGGAAAATTGTAGGATTAAGAATGTGGTTGGAAGATTTAGGGTGTGTTAGGTGACACAATGGATATTAAGTATTCTGATATTCTAAACAACTAAGCTTTCATTTTTGGAGAATCTGATTACTGGAGTAAAAGTTGAGAATTAAGGGTATATGGATAATGGAAATTCCTTATTTTGGGAAGCTAAGGTTTCCTGTTGATTCCATTTCCTCTTTGTGGCAAAAATATGCACTAACCACCACTTTTCCATAATCTGCACAATTGAAAAAAGTCTTTTCCACTGGTATCTTAGAGAAATAAGACAAGAACCCTTTCAAAAAAGTGATAAGACAGTAAGTACCTTCAGAGGATGATATTGTTCAGGTGTCTTTGTTTCATAACATCTAGCACAGTGCATTGCATTTTGCAGGTGATCAACAATGTCAGTGCAGGTTAACCAAGTTATAGTTAGCCATCAGCAAAAGAAAACACTGTATTTAATAGAAGTATAGAGTCAAGTATGAAAATTGTTTGAGAATTGGTTAATCTTGGGAGCATTAATAATAACTCATTTAATCTGTAAAAACAACTTCTCTGAGTATACTGATTTTCAATTGTTTAGAATAAATGGGGATTTCTTGGGGGGAGCCCTTTTTTACTGGGACCATTTTATATAATAATTGACTATGGATTTGTTTGCTCTCCTTCAAATGCTACCTCATTTATCCACTCAATATATATTTATTTAGAATTTAATACCTAAGCATGGGGGAAACATATGAAAAAGAATTCTTTGTTATTCCTCTAGAAAGGAATATGTAATAGTCATAAATTTTATAAAGGAGAAGGCATTTATGTTGTGAGAAAATGAGGATGACTTTGACATTGCTCCAGAAGGGGTGGATGGTCATTTTACTGTATTAATAGGAGTAGGAGATGTCATGAGAATAAATTGTTTTTCCTTATTTGATGAGCAAGTGAAACATTCAGAGGGAAATGTCCTATAAATTAGTGTTTTCCAGATACTTTTCATCACAGGCCACAATAGGAAAATTTTATGTTGTGCTGCAGTGCATGGAGTCACAAATATTAAATTGAAACTCACAAAACTCATCTTTCCCTCATGCAATGCACTGTATCATCTTCTGTTTTAACCTGTTCTGCTCTAGTTTATATCAGTGTGACCTACTGAATGTCATGATCCAATCACTGTTGTACACAGTTGTAAGTATGGATCTGGAGCTTAGTGTAGAGATAGCATTGAACACAGACTTATAAATGGTCAGTTATAGGAGGAGACAAAAGCACAGAATATCCAGTTATGAGTACCTAGATTCCAAAAGTTGGTGACAATGTATCTTTGGCTTTCCCTGTGGTTCTTTCATACACCACATAAGTCAGTTTTAGGATTTTAGCCGTCCTTCTTCTCTCTGGGTTCTCACTTCCTTTTCTTTTTCTCTTCTCTTTATTTGTTTTACAACCCTAACTTGCTTCCCAGTTTCCTAGCTCCATCCTAACAGGGTCCCAGGTCATCCAGGAAGGATTTCCTTAAAGTGTATCCTTCTGTCCTCATGGAAATAGGGATTTAAAGGTTTCTTTTTTCAGTACTTATGATTGAATTTAGGGCTTTGTGCTTGTTGGAAAATGTGCTACCTCTTGAGTCGTGCCTTGGTCCTTTTGCTTTTAGCTTTTTGTTTTTCATATAAGATTTCATGCTAACTTGACTGGGCTGAACTTGAAGTGCAATCCTCCTATCTCTGTCTTCTGAATAGCTGTAATTACAGGCAAGTTCCAACATGCCTGGCTTAAAGATTTTTAATAGTGGAGAAGCTACAAAACAGACACTCCTTTTCTTGTTAACATTGATCACATTTCATTAATATGTTATTATTTTATTGTTTTAGGGAAAGTTTGCTCCCCTCTTTGATGCTTCCTTTGTATGGAGTGGCTTGTATAACTAGCCTGTTTCTGTCCCTTCACTCATCCTTCACCAGTGAAGGATGTGTCTGGTAGTTGAAGTGGCATGCTAGCTCGGTCCCTCTCTCTTGCTCTTCTTTTAGGGCATCTATTCTCTTCTCACTTTGCATGTTGTAAAAGAGGGGCCTGGAATTTGGGAGGTAAGTTCAGTTCAGTGAAATAACAGGACCTGGTACATTGACTGTAAATACTGAGATTGATAAAGACTAGCATAAATAGTGCCCTGAGATTAAGATTAAAGTTTCCTTTGATTGAGAGTTTTTATGATTTGTGATGCTTTGACATGATGGATTTTAATTTGGCTGATAGGCTATGAAAGTCCTGGTAACCAAGTACAACTGATACTGTGAAACAAGTATAAGAAAAAGGCAGTTTGTTAATGTGTTTTCAGACATTTGGGGCAAAATAATCTTCAGCTATTTTATTACATTTCTCTGCAAAACCTGGGGGCTAGGACTTTCAACTGAAAGTTCATTCCTCATTGTAGAGTATACTAATGTTAAGACATCCAGCTTTGACTTTTGTTCCAGGCCACATAGGTAATGTAGAGAGACTGTCCCAAATCCTGTTCTTGTTAGGCATGCATTTGGAGAAAAGGTATGATTTTAAATTTGTATGGCTTGTCCATAGTGTCAGTTCCTATCTCTCATTGCAAGGTCTCAAGTTAGCTTGAGTTGGTAAAGAGATAAGGCTGACCATGGTTTCAGAATTCAAAGACCAACGTTGTGAATTAGATTATAGAAGTGTGGCAGAACTTACTACTACTAGTAAAAAAAAAAAAAAAAAAAACACAAGAAGAGATAGAGTCCTTTTAGGAAAAATTAAAAAGCCACTTTTCATGAATGAAGCAATTAAAAACTCATTGAAATTATTGTGGGACTAAAGGAAATTTAAAAATCCTTTCATGAAACACTGTCTCTAAGGATTATAAAGGAGAAACTGTAGTGGTTTTCAAAGTGTACTTCAGTCTTATGGTAAGAACAGGAAGAGTGGAAGTGTAATACAGTAGGAGGAGAAAGGCATTTCTGCAAGAGAAAGATTAAAGTCTTTGGTAGGACAGAGGTGAAGAGCATGAAATATTGACAGTATTATTGAGTGTACTCTAGACAAGTATGTACAACTGCCTATGAGGACAACATTATCAAAGGCGACATATTGTAGTAGTTGCTGATTGTTAACTAAATCAGAAATGGTGACAGGACCCAGAGATGTCCAGCAGAGAAAAGCAGTAAGATCTTTAAAGACTGGACCAGATGCTACTAAAGGGAGCAAAGCTGTAAGAAGCTATAAGAATTTTCTTCATTACCATGAACAGAGTGAGAGGAACTGGGGTGATACTCCCAAAAGAATGCACCAGCTACATAAAATTGTACAAAAATCTGGACGTAACTGAGAACAGAAACCAGAAAATGTACACTATTGTTGGATAGATAAAGGGCAGATTCCTCATCAGTAGATAATTTTGACAAAACCAGAATGTACTGGCTTCATTTTTCTCATTATGGAATAACCTTTAATACAAAATTTCATAGAATATGGTAGAATAAAAATATGTCTAGACCACAAAGCAAAGGAAAAAATAAAAAGAAGGAAACTTGGCATTAAATTCCAGCAAATAATTCTCACCGGCATGCATTTAAGTAGGAAAGGATAGAAGTAAATATTTGAAAATATTGGAAACTCAACTGAGTTTCCAGAAGGGAATTATAGTGTCAGACACAGGAGATATATCCCACTAATGCAAATGATGAAGAAAGAAAAGCTGATCAAAACTAGAACCATCCCAAAGTTAACAAAAGTGTCACAAGGAGCCATGCAAACCTAATGCATTGGTCACTGGCTTGCCCTACATATTAGGAAAGCAACCTCTTGTGATCTTGACAGTGACTGCAGTTCAAGGATCAGCTGAGATGTTTCTTTACTTGAAACCGGCTTTAAGATAAAGAATAGAACTTCTCTGTGAATTTAATGACCTAGTAGGAGGTTTCTCAATTTTTGGCACTATTGATATTTTGGACTCAATAATTTTCTGTGTGTATGTGGTTTCTGTTCTGTGAATTGTAGGCTGTTTAACAACATCCTGGTGTCTTAGCACTAGATATCATTAGCATCCCTGCCACCCAATTGTGAAAATCAAAAAATGTCTCAAGACAGTGTCAAATATCCCCCAGGGATAAAAATCATTCCTAGTTAACAACCACTAACCAAAGCAATTCCACCACAAGAGATAGTGGAAGAAGCCAGCATGACATGAAATGAAAGTATCTACACAAAAGACACGATGAATGCTACAAGGTAGAACTTTGCCTTCAATTCTTTATGGATGCACTAGAAATACAGAACACAAAAGAGAAAGGGGATTTAAGAAACTGAATTTTCAGACTCCGAAATAAAAGCATCTCCGATTAGAATCAACATTCAAGACTACCACTGTTACAAATTTCTAAACTTGCAAGAAGATAGAATTGTCTGATGTGTCTTTCTGTGAGAAATGACAACATGCAGAGGTGTCGCCCAACATGCTTCCCCATCCCACAGATATGGAAAGTACATAATGACAAAAGTGACCTTTTTTGTTGGAGGGTTCTCACACAGTGTTGCATTTAAAAAACACAGACTATAAAGCCTGTTGAAGATGAGTGGCATCCTAAATAAATGGAAACCAAGATTTTCTTATCTACATGGCTTCCTTCAGATACCAAGTGTTTGCTGTGGCACTTAAAAACACTTAAGTCTTTTGACTACAAACATAACAATAGTGTAGGAAATAAGGATAATTTTATATTTCTAATTTCATTGATGATGGGGCCAGGGCTGTAGTAGTCTTTTCTAAAGGTAAAATACAATCTTTGTTTTTATTATTATTGTTGTGCTGGGTGGGGGTACATTGTAACATTTGTAAAGGTTCTTACAATGTATCAACTATGATGATACTTGAACTCCCCCCTTCCACTTCTCATCCCCATTCCCTCTCCCCTGTTTTTCCTTTTCTCTTTTATGTTTTTTCTTCTACAAAATTGGAGAACAAGAAGTTGGCACCGGTGTGCATGGGGAGGTGGTGGTGAAAGGGGTAGGAGGATGAATATGGCGCAAACAGTGTATACACATGTATATGGTAGTCTTACGTGTCTTGGTCACCCTTTGGAATCTTAAAAGGTGAAGCTTATTAAATATTTTGAATAAAGATCAATTGGGATCTGCAGCTGTAAGGAACTGTTTCTCACCCATTAGAAGACAGAGATGGCTACATTTGCTGAGAGAACCTCAACTTGATCAAGGATTCTAAGTGCGAAGCTATAGTTTAGACCAAACAGAAGAAGCAGCTTATCCTTTTCTCAACTAGCAAAAACCCTTGGTCCTTCCTATTATTGCTTATACTCTCTCTTCAACAAAATTAGAGATAAGGGCAAAATAGTTTCTGCCAGGTAGCCAGGGGGTAGGGGGGAGAGGGGGAGAGTAAGAGAGGGGGTGAGGGAGGAGGGGAGAAATGACCCAAACATTGTATGCAAATATGAATAAAATAAATAAATAAATAAATAAATAAATAAAACAAAGTAATTAAAAACAAAACAAAAAAAGAAGAAGCAGCTTGGCCTTAGTTTAACTGAAGGTATTTCTAACCTAATTCCCAATGGTAATATAATTTCCATTTGTGCTTCCATTTTGTTGAACTTAATTTGGAATATTTTAAAAGTAGGGCACAAAAGAGTTTTCAATTTCTTAGTACAGGGAAGTTAATCATGGGAGACGGTTTCTATGCAAATTTGATGATTCTAATTGCTGCCATTTTATTATTGGACTATCTTTGATGTTGCAGAACCTCTGAGAGTTATGCAAACTACTATAGCTGGAAATAAATTAAAATTAGACACGGAACAGCAAATAAAGGTCAGGCTTTGGGTAACAGAGTGGTGTTACAGTTTGGTTATGAAATATCCCACATAGGCTTATGTTTTAGAGGCTTAGATGATGGGAAATGATTGGATCCTGAGGGCTCTGACCTACTCAATGCATTAATCACTTGGTAGATTCTTATTATGACAGCATTATTGTAAGGGGGTGAAAAGTAGAAGGAGGGGCTTGGCTTGGGAAGTTAGGTCACTGAGGGTTGAGTCTTTGGGAGCTGTATCTTGTGCTGGCCCTTTCTTGTTAGTGCTATCTCTTCACTTCCTGGCTGCTTTAAGTTGAATAGCTTTCCTCCATCATGCCATGTACTTTTCTGTCATGGCCTAAAAATGAAGTCAGTTGACCATGGACTAGAATCTCTGAAACTGTGAGCCCAAATAATTTCTTCTTTTAAATTGTTTCTCTCAGGTATCTGTCAGAGTAAGGAAAAAGTTTGACTAACACAAGTGGTCTTAGAAGTGTTAGTCTATCGTTATGTCTCTGGCCCATTTCAGACCATTCTAGAGGGAAAAACTGTGCTCTGCTGACCTAAGAAATCCCCAAGTGAGGCAATGGTTGCTGTTGAAGAGTAGTCTCTGGAAAATTAGTTGGTCTGGCCTTATAAGTGTACTGTGGGTTTCCTCCCCTGAGGGATAGAGTTTAAAAAATTATTTTTGAGACAGGGTCTTGCTATGTAGCCCAGGCTGGCCTCAAACTTGTGATTTTACTGCTTTAGCTTCCCAAGTGTTGATATTATAGGTATCTGCCAGCCAATAGCTCTATTTTCAGTTTATTGCTGCCTCAGTTATTCCAATGGATTTAGGAAATGAAAAGCTAAAACAAAATTGGGTGAAGGAACAGTTGTTCTCCTTTCTTTGTATTTCCTTCAGTGTAGAGGGACAAACATTAATGCAACACTCTTGGCTTATCTAACTGCTCTTCTTCCTCGTGATGGACTGAATTCTGATTGGTGATTGGACAGAAAAATGACCAGTCTCATCTCTACCCCTTCTTCTCCTCCTTTCTTCTGAGCAAGCTACCCATGGGAAGCTCAATTTAGAGCCCGAATGTTTGTGCTTTCAGTTTGACAGAGATAGACTCCCACGTAGAAGGCCTGAGGATATGCAGCACTGCCTGTCTTGCTTTAAGGTTTGATTATAAGGTTGATAGTTATCTCTGTCCTGTTCTTTAATGTCTCTTAAGTGGTTTGGAATTCAGAGACCAGGAAAGGCTACAATTTATGAGTGTCTTCAAACTACACTGGAGATATTAAACTTATCCTGATGAGAGATGATGAAATTTCCTTTTCCTTTTAAGTTGCCTGAGAGGTTAGCCCTTTTTCTCAAAGCAACTTTTACTAAGGAGAAGAGTGAACCTCAAAGACATACATGGGTTAAAACATATTTCTGATTTAATAAAAAAGAAATTAATATTTATCCAACTTTTAACTTGGCTGCTACATGTCCCCTTTTCTCACTTTTTTTTAAATTAAAAAGAAATGGTTCCACAGAAAATAACTCAAATTTCTAATACTTTAGAGTTAGATTTGTACTGTTTCTTGATATTATAGGGTTTAAATCCCTATAAAACTTACTTCTCTGACTTGGGAGGTAAGCGCAGTTTGGAGACTTGTATTGCTCTTTACTGAGGAGGATAGTTTTCTAGTATCCTGCCAGAACAGATATGATCTCCACCAAAGTTCCTTCTTTCATCCTAGGCTGATTTTTTTCCTCATGAAAAAAATATAAGAGTCCATGCTAGGCCTCTGAGCTGTGTATTCTGGAAGAGGGAGCTACTTCGGTTTCCTATCTCTCCTTCCTCACTTGAGCCTAAAACCAGGCCAAAGCACACCCAGAGGATAGCAAGCAAACACCTAATTATATCCTCCATCATGAGTCTACTTTTTAGGAGATGAGGGAAGTGCTTCAGCCTGATCTGTTCCAAGAACTGTTCTGATTTCCTAGAGGACTAGAAAAGTACCTCCCTGTAGAGTTATTTCAGAGAAATTTTCTGTCTCACTAACCAGTGCTTACTGCATCATACCATATCGTCCAGTAAAATGTGAAAGCCCTTTATATACTTCCACTGCTAAATGACACATACAGAGGTGTCCATTATATAGTTCCCATCAATAGACTGAAGTCAAGTTCAAACCAATGCTGTAAGATGTTCCTTAGCAGTTGAGTAAATAAATTCGATGAATATCATAGCTATACAAAATAGTTTTGGAAGATAACCCCACATGTACCAACTTTCCCTTTACCCAGATGGTGACTTTGGGCAGTCACTACAACTCGACTTGTTTCCCAATATGTTTTTTAAAAGGTGATCTCTACTTGAATATATGATGTTAAGGTAACACTATAGATGTAAAAGTGATTGAAAAGTTGAGATGATTTTAGGACTATTTGACATCTGCAGTGTAAGTAACCATAGCCATGGAAGGGTAAGGCCTTGATAACATGTGTTTGGTGAGTATGCCTTTTCTAAGTCCTCCATTGTATTGAGTGTAGCACAAGGCACCAGCAAACACTTTAAAATACCTCTTGGTATGATATCACATTGCAAACTGGGAAAGGATTATTGTTATAATTAGCTGTCCACAAGATCCAGTACAACTTTCTGAACATGAATGAGTGATCTTTGGATAAACTTTTCAGAAAAATGTTGATAGTGAGTTAAAGCTGTTGAGACCACATGTTTATTTTGCTCAGTCTTAGATTCTACCTGGCTAGACCGTGCTTTGACTGCCTTTTCATGTAAGGGAGTAGACCCACAAAGATCTTCCCTTAGATCAGTGTTTCTCAAGTTAGTTAAGATGCAGACTCTGATCCAGTAACTGAGGGTTAGGGCTGAAGATACTGCATTTCTACCAAGTTCCCAGGTTATGTTCAAATTGTTGCTTTGTAGGTCTCACTGAGCAGCAAAGTAAGACTATTAGAGGAGATAGTCAGGAAAAGGAAGTTAGCTATCTTTCTAAGAATGAACTTAAGGGAGAAAGGAAAAGAGAAAATAAAGCTTGCACTCAAAACATACATTGGCATTGATGAATATTCCAGTACAGAAAAACAGAGTTGCATTTCATAGCCTAGAACCTATGGCTTGCAGAATGTTGTGACTATGTAGAAAACTTCATGACATTCATGGAGAATGATCACACTTGAAGAATTCTTTGCAAATCTTAGCAGCTGGAAAGACTTGAACAAATATGGTGCACATTCTTTTGCCCATTAATGTCAATTAGTTGGCAAAAAGGAAGAGTTGCCTGTCATGTCATTGTCATTGTTACAATCAGTGTCTTCATCATAAAAAAGATTTTTAGAGCACGTCCTTAGTGATTGATTCCATTCTGCTTCCTGTCCAAAATCTGTCAAATAATTCATGCTATATAGGCCTCCTTGTGATACCAACCATATCTAGGTCAATAATCATATTTGCCCCTTTGTATTTATGTAGCTAGTACAAGAATCAAATAAAATATTTACTAAGGTATTTATCTCTGCTGATGGTAGGTAGGAGAAGCCAATAGAATCAGAACACTCATTAACTTTCAACATTTTCTTTATTCTTTTATTCTTTTTTTTATGTTTCAGGATCACAGACAATGAAGAATCTGATGTGGTAATGATTAAGAATAAGATGAAATACAGTGCCCTGTACTGAAGGACTCTCTTTTTGTAATGAAAATGTCCACAAAAGGATTTCATTCAATTGGATTAATTAAGGTTGGGTGAATTTTAAAAACATGAATTATGGCAAAATTTTAAAAAAATGTATTACTTTCAAATATCTAAGACAACTAAAATGAAGCTCAAAGAGGACATTTTAATGAATAAATAAGAATCAACTATTGATATTGTAAATAGGTGCTTCTAGGGTGTTGGAAAGTTGTTCTTCAAAGACAAGTCATTTTGTTCTAGTCTGTTTCACCATTAACATGTATGTAAACATTAAGAAAGAAATTGGGGCTGGAGGAGTGGCTCAAGTGGTATTTGCCTAGCAAACGTGAGGCCCTGAGTTCAAACCCCAGGACTACCAAAAAAGAAAAAGAAAAAAACCCATTGTACCAACCAAACCTTCAATGTGTACTCCTGGGAATAATGAATTTTCCCTGAGTCGGTTCGCTTTTTCTGTTTAAAGTTCTCTCAGGCCCTAGGCCTATGAGCACAGGCTTTTATGATATTTTGACCATGTTGAGGCGGGGCCAGTTTCACAGTGTCATTGGAAGCAGGCGACAAGTGGTCGATGGTCCCCTTGAAGCTACACTCCGAGGTTCTTGTCTATAGGTGGAGCCGCCAATCTGGCGTTTGATGAAAACTCTTTCCCTGATGATTCTATTTTCACATTTTTTGAAATAATCTCCCAATTAACTGCTTCAATATGTTTATGAAATTTCTAACCTGATAATACCAACAGGCGTAACATTTGGTGGAGATATTTTGATGTGAGCGGAGCTGGTGGTGGTAATACAGCAATAATTGCCGGCTCATTTACGGACTATTTAGGTCGTGCAGTGAGCCAGATGAGAACAGCTAATGAGCACAGCTTCTTGCTGTAATTAGTCGAACAGTGGTGGCTCACAGATGATTTACAGTTTGCAAAAAAAAATCTGTGTATTTACTGAAGTGCTTATGTATTCTGTAAAGTTGTGACAAAGTAACAACTTGGGGATGTTGTGCTTTCTGCTCCCACATATTCTTGGGAGAGATTAAACAATAATGCTATCAACATCCACAGCTTTGGTGGAGAGCGACGCAAGTGAGAGGAGGCTTTAGGTTAGCTCTGCCTGTTTCTCACCCGGTTCCCTCGTGTTCCCACAGTTTCTTTCCCATCTCTCTAACGACGTGGGAGAGGCAAGCATTGCCTCAGCCTTCCTGCCATGACTGTCTTAAAGTGCGGTGCTTGGGGCTCCCTGGCTCCCCTTTCCTAATCAGACTGGAAGAAGTAGGTTCACATTGCTGCAGGCTAGAGGAGTCTGTCTATAAAAGGTCACGTCTCCATTTCTGAGGAGGACACAGGCCAGAAAGCTATCCCATAAAAAATCTCGAGTGGACAATGAGTGCACATTTCCAGGGACTGTCGCCTTGGAGTGGTCTGAGTTGGCCCTTGGGTTTGGAATTCTGCCAGAGGCTTGACTTCAGACACCTAGGAGCGGTTCACCTACCTGAGCTCCAGTAAAGACAGTTCTGCCTCTTTGCTTGAATATCCTTAGATTTTTTTCCTTCATTTCTCTCCTTGTAACCAGACTACTTTCTTTTTATTTTTATCTTAGAACAAATAGCTTGTTAATGTCTCCTGTCAAACTAAAATATTGCCACCTTGCTTGCTGACTACACTCTGACCACTGTGTCAGCCAAATCTGAGGATCTTGTACAGTGAAATCCAGCTGAAAGCAGAGGCTGATTTTTGGGAGGGGGGTGAGGGAATCTATCTGATGAACATTCTGGAAAGAGAAAGCAAGTAGAGGGGATAAAAAATCTCTTGGGCTATCTTTGATTTTTTTTAAGGTGGAGCTTTCAGTTAAGTGAAACCAAAAGTTTGCTAAAGGATATAGTTCCAAAAAGTTGTTTGTGGCTCTGGTTCATCATTTGAAAGCATTTATAAAAATGACAGCCAGCCTGCATTGTCTCTTGGTGGTGAACAGAGTTGATAGATTTTCCCCTGACTTAAATGTGCATTTAAGTGAGAAGTGTGTATGCAGAGGGCTTCTGAACTTATTTGAAATTGGTAAGCATTCTTTAAAAGAAAGAATATGGACCCTGAAAGTATTTAAACAAGTAATAATATTTATTGTCAAAATGGGGCAAAATTAGGACTAAGGAACTTAGAGTAACAGCTAGGCCTCTGCTTCTCCAAGGAGAGTAGATAGAACTTTCTTGTTAATGCACCAACAAACAAAATCAGAGTTTCATTCTTACTGTTCTTCCACTCTGAGACAATTTTCTTATTTTTATATACTTTAAACTTTATTGCTTGCATTAATTTGTGTTAGTGAATCAACAATGGAAAAAAATCCATCCTCACATCACATTCTGCAAGACAGCAGAGACCATGGTCTTTTTAACAAGGATTAACTGAAAACCTAGCATTGAGTAGATATTCACTAAAAAGTATCTATCATTGTCATTAATAGTAATTTTTTAGTTATGATCATAACTTGTTAGAAAAGCTAGTTACTCAGAATATTTGCCCAAGAATATTTCTATGACAGTGGTACTCATTTAAGAGTTACTAAATGTTCTTTGAAATAAGCTCCTTCACAAAATGCACGTGGACAAAGGGTGCATCATTAGAAAGACACATTAATTGGTAAGGAGAAATGCGATTCACACCTGAGAGACTGTCTACAACTCATAACAATAACGGTGAAAATGTCTAAGCAAATTTTCTACCACGCTAACCTCTCAGCACTTTCCCCTCACTTTCCTTAGTCTTTTCTGACACTTTACTTAGAAGTAAGTGTTAAACTTAGCTTTTGCTAAGTTTCTTTTTAAAAGAAAGTATGCAGTAACTAAGTTTCAACTATTTATCATCTATATATCCTCATGCCCTAGGTTTCTTTACTTCTGTGCTGGATATTTCCTTAACTAGTTCTATCATTACCTGGAAAACATTCTATCAAGATTCTATTGCTCCAATTAATCATTTTAAACAGGCATGGCAAAAATATCAACAGTAGAGAGAATTTTCTTTTCAGTCCATGATGATTATTAAACATAAGCTTGGTTATGAATCTTCAAGGCAGTTACTTAACATCTGAGCATCTTCTACTAAATTCCCTTGGACACTCTCAATTGTTGTTTGTGTAAGACAAAAGTATTTTTCTCTACGTGGGTCTTTTAAGAGTCTGCAAGGCCACTGTGTAATCACCTTAAGTATGGCCTCTTGAGGAAATGGTGCACACACATACATGAAATGCGGTAAACACAGTTATGGGTCTGAAAAAATTAAGTGAACTTACAGGATAAGGGAGTGTGACAAGTTCATTAAAAATGAAGGAAAAAACCTTCACATAGCTAGAATGTTCTTTATTATCTCAAGGAGGTAATTTCTAAATGCTTGTCTGTGACCATGGAACAATTAGTTTATATCAGAGGTAATAAGTAGCAAGAAAAATAATATAAGTACAATGTGTAAAAATAATTATCTGCAATTGTTATCAAAGAAATTTTAAAAAGGAAGTGTGATTTTTGTACTGGTGAAATTGGCAAAAACTAAAAAACACACACTGATATAGGTGTGTAGAAATGTGCACTTTCATACTTATTTTTGCAGCTTCATTAAGATGTAATTGATGTAAAATAAACTGCACATATTTAAAGTATACAAGTTGATGAGTTTTGACATAGCTGTCATACCTGTGAAACCAGTGGCATATCAAGATAATGAATGTATCCATCACTCTAGAGTTTCCTTGTGCCCCTCTGCAACTGATCCATCTCTCCTCCCCTCTCTCCCCAGGCAATTAGTGGTCTGCTTTCTGTCACTATAAATTAGGTAACATTTTTCTGGAACCTTGTATAAATATAATCATTGAGTATGTACTTGTTTATTGTCTCACTTCTGTTACTCAGCATAATTATTTTAGGATTCATCCATGTATAATAGTTAATTCTTTTACAATTCCATTTTCAAAGCAAAATCTTTCAATGGAATATGAGACTTCCAGTTGCTCCACAGCCATGCTGATGATTGGTATGATCATTCTGAGTTTATGTTTTATTTCTGTTTTCCTTATTTTTATTTTAGCTATTACAATAGTTATATAAGTGGGATCTCACTTTGGCTTTTTCTTATGTAAGTTCTCCAAGAGACGTGGTCTCACTATGTAGCTGAGGCATTGAACTTGTGATCCTCTTGCTTCAGTCTTCTGAGTGCTGGAATTGCAGGCATGCTCCACCAACAGTGTTTTTTTACCTTTGCATTTCCACAAATATGTTAGAATCAGCTTCATAGTTTTTACCAAAGCTATTCGGATGAGGTTGAATCTATAGATCAATTTGGGAAAAACTGGCATCTTAAAAATATTGAGTTTTTTGATCCAATAACATAGTATCTTTCTGTATATTTAGGTCTTTGTAACTTCCTGCTTTCAATGTGCATCTTGCCCATCTTTAATCAAATGTATCCGTAACAATTTTCTATTTTGTTGACATTAGAAATGATACTTTTTAGATCAATTTAATTTTAATTTTCAATTGTTTGGCTACTATATAGAAATACAATTCATTTTATGTACCTTGCATCCCAAACTACTTCTAAACTCACTTATTAAGTGTCTCTTTTATAGATTTCTTAGATTTTTCTACATAAGCAATAATGCTGATTGAAAATAAACTTGACTTTACTTATATCTTTCCAGTCTTCTTCCCTCCCTCCCTCCCTCCATTCCTTCATCCCTCCCTCCATCCCTTCATCCCTCCCTCCCTCCCTTCTTTCCTTCTTTCTTCTTTCTATTCTCTCATTGCACTGTTTACGATCTCCAGGTTTATTAGGAGTCATCACAGCAGGCATTTCTGCCTTCTTTCTTATTTTAGGGGAAAAACGGTGAGTTTTTTACTGTAAATATGACTCTAGGTGTAACTTTTTATGTATATGCTTTTATCAGATGGAAGATTTCTCTTATAACTAGTTTGCTTAGAGTCTTGTATCATGAGTGGATGTTGTATTTTGTCAAACGTTTGTTATGCTTCTGTTGAGATGATCACTTGGTGATTCTTTTTGGTCTGTTAATTTGATTAATTTCATTGATTATGAATGTTAAACTAGTCATTAATTCCCAAAATAAATCTCACTTGATTACATTGTATTATTCTTTTTTTATGTTATGAAGCTACCTAAGCCTGGACTTTTTTTTGTGCAAAGGCTTTTAATTTCAAATTAATGTAATTAATAAATATAGGACTATTTGTTTCATGATTGAGCTTTGGTAGTTTATTGCTTTCAAAAAATTTGTCAATTTCATCTAAATTGTTGCATTTTCTAGCAGAAAGTTGTTCATAATACATAATTTTTTATCCTTTTACTATCACAAGGTGTGTAGTGATTTCAGGTCCCTCATCCCTCATATTAGTAATGTGTCTTCTTTTTTCTTGGCAAATTAGACTGAGGATTGCTGGTTTTATTGTGTTGTCTTCTCAAAGAAATGGTATTGATTTTGATATTGTTTTCCCATTTTTAAAAGTTTCCTCCCCACTCTGATCTTTCTTATTTCCCTTCTTCTCTTTACTTTGGGTTTCATTTGCTCTCTTGTTCCTCATTTTTAATGTAGAAGCTCCAGTCATTTGAGACCCCTTTTTGTCTAAGTCAGATGGTTAGTGCTATAAATTTCCCTCCAAGCATGGGATATCCCATGCATTTTATATGCCATACTTTCATTTTCATCTTATTCAAACATTTTACTTTTCCTTGTGGTAAAATTTTGACCCATAGTTTATTGAAAAGTTTGTTTCTTAATTTCCAACTATTTAAGGATTTTTCCAGAGACATTTTTGTAAATGATTTGAAAGTACATTCCATTGTGGTCAGAGAACATACTTTATATGGTTATTATATATTATTATGGTGTTATTCTGATATATAACATTATCGAGCCATGCCATTTTCATCTAATCTAGCAACCTTTATCTTTTAATTGGAGCCTTTGAACCATTCAAATTCAATGTTTTACTGCTAGTAATAGGTTTAAGTGTATCATCATGATATTTGTTTTCTATACTGCCTATTCTTTTCTGGTTTCTCTTTTTTTCTTCCTTCTTTTACTATTTTTGTTATTTTTGTGTGTGTGTGATTCCATTTTATGTCCACTACTGGCTTATTTGCTTTGTTCTTTTAGTAGTTGATTTAGGCTTATTTCAAAAAAACACATACACATTTTTAATTATCACCAACTAAAAATGAGACACCATTCTGTTGTTATTAGGTTTCCAAAAATTAAAAAGGAGGAAGCTCAACTGATATAAATAAGAGGAAATGAGTATTTGCCTATACTTTTGGTAAGAGTATGAATTGATATCATCTTTCTTGATGCAATTTGGCAGCTGTACCAAAAACTCTACAATAATCCACTTGACACTTCTAAAAAGGAAATAATTGGCAAGGTGCACAAAGATGTCTGTGTAATGATATTTATCTCAACATTGTTCATCATAACAAAATAATAGAAATATCTAGCAACATGTGACTTGTTAAGTTATGCTATAGTCATTTTGTAGAATAGCATGCTATCATTAAAATGAAGTTTCTAAACTTGTCATTCAGATTAACAATATATTTTTAAAATAAAGACATTCAAGTTAAAAATAGAGGACATGATGTTAAGTGAAGAAAGCGAGGCTCAGAAAGGGAAAGGCCACATGCTTTCTCTCATATGTGGGAGGTAGACCCAATTCATATACAAGCAATATTATGAAAAATAGATTACAGTAAGGGGAGGTCACTAATGGGAGAGTAGGGTAAAAGAATATGGTTGGTGTACTTTCTATTCAAGAATGAATGTAAAAATTTTAAACCTATTGAAATCATCATAAGAAGAGGACTAAAGTAGAAAGGAGAAAAATGGAAGGGATGAACCAATGCAGGTTATTTATCTATCTATCTATCTATCTATCTATAGAAATGTCACAATGTAACTCCCTGTGTATCTATCACATAGGGGTTGGTACCAGTGTGTATGTTTGTGGGAGAATATAAGGAAAGGGTGTGGGAGTGTGAATGTAGCAGAAATATTATGTACTCATGTATGAAAATGGAAAAATGAGAGCCACTGAAACTATTCCAGGAATGGGGGTGAGGGAGGATAAAGGAGAATGATGGATGAGGTGAATTCAAGTATGATATATTATAAGAACTTTTGTAAATGTTGCAGTGTATTCCCAGGACAACAATAGTATGATAATAAAAAATAAAACAAAAGAAGAGTGTATAACATGTAATCTCAATTTTTGATTGAAAAACTCTACATGCATGTATGTACTTATTCTCAAGGAGAAGAACATGAGAATCTGATAGTGCTGTTTCCTAGGTGATGGAATTTTACCCATTTTAGTTTACTTCTATATTTTCTTTTGTTTTAAAAAATACGATGATCATGAGTTAATTTGTTTTAATTAAAGACAATTTAATTGTTGCCATAGCAACTACTTTTATGCTTTATTTATCCATTATTTAGTTATTTCAACAGAATAATTGAGATGATATTTTTTCTATTTTAAAGTCTTCTCAGCATGTAACGGCAGTGCAGGTGTTACACTGTGCTATTTGCATGTGTGCTTACAATATATCTTAGTTAGATTTACCGCCCTCATTACTCCGCCTTCCCCCATTCTTCCTTTCGTAGAATAAGTTCAACAGTTTTCATTCTTCACTTTTCACTATTTGCTTTGTAAAGATGTTCAAGCGATTTTTTAATGTCAAGGACTGCATCTAGTTCCATATTCATTTAGGATATTTTGCATTATGTCATATGATTAATCTTTTCATGGAACTGATAAACATTCTAAAATGACAAATAAAAGGTTGGCAGCAAAGCAAGGACAGCATAGTATCACATTAGTCTGCCTATCAAATCCCACTTAGCTGAGTTATGTAAAATGAAAGTCTCTTCTTACAGAAAATAGTGGGAGGAATCCAAGCCTTTGCTTTCATTTACTTCAAGTACATAACCTAGTCCTCCGCTGTTGCTTCATCTTGAAAGGGTGTAATTTTCAGAGACAGTCTCTGAGTTTGCTCATGTTTGAAATATCTTTGAGAAGTCTTTTTCAGTAAGATTCACATTTGGATAAAAGTATCATTGCCTGAAGGAGGTAAAATTTAGGAAACAAAAATAAACTGAATTATGTTGGCATTAAAGATTTTTGATTTGGTTTCATACTTCTTTCCTTTGGCGTTTCAGTCTCTCTCATGGGAATTTATGTTCTGACTTGCTTTCTTGCTTTTATTCTCATGAGAAACACCTGCAACATTTCATGAAAGTCATTACCCTCCTATATTTTCAATGACTTTTCCCTTCTGAGTAACTGAATTTATTTATTAAATATAAGCTAGAACAACCAACCTGAGACTTTGATTTGCATATCTATATTTCATAGCTTTCTATCAGTGATTCTTCTAAGAGTTTGTTTTATTGTAAGGCTATCTGAATTTTTCTGAGAAAACAGGATTTTTTTTCCCCTTGATTTTAGTCAAGGCAACAACTTGGTTTTGTAAATTTAAACCTAAATTAGAAGATATAAACATGTACTATGTTGCAATTTGTCAAATAGTTTAGGCAGTTTTACATGGGATAAATCACAGGTGGAACCGAGAGAGGGTAAGAAGACAGGCTAAACTTCTTCCAAGATCGTTTGCATTTAGAGGAATTTGGCCATGCCTCAGAATGTACAATAAAGCTTGAGCTAGCTTTTGACACCAATGTCCATCTAGTTAGTGCTAGGATGACCTTTCCAGTGTAGTCAGGGACTGTGTAGATGGGGATCTGTGAAGTAGGAAAAGATAAACAGGAAGCCGGTGCTTGGGTTCACAAGTGTAACAACAGATAATGCAAATTCTAAAATTTAGACATTTGGAGAAACACAGGAAGGAAATGTACCTAAAACCACTTCATTTTGTCATTTTGACAAATATTTATTTCATGCTTTCTGCCTACAAAGCACAGGGGAATTCAGTGAACAGACTGTCATAGCTCTTATTTTCGGGAAATTTAATTTGTTGGACTACAAATTGGTTCTGTTTCAGGGTTATTTTAATTTTTTGCGCTCCTCTGTATTTTCAAAAATTCCTTATTCCTGAAAATAAGCTTTCAGAGGCAAAAATAAATAAGCTTTATATTTTAGACTGGGCATGGTGGTATATGTCTGTAATCCAGCTACTTGGGAGGCAGAGAAAGGAGGTTCACCTGCTCTATGCCAGTCAGGAAAAGGTAGCATCAAGATGCTGACTCAAAAACTAAATAAGCATAAAACGTCTAGGGGCATGGCTCAAGTAGTAGAGCCCACTTGCTGAGCAAGTGAGGGGCCCTGAGTTCAATCCCCAGTACTGGGGGGAATAAAAGGTTTATATACACTATTTTATTAAGTTTTGTATTATTTTATGACATTTCCTATAGTTGTCATAATAAATTGCCATAAACTGAGTGGCTTAACATAATAAAAATGCATTCTTTCACAGTTCAGACCAAAGTCCAAAAAGCCACATGTTAGGGTTTGTTTCTCCTTGGGAGATAAGAAGGAGGATCTGTTACATGTCCTTCTGCTATTTCTGATGGTTTCTGGCAGTCAGAATTATCAGCTTGTAGCTGCATAAATTTGAACCTGTCTCTGTTGTCACATGGCTGTCATCCCTGAGCCTGTTTCTTCACGTGGTATTCTGTTCTTATAAGGACACCAGTCGTATTGAATTAAGGGACTATTGTACTCCAGTATGACTTTATCTTAACTAATAGCATTGGCAATGACACTATTTCCAAATAAAGTCATATTTTAAGGTTTTGAGTAGGACCTGAGTCTTTGGGGGACACTGTTCAATGCAGTATATAGTATTGTCATCTCCCAAAGGTTCAGAGCAGTTAAACAATTTGCATAAGTTTCTATATTCCATAACAATTTAGGACTTAAACCCAAATATATCTGCTGACAAAGTCCATTCTGCCAATCACTCTGATGAAAAGTATGAGAAATTTACTAAGTAAATTTATAATTCAATTGGTAAGATAAGACATAAAGTTTTAAATAATAACAGAAATGAAAGTTGAAAAGAGCCACAAACGATAAGCTACAGGTATCCCACTAATTTATCTTTCCAAACAAAATAGCATAAATATAACTGAGTTTCATTTTTCCTTTCTTTACAGAATATATAGGAAGAAATGCAAAGTATGAAAACACAAGCATGATTATTTCACCTGTCGTTAGGTTTTGCTTCCTTCAATGAAAGTTAGAGTCAATGCCTTTTGCTAAACTCTCTACCTCTTCTAGGTCAACTTATTTTTGTTTGTATGCAAACTGTATCTTAATTTTAACAGGCCAAGGCTAAGACTATCCTAAAAAAATCTTCTACTTCGAATAGAATTTTAATAGAATTAGTTAAAAATATTGTCTTTTTAAAGGAAACTTGCATATTTTGGAGCCCATGATAGTCATTGGGAATGCTAAAAACATATATAAAGGTCATACCAGGACGCACTTTTGGGGAGCTGAAGATAACAGGGGTAGACATTAAATGTGCACTCTGGGTCTCAGGTTTAAAGAGGAACCAACATTATTTGGGTCAAAGTTGGGATATTCAATTGGACCAGACAAGATGGGGAAGTAAGCATGGAGGGATTATCAAAATCCACAGTATAGGAGATGCAAAGACAATATGGGGCTGGACACAAAGTTGACTTGATGCTTTTCTCTAAGCTAAGTTTCTCAGTGCCCTTAAAATTTCGCAAGCATTTTATTTGCATTAGTAACAAATCTTAGGACAAGAATAAGCTAAGATGCTATTGCTGTGTGGTTCACCTAGAGAAGATGTGTAGAAAGTTCCAGAAATTGAGCAAGCAATCAAGATTGTTAGATTCTAGAGGCCATTCTCTTAATGAACACCCTGTAATCCATCCCAGTAAAGGTAGTATGAGCTGTAAATAATATTTATATAACTCCATTGGGGGAGAGATAACATGGATGAAGAACCATAAACATGAAGCATTCTGTTAGGTATTTGATATGTATTATCTCATGTAATTCTTATCACATCTTTCTTTGTTCTTCAAAATACTGGTTTCAGAAGATGATATTATCTTTATACTACAGAGAGGTAACATGTCTTAGAGAAGCTAAAGGATTCTCCCAAGCCATTTGGTTAGAAAACTCCAGAGGAGATGACCTAATCTGGGGGTTTTGTTGATTGGTTGTTTTGTTTTTGTTTTCAATCATAGCATACTTCAACCCAAAACATTATGTTAGAAAATGTTAGTACAAATGCTGCTATGTGTTTATCCTAATTTTAGCTCATTTCTTTGTTGTTTATAAAATGTAGTTATGTGAGTTCATGGTCTTAAAGTAGCCATGTGCCCCCTACAGTTTCCAGCCATGCTTTATATGAAATTGAGGGCAGATGGCTGGTTGTGGCCAATGCAAACTGAGTAGAAGGTACATGTGTCAATGCTGATCAGGTAAGAGCTGTCAACAACTGATGTCCTTCCTTCCAATGGTCATTTTGGAGACCAAGATTTCCAGATGGCACAGCAATAAAATGAAAGCTGCTCCAACCTCTCAGTTGCTGCTTGAGTCACAGCTTCCCAGTGTAAACACAAACTTTTATTGTAGTATGTCCTGAGATTTTGGGGGTGGTGCTTATTACTACAGTATAGCCTGTCGTATCCTTACTAACATATGCACCTTTTGTTTTCTTCAATGCCACCTTCTTTTCAAGGTATTTTCTTTCTCCTTTACAAGTTGCTGCCTAAAAAAAGAATAATAAGCTTCTAGGGATAGAAGATCATTGTTCACAGGTATTGGTGTTAACGGCTTTCAATTAATTCATGTCAGTGCCATGAACATTTCGTTTGTGCTAGGTTTAATGACATTGTCAGGAGTCTAGAATCATACTACTGAATGCATCTCACAAATCAGTATAAGCATTGTGCTACTTGGATTTGTTTGAGAAAGGTTTATAAAAAGCATGCTATTTGGGATGAAAGCTTTTTTATACTATATCATGGCTGCTACTCTGTCCAGGGTATAGCAAACAATTCTAAATATGTGCTTATAATCTTGGAGCTTTAGAATTTAAGAAAGTCGTCATTTGGACCTAATTACTAGACTTGAAGCTAAAAAGGTGTTTTTATTGACTCAGAGTTTCCAGAAAAAATACACAATGCAGTGGAAAACCACAAGTAGGATTTTCTTTCACTTTTTGCCAGCAGAGGGGTAATAGAGCCAGCAGTTTTGAGGAGAAAAGTAAGATATTCATGGAGTCTGCCTTCAGTTGCTTGGGCACACACACCATCTGGCAATGACAGGAGACTGGGTTCAACATGCTCTTTGTAAATAAAGTGATTGCCACTGGGAGGAATAATTCCTCCTTTAATTGTGTACCTATTTGAGGTGAGAGAGCAAATAAAGGATCTCCCTTCTCAGATGAAAATGATGAATGACCTTGAAGACTCAGCACTAGTCATCCTTGGAAAGCTGGATTCTCATCAGCTCTGCTCATTAGGAGTCAGTCCAGTCTGAGTGTACACAAAGCACCTATTGACTTCAGTGAGACTGCAGCACAATCTGTCCTGGGGGAGGTGATGTTTGTAAATCATGCTTCCTATCTCACGGAAAGGCTAGAAAACGAAGGCAGAAAACATGGGCAACTCAATTATGAGCCTTAAAATAAAATAAGATAAAGCATGCAATGTGGGTTTCACAGTAGGATCAACAATTAACTGCCAATTTTGACTTTCAAATGGGAGCCTGTGCTGGTGTCACTTAGTCACTGATGCTATGCAGAAGAGAGAGAAATGTAAAAGATCTTTGCAGAAATGTTTAGTTTACAACTGATCTGAGAGTAGTGTAGGTGACAGATTTGCTAGAGTTCATGGAGCCTATTGTTATTAATAGATGACTATGATTGGTGATTTTCTTTTTTTAAACTAAAAAACACTGGACAAATTTTTCTCAAAGAAGTTATCTGCTTTATTATTGTTGGTGATAGAACTGCAGAAGGAAATAAGGGAGGAGGGAATACCCTGGAATGGGGTCCTTTCTCTCAGATTTCATAATATATAGATTTTGTAACCTGAGGACTTTAAACATATTTTACTAAAGGTATTTCCTTTTGCTTCACTTTAATCATAATTACAGTTTCAATGACATGTATATTATCGAGGATAGTTGCTATGCTATGTGTGCCAAAAACTAAATGCTCTAAAGCTGAGTTGATCCTCTTTACTAAGGAGGTATTTAGGAGACAACCAGGGTGAAATAAAGATGTTTCTTCATGAGTCATTATTATTAACTGTTAATTAAAGCACTGAAAGCCTTTGGAGTAACAAGTTTGCCATAGGCAATTTCTAAAAATTGCTAGGTGAATATTTGCTGTTACTATTTGATGACCAGAAAATGCCTTTAAGCCTTTTATAGGGGTCTCACATAAATGAATTTTAAAATCAGCACAAGCAGAGTTCAAAAACTCAAATTAAAAATATGTCGACCACTAGTAACTCTACAGGACCACTTAGTAAAGCACATCAGTAATTTTTAATAAGAGAATTTTAATAACATAAATGTCAATCTGATCACCGTTCGAGGTTCATTGTAAGTGATCAATACGTCAGTTTTGGATAGTTTCTCACTGTGTGTCAGTGAGGTACACAAAGGCCCATCTCAGCAGGCTTCTCTTCTCTTCTGTTTTTTATCTATAGCATCCAGCACATTTCATCACCTACCCCAGCAACAAAATACTTATAGAAGTCACGTGCACTGTCTACTACACTGCAGGGTTTTCATAACTGTTAAACAACAGCTCTAATTACGATGCATAATTGAAGAGTAATTTTCCACAGTACAGGTGCAGTTACCTGAAATCTATTCTCCTGCAAAGTACTTAAACACTCTTTTTCTTGTGTTAATTTTACAAGGAAACCAGGTATCTTTTAATAACCTCTTTTTGCAAGAGAATTGTGCTTAACCTTCTCCAGAACAAGAACAGTTTTTCATATTCATTTAATCCTCTCAAGGAAAGTTGATTTCATTGAGAAGGACATTGCTTTGTCCAGTTACTAGGACTAACTAGTGTTTAGTTCAACAATAATTATTTAGTTTTATTTCTTCTGGGAAGAGAGATTTAATACTTTTCTCTAAGATTCTAAATATGTTAATATGATATTATAAAGAAATGAGCTCATGGCTGGGCATGGTGGTTCAAGCCTTGTAATCCTAGCTACTTTGGATGCTGAGATAGGGAGGATCACAATTCAAGGCCAGCCTGGGCAAAAATTTCATGAGACCCCATTGCAACCAGCTGGATAAGATGGCACACATCTTTCATCCCAGCTATGTGGGAAGGAAGCATAAATAGGAGAATTGAGGTCCAGCCAGCCTGGACATAAAGTGAGACCACATCAAAAATAACCAACACAACAGAGGGTACCTGCCTAGCAAGTGCAAGGGTCAGAGTTCAAACCCAGTACCAACACACAAAAAATTAACTCTGCAAAAACCAGAGTTTTGTACTTTGCAGAGTTAACTTGAGTGGGACTGGGAACAAAAAGCCTTTGAAAGGTCTTCACAAAGAAAAGCTTCCTCGATTTTTTTTCTTAGTCTAATGTAGACAAAATCATATTGTTCTTGGCGTAATACCTAAACACTAACTTGCGTCATCTTCCCAAACCTTTAAGAAGTATACATATTCAGGTCTGTATATAAATTTTATTTTTTTTAAGTTTTATTATTGTTGTACGAGGATACATTGTGACATTTACACAAGTTCTTACAATATATAATAGTTGAATTCACCCCCTCCATCATTCTTCTTTATCTCTCCCCACCCCCATTCCTGGAATAGTTTCAACAGGTCTTTAAAACATTCTTTATTAATGAATTTGTTTGGTTTTCAGTTTAGCTGGTAATAAAACCTTTAGTTTTAAGTAATATTTAATCTGTTAATAACACACTGATGAATAGAAAGAATAATAAAATTAAAATGTTGTCTTATAGCTTAAAAATGTCCAGAAATGGCTGCTTTGTGAACTGATTACTTCCCACTCTCTAAAATAGTGATGGCTCTGTGCCAAGGTTCCTCATAGCTTTGTGGCTGGGATGTAGAGAATTAAACAGTCTTTTGGAATTCAGTGAGATTCCAGCTTCATTGCCTCATGTTAACTCAAATTTATGCTAAAGTTGTTCTTTAAAGAGGTTTGATCTACTTTCTAGTACAGTCTGAAAGCCTGGTGATTCTTGTAAACAGAATGAAAATGGCCAGAGAAAGGTTGGCATTTTGTGTGCAACATGTGACACAGTACATCCTCAATGGCTAGAAATTCAGCACACGAAGTGAATGTTCTTAAATTCACACACACACACACACACACACACACACACATGAGTCTTGCAGGACTTTATCGGGCAGATGCTATGCTTGGGTCTACTGATTAAGTTGTGTAATTCTTTTTGCAAGTGCTACACAGTAGGTTTCTTGGGTATACATTAATACAGTAGACTTAAAGTCATATATGCACAACTAAACAAATCATAAATAATGAGATACTAAAAACCAACTGTCACTGAAGTAGCAATTATTGGTGTCTCTTTTTCGCTTCAGTGGCTTTTTCCTTTTACCCTGAGACATGCAAACAGAACAAACAATTAGCGAAATAATTGATGATCAGTACCTTCAAAGCTTGTAGTGACCTGGTTTATGCTTTATAAGCTTAATAATGAGAACACCTCTTATTACTGATGAGTGTACTCCCTGGTGCTCTCTGACGGCACTCGGGAGGTACCTCTATATCAGACAAAAGGTTTTCATATGCCCTTTACAGTTAGTTGGTCCCTAATGAACTCAGCTTTTGTCCCTTGCTGTTTTTAGATTCCAATTAAACTTGTTTATAGACTAGACAAATAATTAAAGATGTACTGTTTTCCACGACTTAATATTGTCTCCAATAGGGTTGTGCTGCAGTTGGTGGCAATTAACATATATAGTTATGTTTTTAATCATTTATGTATTAAAACACATGCAAAATGTGCCCATGTTTTCTTAGTCTTCTTTGTGCTTGTCAACCCATTCTCTTAACTTGCATTGGGTATGCTAATTACCCTCTGTCAAGCTAGGGTAATTCATCTTTTCCAAGAAAAAACATTCCATTTTTGTTTGTGTTTGAGAAAGTAAAAGAATGGCAGTTTAATCTGGAGCTATCAGAACCAGGAAAGAATGCTTTAAGGTTATGACAAACTGATTTTATGTTGTACACAGCATGAGGTATTAAACAGATAAATAGCATGTAATGTTAGAAATTTTAGGCTAAATTATATTTTCTTTATCTCTTTTGTTGAATTTTCTACCAGCTTCCATTCTATGTTAAGCTCTCAAACAACATCTATATAAAATATTTCTTTCATCATAAAATGTTTCTTGATCACAAAAACATGGAGAAAGAAATAGGGAAAGCTTTTGGTAATTATGTCATCCTTAAACAAATTAAAATTTAAACAATCCCCAGAGACTGTGGTACTGTCAGTTCTTTGCAATCTGTAGAGAAATATTCAACATGATAGCCTCAGGGTCCCATTTTTCACAGCTTTTAAATAAAGGTTTTAAATATGATCATGCTTTATCAATGAGAATGGCAATTCTTTAACCAATGTGACTGCCTCTGGGGTTTTCAGGAAATGTATGACAGTTGCTAACACTCTGATACACTACACCCTTCCACATGGTAGGTCCAAAGTAAACGATTAATGGGCTAAATTCCCCATTTCTATCTGTGGGGTTCATCTGATTTTGAGTTAAATATTATAAAAAGAACTATGGATTGGAATTCTGAAGGGCTCCTATGAACAGGTACACTACCTAGGACTACCTACTCTATACTCCTAGACTACGTAGGAGGTGTTATTTGGGTAGGTGAGCTATTTGTCTCCTTGAAACTTCCAGAGTGGGTCTTGCATACATGCTGCAATAGAAAGGGAAAACAGTAGAGTTAGACAACCTTTGAATTTTATGATATATTTGTTGTCTACAACCTGCTAAGATTAAAAAGTAAAAATGGAAAATATTCTCGATTCTCTAGACCTGAGGGAAGTATAGAAATAAAATTTTACTTGTGTTGCAATTGGAGAACATATAATAGTCCTGGGAATTTTATCTAAAGTTTATTTTGGATGGCTAGCAATTCTTCTGATGCAAAACCTGCTATCCCATTATGTGATATGAATAGATTAGATCCCTAATTTTTAAAAAATGTGTAGTTATGCTGGGTTTTGAATCTTTGAGTTTATTAAACTGGGCATTTTTCCCTTATGAAATTATGTTAGGGAATGTGCCAGACAATCAAACCTTACACAGCTGAGGACTTCATAGTAGATAATCTGTAAACAGGGAGAGTATGTAGAAATATACAATCAGTTGTTGGATTAATCTTCTCTTTCTGTTCCTTTAGTAAAAACATGCTGACAGATGACCACAGAACATGGAGTGCTGGTAGTCTGTAGGCTACTTGCTAAGGATCCCGCACACTTCTGCCTGACAAGATGAGCTGTATACTTATCAGAAGTTTATTGTGTTTGCGCCCCACCCAGTGTGTGCCATTACTTGTTGTAATTTCAACTGCAAAAAGCATTGCATTTTTAGTTACATTTTACGCCCATGAAATAGAAGTACAGAAAGGAGTGTTCCTGTGACAACTACATCAAATGCTTTAGAAAAAACACATGTTCTATGTACATGAATAGATACCCTACCAGATTCCTGTATATGTCTCTATAAATTGAAGCAACTCAAACTAGACATGATAGAAAATGCAAGAAAAATGAAGGGAAATGCTAGTTAGCAGACAGACTCACAGTCAATGAAAAGGCTCACACAGACATGAAAAACATTTGGTTTCACATCAAAATATTGGTGAAGTAATGCAGTCACATATTTTCAGTTAAAATGAAATGCTTGGCAAGGATCTATATTCTTATAAGCATATCCCACTTAACTGCTTTTTGGGGCTAATTGGACAACTATTATTCTCATTTGCTTCTGATCACAGAGGATCTACTGCAACAGTTGTGGAATTTCCTTATCACCCAGCACTTTGGGTAATTCATTAACCAAACACCTTTGGATGGGAGCCCAGACTAACGCTTATTTTCTTGCATTTTGCTTCCTGGTGATGCTAGATTGAAATAACTAGAGCATGGAAAAATATTATTGTTCAAATGTAAGAAACTAAATTATGAGTAAATTGGGTGACTTACTCAGGATGAGATTCTCAATAGAGTGAGTGTCTAGGTGACCTTGCTCCCAGTTCATTTGTCCAAGCAGGCATCCTGCACATTTATGTCTGCAAACACTAGCTGTTCTTATTTGTTTGATAGTAGGCTATCTGGATTTGGGTGGTAAATTTCTAGGATTTCTCCCATTTATATGCATATCCAGTACAGAGTGTGTGAGAACTAGACCTGGGGTAACCAACACATTCACATGTGTGAAAATAACTCAATTAACACAGGTAGCATATGAAAATGTCCATTAATTCCTCAGGAAACTATGCTCATAGTACTAGGACTAAAGCAGGGTCCTACAGATGGTGTCAAACCAACTGCGTTCACAAAAACACAATGCAGCATCTGGAGGGCTGGTGAAATCCAACAACTTGGAGACAGCAAGTCAGATTTGATCAGAGAGACCAACACTTGACCACATGAATGTCTCAGCTTCCTGGGATGTGTTCCAAAATCCATCCATCTCATCTAGTGTGACAGTCAAAAAGTCACACTTCACATATCTGCATCAAGCCATCTCTCTGACTGTCACACAACTTGGCTTGCCTGACAGAATAAATTTATGGCATCCTCCAATGGCTTCCTCACCTTTTTTTTAAATACATAACCTTTTCTTCCCTTGAGGAAAAGATCATGCATAATAGACAAACTGAGCTACAAAGACATTTTTTTGTGGACAAAGGAAGAGTTCATGGATTTTAATAATGTCCTTGATTTCAGAAAATGTCTCTCCCATCAGTTGTGAGAATCAGTGGATAAGGCAACATAACCACCTGAGCATTTATTTAATGATTAAGATCAAGAGCACTCAAGACTGACTTTCTATTATCAGCTATGTACCCTGGGGTGAGATAGCCATTATGCCTGGGCTTAATTCTATATCTCTTTTTTTTTTCTGGGTGACAGTGATTTTTTTTTTTATTTCTTGGACACTTATTTTTTTTTTTACAACTTCAATGACATTTTATTTAATCCAATATATCCAAAGTACTAAAACTTTGACATGTAATAACGATACTAATGTATTATAACTATGCTAATGAGATTTTTAATTCATTATTGCATCCTAAGTCTTGATAATATGATGTGTATTTTATACTCATAGCACATCTCTATATAGACACAAAATTTTAATTGCAATCTTTAAAGTTGGCACAAAATAATTATACATATTTATGGGGGATAATGTAATATTTCAAGATATGTACACAATGTGTATTGGTCAGATCAGGGTAATGACACATCTATCATCTCTGACATTTATCAGTTCTTTGTGTTTAGAACCTTCAAAATTCTCTCTAGTGGCTATTTTTAAATATACATTTAATTATTATCAACAATGTTAATTGCTCTGTACTATAAAACATTATATATTATTTCTTCTATCTCACTTCACCCCTGTATGGGTTAACCATCCACTCTACATCCTTCCTAACCTCACATTTTCTTACATGCTGGTAACCAATATTCTACACTACTTTTATGAGATCAGCTTTTTAGCTTCTGCATATAAGTGAGAACATGTGGTATTTGTCTTTCTGTTCCTGACTTACTTCACATTACATAATGTTCTCCAGTTTCATCCATGATGTTGCCACAAATGACAGAATTTATTCTTTTTGTGGTATCTATCACAGACACACATACACACACACACACAAATACACATCACATTGTATTTATCCATTCAGGTATGTTCATATCTTGGCTATTATGAATAGTGCTGTGATTATCAGGCAAATGCAGATGCCTCTTTTGCATACTGGTCTCATTCCCTTTGGATATATACCCAGTAGTGGGGTTGCTGGATCCTATGGTAATTCTATTTCTAGTGTTTTAAGGAAACTCCATACTGTTGTCCATAATGGCTGTACTAATTTACATTCCCTCCAACAACTTAGGAGAGTTGCCCTTTCTCCATATCCTCACCAGCATTTATTATTTTCTCTTTTTCTTGTATCTGTTTTAAAATTGTGGGGTAATCATATGCATCTCATCAAGGTGTCATGAGGCTTTGATGCACATAGAATATTTATCATACTGTCTGGAATAAAATTCAAGATAAAAAAATGTTAATCATATATTATTTTTAAGACTTAGTTGTAAGTTAAAGCCATCTCCATCATGAGAAAAAAGAAGAGAGCATAAGAACTGTGGAAAAGAGATTGGAAGGCAATTTTTCTGCTCCAGTCCAAGCTTACGGGAGAAGACAAAAAGTAATCTATGACGGCACTGCCACGTTTGGCAGTGGAGACTCTTTAAGGTTTACACTTGCCTGGAGTTCCAGTGCCACAATTCCTCTGCTAGGGATTGATGGCAACAGATGGTTAACTGAAGATTTGGGGATTCAGAATCCTGGATTTGTTCCTTTCTACTGTGGCCAGCAGTAATAATGATAATAAAATAACAACATCGGCATAGTAACCCTGTATTGTAGTGTCAAACACCATCTTAAACACTTTCATATATTAAGTCATTTATTCCATTCAACTACACTATCAGGTCTTATTTCCATATTATAGAAAAGGAAACTGAGTAAGCGGAACAGCTGGAATTTGAAGCCAAGCATTCTAGCTCTGGAGATGAGCCATAGGTGATTGCCTCCACATAACTCACTGACACCAGAAGGGCACCTATAGCTTTCATACTGTAATTCTACCAGTTCTCCAAGGAAAAAAAACTGGGAAGCCTTCTCTATTCTGTGTTTAATGAACTAAATCACAAATCATAGTCTAGTAGGTCAGTCTGAGCTCAATCTGGAAAACAGAAGTCATCAAATTATTTTGGTTAGAAGTTAGAAATGTCTCTATATGGAATTAAAAGATTCTACAAATTTAGGAAATTCTGAGAGGTGAGGGGAAGGGATCTTTCAGGAAGTATTTTAGGAAATCCAATTATCATCAGGTTTTGTGGGGATGCTGCAGCCAATGACTTCAGCTGAGTATAGCACAAAGACTGTGATTTTTGGTAGAAGTAAAAGACAGGTCACAGCTCATATAATCTAAGCTTCCCTCTTAGTAGTAGCCTCTGGGGATTGAGCTTGTCTGTGGGAATGTCTCTCACAGGCCAAAGGGTATAGGAAATGTAGTTCCAAACCTCCCTCCCATGATCTGAATATGGATGTAAATGAGAGTGTCACTTCTGCTACACTCAATATAGACCCTGTATTACGCTGAGACATGGACCCAGGAGGTCAGCTCAGCTATTCCCCTACCTCTTGACAAAAGAAATCAACCACACAGGCCAATTATTTTGAAAATGCACCATAAGAAAGTCTTTTTTTTTCTATTATGGTAAAATGGTATATTTTTATTTATTATTCTGACAGGTATTTCTCGGCTCCTTTTTACAGTTACAACACTGTATTAAGGACTCCCTCAGTGAGGTCCAGACTTTACACATGGTGTTCAATTAAGATATTTTGAATAATTAAACATATTAAGATATTTTCTGCATTATAGCAGATACTATAATCATTATGAATCCATGTGAGATAAGTGATAAGGAATTTAGAAGAGGAATTGTCCATTTTTAACTTTTGTAATCAAGGAAGAACTTGTTAAAGACATGGGATTTTAGCAAGGTTGTAGACCAGATACTGTTCTAAACAACTCATTATATCTCAGAAACGAACCTAGATTTCTGTAAGGTCTGTACTGCTACTGTTCTCATTGCCCATTAGTGGTAGCCATGCTTCAGAGTGGTTATCATGCACCTATCCTGTATCATACAGGCTGATTTGTCAGAAATGGGCTTCAAAACCAGAATCATGAGATTTCAGTCTCTTTTAGCCTCACTACACTTTGCACCATCTCTGTTCTAAGCTCTATCACTTGTTTTGTTTTCTGGGTTTTGAACTCAGGGCATTACACTTGCAAGACAGATACTCTACCACTTGAGTGACACTCCAACTCCTATTTTAAGGAGCTAAATGTAAGATGATATAAACAATATTCCCAAACATAAGATTGCATACAACCCAGTAAAGATACATGGGTGACATGTTTTACATAGAAAGCAACATATAAACACAAATGAAATACATGTTTAATATGTTTGTCTCATATCAACAGGGACCCAGCAGTACAATTAAGTACAATTAAATCAGTACAATTAAGTTAAGATACTACTAAGCTCTTGGGGGTCAACTCTTAATTACTTGGTTATACTACAGTCATAGTCCAATTTAGGGAAAGAACTTTTATTCATTCATTTATAAGGCAATCTAGTTGTTTGACTAAGTATGTAGATTAGTAGACTGTACTGAGTTGACTCTTGGACCTGTCACTTAATAGGTTCATAAGATTCAGCATTCTTATCTGAAAAGTAAAATAATAATAGTGACTGTATTGTATACTGCTCCATAGTACATTACTACAACACTGTGAACAGGAACCCTAGCATGGCTGATCTGGTTATCTCCACTTCCAGGTCTATCAGAAGTTTGCATTTAAAGCTTACCTGGGTAATGATCTCCTTTCAAGATACATGGTTCTTAGCAAATTCAGTTCTTAACGAACTACTGAACTGAGGGCTGCTTTATGTTTCCGCTAGATGTTGGCCAAAAGCCTCTCTCAGCTCCTGGACAAGTGGGCCTCTCCACAACATAGCTTATGACATGCCAGTTGATTTCTCTCCTGCAGACAAACAAAGGGGGAGTGCATGATGGAAGCCAAACCTCTGTAACCTAACCTCAGAAGTGACATTCTACCACTTTTCCATATTGCATTCATTAGCAGCAAGTCACTCTGTCTACCCCATACTCAAGAATTGGTGACTACAGAAAGATGTGAATAGTAGAAAGAAAGAATCATTGCAAACTATCTTAGAGAGTACTTGCCACACCTACCTCATGTTTATTCTTTTGGTTGAGTTAAGGTACAGAATACAAGGAAAGGGTGTAGGAGGGTGAATATGGTAGAAATATTATGTACACATGTATATAAATGTAAATGAGGCCTGTTGAAATTATTCCAGGAATAGGGGGAAGGGAGGGATAAAGGAGAATGATAAGAGGGGGTGAATTCATCTATGGTGCATTATAAGATCTTTTGTAAATATCACATTCTACCTACCCAGTACAACAATAATTAAAAACAAACAAACAGAAAAAGAATACTGCCTGGGTCACCACAAATTACATGTAAATATTATTATATTCATTTAACTGAAATGTTTAGCAAATAGATTCAATTTCTACTTTCTAGAAAATGACAGCATAAGATAGAGTAAACACAAAAGTGAAAAGTATCACAATGGAGATAAAAATAAAAAGCTGTGAATATTGATTGGAGGGAATGATCATAAAATGTAGTGAAATATCAGAGAAAGTTTGATTGATGAAGTGATATTTGAGCTGAGGTTTCAGAATACAGGTATGATTCTGACAGGGCAAGGTTGGTGGGGGGGAACTTGAGGAAAAGATTTGAGAGGGAGTTACTTTTGAGGGAAGCAAAGCAGCGCACTGTGAGGGGTGTCAATGATAACTGGCTCTTAGCAGGAAATCTTGGGTAATTCAGGTCAACTGGAACATGCAAAATAAAGTACTTAACTGGGAGGCAAAGATGAAAGGAAGGATTGACATCTGATTATTGAGAAAAATGAAGGAAAGTCTGATTTTATTTATTTATTTATTATTTTATTATTCATATGTGCATACAAGGCTTGGGTCATTTCTCCCCCCTGCCCCCACCCCCTCCCTTACCACCCACTCCACCCCCTCCCTCTTCCCACACCCCCTCAATACCCAGCAGAAACTATTTTGCCCTTATTTCTAATTTTGTTGTAGAGAGAGTATAAGCTATAATAGGAAGGAACAAGGGTTTTTGCTGGTTGATATAAGCATAGCTACACAGGGAGTTGACTCACATTAATTTCCTGTGCGTGTGTGTTACCTTCTAGGTTAATTCTTTTTGCTCTCACCTTTTCTCTAGTTCCTGGTCCCCTTTTCCTATTGGCCTCAGTTGCTTTTAAGGTATCTGCTTTAGTTTCTCTGCGTTAAGGGCAACAAATGCTAGCTAATTTTTTAGGTGTCTTACCTATCCTCACCCCTCCCTTGTGTGCTCTTGCTTTTATCATGTGCTCAAAGTCCAATCCCAGTGTTGTGTTTGCCCTTGATCTAATGTCCACATATGAGGGAGAACATACGATTTTTGGTCTTTTGGGCCAGGCTAACCTCACTCAGAATGATGTTCTCCAATTCCATCCATTTACCAGCGAATGATAACATTTTGTTCTCCTTCATGGTTGCATAAAATTCCATTGTGTATAGATACCACATTTTCTTGATCCAATCGTCGGGGATGGAGCATCTTGGCTGTTTCCATAACTTGGCTATTGTGAATAGTGCTGCAATAAACATGGGTGTGCAGGTGCCTCTGGAGTAACCTGTGTCACATTCTTTTGGGTATATCCCCAAGAGTGGTATTGCAGGATCAAATGGTAGATCAATGTCTAGATTTTTAAGTAGCCTCCAAATTTTTTTCCAGAGTGTTTGTACTAGTTTACATTCCCACCAACAGTGTAAGAGGGTTCCTTTTTCCCCGCATCCTCGCCAACACCTGTTGTTGGTGGTGTTGCTGATGATGGCTATTCTAACAAGGGTGAGGTGGAATCTTAGCGTGGTTTTAATTTGTATTTCCTTTATTGCTAGAGATGGTGAGCATTTTTTCATGTGTTTTTTGGCCACTTGAATTTCTTCTTTTGAGAAAGTTCTGTTTAGTTCATTTGCCCGTTTCTTTATTGGCATATTAGTTTTGGGAGAATTTAGTTTTTTAAGTTCCCTACATATTCTGGTTATCAGTCCTTTGTCTGATGTGTAGCTGGCAAATATTTTCTCCCACTCTGTGGGTGTTCTCTTCAGTTTAGAGACCATTTCTTTTGATGAACAGAAGCTTTTTAGCTTTATGAGGTCCCATTTATCTATGCTGGGACCTCATAAAGGTTGCTGAGCTGCTGGGGTTTCGTTGAGAAACTTCTTACCTATACCTACTAACTCCAGAGTATTTCCTACTCTTTCCTGTATCAACTTTAGAGTTTGGGGTCTGATATTAAGATCCTTGATCCATTTTGAGTTAATATTGGGATATTTGAGTTAATACATGGATCTAGTTTCAGTTTTTTGCCGACTGCTAACCAGTTTTCCCAGCAGTTTTTGTTGAAGAGGCTGCTATTTCTCCATCGTGTATTTTTAGCTCCTTTGTCAAAGACAAGTTGGTTATAGTTGTGTGGCTTCATATCTGGGTCCTCTATTCTGTTCCACTAGTCCTCATGTCTGTTTTTGTGCCAGTACCATGCTGTTTTTATTGTTATTGCTTTGTAATATAGTTTGAAATCAGGTATTGTGATACCTCCTGCATTGTTCTTTTGACTGAGTATTGCCTTGGCTATTCGTGGCCTCTAGTGTTTCCATATAAATTTAATGGTAGATTTTTCAATCTCTTTAATGAATGTCATTGGAATTTTGATGGGAATTGCATTAAACATGTAGATTACTTTAGGGAGTATCGACATTTTTACTATGTTGATTCTACCAATCCATGAGCATGGGAGATCTCTCCACTTTCTATAGTCTTCCTCAATCTCTTTCTTCAGAAGTGTATAGTTTTCCTTGAAGAGGTCTTTCACATCTTTTGTTAGGTTTACACCTAGGTATTTGATTTTTTTTGAGGCTATTGTAAATGGTATTGTTTTCATACATTCTTTTTCAGTTTGCTCATTGTTAGTGTATAGAAATGCTAATGATTTTTCTATGTTGATTTTATATCCTGCTACCTTGCTATTGCTTTGATGATGTCTAGAAGCTTCTGAGTAGAGTTTTTTTGGTCTTTAAGGTATAGGATCATGTCGTCTGCAAATAGGGATATTTTGACAGTTTCTTTACCTATTTGTATTCCTTTTATTCCTTCTTCTTGTCTAATTGCTGTGGCTAGGAATTCTAGTACTATGTTGAATAGGAGTGGAGATAGTGGGCATCCTTGTCTGGTTCCTGATTTTACAGGGAATGGTTTCAGTTTTTCTCCATTAAGTATAATGCTGGCTGTAGGTTTGTCATCTGTAGCTTTTATAATGTTGAGGTACTTTCCTTCTATTCCTAGTTTTCTTAGAGTTTTTATCATGAAATGGTGTTGGATCTTATCAAAGGCTTTTTCTGCATCTATTGAGATGATCAAGTGGTTTTTGTCTTTGCTTCTGTTAATGTGGTTTATTACGTTTATTGATTTTCATATGTTGAATCACCCCTGCATCCCTGGGATGACGTCTACTTGGGTGAGGTGAATAATCTTTTTGATGTGTTGCTGAATTCGGTTTGCCATTATTTTGTTGAGGATTTTTGAGTCAATGTTCATTAAGGAGATTGGCCTATAGCTCTCCTTTTTGGAGGTGTCTTTGCCTGGTTTTGGGATAAGTGTAATACTGGCTTCATAAAATGTGTTTGGCAGTTTTCCTTCCCTTTCTATTTCGTGGAACAGTTTAAGGAGGGTTGGTATCAGTTCTTCCTTAAAGGTCTGATAGAATTCAGCAGAGAATCCATTAGGTCCTGGACTTTTCTTTTTTTGGGGAGACTCTTGATTGCTGCATCAATTTCATTTTGTGTTATAGATCTATTCAGGTGATTAATTTCCTCTTGGTTCAGTTTTGGATGATCATATGTATCTAGAAATCAGTCCATTTCTTTAAGATTTTCAAATTTATTTGAATATCTCAAAGTAGTCTGTGATGATTTCCTGGACTTCCATGGTGTCTGTTGTTATCTCTCCTTTTGCATTCCTGATTCTACTAATTTGGGTTTTTTCTCTTCTCATTTTAGTCAGGTTTGCCAGGGGTCTTTTGATCTTGTTTATTTTTTTCAAAGAACCAACTTTTTGTTTCATTAATTCTTTGTATGGTTTTTTTGGTTTTTATTTCATTGATTTCAGCTCTTATTTTTATTATTTCTCTCCTTCTATTTGTTTTGGGATTTGCTTGTTCTTGTTTTTCTTGGAGTTTGAGATGTATCATTAGGTCATTGATTTGGGATCTTTCAGTCTTTTTAATATATGCACTCATGGCTATAAACTTTCCTCTCAAGACTGCCTTAGCTGTGTCCCATAGGTTCTGGTAGGTTGTGTTTTCATTTTCATTGACTTCCAGGAACTTTTTAATTTCCTCTTTTATTTCATCGATGATCCAGTCTTCGTTAAATAATGGGTTACTTAGTTTCCAGCTGTTTGCATGGTTTTTGTCTTTACTTTTGTTGTTGAGTTCTACTTTTACTGCATTGTGATCAGATAGTATGCACGGTATAATTTCTATTTTCTTATATTTGCGTAGACTTGCTTTGTGCCCTAGGATATGATCTATTTTGGAGAAGGTTCCATGGGCTGCTGAGAAGAAAGTATATTCTGTAGAGGTTGGATGAAATGTTTTGTAGACATCTACTAGGTCCATTTGATCTATTGCATATTTTAGATCTTGGATTTCTTTATTGATTTTTTGTTTGGTTGACCTATCTATTAATGATAATGGGGTGTTAAAGTCTCCCACAACCACTGTGTTGGTGTTTATATATGCTTTTAGGTCTTTCAGGGTATGTTTGATGAAATTGGGTGCATTGACATTGGTTGCATACAGGTTGATGATTATTATTTCCTTTTGGTCTATTTCCCCTTTTATTAGTATGGAATGTCCTTCTTTATCTCATTTGATCAATGTTGGTTTGTAGTCTACTTTGTCAGAGATAAGTATTGCTACTCCTGCCTGTTTTCGGGGGTCATTGGCTTTTAAATCTTCTTCCAGGCTTTCATTCTAAGCCTATGCTTATTTCTGTCAGTGAGATGGGTCTCTTGTAAGCAACAAATTGTTGGATCTTCCTTTTTAATCCATTTCATCAAGTGGTGCCTTTTGATGGGTGAATTAAGTTCATTAACATTAAGTGTTAGTACTGATAGGCATGTGGTGATTCCTGCCATTTAGTTGTCTTAGTTGTTTGAAGGTTTCATTGTGTGTACCTAAGTTGAGGTTACTCTTTACTGTCTTGCTTTTTCTTTTCCTGTGGTTTGGTGCTGCCTGTCTTTTCATGGTTAAGTTGGGTTTCACTTTTTCACTTTCTGTGTGCAGAATGCCTTGAAGAATCTTTTGTAGTGGTGGCTTTGTGGTCACATATTGTTTTAGTTTCTGCTTATCATGGAAAACTTTTATTGCTCCATGTCTTTTTAATGATAGTTTTGCTGGGTAGAGTATCCTGGGGTTGAAGTTATTTTCTCTCACTGCGCCCCACCCTCTTTCCCATGTGTCTTTATTGTTCTTATTGCTTATTACTCAGTTTCTCTTTTTTTCCCGGGTGGAGGTCAGTCTGTCCAGGGGGCTATGTTGCTCTGGCCCAGGCTTGTCTGTGGGAGTACTGTGGTACCGTGAAGCTCACCTTGTCCGCGTCTTCCCAAGCTGTCTGGGCACGGGCGACTGCCCAGAGTTAACCATGAGTTAAACTCATGGTTTCTCCGTTTAACATGAAGTGGAGATTCTCTGCGCCGGCTGGAGGTGTGGAGGGGTCAAAGTTATGCCTCTTCTCAGTGATTATGCCTGCAACGTGTGTCTCCAGCGTTTCTCCAAGATTTCCCTATAGGAGGCTCACTTTCTGCTTCCTCTCTCTAGCCGCCATCTTGCTTCTGGAAAGTCTGATGTATTTGGACTTATTATAGTCCAGTGAGAATCATTGAAGATTAGAAGCAGGGTTACCCATGAAGCTGAACTTGAGGAAGTTCATTCTGGAAGCTGGAAGTTAGGTTAGATTGGGGTAAAGGAATCTGGAGAAGAGCCCAGTTAGGTCATTTTTAGAACAGTTAAGTTGATGAGGGGTGAGCAGTTATCTGAGCTAGAGCAAAGTCCATTTGTGGAATGGGTAAGGAAGGGAGTGAATTTTAGAAAGGAAAAACCTTTGTTAACAGTTTTGCTATCCCTAATTAAAGTTTAGCATTAGACTTACTGGCTTTGAGGATAGAATAGGGACAAATTCTTGCTTTAAGAACTGTTAGCTGTGTCACTTTGGGCAAATTGTCATAAACCCTTTCAACTTTAAATTTCTTTGTGTCAATAGCATACAATGAACTAATCTGAAAGACCACCATGGTGACTGACACAGTACATGCTCAATAAGCAGTAGTTTTTTCACTCTGAAAGATTACCTATAAACAGAACTATAAATAGACTTCTAGGCCATTATTTAATAACCAGTGTCATTTGTAATAAATTTAACTTAGAAAACACATATGGATAGTTCCTGATTTATCATGGTTTCACTTAATGATTTTTCAACCTTGCAATGATTTGAAAGTGACACTCATTCAGTAGAAACCATACTTTTAAATGTGAGCTTTTCCCAGGCCAGTGATATACAGCTTCATGTTCTTTTGCTATGGTGGGAAATAGCAGAGAGCCACAGCATCACAAAGGTAGACAATGAATATTCTACACTGTGCTATGTTGTTAAACTCTGGTGTTTGATAGGTTAGATATATTTAAGGCATTTAGACTTACGATATTTTCAACTTAGGATGCAACTCTACCATAAGTTGAGGCACAGCTGGATAAATGAAACAGAAGCAATTAATTTATTAATGTACGTTCAGCATTGCTGAAAACTATACATGCATATCTCATTTAGTCCTGCCACCAACAATGTGAACTATGTGTTTTCATCATCTATATTTTACAGTTTAGTAAAGCTTTGGAGAAATTAAATTTCTTAACACTCAACAGCTGTAAGTGATGGATCCCATGTTTGAATTGGTTCTTTCTAATTTCAAGGCTTTGCTCTTAATTATTAAACTGCCTTTCTAAAGTATGAATACATGTAAATATTTCTGTTTCCATATACATCTCACCTGATATACCATTTGTATGACAGGAGTTGTTAAATCAATACATGCTTGTTGATGAAGGCACATCACTCATGTTCCAATTGAGATGATGTGGCTGCCATTTTTCTGGCTTCTGACTTGCCTGGCACTTCACCTCCTGAATGATGAATGTGGTTTTACTCCTTACTATTTTGGCACTGCTCAAATGTTTTAGAAATGTTCCCTTCCTGATTTAGAGAGGTGATTTACCAAAATGTCAGTCAGAATTAATTTGAGTGATATTCATTGCAGTTCCCTAAGGCCTACAGTTACTGGCATGTTGTTTTTGGATGTCATATTTTGATGGAAGATAACATTTTAACTGGAGTGGGAAGGGCACGATTTTGGATGAGTCAAGCAGTAAATCACCAGGGACTATATTCATAACTGTATTACTGTTCTGCTTTTACGGGAGTTATCTAATCACTGCAATTCCAAGGCATTTAAAAGTTTCAGCACCCAGTCTTTATTTTATCTTGCAAAAATCTCCTTAAATTACTATATGTCTTGGGTTTTATGAAAAGAACTAAAATTTAGTTTACTTGGATAACTTTTTCAAAATTATACTGAAACAAATGAGAGAATTAAGACCATTCCAGGAGACTAACACTAGGATTTGGAATTCTTGATGTCAAAATCCCAGATTTCAGCTCTGTTTACTCAAATAAACTTGGAGAATATGAATTCTTTTCCTCTTCCTCCTTCTCCTCTTCCTCTTTCTTTTTGAAGAGGTTATTTCTAGGTATCAAATCAGGATACCAATGTTTGCTCTTTTCTTGGGCAATTGAGAGCAGAATCTTATATTAACATTTAATATTTTATGTTAATATCACTTAATTTATGCCTGGCCTTCCAGGTGTAAGAAAATGAAGATTCAAAGTCACTTAACTGATTAGTGATGGAACTAGAAGTAAGATTCAGGACTATTGACATCCAACTCAAACCCAAATTAAATCAACTTTGTAGTTTCTTAGCTCATCAGGAGTGTCTTATCAAGATTTTCAATAAAACGATGAAATAGATTAGCTAGCCACAATTCTTGAAGAACACATTAGTATTTATTAATTAAAGAAAACATCCAGCCCCTAGTATATCATTTTTGAGTTATTGCAATTATTAGCAACTTTATTTTGACTTTTAATACATTGATTAAAAGAGATGATCCCATCAGACCAAATGATTTTACTAAAGTACTTTTGAAATGGAAACAAGGTTTATAATACCAACATTGAAAAGTATTTATTGCACATCTCTCTGTACAGTTGAGTCACTGAATAGACTAAGAAAAACAGGTGTATATTTTGAATTTTCTTCTTCTGTAGTATGAATTTTGAAGGAAATAGTGTTGATAAAATGATATTGGGTAAATTTAATTAAGCAAATAATATGAAGACACATGTAACAAAAGGGGTACTTTGCAAAGAGGTTAACAAACATGGGTGAGATAAGTTGTTTAGGTTAGTTTTCAGACCCTTGAATTTCAAAGACTAGAAAATTTTCTACCTAAAATTTTGAAAGTCAAATATATTAAGACTTATAGACAATTATTGAGGATGAGCAAATTTTAAAAAGAAACTACTCTTTCATTGCCATTTTTAATCTAAGAGAATGGATAATAGTTTAAAAGTGTAAGAACACAGTTTCAGAAAAAATGTTAAACTTTCACAAAAGAAGCTGGTTTTATATGGCACCTTTGTACCAATAGAGGTTTGTGTATATGTATGTGTGAGCATGTGTGTGTGTGCACCTCATGTTTCTCACTTTGAATTACAGATGGTACAACCTCTGTAACAGTAGTGGTCTAAGAACTGGTATTTAGGAAGGATTAGTTTTTGTTATGTGGAACTAGTAGAATTTTGCTTCCTGTTCTGAAGTTAAGGAAGGTAAAAATTAAAAGATATTTTAATAAATGTGATATCCGAGTTGAGAGACAGGTAAATTTTCAAGTTTAGATACAGCTTGGGAGAAGTCACAGAAATGTAATTATTCAATGAAGGAAGCATTTGGCAACTACATCTAAGAAAAAATAAAAATTATGTAGGGAATGAAATGGAAAGAAGAAATTGAAAAAAAATCCATTGAGAAATCTATATTTAAACTTATGGTGCTAATTGTTTTCTTATAAGTTTTTCTCATGGTCAGAATAAAAATTGATTCAAGAATAGGAAAACATTGGTAAGATGGCTCTTTTGAATAGGTAACTGGAAAATTTCCCTTTCACAAAAGCAACAAAAATATTTAGAAATAAACTTAAAAAGGAAGTGAATGTCTCTACAACGAAAACTAAAATACTGATGAGTAAAATTATAGAGAACACAAAAATGGAAATATAATCTTATGTTTGTTGATCAGAAGACTCTACAGTGCCAAAATGACCATACTATCTGAAGTGATCTATATAGTCAATGCAATTCCTATCAAAATTCCAATGACTTTCTTTACAGAGATAGAAGAAGCAGTCATAAAATTCATATTGAATCAGAAAAAACCCAGGGCAGCCAAAGAGATCCTTGGGGCAGGGGAGACTCAAGTCTATAGGCACACAATGCTTGATTTCAAAACATATTACAAAGTAATAGCTATTAAAACAGCATGCTACTTGCATAAAAACAGACACATAGACCAATGAACACAGCATAGAGAATCCCAGAAATTAATACATTCTCAGACAGCCAACTGATTTTTGACAAAGGTACCAACAACATGCCATGGAGAAGAGATGGTTTCTTCAATAAATGGTGCTGGGAAACTTGAATATGCATATGCAGAAGAATGAAACTAGACTCCTTTCTACTACATACACAAAAGTCAGCTCAAAATATACCAAAGACCAAAATCTTAAAACTGAAACTATGAAATTACTATAAGAAAGTGTAGTGGAAACACTTCAAGACACTGGTATAGGTGACAATTTTTAGGTAGGATCCCAAAAGCATGTGCCACAAAAGTAAAAATAGATAAATATTACATCAAAATAAGAAGCTTCTGCATAGCAAAGGAAACAGTGAATAAGATTAAGAGACAATTTGCAAATTGGGAGAAAATATTTGGAAATGGTGCATCTGGTAAAAGATTAGCATCTAGAATATACAAGAAACTCAAAAAATGAATACCAAAATTCCCAAATAGTCAACTTTAAAAATGGCCTTGTTTAGACATGGAGGATTACCACAATCCCAGCTACTTGGGAGGCAGAGATTGGGAAAAATCTTGGTTTGCGGCCAGCCTGGTAAAAAGTTAAGACTCACCATCTCAACAATAAGCAGGGCAGGTGAAGCATGCTTATGATTCCAGCTAAACTAGAGGTAGGAGGATCACAGTCTAAGGGTGTTGTTAGGAAAAAAATTTGAGGTCCTAGTTGAAATCTATATAAGGCAAAAGAGCTAGAGGCATGGCTCAAGTAGTAGTAGAGTCCCTGCCTAACAAGCATGAGGCTCTGAGTTCAAACCCTAGTACCACCAATAAATAAAATAAAAAATAAAAATGAGCTAAAGAACTAAATAGATGCTTCTTAAAAGAAGACATGCAAATGACCAACAATACATGAAAATAATGCTCAATTTCACTAGTCATCAAAGAAATGAAAATCAAAACCACAATAAGATACATTTTATACCACTTAGAATGGCTATCTTCAAAAAAGAAAAGAAATAAAATTCTAGTGAAGATATGGAGAAATGAAAATTTTTTACATACTGTTGGTGGGAATGTACATTATTACAGTTATTGTGAAAAATAGAACAGATTCCTTAATTGTTTTCTAAATAAAATTATCATATGATCCAGCAATTGCATTGCTGAGTGTATACCCAAAGGATACGAATTTTTTTTATCAAAAAAAAGTTGTATTGCCATGTTTATTGAAGAACTATTGACAATGGTCAAAATATGGAACCAAACCAGATGTCCTTCAGTGAATAAATGGATGGTGGATATTGACACAATAGAATGTTACTCAGACATAAGAAAGAATGAAATCCTATCATTTGTAGCAACATGGACTGAAGTGAAGAACATTGCATGGAGTGAAATAAGCCAGAATGGAACAGTAGGCAATCGAGATGGGGAAGGGCAGTCAGTCCTGCCTAAACATTCAACTTATGCATAAACACCAACATAAAGACACAAGTGACATGCTGCCTTCAAAAGTCAGTAATTCCACAATAAAGGAATTGAACAATAGTGAATGGATGAAATCTCAAACAATGAGCATAAAAACATGATGACAAGAATGATCAATGAATTTAAGGAGAACACATATAAACACCTGAATGAATTTAAACAGAATATAAATAAACAGCTGAATGAATTCAAAGGGAATACAAAAAAGAGCTGCAGGATATAAAAGAGGGGTTTAATAAGGATATATGAATTCTGAAAAAATCAAATTGAAATTCTGGAAGTGAAAAGATCAACAAGTCAAACAAAAACTTAGTTGAAAATCTCACTAATAGAATGGAACAAGTTGAAAATAGGATTATGATATAATTTTATGTTTAAAAGACCCTAAAGACCTCACCCATAAGCTTTTAGGTCTGATTAACACTTTTGACAAAGTAGCAGGATGTAAAATCGAAACATAAAAATCAGTAGCTTTTCTAAATAAGAACAATGAAATAGGCTGAGTAAGAAATCAGGAAAGCTAACTCATTCACAATAGCCTCGATAAAAATAATATACCTACGAATAAGCTTAATAGAGGAGGCATAAACTATAAATAATGAAAACCGCAAGAACACTTTAAAAAGAAATTGAAGAAGGCACTAGAAGATGGAAAAATCTCCCATGTTCATGGATTGGCAGAATTAATATTGTGAAAATGGCTATGCTACCAAAAGCAATCTACAGATTCAATGCAATTCCCATAAAATTCTGTTTGCAAAAATAGAAAAATCAATCCTAAGAATCACATGGAAACAAAAGACCCTGAATAGCAAAAGCTATCTTGAGTAACAAGAGCAATGCTAGAGTTATCACAATTCTGGACTTCAAATTATACTGCTCTAAGGAGCAGCTCAATATCCTCAGCCCTAAAGGAAATGAAAATCAAAGTGAACTTATATTCTATCTCACCCCAGTCAGAATGGCTGTCATCAACAAAAAAAAAACAACATCAAATGCGGATGAGGATACTGGGGGAAAAGAACTCTCATACACTGTTGGTGGGAATGTGAATTAGTACAACTATGGAAAACAGTATGGAGGGTCCTCAAAAAACTAAAAATAGACCTACTTACAGACCCTCCTATTCCAGCCTTGGGCCTATCTCTGAAGGAGTGTTAAGTCAACAAACAATGGCAATACCTGCATACTTATACCGCTCTAATGAGTTCTCTGTGAATGGCAGTCAGGGAACATTTTGGGAAATGCGAGCTACACAAAAGCAAACGCTCTTCGTGACTGAATAATACTCCATTGTCTGTGTATACCACATTTTCTTTGTCCTTTCCTTGGTTGATGGGCACTAGGGCTAATTCCATAGTTTGGTTATTATGAATAGTGCTGCTATAAACACAGATGTGCATGTGTTTCTATAGTAAGCTGACTTTGATTTCTTCAGGACATACCAAGGAGTGGTATAGCTGTAAAGATGGTAGTTCTAGTTTCAGTTGTTTTAAGGAACCTCTATACTGATTTCCATAGTGGTCACACCAATTCACTTTCCTTCCAACAGTATTAGGGTTCTTTTTAATAAGAAAGCTCTTTATTTGGTGTAAATTACTATGCACTAATAAAAATACCCTTTATAAAAAAGGATATGATCTCCTGTTATGGAAGACATCCTTAGCTTTGTCTCTTTTCATGATTTGTGATTTTAAAAAGATATTTTGTTGCTTTTTCAAGTAGTGTAATTAACTGTAAGTTAGCAGGTAAGGAAGGCAGTGAGGTGAAACCAGCAAAGGCCTGAGAGTTACATGTGAGCCATGGAGTGTAGACAATAAATTGCATTTCTCTGTGTAGCACAGAAGTTAAGTCCCCACTCTATGAACCAAACATCCTGGGTTTGAATCCCAGCTCTGCCACGTTCTAGTTGTGTGACATTAAGGAAATCACTCAAATTCTCTAAGCTTCTTAGCTCTCGTTTGGAAAAATGGAAATACTAATTGTACCATTTTTAGGGTTGTTATGAGGATTAAGTGTTGGGACTTGGCACAGTGTGGTTACTATGTAACAGTGTTCTCCGAATTAGAGTGTACTTCTCAGAGATGAAAAACCAAACGTTTGTGTGCGGTTTCTTTTTTTTAATCTCAGTCTTCTAAGTTTCCCTATTTTGCCTATGTGTTCTGAGTTACATAATAGTCGTTAGTATGTATTCTATGTGTGCATTTCATAACTATCACACATTACATTGGAGGTGAACATTTTTTCCATCATGAAGATTAAGAGACCACTGATCTGACATCCTCCTGATTCTATTTTAAAATCTGATTGTAATTGCTTAATCTTAGGAAGAATCTTTATATTGAGAAAATTATATTTTATATTGAGGCAGACCCATCAGAGTCAGAGCATACTGGTTTGTTTGTTTTGTGTTTCTGAGAATTGAACCCAGGGCCTCATACATGCTAGGCAAGGGCTGGACTACACACCCAGCCCTTTTGTTTATATTTTATTTTTGAGACAGGGTCTGGCTAATTTGCCCCCAGGCTGGTCTAGAATTCATGATCCTCCCATTCTACCTCCCAGTAGCTGGAATTACAAACATGCAGCAGCGTCACACCTGGCTAGAACATACTGTTTACAAGACTAAAGAATATTACCAAATTTGTTCAAAGTTTCTTTTTTTTTCTTTTAAATATTTTTTTGTAAATGTTTTCCACTGGAGCACAATAATTTAATTTCTATGAACATTTAAATAGTACATATTGATGCATTCTTGGAAGGCAAAGAACCCATCTAGGATTTATGTACAGATGTAAAAAACTTCATTTGAGTATTTGTAAACTACTCTTAATTTCTTTTTACTTCCGCTTTACTTCTGTGTATTGACATGCTAATTCCCTGAATCATCTCCTAAAGTCTAAGGATAGGAATATAGAGGAATCATTAGCTACGTAAATGTTTTCCTTTGAAAGCTGGCTATCTTAAAATTTTAATTACAAAAAAGTCTATATCCCTTTATGGTCCCAACCATTTTATTACAACTGAAGAACAAATATGTGGTATCAAATTTAGACTGAAAATTAGCAGGAAGGTTTTTGAAAACCCCACTGTGGCTACAGCACAGATATATGAAATAATTACTGTCTTCCAAAAGTTCTAGAGAGGGTTACTTCCACAAGATGTCATTACATAAATGATCTTTGGAGGGCCTCAGAGCTCATGATAAAACTACCAAATTGCTTATTAGGAAGCACACAACAGCTCTGCTGAAATAAGTGTAATAAGCTTAGAAAAGCACATCTATAGTGTGGTCCACCTACACAAATTCAGGAACACAGAAAACACTTTGAATTCATTAGCATGCAGTGTTTACTCAAAATCTGCAAAAACATTGTGTTTGCATAATTTTATCAATTGTCAATAGCAGTGCTTGCCAACATTTATATCTCTATTGAGATGCAAAATTAAGAACAGGAAGAAAGTTTGTGTCAATATTAATACTGAACTCGCTTAAAAGATGACATTTATTAATAATGCATTTGACTCAACGTTCACAATTGCATTTAAAGGCCAAACGCAGTCCTGGTACAGGAAACATTTTTTGCAAATGATGTTCTTCAGCCACCTATATTTTTGTTTGAAATATGTAAGCCATTTTTTTTCCATTCCACAAATGGCTACTTCCCAAAAATTCTACTGAAATTTGGGATGGGATGGATGTAGTTAGAACAAAAGCAGTAATAAGACAAAGATTACAATACATTAAGCATTTTATGGAGAATTGTGTTGGTGCAAAGCATATTAGTTTTAAAAAACTCTGTTTGGGGAACAGCTGGTGTGGGCTGAACATGAAAACAACTGTTGTAAAACAAATGTTAAGGAATTGCTGTAAACAAGACTCCATCTATTTACAGTATATTCAATTCTCTTTCTTTCCTCTCTTTTCTATTTTCTCCTCTATGTATATATCCATCCTGGTCAATGCAACCAGAATGGTGAAAGACTCCATGTGTACAGTGTGTGTGTGATAAAAACGTAAAATATGCATGCATATGTATTTATACTCATACAGATATAATATGCAGTATATTGATGTATTTATGTTTATATTTTTTTTTACTTTTTACAGTTTTTTAAATTTGATTCTTGAGTTGATCTATTGCTCTCAAAAGTACAACAGTGATGATGTCTCCTTGATGCAAATTATTTTTAAAAAGTTACCCATATTCTTTAAGACTAGCCATCATCCTTTTTCTTCTGATCTTCAACTTTCAGTGCATTAAGGATATGTAGGCAAAATGACCTTGTATTGGCCAAGGTCACTGGGTCTCATATCACATACGACCCAAGCCATCGTGACATATAAAATGAGGAGGATGCTGAGAACCCTTGAAGTAGGGCAGCCACCTTGGGCTCCACCACTCTCCTTGGAGTTGCTCCACAAGGATTTCTAGTAACATGCATAACCCAACACCATTAAGTCCTATTTTCAGTTTGCTTCCAGCCCAGTTCTTTTTAGCTTCTCAGTATAAAAGAAACTCAAACACCAGTGTCACTGTTTTTCATTTCTAAATGTTGTTTATCCTGCATACTTCCCTAAATGATTATGATTTGCAGTTTAATTGAAAGAAAATGAAAGGATTGTTGATAGGCTAATCTAATAGAAAGCCTCTGATGTAATTATTCCTTAGCATATGAACTTCTGGAGGGCAGGAGGATACTTTAAATGGCATTTATTTTCTCCGTCATTGCTGGCTTCAGTAAACACAATGCTATGCCCTAAGAGTCACTGGTATTTTCACATCTTAATTCTTACTAACATTTTACATCTCACGCACATGTGCGAATCAATGTAGCCTAGGGGGCAATGGCTGCCTGGTGTAGTAGACCAGTCTCAAACATAACTTTGTCCAAGAAACTAGGTGTTTCATATGTCTATGAGCTGTGTTTTATGGCTGCTATGTTTGAGATGGTGAGTCTAATTTATTTGCCCAGTCTCCTTTTCAAACAAATAATATGGCTCGTAGAGATATATTTTTATTTCAACTATTTTTATTATATTTTTTGCATTCTTCAAAGAGTTTTTTACTTTTCAACTGATACATGAAAGTATTAAAATGTAAGTATTAATGGAGCATCATATAAAGTTTCAATTCATGTCTATACTGCATAGTGTTTAAATGAGGTTATACACATTTACCTTTTCATTTATGATTTCTTTATGGTGAAAACTTTCCAAATCCTTTCTTCGAGCCTTTGTTTGTTTGCTTGTTTGTTTATTTTGAGGCAGGGTTTCACTATGTATCTCAGCCTGGCCTTAAACTCCTGCTCCTCTTGCCTCACACCTTCTGAGTGCTGGATTACAAGCCCAGCTTCATTCAGTGTTTTGAGATTTATACTTCATTACTGTGTAGTCACCCTGCTGTGCAATAGCACAGACCTTTTGCTCCTTCGCACTTAATATTCACTGATCAGCTTTACCATCACCCCTCCTCACATCCACTTACTCTCCCTGGCCTCCGGCAACTGCCATTCTACTCTCAACTTCCTTGAGACCAAATTTTGTAAGTCATCTCATGTAAGGGAGATTATGCAGCACTTATCTTTCTGTGCCTGACTTATTTCACTTAATATAACACCTTCTGTTCCATCCAAGTTGCCACAAAAAACAGGATTTTATTCTTTTCTATGGCTGAATTTCATTTTTATATGCACCAAATTTTTCTTCATCTACTTATTAGTTGATGGGCACTTAGATTATATATATTATTAGCTATTGTGAATAGTGCTGTAATAAACATGGGAGTGCAGGTGTCTCTTCAACATTCTGACTTCATCTCATCTGGATATATATCTAATAGTAGGATTGCTAATTTTTTGAGGAACTTCCATACTGTTTTCCAAAATGGCTGTACTAATCTATATTCCCACTAACAGTGTGCAAGGGTTTCCTTTTCTGAAAACCCTTGCCCATGGTTCTCCTATCTCTGCTTTCTAAGTAGCTGGGCTTACAGTTGTGAACCACCAGGCCTAACCTTGTACTCTTTTTGGTGATATCCATTTTTATTGGAGTAAGATCTCACTGTGGTTTTGATTTGCATTTTGCTGGTTATTAGGGATTTAGGGCATTTTTTTTCATGGATCTGTTAGCCACTTTGATGTCTTCTTTCTTTATAGGGGAAATAATATCTAAATGAGGGAAGTCCTTTATAACCTTATAAGGTTCCCAAGGTAGGAAAAACACTTTGAAGAATGATATTATCAAGACTCCCTAGTTTGGGAGTTGCATTATGTCTCTAGGACTTTTTCTTCGGCAGATTTACTTAGTTACTTACTTACTCATTGTTTTGGTGCTGGGAATCACAACCCAGGGCCTTGTATATGCTATTTGAGCACTTTACCACTGAGCTATCTGCCCCCAGCCCTGATTCTTATGTGAAATATGGTCTTGTGAAAATATAAATGTGAGAGATTAAAACTTTGCCAAACTCTGTTAAGTGAAGCTAACTTTTGAGCACTCAGGATGGTGCCTGGCATATATGAAGTGCTTATGACACATCCTCTCTTTGAGTCCTCTCTACCTTTACAAATACTATTATCTCTACTTTACAGAATACTATGAACTCTCTTTACACATGAGGACATGAGTGATGATATATCCCCAGGGTTACCCAGCTCAAAAGCGGCAGAGTGGAAACCAGGGAGTCTGCGTCTAGAAAATGCTCTTAACTTCTATGATAATGGCAAGAGAACCTGGATCTTTGCTGCCCTGCCCTTCTCTACATTTATAAGATGGCTTAGCAAAACAGTGGCTAGGGGTCTAGCTTTGCACTTGATAGCTATGATATTGGTCAATCAGGCTAAAAAAGCTTTCAGAAAATTAGTAACTGTTCAGATTATAGATGTAGCATTTTTAGCAGCCAGGAATTAAAGAAGGCAGTAATGAAGGTGGACAAGCTTTCAATCACTTTAAAAAGTGGCGTTGGATAAATTTTTGCCATAGCAAACAGTGAAATGTCTAGGGAAAGAAAATAAGAATTATGGCCCTAGAAGAAGTCACAGGACAAGGATGCCGTTTTGCACTTTTTAATTACATGTGTAGTCTAAAATAAAGGGACAAAGCATCTTCCAGGTGCTACACTAACAGGATAAGATTCCATCAAGCATTTACATGGTAAATTTCTATAATTTTACTCAAGATCCTTGATTTTACTTGAACTGTACAAGAGGGCAAAGAAGGCCCTCCCCACAGGTGTTTCTCTGTTCATAGAAGTTAACTAAAACACCTAAAGTCAGGGGAAGGCTAGGATGCCAAGAAAGGGAGGAAGAAATGATAAAAAACCACAGCAAATTCCATGTGTACTCTAAGACACATATCAAATGATCCCTGTGTAAATACTGCAGGCCAAACTGCTGCCTTTAAGGTAAAAGTACAGTCTTGAAATCTGTAGTTCTGAATTACCATAAAATCTTTGACTACCTTAGACTGCTGGAGGTGAAAACACAAGACTTGGAGTCAAATATTTTGGAGGCATTCTCTGGGGCTGCATATCTTCTATTTTGTCTTTTTGAATGAAGCCTAGACAGGCTTCTCTGCTATCCTTCAGGCAGTGTAACAGTGCTACATTGCTTCTAAGACACTAATGAGGTGAGAAAAGAATTAAGAAGACACTTGGTTTGTCCCAAGAGGACATGTAGCTGAAAGGGGAAGAGGAGCCCTCATAGCCACAGTCACTATAATCATCTGGCAGGCATGAAGATGGCTTCAGGCAATGGCTGGATGAAAGTAGATTTGAGATTTGAGATACCAAGCTCTGGAATGAATTCATCTTCATAGGTTCTTCTTTCCCTGAGATAATGAATTCAAGATAATCATTGTCTGAGGAACTGAGAGATGCTTCCTTGATTTTTGCTATCCCATTAGTTTGGCTCTCTTTCTCAGAGGGCATATCTAAGACTAGAAGCTTGGCATATACAAGGTCAAAATGAATGAGTTCATTAATAGCTTCTAGCTTGACTGATGATATCCCCATTGACAGAGAAAGGGAGGCTGGTAAGGAACTAGGTTTTTCTGGATAGATCTCTGGAAGGTCCTGCAGACAGGTAGACTCTGGATATGGGCATTTGAAGAAGATAATTGGGTCCAAGTTTTCCAGAATGCCTAAAAGGATATCAGATTCAGTGTCTAAAGAGCTAATGCCATCAGAATTCATGGGGAGAGTTTGAGGCAGGTGTGGGGGTGGGAGGGTGACAACTGAGCCTGCACCTGATGCAGACTCCAAAGACCCAGCCAAGGGCCTCCTCTTCAGCAGCCAGGGCATCCATTCTGAGCACAACCTTAACTCCTGGTTCTCAATTACAAAGCCATGAGTTTTCTCTCCAAAAAGCTGATTTTCTAGCAAAAGTTTTTGGTTCTTTTCTTCTAAATCTACCAGTTTCTATTCCAGTTCATTCATCTGCGCTTTCTTGCATTTCCAGGAAGTCATGCTGCTACTCCATTTTGCAGTTTCCTCCTCACTGCCTTCTTGCCGTTCAGGTGCATGAGGCTCTGTTACGTGTACACCTGCTCCCCAACTCCCAGTCTTGGAATTGGTCTTTCTCTGGCCTGGCATCATGAACCACTGGGTCCTCTGACCAGACAGATGCAACATTTTGGGGGCTTCAGCGACTTAGTGGGGCACCACAGCCACTACCAACATGGCCAAGGACTGTACCAGAGTGCCCCCAGCCTAGGCTAGGCGTCTTCTTTTGAGAAATGTCTGTTTAGATCTTTTGCTCACACACACACACACACACACACACACACACACACACTGCTTTTGAGCTTTCAGAGTGCCTTACCTATATTGGATACCAACCATTTGTCAGATGTATAGTTTACAAATACTTTCTCTCATTCTGTAGGTTGTTTCTTTACTTGGTTGGTTGTTTTCTTTGAAGAAACTTTTTATTCTGTATTCCATTGGCCAAATTTTGCTTTTATTCCCTTTGATTTTGGGGTCTTGTTCAAAAAATCCTTACCCGTTTCCATGTCCTGAGGAAACCCTATTCTTCTTATAGAACTTTCATAGACTCATGCTTTATATTTAAGTCTTTAAACCACTTTGAGTTGCTGTTTTTGTGACTGGTGAGAAATGGAGGTATAGTTTCATTTTTCTGCATGTGGATATCTAACCTTTACAATACCTTGGAAATTTGCATGTTCTTAGTACCTTTCTTAAAAATCAGTTGACTGTGGATGCATAAGTTGATTACTAGGTTCTCTGCTTTCTGCCATTCATCTGTGTGTCTGTTTTTAAGCCAAAACCTGCTATTTTGATTGCTAGTGCTTTGCAATATGTTTTGTAACCAAGTAGTGAGCTGTTTTCTATTATTTTGCTCAAGATTACTTTGGTTATTGAGTTCTTTTTGTGGTTCCAAATAAATTTTGTTTATTTTTATTATTTTTTATTTTTATTGTTTTACTGAGAGTACATTGTGACATTTACAACAATTCTTACAATGTATCATAATTGAATTCACCCCTTCATCATTCTCCCTTATCCTTCCTCCCCCCATTCCTGAAATAGTTTCAACAGGTCTCATTTTCCCATTTACATACAGGTGTGCACAGTATTTCCACCATATTCACTCTCTTACCCTTATACCCTCCACCCTCCCATTGGTACCAATCCCTTGCATAGGACCTGTTTTGTCTTCCTGTTCTCCATTTTGTTTTGTTTTGTAAAAAAAAAAAAAAAAAAGTGACATTTTTGTTTGTTTAAGTTAGCTATACAGGGTATTTCATTGTGACATTTCATATATAACAGAAATTGCTTCATCCCCTCTATTTTTCTCCTTTCTACCTTAGTCTCCTTCTTATGGTGATTTCAGCAGTTTTAAAAATTCTATATTCATTCTTGTCTAGGAAGTACATCAACCATATTCACCTTCTTAACTCCCTTCTTTTACTTTCCCTCTCTTTATGTGACCTCCCCTTTGCATGACCTGTTTTTTCATAATATTGCTTGTATTTGTATTGGGCCTATATTGCACATATGAGAGAAAACATGCGGCCTTTGACTTTTTGAACATGGCTAACTTCACTTAAGATGATGTTCTCCAGTTCCATCCATTTGCCTGTAAACAAAAAAATTTCATTCTTCTTTATGGCTGAATAAAATTCCATTGTATATGAATACCACATTTTCTTAATCCATTCATCAATAGTGGGGCATCTTAGTTGTTTCCACAGATTAGCTATTGTGAATAATGCTGCAATAAACATGGGTATTCAGGTGCCTTTATTGTAAGCTGTATCCCTATGAGTGATATTGCTTGATCATATGACAGTTCTAGTTTTAGTTTTATGAGGAGCCTCCATACTGTTTTCTCTAGTGGTTGTACTAATTTATATTCCAACAAGCAGTGCATGAAGGTTCCTTTCCACATCCTGGCCTACACTTGTTGTTTATACAAGTATCAACTCAAAGTGGATTAAAGACCTTAATATAATACCAGAAACTTTGAAGCTAGTGCAGGAAAGAGCAGGGAATACACTGGAATTAATTTCTCTCAGCAGCTAAGAGAAATGATTGACAAATGCAACTACATGAAATTTAAAAGTTTCTAAACAACAAAAGAAATGCCCACTAGATTTAAGAGGCAATCCACAGAATGGGAGAAAATTTTTGGCAGCTATACATCTGACAAGGGACTGATAACTGGAATATACAGGGAGCTCAAAAAACTAAACTCCCAAAAGATCAATGATCCAATGAAGAAATGGGCAAATGAACTGAACAGAGCTTTTTCAAAGGAAGATGTTCAAACAGCCAAAAAACACATTAAAAAATGCTCAACATACCTGGTCATAAAGAAATGCAAAGCATATAAATTTTGGAATTTTTTTTCTAATTCTATAAAGTAAGTCATTGACCTTTTGATAAGAATTATAATGAATCTACTGATACCTTTGGGTTTAGACATTTTGTCAACTTGTCAAATTTGGTTTTTTAAATACACAAACATGGAGTATCTCCACTTTTTGTGTCCTTTTTAATTTACTTCATCAATGTTTCATAATTTTCATTGTGGGAATCTTTACCTCCTTGGTTACATTTATGCCAAAGTATTTTACTTTAATATTTTAACTATCACAAATGAGATTTATTTCTTAATTTCTGTTTCAGATAATTTACTACTGGCATATAGAAATGTCAATTATTTTGTAAGTTGAATTTTTACCCTATGACTTTGCTGAATTCACTTATTAATTCTAATAGTTTTCTGGTAGATTTTTTTGGGGTTTCTTTCTCCCTATATATCTTGTCATCTGTGAACTGTGACAAATTTTCCTTTTTTCCAGTTTGGATACCCTTCATTTTTTAATTTTGCTTGATTGCTCTGGCTAGGACTTCCAGAACTGTTACATAAAAATGGTGAAAATAAACATCCTTGTCTTGTCTCAGATTTTAGAAAGCATTCAGCTTTTCCCCATGCAGTATGACACTAGCTGTTGGCTTATTATAAATGGCCTTTATTATGTTGAGGTGTATTCCTTCTATATCTAATTTGTTCTTCAGCATTTTTTTTTATCATGAGAGCATAATCAAATGTCTTTTGCATCTATTGAGATGACCATATGGTTTTTGTCCTTCATTCTGTTAATGTGGTGTATTACTGATCTGTGTATATTGAACCATCTTTGCATCCCTGGGATGAATCCTACTTGGTCATGATGAATAATCATTTAACATGCTGTAGGATTTGGCTGCTACTACCTCATTGAGGATTTTTTCATCTATGTTCATCAAGGATATTGAATTGCCCTGTACTTTTCCCTTTTGTTCTGTCTTTATCTGGTTTTGGTATCAGGTTAATACTGGCATCATAGAATGTGTTGGAAGAATTCCTTCTCCTTCTGTTTATTGGAATGACTTATTTTTCTTTAAGTGTTTGGCAGAACTCAGTAGTGAAGCCATCTGCTCCCTGGCTTTTCTTTCATAGGGGTGTTTATTACTGATTGAATCTTACTACTTGTTTTTGGTCTGTTCCAGATTTTATTTCTTCTTGATTCAGTCTTAGGAAGGTGTATGTGTCTAGGAATTTGTCCATTTGTTCTAGATTATTAAGTTTGTTGGCATACAGTTATTTATAGTAATACGGAATGATCATACTTCCGTGGCATCTGTTGTTTGTAATGTCTCCCTTTTTATCTGTGATTTTGTTTAGTCTGTTGTCTGTTTTTTCTTAGTCTAGGTAAGGGTTTCCCTATTTTTTTTAACTTTTGAAGAACTAGTTCTTTTCCATTGGTTACTTATATTTTTTTTAGTCTCCATTTCATTTATTTCTTCTCTGAGCTTTCTTCTTTCCTTCCATTAATTTTGGGTTTATTTGCTTTGGGTATTCTAGCTCCTTGAGATGCAGTGATAAGTTGTTTGAAATTTTTCTACTTTTTAAAAAAATTTCTTATTCATTTATTCACATGTGCATACATTGTTTGGGGCATTTCTCCCCCCTGCCCCCCCACACTCCCTTGTTTCCAAGCAGAACCTGTTCTGCCCTTATCTCTAATTTTGTTGAAGAGAAGACATAAGGAGAATAAGGAAGAAAAAGCATTTTTGTTAGTTTAGATAAGGATAGCTATACAGAGACATTCTTAGCATTGCTTCCATGTACAAATGTATTACAACCCAAGTTGATTCATCTGTACCTGACCTTTTCACTAGTTCCTGATTGCCTTCCCATATTGACCTCTGTCGCTTTAAGGTTTCTGTATTAAAGCCTCTGCAGTGGGGACATCAAACACTTTCATGTTTTGGGTTTCTTACCTATCCCCATACCTCCCATATGAGCTCTCCCCTTAGCATGTGACCCAAGTCCAACAACATTGCTGTATTTGCCCTAGATCTAGAGTCCACATATGAGGAAGAACATATGATTTTTGGTCTTCTGAACCTGGCTAACCTCACTCAGAATGATGTTCTCCAGTTCTAGCCATTTACTTGAGAAGAATAAGATTTCATTCTTCTTCATGGCTGAGTAAAACTCCGTTGTCTATAAGTACCACATTTTCTTAATCCATTTATCTATAGTGGGGCATCTTGGCTGTTTCTATAACTTGGCTATTGTGAATAGCACTGCAATAAACATGGGTGTACAGGTGCCTTTGGAGTAACCTGTGTCACATTCCTTTGGGTATATCTCTAGGAGTGGGATTGCTGGGTCATATGGCAGATCTATGTTTAGATTTTTAAGAAGACTCTATATTTTTTTCCAGAGTGTTTGCACTAGCTTACATTCCCACCAGCAGTGTAAGAGGGCTCCTTTTTCCCCACATCCTCACCAACACCTGTTGTTGGTGGTGTTTTTGATGATGGCTATTCTAACAGGTGTGAGGTGGAATCTTAGTGTGGTTTCGATTTGCATTTCCTTTATGGCTAGAGATGGTGAGCATTTTTTCATGTGTTTTTTGGCCATTTGAATTTCTTCTTTTGAAAAACTTCTGTTTAGTTCAGTTGCTCATTTCTTTATTGGTTCATTGACTTTGGAAGAGTTTAATTTTGTAATTTCCCTATATATTCTGGTTATCAGTCCTTTGATGTATAGCTAGCAAATATTTTCTCCCACTCTGTGGGTGACCTCTTCAGTTTAGAGAACATTTCTTTTGTTGTGCAGAAGCTTTTTAATTTTATGAAGTCCCATTTGTCCATCCTTTCTCTTAGTTGCTGAGCTTCTGGGGTTCTATTAAGGAAGTCCTTCCTTATACGTGTTACTTCAGAGTAGTCCCTGTTCTTTCCTAACTTCAGAGTTTGGGGTCTAATATTAATGTCCTTGATCCATTTTGAGTTGATGTTAGTACAGGGTGATAAACATGGATCTAGTTTCTTTTTTTCACAGATGGATAACCACTTTTCCCAGCAACAATTTTTGAAGAGATTGTCTTTTCTCCATTGTATATTTTTGGCACCTGTGTCAAAAATAAAGTGGGCATAGCTGTGTGGATTCATATCCAGGTCTTCTATTCTGTTCCACTGGTCCTCATGTTTGTTTTTGTGCCAATACCATGCTGTTTTTGTTGCTACTGCTTTGTAATATAGTTTGAAGTTGGGTACTGTGATACCTCCAGAGTTGCTCTTTTTGCTGAGTTGACCTTGGCTCTTCGTGATCTCTTGTGTTTGCAAATTAACTTTAGGGTAGATTTTTCAATCTCTGTGATAAATGTCATTGGGATTTTGATGGGAATTGCATTAAACATGTAGATTGCTTTTGGTAGTATAGCCATTTTTACTATGCTGATTCTACCAATCCATGAGCATGGGAGATCTCTCCACCTTCTGTAGTCTTCTTCAATCTCTTTCTTCAGGGGTTTGTAGTTCTCCCTGTAGAGGTCATTCACATCCTTTGTTAAGTTTACTCCTAGGTATTTGATTTTCTTTGAGGCTATTGTAAATGGAATTGTTTCCATATAGTCTTTCTCAGTTTGTTCATTATTAGTGTGTAGAAAAGCTAATGATTTTTGTAGGTTGATTTTGTATCCTGCCACCTTGCTGAAGCTGTTTATGTTGTCTAGGAATTTTGAGGTAGAGTTTTTGGGTCTTTAAGGTATAGGACCTTATTGTCTGTCATTAGGAATATTTTGACAGTTTCTTTACCTATTTATATTCCTTTTAGTTCTTCTTCTTGCCTAATTGCTGTGGCTAGGAATTCCAGTACTGTGTTGAATAGGTGTGGGGATAGTGGGCACCCAAATCCTGTTCCTGATTTTAGGGGAAATGGTTTCAGTTTTTCACCATTAAGTATGATGTTGGCTGTAGGTTTGTCATATATAGCCTTTATGATGTTGAGGTACATTCCTTCTATTCCTAGTTTTCTTAGAGCTTTTATCATGAAGTGGTGTTGGATCTTGTCAAAGGCTTTTTCTGCATCTATTGAGATGATCAAGTGGTTTTTGTCTTTGCTTCTATTAATATGCTATATTACATTTATAGATTTGCATATGTTGAACCACTCCTGAATCCCTGGGATGAAGCTGATTTGGTCATGGTGAATGATCTTTCTGATGTGTTGTTGGATTTGTTTTGCCATTATCTTATTAAGGATTTTTGCATCGATGTTCGTTAAGGAGATTGTACTATAGTTCTCCTTTTTGGAGGTGTCTTTGTCTGGTTTTGGGATAAGTGTAATGCTGGCTTCATGGAATGAGTTAGGCAGTGTTACTTCCCTTTGTATTTCATAGAAGAGTTTAAGGAAAGTTGGTATTAGTTCTTTAAGTGTCTGACAGAATTCAGCAGAGAATCCATCAGGTCCTGGACTTTTCTTTTTTGGGAGACTCTTTATTGCTGCTTCAATTTCATTTTGTGCTGTGGGTCTATTCAGGTGATTATTATCCTTTTGGTTCAATTTTGGATGGTCATAAGTATCTAAAAATCTATCCATTTCTTCAAGATTTTCAAATTTATTAAAACATATGTTCTGAAAATAGTCTCTGATGATTTTTTTTCTGGATTTCTGTGGTGTTTGTTGTTATCTCCCCTTTTGCATTTCTGATTTTACTGATTTGGGGTTTTGTTTCATTGATTTGTTGTATTTTTTTGTTTGTTTCTATTTTATTGATTTCAGCCCTTGTTTTTATTATTTTTCTCCTACTGCTTGTTTTGGGATTTGCTTGTTCTTATTTTTCTAGGAGTTTGAGATGTAGCATTAGGTCATTGATTTGAGATCTTTCTGTCCTTTTAACATATGCACTCATGTCTACAAACTTTCCTCTCAGGACTGCCTTTGCTATGTCACATAGGTTCTGGTAGGTCATGTTTTCATTTTCATTAACTTCCAGGTACCTTTTAATTTCCTCTTTTATTTTATCAATGACCCATTCATCATTGAGCAATGTGTTGTTCAGCTTCCAATTGTTTGCATGCTTTTTACTGTTTTTTTTGTTGAGTTTAGTTTTAATGCATTGTGATCAGATAGAATGCATGGGATAATTTCTATCTTCTTATATTTGCTGAGGCTTGCTTTGTGCCTGAGATAGGATCAATTTTGGAGAAGGTTCCATGGGCTGCTGAGAAGAATATATATTGTGCAGAAGTTGGATGAAATATTCTGTTGTCATCAGCTAGGTCCATTTGATACATGGTGTGATTTATTTCTAGAATTTCTTTATTGATTTTTTTGTTTGGATGACCTATCTATGGGTAACAGGGGGGTATTAAAGTCTCCCACTACCACTGTGTTGGAGCCTATATATGTTTTTAGTTCCTTCAGAATATGTTTGATGAAATTGGGTACATTGACATTGGGTGCATATAGGTTGATAATTTTTATTTCATTTTGGTGTATTTCCCATTTTATTAGTATAGAATGTCCTTCTTTATCTCATTTGATCCATTTAAGTTTTAAGTCTACTTTGTATGAGGTAAGTATTGGTACTCATGCTTGTTTTGGGGGCCATTGGCTTGGTAAAACTTCTTCCAGCCTTTCACCCTAAGCCAGTGCTTGTTTCTGTCTATGAGATGTGTCTCCTGTAAGCAACAGACTGTTAGATCTTTCTTTTTAATCCAGTTTGCCAAACAGTGTCTTTAATGGGCGAATTAATTCTGTTAATATTCAGTGTTAGTATTGATAAGTATGTGGTGATTCTTGTCATTTAGTTGTTTTGTTGTTTAAGGGTTTGATGTGTGCAGCTGAATCAATGTTACTCTCTATTTTCATTTCTTTTCTTCTTCTTTGGTTTGGTACTGCCTGTCCTTTCATGGTTCTGTTTGCTTTCATTTTCTTTGTGCAGAATTCTGTGAAGTATCTTTTGTAGTGGTGGTTGGTGGTCATATATTGTTTCAGTTTATGTTTATCATGGAAGACTTTTATTGCTCCATTTATTTTGAATGATAGTTTTGTTGAGTAGAGTATCCTAGGGTTGAAGTTATTTTTGCTCAGTGCCTGGAAGACCTCACTCCATGCTATTTTTGCTTTTAAGGTTTCTGTTGAGAAATCTGCTGTGATTTTGATGAGTTTACCTTTGTATGTTATTTGTTTTTTGTCTCTTACTGCCTTCAATATTCTTTCTTTATTCTCTGTGCTTGTTGTTTTAATGATAATATGTCGTGGGGTAGTTCTATTTTGGTCAAGTCTTTTTGGTGTCCTGGAAGCTTCCTGTACCTATAGAAAACTATGGGCATAGTTTTCTCTAGATTTGGGAAATTTTCTGTTATTATTTTGTTGAATATATTACAAATTCTTTTTGCTTGCACCTCTTCTCCTTCTTCAATGCCCATGATTCTCAGGTTTGGTCTTTTGATGGAGTTGGTGAGTTCTTGCATATTCCTTTCACAGGTGTTGAGTTGCTTTACTAATTGCTCTTCAGTTTTTCCTTTAATTTCCATTTCATCTTCAAGTTCTGAGATTCTGTCTTCTGCTTGTTCTAGTCTGCTGAAGTGGCCTTCTACTGTGTATTATATTTCTGTTTCATTCTTTTTTCTGAGGTTTTCCATATCATGGGTCATTTCCTCTTTAATATTTTAATTTTTGTCCTTAATTCTTTATCTCTCTACTTATGGTGTTCTCTGTTTCATGTCGGTGTTTATTTAGGTCTCTTATGAGTTCATTTATCTGTTTTTGTGTCTTCTCATATTCTTTATTTTTGTTGTCTTGGAACTTCTTGAGTGCCTCCTGTACATTTTGGTGGACCATGTCTAGTAACATCTCCATGAAATTCTCAGTGATTACTTTCAGGATTTCCTCTTTCAGAGTGTTCTTGTGGGCTTCGTTGGGTTCTTTAGCATAGCTTATCTTTCTTTTGTTGGAGTCTGAAACTGGATATCCATTTTCTCCATTTCCCTCTGAATCCTGTGTTAATTTATTTTTTGGAGGAGAATGGTTTTCATCCCTTTTTCGTCTTCCCATTGCTCCACTTGGTCTGTTTCTGTCCTGGTCTAGGTGTGATTTAATATTACCTAACTTACAATAATAAAACTAACAAAACAAAGAAAGAAAAAGAAAAGGAGAGAGAACCAAAGAAATCAACAGGGAGAGGTGGTGGACAAACAAACACATTTAAAAAAAAAATCCAGGTTCAGGAATAATAGAATTTCAGATTTAATAGTTCTGGTGTTACTCTTTCAGCATCCAATCCTGGTGTTGGTATTTAAGCAGAAGCTCTGTCTTAATCTCTCCAGTTTTTTCTCTGTCTTACTGCAGCAGCTGCTTAGTCAGCTCCTCTCAGTGAGGTGTGGCTTGTCCTCAGATTCTGGAGATCAACTCTCTGGCCTACTAGCCATCCTGTTTTGGAGTTGGGTTTTCACTGTGTTGGTTTATTGGGTGCTTGTTTCTTTGCCTCATGCCCTTTCTCTGGGGCAAGGGCAGAGATCTATCAGCCAGCTTTCTGCTGTCACCATGTTATGCTGGTTTGGTGACTGTTTTTTTGATTTTGGATGTAGCTCACTGGCTCAGGAGATGAGCTTTGTGGACTGCTATCTGTCTTATTTTAGGCAGTGGCTTATCACCTGCCCACTGTCAGCCCTTCTGCCTCTCCAGTCTTTGTTTACTGAAAGTCCAAGAGGAGATCAGCTCCTTGCCCTCCCTCCTTCTCTGGTGTCCTCAGAGCACCCCACCCTCTCTGCTGTGTGTTCCTTTTCAGTTCTTTGTTTATTACTTACTTGGGTTTTTTTCTGGGAGGGGGCAGGGGTCAGTCTGTCCAGGGGGCTATGCTGGTTTATCCCAGGGGTGGCTGTGGGAATACTGTGTGGCACTTATTTGCTTACCTGTTGGTCTGCATCTCCCAAGCAAGTTTGGAGCTGGTGTCTGGCAGCATGGGAGCCCTCCTGTTTTGTCAGTGTAACGTGGTGTGGAGAAGCTTTGTATGGGCTGGGAATTCAGGGTATCAGAGTTTTTATTCCTCTTGGTGGTGATTTTTCTGCCAAGTGTGACTCCAGTGTCTCAGCAAAATTTTTGATTTACAGAGCTCACGCTGTCTGCTTCTGCCCTCTAGTCACCATCTTGGATCCTCCTTTTCTAATTTTTTAATGTGGGTTTTGATAAATTTCCCCCTTAGTTCTACTTTCACATATGTTTTGGTATCTTGTGGCTCCATTTTCATTTGTTGCAAGAAATGTTTTAATTTCCTTCATGTTAAGCAATGCTCTACCACTGAGCTGCATTCCCAGCCTATACTGCCTATTTCTTGACATGCTAATGTAGTGTTATTTTTAATTATTTTTTTAAATGTTCCCACAAATGATATGAATTGTTTACATCCATGTTTACAAGATGAGAGAATTCTGAAAATGTTTGTAGACTTATGCTTACCAGTGAGTTTTATACCTTTTTAGGTTTTCTTCTTACTTGTTGGCATCTCCTTCTAATGTAAATTAGTGTAGTTGCTGTGGAAATCAGTATGTTGGCTCCCCAAAAACTAAAAATAGAACTACCATATGATGCTGCTATACTGTATTTAAGCATGTAATGGGAGGAATGTAAGTCAGTATACAATAGAGTTACCTGTACACCCATATTTATTGGAGTAGTATTAAACAATAGCCAGCAATGGAATCAGCATAAGTACACAACAACCAATGAGTGACTAAAGAAAATGTGGTACATTACATATGTATATTCTTCAGTAATAATGCAGAATGAAATTATGTACTTTTTCAGGAAAATGGATGGAAGTGGAAATCATTTTGTTGAGTGAGAAAAGCCAGACTCAGGAAGACAAATATGTTTTCACTTCTATACAGAATCTAGTCCTAAAAACAAGAATTTCCTTGAGCATTTCTTGTATAACAGGTCAGTCAGAGATGTATTCTCTCTGCTTTGTTTTTTCTTTCTTTTCTCTAAAAACCTTGAGAATCTTCTTTTCATCCTTCACCTTTGAAATTTGATTATAGTATAATATATTTGATATACTGTAAAAACTTCTATAAATGCCACAATGTATTCCCACCCAGACAACAATAAAAAAGGGAAAAAAATAAAGTAAAAACACTTCTAGAGTGTTAAATAAATAAATAAATAAAATGCCTTGGGGTTGACTTGGCTGTGTTAAATTCCATGATTGACCTTTGACTTTCTTGTGCCTGGATATTTGTATTCTTCTCTTGGTTTGGAAGGTCTTTTTTTCATTGTTTCTCTGAGTAAGCTTTTTTGACGTCTTTTCCAAACTCCAATAATCCAAATATTTGTTCCCATAACCTTTTTTTATTCCTTGTTTTTCTTCTCCAAGTGTATATTTTCAAATAGCCTGTCTTTAAATTTACTAATGCTTCCTTCTATTTGATCTACTCTTCTATTAATGTCTTCTATCATATTTTTAATTTTGCCAACTATATTTTTCACCTCAAGAATTTTTTAATTGCTTTCTTCCTTTTTGTTAAATTTCTCTGTTAGAGTATTGAAATGTTTCTCCATGTTTTCTTCAAGCTCATTGAGTTTTTTTTATACAACTTTCTTTAATCTCTGAGAATTCTCCCATACTGACTACTACTTGGTTAGTTTCTATAATTGCATTTTGAGAATTAGGTGAGATCATGACTTCCTGAATGTTCCTGATGCTTGCTATTGTGCAACATTGGGCATTAAAGGCTCCTAATCTGCCTTTGTTCATGCCTGTCTTTCCAAAAATTCTAAATAGGCTGCTTGTTTTCTCTGAGCCTGTTGCTACTTCCACTATTTGACCACTAGGTAGTGCAGAGGTCCAGAGTTGCTAGGAGTCTTCTCTTGGTATAGTATCACTGCTCTGTACTACAGGGAATCCAAGTCCAGGTTTGTCCCAAATACGCTGTTGGTGTGTTGTTCAAAAAGTATTAGGAGAGTACCTAGAAAGAGTAGTCTGTTCTCACAAGCCTCTCACTAGGCTACAGTAAGCTCAGATGCTCATACAGTTACTTTCCTGTGGTCAGGCACTGTGGATTCTGTCCAGTTCTGGGCACAGTAACTGTGGATGGAGCAGCCCCAGGCTCCTATGTTACACTTGTGGCCCCTGATGCCCATAGTCTGGCAAGACTAGCATGAAACTCAGGTGGGACCAAGGATCACAAAATTGTGAGCTGCCCATTGCTGAGGTGGACTTGTGCCCAAAAGTGCTTCAACTCGCTGTAGATGATGTTAGCAGGAATAGAAATCCAATATATACAGCCATATGTTGTCCTCCGAGGTTATTCCAGAGGCTCTGTTTGCAGACAGGCCTGGGGATGAGGAGCATTAGGATCTTCCCAGTGTTAGGTTTCATCAGCCCAGCCTTATGCTCCAGAGCAGACTCGTTATTACCCTGACTCCCCCCCCCCCAAGTAAATGGAGTTTTACACCATGCTATGCTGTCCAAGCAAAAATGAGAAGCCCAAGCAAATGGATTTGATGATGAATGAAAAGGTGATAGACAACTCACAGATATATGCTTATTTTAGTTATTAATTCAAAAAGTAGTTAAAGTGTACTTTAAAAAAAGAATTTTAAATTCTGAACAGCTCTTGAAGCACTACAGCAGAACTCTAGTGTTCTAAGGGACAGAATTTGAAGAGTACTAATTTGATGTATAATTTTCCTCTTGGCAATCCTCTAAAACTGTTGAATGTAGAAGTAAACACTTGATTTTATTCTAAGCAAACAGGGGTCATTCGTGCCTATTCAATTGCTCTTTCCAAATCATAGTTTCTCCTGCTGCTTTTGTTGACATTAGTGGCAGCCTACTGGGAAAGAACTTTGTGGACAGAAATGTCAACTATTTCCTTCTAAACAGTGGAAGTGGTAAAATACACAAGAGGGAACTATAAGTGAGTAAATAAGGTGGTCTTGAAAGACTTCAAAAATGAAGTTGCATTCATATTTTTTCATCTCTGAACTCTATGACTCCAAGACTGTTTTGGCTCCAACAGAAAGGATTACAATAAAATGTATTATAATAAATTGCAGTACTTCCAACGGTGTCAATAGTAATCAAAAGTTATCACATTCAATTAGGTGATAATTCAGTCATACACATCTAGATTTCTATGAATTCCATTTTAAGATTTTACTACATTACAAAAGGAATAATCATTTTAATAGAACAGCTTGAATAGAAAATTAACAAGAATATGTCCATTTTCAGATTAGATGTTCCATTGTACATTTTGGCATACATATTTAACAACATGTCCTTAATATGTTAATATAAAAAATTTTAGTTTTCTTCAATTTAACTGTGAAGAGAAAAAAATCTAACCAAATAAAATCATCTACAGAGGATATGCAGCAAAATACTGACATGTTTTACATAACGATGTTTTGATCTAAATCCTAGATAGGATGGTGGTTCCATAAGATTATAATGGAGCTAAAAACTTCCTGTTGCCTAGTGTTTTTATGGTATATTTTGCAAGTTTTCATGGGCTTGATATATTATGATACAATAGCCTATAGTCTTCATACAATAGCTTGCAGTATATGTTTGTAGCCTTGGAGCAATAGGCTGTACCATATGATAGAACAATAAGATATAGTACTATTTAGTGTATAACAGTATATACCATCTAGGTTTGAGTAGCACACCCTATGACATTTGCACAATAAAAAAATTTGATACATTTTTCAGAACATATCCCTGTCATCAACTGACATCTGACTACAAATTGTTGCACATTTATTACTAAGTTTAGATTCAGTTCAGTCATCTATATCCTCTACATTTTTGCACTGGGTCTTTATATCTTTATGGTGACCTCTGTATTGAAAATTTATGTTCAGATCAATGATTCAAAGATATTTTATGTATTTAACCATTCAAGACAGACTCAAGTAAGTTGACTCATGATACTTTTATTAAAGAATTTTAGAATATCTAGGGCTGTCAGAGAGGCTCAAGTGGTAGAGTATCTGCTTAGCAAGTGTGAGGCCCTGAGTTCACAAAAAAAAAATTCTAGAATTTTATTTGAGTATATCCTACTCATATATATTTGAGTAGGAAGGGTTTGGCTTTTGTTGTTGTTGCCACATAGTAACAGTATACCTTGTGTCCATTAAGCATGGGTTAGCAAACTTTCAGCAAATGGTCAGATATAATAGATTATAGGGGTTGTGATCATAGTATCTGTCATAACAACTTACTTCTACTTTTGAGTTCAAAAACAGCCATAGCTAATGAGTAAAAGAATAGATATGGTTGTAGCTATAATCCATTTAAAACGTATTTGTAAAAATAGGCAATGGACCAGATTTGATCATTTATCCCTACCATACATGTAACCCAAACTCATCTTTTAAATTTTTTTTTATTGTGCTGGGTGGGGGTACATTGTAGCATTTGCAAAAGTTCTTATAATATATAAACTTTTACTCTTTTAAGTAATATTTCAGGGACTATCACTGAGTATTATTTTAACTTATTATTATAATAAACTTTTGGAATTTGAATTGTCAAATTGGTGTATGCATACTTAAGCATTTGAATCATTACGAAGTTAGTCACCTAAAGAAGTGGCCAGTTTATACTAATGTGTACCCATACAAATGCCAGTTTTTCCATATCCTCCCCAATACTGGGTACAATTTATCTCCAATTTTTTTCAACTTGTTTGGTAAAACTTTGATTCCTTGTGATTATGTAATTTGCTTATTATTGTATTGGGTTATTAATATTTTCTTATGGATCAATAAGGGCTATTTAGCAACAAAATTAACATTTTGATCCTTATGTGTGTTGCAAAAATAATTCACTAGTTTGTTTGCTTGTTCTTGACTTTTGTATGCTTGTACATATTGAAGCTTTGCTTTTTAAGGTATTTTGTTATAAATCTTTTCCTATATAGCTTTTGAGTTTGGAGTCATGCTTAAGAGGATAGTTATCACTAAAAGACATAAAACTATTCTTCTGTATAGTTTTGTTCTACTTATAACAATTTCCTTTTAACATTTTAGTCTATATTTTTAGACTTAAAGCATTTTATATTTATTAGCATAAACTCACATAATTATATTTTTTAAACTCTCTTCCATAAATTTGGTTATACTCACTTTCTTAAACTCATGCATTTGTTTTTCACTCCCTTATGAGTGTTTTCAATGTTTATACAAGTTTATTCTTCTTTTCAAAAAGTCAGGTTGACTCTTGTTTAATTGTATGTGATTCTTACTGTATAACTTACTAGTGCTTCTGGTTTTATTAATTTATTCTTCTAATTTCTGACTATTTTATTGTGCATTATTGAATTGAGTACTTTATGTTCAATAGTTCTTTTCTTACAAGGAATGCACCTCAACATTATAAAGGCTATATATGGAAAGCCTATAGCCAACATCATACTTAATGGGGATAAAATGAAACCATTCCCCTTAAACTCAGGAACGAGACAAGGGTGCCCACTATCCCCACTCCTATTCAACATAGTCCTGGAATTCCTAGCCAGAGCAATAAGGCAAGAAGAAAAAAATAAAAGGAATACAAATAGGTAAAGAAACTGTCATCCCTATTTGCAGACAACATTATCCTATACCTAAAGACCCAAAAAGCTCTACCCAAAAACTCCTAGACACCATAAATAGCTTCAGCAAGGTGGCAGGATACAAAATTAACTTACAAAAATCATTAGCTTTTCTATACACCAACAGTGAACAAATTGAGAAAGAATATATGAAAACAATTCCATATATAATAGCCTCAAAAAAATCAAATACCTAGGCATAAACTTAACAAAGGACATGAATGATCTTTACAAGGAGAGCTACAAACCCCTGAAGAAAGAGATCAAGGAAGATTACAGAAGGTGGAAGGATCTCCCATGCTCATGGATTGGTAGAATCAACATAGTAAAAATGGCTATACTACCAAATGTAATCTACATGTTTAATGCAATTCCCATCAAAATCCAATGACATCCATCACAGAGATTGAAAATCTACCCTAAAGTTCATTTGGAAACACAAGAGACTGAAAATAGCCAAGGAAATACCCAACAAAAAGAGCAATGCTGGCGGTATCACAATACCTGACCTCAAACTATATTACAAAGCAATAGCAATAAAGATAGCATGGTACTGGCACAAAACCAGACATGAAGACCAGTGGAACAGAATAGAGGACCTGGATATGAATCCACACAGCTTTGCCCAGCTTATCTTTGACAAAGGCACCAAGAGCATACAATGGAAAATAGCCTCTTCAACAAATGTTGCTGGGAAAAGTGGTTATCCATCTGCAAAAAACTGAAACTATATCCATGTTTATCACCCTGTACTAGTATCAACTTAAAATGGATCAAGGACATTAATATCAGACCCAAAACTCTGAAGTTAGTACAGGAAAGAGCAAGGAATACTCTGGAAGTAATAGGTATACGCAAGGAGTTCATCAATAGAACACCAACAGCCCAGCAACTAAGAAAAAGGATGGACAAATGGGACTACATGAAATTAAAAAGCTTCTGCACAGCAAAAGAAATGGCCTCTAAACTGATGAGATTACCCACAGAGTGGAAGAAAATTATTTGCTAGCTATACAACAGAATATATGAGGAACTCAAAAAACTAAACTCTCCCCAAATCAATGAACCAATAAGGAAATGAGCAACTGAACTAAACAGAACTTTTTCAAAAGAAGAAATTCAAATGGCCAAAAAACACATGAAAAAATGCTCACCATCTCTGGCCATTAGGAAATGCAAATCAAAACCACACTAAGATTCCACCTCACCCCTGTTAGAATAGCTATCATCAAAAAACCAACAACAACAGGTGTTGGTGAGGATATGGGGAAAAAGAACCCTCACACATTGCTGGTGGGAATGCAAGCTAGTACAACCACTCTGAAAAACAATATGGAGGCTTCTTAAAAAACTAAGCATAGATCTGCCATATGATCCAGCAATCCCACTCCTAGGGACAGACCCAAAGGAATGCAACACAGGTTACTCCAAAGGCACCTGCACACCCATGTTTATTGCTGCACTATTCACAATAGCCAAGTTATGGAAACAACCAAGATGCCCCACTACTGACAAATGGATTAAGAAAATGTGGTACTTATACACAATGTAATTTTACTCAGCCATGAAGAAGAATGAAATCTTGTCATTGCAAGTAAATGGATGGAACTAGAGAACCTCATCTTAAGCAAAGTTAGCCAGGCTCAGAAGGCCAAAAATCATATTTTCTCCCTCATATTCAGACTTTAGACCTAAAACAAATACAGTAATATTATTGGACATGGGTCACATGCTACAGGGAGAATACATACAGGAGGAATAGGGAAAGGTAGGAAACCCAAAACTTGAAAAGTGTTTGATGTGCCCACTGTAGAGGAGTTAATGTAGTAACCTTAAAATGACAGTGGTCACTATGGGAAGGTGACTGGGAAGTAGTGAAGAGGTCAGGTAGAGATGAATCAATTTGGGTTGTAATACACATGTGCATGGAAGCAATGCTAGGACTCTCTCTGTATAGCTTTCCTTATCTCAAACTAGCAAAAATGATATGTCTTTCTTATTACTGCTTATGTCTTCTCTTCAAGAAAATTAGAGAAGAGGGCAAAACAGGTTCTGCCTAGAAGCGAGGGAGGTGGGGAGGAGAGGGGGAGCAAGGAGGAGAAATGGCCCAAACAATGTAGGCACATATGAATAAATTTTAAAAATAGTTCTTTTCTTACAATAAAGACATTATTTAAAGGCATAGGCCAAATCTCATTGATTTTTCACAAGTAAAGATACTATTAGATTTGATTTTCAAATAGCCTGTAATGATTAAGCTCCCACAGGTCACAGCTTCACAGTTGACTTAGCCTAGTTCTTGACATTAAGAAACCATATCTTGATTTGAATAATTCAGATGGTTGTTACATGAATGTATACATTTGTCAAACTCATCTACATATATACTTGAGAGCTGTGTAATGTACCATGTATGAAATATACTCTATTAAAATAACTACCATGAAACAAAAATAAAATAACAAATCACGGAAAGGGACACTCATGGCACAACTCTCCTGGCTCCCTGGATCCCTAGAGAAATGAAGTGGGAAAGTCTACTTCAAGCCTAGTAAAACTGAAAACCAGTCCCACTGCCTTCCTCACCATTCATCAAGTCCTTATTTATGTGAAAGACATAAATGGCATACATAAATCAAGCTGGGTACATTTAAATAGGTTTAATATATTCAAGAATGCAACTTTAGCATGACCAACTTACTTACATCTTCAGAATAATATTCCTGCTGTGTCAATGATGCCATTCCTTTCATTCAAACTCCTACTGTAACCTTGGATTTTGTTGTTTCACCAATGGGTCACCTCCATTCTGGCAGTTACTATGGATCTCAATTATGACTGTCGAGTCTGATTATTGGAATTTTGAGCTGATACTGTGTTGGAGACTTGGATGTGAGGTCTCAGCACGTATACTGTATCTTTGCCTGTTTTCTAGTGCTGAATTATAGAAAGCTAATTTTAATTTCAATGTATTAGCATTCTAATAACAATACAAGAGTACACAGTAACTTATTTTTTCAAAATATGTGACAAAAATATTTATGTTCAAACCTATAACAGTAGGCCACATGAAAAGACACTTGAAATAAATATCCTGGTCTCTCTGAATTCCATACAAACAAACTGGCTGGCAGGTGCACAGCTAAGAACCCTAATTTTAAGTATTCCTTTGTTCTTTTCTATGAAGCACAAGGATACTTATCAATTTAATAGATGCCTCTTGATCCTGCTCTTCCACTCCTGGTCATATATCAGAAGAAATATAAGGCTGCATATAATAGAGATACATTCAAGTTTACAGCAGCACTATTCACAATAGCCAAATTATGGAATCAACTATTAACTTGTGAATGAATAAAGAAAATGTGGCATATATACAGAGTAGAGTATTATTGAGTCATAAAGCATAATGAGACTATGTGTGTCATATTTAGAAAAATATATAGGACTGGGAATCATAATATTATACAAGTGAGCCAAACAGAGAAAGAAAAATATCTCATGCTGTCTCTCATATGTGGACCTAGACCTACACACTCCCCATAAATGACTGACACGAGTGTGAAATGGGGACTGTTTGGGGGTGGTAACCAGCAGCATTGGGGAGGGTGAAAAGCAAGGGTAAAGGGGATGAATACAATTGACGTACTTCATATGCATGTATGAAAATAGAGAAGTGAATCTGAGTACAGTACCTTATATGCAAGGATGGAACTGTCACAATGAAAACCACTTCTCCGTACAAATTAATACATGCTAATAGAAAAGAAAAGAAAGAAGAAAAGTCTTACTTTAGAGGTGCACCACAATTTCTGGAAGTTACTACCTGGCTCTATTAGTTACTGATTTTGATTTTGGAGAAAGTCATTTAGCCTCTATACTTCACTTGCTTATCTGTGAAATGGAAATAATAATGTCATATCTAATAGAGGTGATAGAGAAATGACTTAATTCTTAGAATAATGTTTCATATATGGTTATTGCCAAATATGTTTTAAAAATAAACTCAATTTAGCATTACACTCAAACTTCTTAATGCTATCAACCACGTTATTTTCTTGGTTGGGCTCCTTGCACATTCACCATGTGACCCTATACCATAGGGTATGTTAGCATTTTCCTTTGATGATAAACTTCTCATTTTAATCATACATTTTATTCAGTTCTTGGAGGCAGTAAGAATTACATTTTTAATTTGTCTCCTGTTTTAGTCAGTATGTGTTGAGCTTGTTTACTTTGTTCTGCAAGGCTCCTTCCCTGCTGTAAACTACAGCTGCTATTGTTGTTGTTCCCATTACTGTTCATGTTCTCTGATCTCAGTGTTTTCCTTCCATGCCAACCATGTCTACCTTGTGAGCACCGCCAATCAGATTAGTACATGCTGACCTTATCACAGTACTCCATCATTCTAGACATAGTGACTGGTCAAAGCATGGACTCCCAAGATGGACCAGTTAGCATTTTCCCTTGTGATTTTTGCAAGCTGACAGGAAGGTTGCATGGTTTCTTGAGATTAAAATTATTTGAGTTCAGAATAGCCAGCAACTATGCTCCCTCCCATGAGGATGAAACACCTATGCAGCAGGAGACAATAAGACTAAGCAGAGAAAACACATGGAGAGATTCTTGTGGCCATTCCAAATTCTTCATTCCAGTGATTGTCACTAAAACCAGATTCACCTTTGCATTTTCTATTGTATAAGCCTCTAAATTCCATACTGTTCTCGTCTTTTTGCTGTTGTTTCTGTTTAAGCTAATACAAAGTGGATATTTCATACAATAAGAGTTTCTAACTTACACATCCATGTCAAGAAATGACTTTTCTTCTGCAGAAGCTAAATTTGCTACAAATGCAATCTCCAAGTACTGTGGAGCTAACTAAACCAAAAAAATGTGTACATAAGCAGTTAAGCAGCATGACACTGAAAGACAAGGGTCTCCAGTTAGACAATAATGAGGAAAGGAAGGAGAAAGAGGGGAGAGAGAGAAAAGAGGGAGGAGGAGGAAGAAGAAAGAAAAGTCAGAAGGGCAGGAGAGGAGGGGGTAGGAGGAGAGGAGAGAAAAGGAGAGGAGAGGAGAGAAAAAAGAGAACAGAAGAGAAGAGCAGGGAAAGAGAGGGGAGGGGAGAGGAGGGAAGGGAGCCAGAGATTTGACTGAACTTTGCACCAATTAGGAGAAACCTGTTATTTTGTGTTGGGTGATAATGCACGCCCTTGACATAAAACATGATTAAACCACTTGTTTTGGACCAGCTAGCAATTCTCATCCCTAACTGGTACCTAAATGCAAATTAAAGCTGTCATCCTTGGAGGTCATGGATACCAGCACATGATCTCTAAATCCTTTCAATTTTGCTCTCAAATTCAACTCGAACACCATTTACACTTTCTGTATCTATTATTCTGCTGTCACTCCTGCCATCAACTGCAGCTTCTTGTATGTTATCTTTAGGACTACATTAGAGGTACATTTGGATTATATTCAAATGGAAGTGAAAAATGCTGAAAAATACATAGAAAGTATGAAAGAGTTTACATAAAAACTATTGTTCTAAGGAGTTAAGCTGGGTCTTTTTTTGGGTGGTACTAGAGTTTGAATTCAGGGCTTTGTACTTGGTAGGCAAACACACTACCACTCAAGCCATACCTTTATCCCCAAACTGGGTCTTCTTAAGTCAAACTTGACAAACTTATATTAGGTTTTCCCTGAAAATGGTATTGGTCATTATCGCAATGTTCTGTGAAAGACAGATAAGGCACGGTGCCTAATTAAACACAAACTCCTGGGCTGTCAGCTGGGCTTCCGGAATAAAGGGGAATGGAACAATAACTTATGAATTATTAGAAATGACAGCAATGTTTCTATCAAACATTTCATCTGTGTGTTGATGAGTCACATTAGTAGAATGAAAACTTTCACCACTTTGTATACGAAACTTAGGAAAGCAACATGCAACAACAATTCACAACATGTACACACTCGTCATCCGATTTGTAAACCATTCGGCTTGGGCCTGAATGCACTGTTTGACAGATGCTTCAGTTTCTTAGGTCTTAAACAACAGTTTTTCCTTGCCAAAATTCTCACTTCATTGTTATGAACATGAAATGAAGTGGCAGCAGCTGGTTCAGGTAAACTAGCATTCTTACCCTCACTAATCAGCAAATCCTAAATTATAAGCCATCCCCTCAGAAAGGTAGAAATACATAGATAGGTGCTTTGAAGTCTTTTTCTGTTTTCACCTTGAAAAAATTGTTCAAGTGCCATTCTTAATTTTCTAAACAATACAACCATAATTATATCCACACTCAAGCTACTTGCTAATATAGAACATACAGAAAAGCTTAAGTAACCTACCTGTGTTGGTATGTCTGGGGTTTAAGGACAAACCAGCAAAAGCAAGCTCATGCAACCCATGTAAAAAGATACACAGTCCCATGAATGGAGCATAAATTCACTGTGAAATCTGTCATGCTGAGACATCTAGGGAGGATAAAGAAAAAGGGTTTCTTCTCATGTCCTTCCTTTGAACCCAGACTGCCATAGAAAATTTGGCCCAGAAAGATGAGAGAAGCTTTTACTTTAACAGAATATTAGAACTGACCTTGGAAAAAGAGCTTATCAAGGCCCATTTCCACCAAAAAGTAAGACAACACTATCTAAAAAAGAAGTTATAGAAGATAGGTAGGTAATTAGAATTGAGGGATTCATAATAGGAAATAAGAAATAAGAAAAATATTTGGTGAAGGACTTCAGGGCATGGCAGTGAGTAAATGAATCCCAAAAGGAATGACTTCCTTCTAGTCTTTGATATATAAAACATTTTAAATGAAGTTTATTCTCTTTTTTATAAGAAAAATGCTAATATTTCTCACAGGTATATATACCTTATATTTTTTCAATATTAGTAATCTAATCTCTTCCAGTTTAAGTGCTAACTCAAATTATACACATTTTTTAAATCTCTTATTGTTCTTCACCATGCATGGGCAGTTATTTCAGGCCTGATTATTTGTAGAATACCAAGCTCTGTGTTTTTAACACAAAAGAATTCGAGCTCCAAGCCATTTAAGGAGTTAGAGAAAAAATGTTACTCATGAAATGTGTTCAAATACAAAAAAAATCACTGCAACATTATGTTTTTATCCTCTCCAATTGATTATAGTTTTATCTTAACTTAATGAACATATTTCATTGATTAGATGCGTTTGTAATGCACAGGACAATGAGTCTATAGGTTCTGTCTCTTTGTGTTCATCTATATTTCTCAATGGAAAATAATCATGAAAGTAGCACCTTGAACAAGTGGTTACAATCTAACAAGCATTCTTCTCTTGCCAAGTCTTTCACTGCATAGAGTATATCATTTAGGCCAGAGCATTCAGATTTTTTGGTAATGGGCCATTCAAACAGTCCTTACACGTATTCAGGATGTAAGGATTTTAAAATTTTGTAAAATAGAAATTATAGATTATGCTATATTAACAAGTCTAGTCATACGAAGTACTTTTTTAAAAAAATTACTGGTTAAATAAAAATCTTATCATTTAAAAGCATATTGCATGTCACTGATAATTTTTTCACCAAGTCAATGACAATACTGCTACTTAATAAGAATTAAGTTCGTTTCAAAACTTGTGGGATATTTTTTAGTTAAGATACATCAGTTCTCACTCCAAATTTGCATCACGAGTGGTAGCTCCCACTTTAGAATTTCAAGATTCATAAAAGGGAGGCATTTTCACAGAGCCAAGCAGAACGAAATAAAAGCCATATTTTTGCTACATAGCCAGAAATTAAAGAACAACTCTGAGATTCATATTCATTTTTAAATTCAGGAAAACTATATATTTTCTGTAATTCTCCCTCAACTAAATGAGTTCCATGTAATCTGCTGTAGATTTCAAACTAATTGGGAAGCTTTTCCTTTTTATACCTTCAGGAGAAAAAACTAAGTCACAATAAATATTTGTCTATCTGCAAATCACTTCTCCAATTTTGATTTCCATCCACATCATGGAAGTTCAGCTATCAGAATGATTTTTCTTCCCACGGTTGGGAAGAGAGGTACTATGTAGCTTAGGACAAGATTCGGGAGTCATGGTGGCAATTTTGTGCAGTTAAAGAGTATTCACTGGGGCATGGGAAAGATGTGACCTGGAACTGAGGTCAAACAGACTCATTCAAAACAGGTTACATACATACATGAATGAAAGAAGCCATGGGAAGAGAGAGTGTGTAGAACAGGAAGGAAAAGCAAATGTAGCCCAGTGGTGGAGATATTCCTGAGACAAGGTGCCAACACTTGTGAAAGACTTGTTGAATATTCCTGTATACATTTGTGTTAACTAGTCAAGTACATTAAGAGGTCAGGATTTCACTTGCTCACTCTATGTAGATAATTCAAGTTTCTTCTGAATAGCTCCATAAATTGACAGAGGTTAATTGTATAAACATGGAGAGATAAGCAGTTATGATCCAGTCTTCTGGTTACATTATCTAAGAAATCCTGACACTGAGTATGTGTTTCCAAGGTACAGTGGACACTAGAAACAGTAACTTCCATTTTGAATTGAATAAATTCCTTATTTTTTTCCCTTTCATTTTGGCTGCCTGATCTGAGAAACTCAGTAGTTTCAAGTTTAGATTTAACTTCTAAGTTTCTTTACTAGCAGGAAGTCAGGGCCACCTGATGTGCATGCTAACTAAATTAGCCTTATATTTTTAGTTTACTTAATTAGATTTAGTTTCCACTTAGTTTTGTTGTCTTATAGTTCTTGGGTCTCAGGTAGATTTTATTTGGCACCTGGGCAAACTGTGGATAGTCTTGAGCTAAATGGTAGTGCAGTGCTTAAAAAGTTATTTAGAGTGGTCAATGCTAATAGAACATAAAGACTTCAAAGAAAAGATTTCAAGTAGTGTCTTGCCTGAGGGAGTCAGTCCCTTGGCCACCAAGGCTGGCACTAAGCTGGGGGACATCCAAGTCTCTTTGGAAGAAGTGGGTGTGCCCTCCATCCCAGTACCTTCAGACTCCCCATATCTCGGCACCCCACTCACCCCAACCCCACTGCACACTCTAGGCTGCAACTGATGCTGGCCAAATCTTGAGTCTATCTCACTGATGCCCAAGTCTCTCCTAGATACCAAGGTGATCTAGAGGTTCTATCTGTGAACTCTGGTCTTTAGTTTCTACTGGGTACTGGTTTCATGTGGTGGGCCTTACACTTGGCTCCATGACAAAGCCCTGTGCTAGCTCTCCTGCTCTGCTCCCCACCAGGTGGAATCCTACTCCTTGTTCTGCCACCCTGGACTTGGGAAGGGATGGTGAAGTTAGTCCTGTCTCCTCCCAACTTAATGCAGTTTCACAACTCAGTCCATAGTTATCATGTTATGGGGCTTTGCCTAGAACTGAGTTTCAGCATGGCTGGTCTGGTACTGAGTCTCAAGTCTATGTCCTTAATTCTCTTTCTTTAGCGTCTTCTTCAGTGTCTTTTTCTTTTTCTTATACTAAAAGCAGGCATTACGTTCTTTCACCTGGTTTCCTTAGCTCTTGTGATGCTACCTTGGTGTGCGAATAACTGTTTGACATAGTGTGTCTGTGGTGGGGAGATGTCATCAAAGGATTGTGCTCAGCCACTTTTTCTCAGACTCCAAAATTATACTATTTTTGAGGATGCTAATATTGTAGGTAAATGTAAGTACTTAAATTTTCTTAAAATGTACTTTTCTATTCCCGACTTGGTGATTTTCTATTGTATAGATTTGGTCTTTACTAATCAAAAATTTTATATTATTTCTTTTATATTTATTACTCATTTTTGGTTCCTACAATTCCAGTATTTACTGTATAGATTGGATGATCAGAATTTTCTTCCATAGAATGCAAGTTTTCTAAAATCAAATTTTCTTCTTTTTATCCTTTACCTCTGAATAAATTCTAAAACTTTTCTTCTGTTTCACTAGTGAATTTTCTGCACTGTCCAGTCTGCTGTTCATTGCCCCTCCTCAGGTTTTAGTTGAACAGTTTTGCTCTTTTACCTTCATGAAATTTGATTTTTCTTCTTACTTTTTATACTTGAAATAAATTTTTGAGAACCCAAATTAAACATTTTATAAAATAGACTTCTCACAGTAAATCTATTTTAGGGAAGGTATTTCCTTTGCTTCTTCCAGATGGTCTTTTCCATGTTTTTCAGAGGAAGGCCCACTCTGCCAACTCTGCTGGGGCCATCTGCTCCAGATGATAAGCACACCTACACATATTTTTTGTTTACTTTAGCTGTCTGCCCCATATCTACTCTTGTTCCTCTTAGTTATAGGGTGTTAGTGGGCTTTATTCAGGTTCTTGTATGTCTTTTCCCTGGTACCTCATGGTATGGAAAAATCACAAATTGGGCCTTCATGTGGTTTTCAATAGAATAGAAATTCCAAAGTATCTAACATTAAATGCCATTTTCCCCATTTCCAGAGCTAGTACTGGCATATTAGTTTTATGTTCTAGTAGGAATGGCAATTAGACATAGAGGCAAGTTAATTGTGTGAACTCCTGGTTTTTCTTTTCTCTCCTAAAAACTCTGTCTTAAGGTTCTATGAAGTACTCTCACCAGTTATGAGTACCATTGAGGGACTGCTTCCAGTCTTTTCTTTGCTGCTGCCCCCTTTCCTCATGGCTCCTGGTTTTGAACTCTCCAGTATCTTACCCAGCATTCTCCTTCTTTCATGAATTCTCCACATTCCTTCCTAACAGAAGTAGCACTTTTCTTCTGTCTTCAGTCTTCATCCCCTTTTTAGATGCTGAGGTTGATATTATATTGTTACATTAATGAGAAGAAGACTGTAATCATCAAGATATTTGACTGCATCGAATATGGGTTTAGAAGACAACTCTCTCACAGTGAGGAGGGCTCTTCCTCTTCCTCACTCAATGAGAGAGCAGGGGAGCTCCTGACACTATAAAAATACTTCTTTGCATGGATGTAGCCTGACTTTATTCTGTTATGTCTGATTGAATAAATGATGCTTTCTGGAAATTTATTCTACTTCTTCTAATGCTGACATGACTAGAAGACTGTGAACCCAGGGACATAGAAATCTTTAGAACCTAGAATAGTAGTGGAGAGAAACAGTGTTCAATTCTCTTTTCCTTTGGATGCTCCTTTATATCATGAGTGTTTGATGACTTTGGGGTTGCATGGAGCTTTAAAAAAAACTGCTCCAGCCAGGTACTCATGGTTACTCAGGAGGCAGAGATAAGGACAATAGTGTTTCCAAATCAGTCCAGGCAAATAGTTTGTGAGACCCTATCTTGAAAATAAACAACACACACACACAAAACGGCATATGTGTAGCAAGTGTGAAGCCCTGAGTTCAAACCCCAGTACCACCAAAAAATTAAAAAAAAAACTGCTATAGAAAATCTATTCTATGTTTATATTGTTGCTCTTCTTGTGTCTGCATCTTATTAGCTTCCTGAGAACTTCCCTAGCCTCTTAATTAAAAAGTAGGCACAAAGACTAAGGAATCTAAGTGTTTAAATATGCCTCGTTATTATACATATTTTCCTCTCTAAGCAATGACAAAGCTTAGCAAAATCTCTGCCAGTGGAAAGATGCTTGACAAAGAGAAGCAGACAGCCTACTGAGGACCAAGTGGATGTGATTCTAAATGCAGCACGTTTGGAGGAAGAGCACCTGTGTCAGGTCATGGCCCAGCCAGTGCCCTGGTAAGAGAGGCTGATGGTGTGGGACATAGGTAACTGGGCACAGCAAGAATTTCCTAGTGTGCTAATAGTTTGGAGCCTTGAGAACTGAAGCCCCTCATTTTCTAGTCAAAAGTATTAAGGGGAAGACAGCCTGAAATTCCAGTCCCTAGAACTGGATGGAAAGTCAGGACAAGAGCAACTACAGGGAGAGAAAATTGGGTTCTACTCCCATCCCCTTAGTAACTCACCCACTTGTACCTCCACCTCCATCATAGTTTTTATTATGCCAGTTTGAAAATTAGACAAAGGAGAAAAAATCCTTAACAGAATTTTTCTATATATTCTTTAAAATCTTTGAATTTGAAAGAGTTGAGTCATCTGGTCTGGCTCAATGCCATACAGACAAGGTCAATTTCTAATGAGAACTTTTTCATCCTGATTACGCTACCGGTTATCTTACGAAAAAGGTTTGAAGGCAAAATTAACCACTGACTAATGTATCAGACTCATGTTTCAAATTTAAACACTGAATTGACAAGCTTACATCTGCAAAGCTCTGAAGATTGTCATTTTGGGGTAGAATATCTCATTAATCAGAATGTTATATAATCCACAGGAGATCTATATATGTATCTATATTTATATCTATTTCTATATCTATAGTGTTAGTATTTGTCAGTCTTGAGCAATTCTATTTACAAAGGGAGAAACAAAATAATTTCAACCAGTTTAACATAATATTAACGACAGCAGTATTATAAATTTAAAATGATGCCAGAAAGCTGTAACAAGAACCTAATTCTCTTTTTACCCCCTTCCATGTGCAAAACATGCTGATATACTTTTATCCACAAACTTTGTCTGAAAATTTCTCAAGTCATTAGCCAACCCCGTGTCAACAAAGGATGGGTTCTTGGTTCGGTTCAATTAAAAGATTTTTTTTACAACTTCTACAATGAAAATCTACAGGAAAGCAAGAAAACTGGCAGTGCATCAAATAATCCAATTGAAGGGAACAAACAAGCAGGGTGTAGAGGAAACTCTGAAAACGGTGCCATTCTTTTCTGTGATATTATCATGGTAGTGTTCTTAGAGCCCTATAAGCATCAATTTCAGCTCCTTTTCATAAGCTCCCTTTGAATTAGGAATTATTCCAGTATGAGGTGAATACCCATTTACATCTCTTCTTTTTATAATTTGAGTTGGAGCCTGGGTCCCTTAGCAGCTGTGTTGTCATTCTTCAAAGGACAAATAGGAACACTGAAGGAAACTGTGATTCTCTGTGTAATATTACTCAATCTTCTTGGGCAGAGAGAATCATATTTCCAGTTTGAAATTTACTATTTTGACACAAGTAAACAGGGTATGCCATGAGAATGAGCTGTCTTTTACATACCTAATAACATTAATTTTAAGGCCTATTTGTACACCTGAGCACCAAGTTGTGATCTACAATGAAACCTGCCACTAGAATACATTGGATCAAGAAATAAGTTTTAATTTCAGTATTTTCTCCAGTGCTCTAACCAATGGATACTATTTTAAAAGAGATATTATGTAACAATGAAATGTCAAGTTCACAAACAGGAATGGTCATTTGATCAATTCTAGAATGCCTCTTGGGATTTTTAGTTGTGTTTTATAGAGATTTCTTTATGTTCTCAAAATTATAGAGATTTAACAAAATCCCAAACTAAATTTCAGAGGTACTTTTTGCAGAAATCAACAAGTGAATTCTAAATTTCACATGGAAGGCCAAAGGAGCTAGAATACTAAAATAATTTTGAAAAAGAACAAGTTGGAAGACTCACACAATTTGATTTAAGACTTACTATAAACAGAAATTAAAGTAGTGTGGTGCTGGTAAAAGGATAGACACATAGGCCAACAGAGAAGAATTAAGATACAAGCAGACCCACACATGTGAGAATAATTCATTTTTGCCAAAAATGCAAAGGCAATTTAATGAAGTGAACATAGTATTTTCATTAAATGATGTTAAAAAATTGGATATTTATATCAAAAGTTGAACTTTGACCCATACTTTATACTTTTCACACAAGTATCTCAAAATAGGTCATAGACTTAAATATAAATCTAAAACTATCAAATTCCTAGCACAAAAAAATAAGAACATCTATGAGACTTTGAGTCAGACAGATTCTTTAAGAAAATACATCCCTCAACAAAATTAGAGGTAAGGGCAGAACAGTTTCTGCCTGGAAGTGACAGGGTGGGGGAGAGGAGAGGGCAGGGGGGAGATATGACCCAAACATTGTATGAACATATGAATAAATGAAAAAAAGAAAATACATCCCAAGTACCAAAAGAAAAAGTGGTAAATTGAATTTCATCAAAATGAAAACCCATTTTGTAAAAGATAATGCTAGGAGAATTAAAAAATGCAGACTTCATGAAAATATTTACAAAATATGTGTCTGGTAGTAATCTTTTATATATATATAAGGAACTCTCAAAACTCAGCAAGAAAGCAAAGAATTCATTTTTAAATGGTCAAAAATTGTCCAAATCCATTATCAAAGAAGATATGTGTACCACAGATAAGTACATGAAATGATATTCAACCTTTAGTCTTAAGGAAAATTCAAATTAAAGTCATAATGAAATACCATGCATCTGTCAGATTTTATTTGTCACTATTTATCTATCAGAATGAATAAATGTTTTAAGTAATTGACAATACTGGCAGTGAGCATTCTGAACAAATGGAAGTCTTGCACATTACTGATGGGACCACATAAGTACAGCCACAGGGAAAGACGATTGGCAGTCTTTCTTAAAGTGAAACATGTGCTTACCATATGACCTACAATCTCAACTCTAGGTTTTTACCCAAGAGAAATAAAAGCCTATGTTTTCACAAAAACCTGTCCATTAATATTTATAGGAACTATTCATAATCACCAAAAAACTAGAAACAACCCAAATGTCCTTCACCTACTTTGTGGATTAACTGTGGTCTACCCAAATCATGGAATTCTGTGTAGCAATAAAAAGAATGCACCATAAATTCACCTAAAAATATGGATGACTCTTAAGTGCATTTTGCTAAGTGAAAGGAGACAGACCCAAAAGATTATATTTTGTATGTTCAATTTATATGGCATTCTGGAAAAGGCAAAGCTATGAGGACAGAAAACAAATAAATGGTTGTGAAGGTTTGGGGTTGAGAGTTTGGCTGCAGAGGGACTTGGGAGGATGCTTTGGGAAACTCTTCTGAATCATGATTGAGGTAGCTTCATGACTATATGCATTTGTCAAAACTTATAGAACTGACTTAAAGGAGAGGTTTTATTATAAGTAAAAATTTTAAAGTAAAAAAGAATGAACCAACACTTTGAGTTTTAAAAAAGTCACATTGCTTCTTGAGGGTGAAGACTCTGGCCTTTATTTCATCCTGGTTCCATACAGTAGGTATGTATGTGTCCAGTGCTCGCTTAAAGTACGTTTTCTATGACCTAATGTAGGTATAGTGACAGCTCTATGCTTGAACTCTTCTATGTTCTTGAGACAACTAGATGTATTTTTATCAGATATTTTAAAAATTCACATAGTAAAAGAAAGAACATTCATTAAAGCATCCCCAAGGCATTCCCCACATTTGTTTTGTCTTAGGTAACAAAGGAAATTTTTATTTTATAATGTGTCTACATAAATAAGAGCTTTTGCCCAAAATGAACCAAAGTCTGTTTTTTAAGGAAGAAATACATAGGACCCCTTAAAATGTTTTTCCTTTCTCCGGTGTTTGAAAATATGACAGCCCCTTGCCTCCAGCACTTCAGCTGCGCTATCAGGATGTGGAAGGAGTATTAACGAGAACTCTCCCATTCTGTTTTCAACCCCACATAATATCACTTGAAAAAAATAGTCTTGCTGAAAGAATATTATACATCTTTCACACCATACTTGGAGATTTCTGACAGCCAGATCCAAAAAAGTACAACACTCTGCAGTCTGTGTCAACCAGAACGACTGCTCTACATAGAATCAAGAGGCAGTGCCCTTTTCTCCCCAGAGAGTCTCCTAGCCTAATACTCCCCAAGTCAGATGTGTCAGAGGAAACTACATTTTTTGTGTAATTCAGATGTAGTTAGTATAAAATGTTACTGTTGTTGCTGTACTGCTGGTGGTGACAATTTTAAAAGTTTTCCTGACAGGAGAAATGACATTTTTTGACGTGCTATATATAGAGACAGAAGTGTACAATTTAGAATCTGCAATAGATCGTGACTCAGTCTGCTTGTTCTCACACTTGTATTGTTTCTTGGCACCACTGTGTGTCTTTAAAGCACACACCAGTTCTGCCAGTAACAGACCTCCTTAGCTGATCCTCGTTATCACCATGGCACAAAATCAAATCCCCATTCATTTCTCTCTGCTTTTAAGAAAAGTATCTTTAAAGCTTTACATTAATGTCATGTCAGAAAGCTGGGGAGCTCCTTGCTTAGGGATTTGCCCTGTAAGTAGAAAACAAATAAACCAATAAGTCATTGCTTACACAGCCACAGAGAAAAGTTTCTGGCCCTAACATCTACCCCACAGGACTAACCAATAACAGGAAAAGTGATTTTCTGCCTTTGGGGGAATAACCTTCACAAAATCAGTGATATTTATGCCTTCTAACCTTCTCTACAACCTTCTGTTTTCACCATGAGGGAATGGAAAGGAAGCTCTTCTAACTTCACTTTGATCTGAAAGGCCATGCATGTCTGTTATCCTCACTGCTTGTAGAGTAATGGAAAATTTTTCCAAGTAATGGAAAATATCCTGAAGCCATGATAGTTTCTGAGAATAAAATAAGCAGAAAAAGAGATGGAAAAAAGAAGGTAACTAATGGCACAAAGAAAGGAGGAAAAGCTGAGGGGAGCCAGAGCAGGGTTCAGTGTCTGGGCAGGTTGGAGAACATCAACCTCCAGAATTTCATCAGGACAACAAAACTTTTATTTAAATGCTGCTCAGGCAGCTACCTCTGCTGCATTTTGGATAAATAAGTATTCTAGTCTTCATCTCCAGTCATGTTTATCTCCAAGGCATTTTCCACAGAGCGAACATTTGTTCTTAATTTTCCATCCTGAATTGTATGGTAACATAACTTTCCTACTGCCACCAAGAATCTTTTTTTTTTTTTTGCCTCAGGGTAATAACTTAGCCATCCATGTGCAACACAACCCAAACATCAACTAAACAATCTATCTGTCTGTCTGGTTGTCTGGCTCTGAATCTCATGTATCTATCTAAAAACTATTATGTTGTAAAAGAGCTAGTAAAATTTATGTGTGATTTTTGTGCTTTGTATCTATCATTAATACAGCTGGTTTTTATTGAGGACTGTACACAAAAAACTTTATTAGCATCATAAAACATGTTAGCATGAATATTTTAAAAGATTAGAAGAAACAAAATAAAATTCTGGAACTCTTATGCAAAAACAAATTACATAACTTTTCTATATGTTATAGCTTGATTCTCATTTAATTTAATATGTCATAAGCCTTCAGAATGGGTATTGCTTGGGCTTGGTCAATTTATGCTGCAGAAATACAAAATTCTAAGTAGTTTGATGTCACAAATGTTTATTTCATGATCATGTTGCATATCCCAAAGAGTTAGTGGAGGGCTCTCCACTGCACACTCCCTCAGGTTCACAGGCTGATGGGAGCGCCTTGGAAAGCTGCAAAGTTCAGAATGTCCTGCTTCCACAGTTTCCAAAGAAAGGGAAGGAAGAGTGCAAAATCTCATGAGGACCTTTAATTGCCTCAGTCTGGAGGGGCACACCTCACTTCCACATGTCATTGGCTGGAATGTGTTATACAGCTCCACCTTGCAAGAAGGATGGTAAATTAAGGAAGTGAAACATTTAGTAACATTAATGACTCTGTCACATCAATGAATATGGAGCTAACTCATATTTTTTGGGGGGAGGAACCCTATGCTTTATTTATTTATTTATTGTTGTGCTGGGTGGGGATACATTGTAGTATTTACAGTGGATCTTACAATGTGTCAAATATATCATACTTGAATTCACCCCCTCAACTGTTCTCCTTCATCCCCCCCGTCCCCTGTTCCTGGACATATAATTCAGGCTGGCCTCGAACTCCCTTTGAAGCTCAGGCTGCCCTTAAACTGATGATTCTCCTGCCTCAGCCTCCCGAGTGCTGGGATTACAGGTGTGTCACCACACCTTGTTTTGAGTTCTCTTTTTATTCTTTTATTGTTGTCCTGGGTGAGAGTACATTGTGGCATTTACAAAGGTTCTTACAATGTATCAGATATATCATACATGAATTCACCCCCTCTACTGCTCTTTTTCATCCCTTCCCCCTCATTCCTGGACAGTTTCAGCAGGGGTCATTTTCGCATTTGTATACATGCATATACATTATTTGTGCTATACTTATCTTCCTACCCTTTCCCCTGCCACCTCCCACACACCAGTGCTAGATCCCCCAGGCAGAACTGTTCTGTCCTCCTGTTCTTCAATTTTGTAGAAGAAAAAACATAAAGGATAAAAAGAAAAACATGATGCTTTTGCTAGTTTGAGATAAAGATAGTTACTCAGGGAAGCTTCCTTGTGTTGTTTCCATGCATATTTGTATTGCATCCCTAATTGATTTATCTCTTCTAGTCCTCTTCACTCCTCATTGATGTGGGCACATCAATGACATTCAAGTTTTTGGTTTCCTTACTTTGTCCTATCCATCCTGTGTGCAATCTCCCCTTAGTGTGACCCGTGTTCCATTTGTGTGAATTTGTTTTAGGTCTATAATCTGCATATGAGGGAGAATATGCAACTTTTGGCCTTCTGAACCTAACTTCACTTAAGATGATGTTCTCCAGTTCCCATCCATTTCCCTGTGAATGATAACATTTCATGCTTCTTTGTGGCTGAATAAAATTCCTTTGCATATAAATACCACATTTTCTTAATCTATTCGTTAGTAGTGGAGCATCTTGACAGTTCCCATAGCTTCACTATTGTGAATAATGCTGCAATAAACATGGGTGTGCAGGTAACTTTGTAAAAACCTGAGCCACATTCAATTATGTCCCTAGGAGTGGTATTGCTGGATCATATGGCAGATCTATGTTTACTTTTTTTAGGGCGCCTCCATATTGTTTTCCAAAGTGGTTGTACTAGCTTACATTCCCACCAGCAGCATATGAGGGTTCATTTTCCCCCCGCATCTTCACCAACATTTTTTGTTGGTGGTGTTCTTGATGGTAGCAATTCTAACAAGTGTGAGGTGGAATCTTTTTGATTTGCACTTCCTTTATGGCCAAGGATGGTGAGCATTTTTCATGCATTTTTTAGCCATTTGGACTTCTTCCTTTGAAAAGACTCTGACTTTGGGAGAGTTTAGTTTTTTGAGCTCCCTGTATACTCTGGTTATCAGTTCCTTGTCTGCTGTATAGCTATTAAAGATTTTCTCCCACTCTGTGGGTGGCCTATTCAATTTTGAGACCATTTTTTTTTTGTTGTGCAGAAGCTTTTTAATTTCATGTAGTCCTGTTTGTCGATCCTTTCTCTTAGTTGCTGAGCTGCTTGTAACTCATAATTTTTATCGATTAAAAATTTTAAGTGGATAGTAATTTGTTCATCATCTATGGCTGAATGTTTAGATTATTTTTGTCTCCACTACTCTAAATGACTGTGACAAATATACTTCATCTATATCTTTGAGTAATTTTCTAATTTCTTCTTTAGGATAGATCTTTATAATTTGAATTGCTATGTCAAGGCACTTGCACAATTTAAGGTTTTCATAATAAAATACCTTCCAGAATGGATGTCTAAATTTAAATTTACATTGGTGTAGTAATAGCAGACGTATACCTTTATTCACACCTTCACCTATAATATTATTTATTTTGTACTCTTACAAGCAAGATGGGGATGGGGAATAAAAGGATCTTTGTTTTTTAAGTTTTTATTTTCTCTGATTCTTTGATTTCTGTTTTTCAATGGACTTTTATTCTGGAAGAAATATCTCAGGACAATTTAGGAATTCAGGTAGGCCAATATAACAATTTGTCTGAAATGAGAAAATTAGTAATTTATATATAAATTACTATGATAAAAATATTGCTAAAGTATGTGTTAAAAGATTCATCTAGTAATAGCTAAAAGACAAATTGAATTTCTGAACATTTTGAAGTAGTTAGTTTAAAATCTTGTAAGTTTTGCCACTATGTCTTTGCAAAGAGAAAGTAAAGTATAGCCAACTCAAAAGGTACAAAGTTGTAGTTGTGCAGGATTACTTAATCTAGAGATCTAATGCATAGCTCAAGAATTATGGTTAATATTAAATTGCAAAATAAAAATTTGCTAAGAGAGTAGGTGTTCTTACCACACAAGTAACTAAATGAGTCAATGGATATATTAATTTGCTTAACTGTAGTAATCGTTTTACTATATATATATATATATGACAAAACATCATGATTTGTACCTTAAATATATATAATTAAAAAATATAAAAAATAATATATCAAAGTCATTAACCATTTTTGTCCCAAGCAGTATTATTAGGATATTAAAAAGTGGATTGGATATAGATGGATTCAGAATTTTAATACTGTAGTCCAGAAGTCTGTTAATTGTCTGAGTTAAAGTATATTTAAGTATTTTTAAGTGAATCCTTGACTGTAAAAACCACAAAAATTTTATTTTAGGAAAGAAAAAACTTACTTATCTAGTTAAATTTTCAAAAAGTAATGTATATAGAAAAATGATATTGATCACAATGAACAAACTAAACATATTGAATGAGAATCATTGACTGACTGTAAATAAATGTTAGTAAATTGGCAAGCACATTATTGGTTTGAAAAGATGAGAGGAGAGAAGGTAGGAGAGGAGAGCAGAGGAAAACAGAGGAGAGGACAAAGAGAGAGAGAGAGAGAAAGAGAGAGAGAGAGAGGTGTTTTGATCCTGTCCTCTTTTCCTCATTTTCTCCTTCCTCCACTGTTAAGTTTTCTCAGGCACTTTATGGGATGACTTTATCAGGAGTATGATCTGCTATATTTCACCATTTCTGGGTGCACATACACCTTTCTGCTTATGTCTAATATCTCTAGAATCAGAGTGCATTTTACAATTGCTGTACTAGAAGCAGCCATGGCTTTTAGTCACTGCCAGCACATTCATATCAAAGCTTACAGGAGGAGCAAAGTACTTGGAAGGAAGTCTTGGGACCAATACTTGATAACACAGAGGACAATTTTATGTGTAAAATAGCATCAACAGTCCTGAGTACTTGAGAAATCAAAAGTCAATATGAAGTTTTAAGGATACCTTATCCAATTTACTTGATTATATTTTCCTTGCCATATAGACTCAAGAGTGATATGTGATAAAATTCCATTCTATATATGAGTGCTTGTGTTCTATCTAAGTTTAATGGCAACATTTTTCTTTTTTATAATTGATAGATGCTTAAGTAAATAAACTAGAGTTATAGGGAATGAAAGAGGATGAAAATTTGAAGACTTGAAAGGAGAAAGTCTCTGAACAAGGGAAAGTGCATAAGATAATGAACACAAATCATAGCCACCTTGGGAAACACCTTGGGAAATAAGCTGGAGTTCATTCTCCGTTGGAAGAAGAACAGGTGATTTTTTTCCCTTTAACATCCTGTTCCTTACACTCACCTCCTACTTGTACTGCAGCAGAAATTCAAGTCAGTCCTCCAAGAGGAAGAATACACAAAGCAATACCATACATTACTTATGAATAGATGTGTATGTGTAAAATGACCTAGAAGGATACAAAGCAAAGCAAGATTGATTTTGGAGAGTAAATGAGGGAGGGAAATGGGATGGAAAATGGTAACACATGTGGTTTCAAATTTACCTAAAATGCTCTGCTTATCTGAACCAAAGTGATAAGCCATAAGCATTTGGCTGAATTCTTAATTCTGGACAGTGGATAGTGCATAGGTGGTGATGGAGTATGTGTGTGTGTTCTTGCATTTTTACTACCTCTTTAAAAGTTTACTTTAAAATATTTGCTCCCCTACTCTACTTTCTTTCACAAAAACATGTTAATATTAATTCGGGAAGTAAACCTTTGACCCAGTGTCATAGTAATAAGAATCAACTTTCCAGTTTAACAGAAAGCAATGCCTGGCTTCAAGGATTCAATGATAAGGACAGATAATGATTGGTTACTTACTTACCTAATTTATTTGTTTATTATTTTGCAGTACTGGTGTTTGAACTCAGGGTCTCATGCTTGCTAGACAGGTGCTCTGTCATGTGAGCCATGCCCCAGACCAACTACTAATTTTAACTGGCAGCACTCAGACTGTGATAATCTTCACCAGTTTCTATAGGGATACAATACCAGACTATGTATAAATTGTAAGGTTTAACAGTGAAAGCCCAGTGTTAGGATGCTGGCGTTGAGGGTTGGAGGCTGAGCAAGTCACTGCAATGAGCTTATGGAGTGGCCCCAGCAGCAGATAGCCTTTTGTGGTTGGGAAAGAGGAGGCCAACCTTGCAACCTGAAGCTGGTGACAGTTCATGCATTTGAAATGCAGCCATCCTGCTCTCCCACATCTGATCTCCCAGGTTCCTAGAAAGGCTTGACTTTGCCTTTGTTTTAGGTATTACGTTTTAATTCGACTAATCAGTCAACCTTTATTGAATTTCCTGCTCCTATTCAAGGATTACAATACTATATTCAGGGACATGGGTACGAAAGTAATAGAAATAGAAGCCACTCTTTGTGTACCTATGTTAAAAAAATCCCTTTTTCAATAGGATTTAGAAAACATTTTTGATTAGCTATACATATCTCCTAGGCCATTAGGACCCATAAATCAGCTAGATTTCATTGAAATAGGACTTCTCCAATGTGCTAATTTTGGGCTTAGATTTTGTGGGCACATTGGATTTTCCTTGTGCTTTGCATCATCCTTTTAAGTAACTGTCCTCAACAGAGATATCTCACTTCTGTCATGTGGAATGACTTCTGTTCAAATTCTCCTTGATTTTATAAACTCCCCACAAAAGCCAACTTTGGAATATTTCCAATGTCCCCATTTTCTTCTTGTCAACTTTTGTTTTTCTCTCAGAGGAGTACATATCCATGATGATATGTAAATGCTACTAAGACTCATTTGATCCATTGTTAAGAAAAATCTTTCTGTGCTGTAATGGCATTTTCACTTCTGTTTGCTATCGTGGTGTGTGGTGCTGACACGCCTAGAAAGTTTGTGGTCTTTTCCTGCACCTGCTTTTTTCAAATATGCAATTGAATTTTTCACAGTTGAACTCTAACATTTCTCTCCTTACTGAGTGAAGTTTCACAACACATTTGAAATATTTCTGAGGCTGGGCATATGCTCTTGTTTATCCAACACAAAGCTGAGTCCTCTTTGAACTTTCATCTCCTGATAATGTGCCTCATATTTTAACATCATAACACTCAAAGATTGGAGCTGTTTGGAGGCTTTTGTGCTTTCCAAAGGATTCCTTCCTTTTTCTATGCTCTGTTTTCCTCCTCCCTCATTTAAACAGCTGTCTAAGGGATGCGATAGAAGAATGAGTTGGTAATCAATGCCAATAAGCCTTTGATATGTGCCCCCTGTTTCTTCAGTGGAGAATTTTCTAAGGATCTTTATCTTACACATATTTCAAGTCCTACTTGACCTTCTCATAAGTTCTAATACACCATGGCGGTATCAGAAGCTCCATCTATGCCAGATGACTCTGCTCATCTTCACTTTGTTCTCAGCTATGTTTCTAGCCCTTCTCCCCACTCTATGTCCGACTTGTGTTGCATCCCTTAAGTCATATGAGTCTAGCTTTAACGCAGACTCACCTCCTTTAACAACTGGAATGAGGTTGATACAGGTTGAATATTCTAGAGTATTAAAATTCACCTGTAATCTGTTAGGTTTGACTTTTTATCTTGCATAGTGTTTTTAATTTTTTCTTATCTGGCTCAAAGAAACCTGAAAATGACTTTTCTTTGGCTCTTTAACACCTTCTTCACACACCAAAAGCATATTATCCAGGATGCATTTGGCCTCCTGTCATGAAACCTTGGTGAGATATTTCTCTGGAGTTCCTCCAAAGCTGAAGGAGCCCACATGGCATCCTTTTACACCTCTAGGGAAGAAAGGAGGCATTCAAACTGTATCATTTGCTGGCTGTTTTCTTGGTTGGCTCCAAAATACCAGCTTTACTTGAATGTTGGCACCTTATGCTAAGAAAATATTACCTTTTCAGTTCCCTATTTTAGATAGACTTTGATCTACATTCTTTGCCTGTTTTATCTCTTCTTATGAAAGAGTTCTACAGAATGGATAAAGTAATAAAGTATTCTAAGATACAATAATTATTTAAATCATATAAAAGCAAAACTTTAGCATTGTTATCCAAAAGATTAGCATCTCCAATTTTACCAAAATTTATAACTACTCATGTGAGTTGATTTTCCTTAAATCTAATGTTGTCTGTACTACTAATTATCTTTGAGTTCTTCATTAAAAGAGAAATTTATAAATCCAATATGTATTGAACCAAAATGGACTTCTTAACCATTCTATTTCTCCATCTCTATTTACAAGCATAATTTTATATGCCTCTTGTCCTTGATTCTGATAGTAGAGACAAGAGTAGCACTTAATTCATTACTAACTAAATAATTTATCCTTCTACAATCTACTACATACATATGTTTATGAATGGTCTATACCCATATAGATCTGGATGACTGGATATGACTTTCCAAAAATTTCAATTAGAAAGATGACATAACATTCACAAGTAAATGGATGGAACTTCAGAACATCATCTTAAGCAAAGTTAGCCAGGCTCAGAAGGCCAAAAATCATATGCTCTCCCTCACATACAAATTATAGACCTAAAACAATGCAGTAATATTATTGGACATGGGTCACACACTAAGGGGAGAATGTGCACGGAAAGAATAAGGAAAAGGAAGGAAAGCTAAAACCTGAAAGTGTTTGCTGTGCTCACTGTAGAGGAGCGAGTGTAGTAATCTTAAACTGGAAGAGGCCACTATGGGAAGGGGACTGGGAAGTAGTAAAGGGGTCTGATAGAGGTGAATCAATGTGGGTTGCAATATTCATGTGCATGAAAGCAATGCTAGGAATATCTCTGTATAGCTATCTTAATCTCAAACTAGCAAAAATGTTACATCTTTCTTATTATCCCTTATGCTTTCTCTTCAACAAAATCAGAGACCAAGAGGGTGGAGTAGGTTCTGCCTGGAAATCGGGATGGAGGGGAGGTGGCCCAAACAAGGTATATACATGTGAGTTAATGTAAAAATGATAAATAAAAAAATTTTTCACCTCTACAAAAAAAAAGAAAGGTGACGTAATTTATTTTATTAGTTTTCCAAAGTTCCCTATTACATTTGATCTGTTATAATGAATGACCACAAACTGGGTGTTTTATAAACAACAGAAATTTATTTCTCACAGATCTAGAGGCTAATTGGTTCAAGGCATCAACATATTCAGTGTCTGGTAAGGGCATTTTTCTGGTTCACAGATGACCACATTTTCACTGTATCCTTACACAACAAAAGGGGCAAGAGAACTTTCTCATGTCTCTTTTATAAAGAACTAATTCTATTCATTAGGGTTCCACCCTCAAAACCTGATCACTCCCAAAGGCCCTAACACCATTACTTTGGGATTCAGGGTTTCAACATAGGACCTTGGCAGTGGGGTTAGGGGCTCATACACATTCAGTCCATAGCACCAAGAGATTCAGTGCCACTGAAAACTCTCATCCTACCTTTAGTTTTGTTGTTTAAAATAATAAGATTTTTCCAATAAAGACTGATATCCACTCATGTAACTTGGAAAACTTACACTAAGAAGTTCTCCACAAATTCTTGGTCTGTGGTTATGTTAGGCAGGGAGGTTTATTTACTCTCTTCATTTTTTCTTCTATTTATGATTTCTCATGAGTTTGGGACTGAATAAAGTGTGTTTTAAATGAAGAACTTTAGAAATACTTATTAACTGGATCAAGGTCTCCATTTCTATTTTTGTAGATGATTATTTATAGACTATTACCTGTTTCCTTTTCTTTTACCTTTTCTGTTTTTTTATTCATTTGCTATGACTTTGCCATTCATTTATCTATTCCTTCAGCTATTAAACATCTCTGAAAAGCCTAAAATTTAAGACGACTTTGTTTCTTACATATCTACCACCAAATAGGTATTTCCCATAAGAGACTATACAGATGGCTAACAGGCATATGAAAAATGGATCATCACTGAGCATCAAGGGAATGTGAGTGAAAACCACAATGAGACATCACCCACACCTGTTAAAATTATCCCGGCACTGTTGGCAAAGATATGTGGGAAAGGAGCGCTTACACACTGTTGGTGGGAATGTAAATTATGACAGCCATTATGGAAAACAATAGAGAAGTTACTCAAAAATCAGACAGACCTACCATATGAAACAGGAATCTCACTACTGGTTATATATCTAAAGGCTATCCAAAGGATACATTATCAGTATATCACCATTCTCAGGTTCATTGCACCATTATTCACAATAGCCAAGATGTGGAATCACATGTATATCAGTGGATGAACACATTAATAAAATATGGTATATACACTCAATGAAATATTATTCAGCCTTTAAAAAAGGACACCATGGATGAACCAAACCAGGAAGATATTATGTTAAGTGAACTAAGCTAGGCAAGAAGGACAAATAATCTCACTCATGTGTGAAATCTAAAAAAGCCCAACTTACACTTTTAAAAGCCAGAAAATAAAATATCAGAAGCTGAAATAAGATGGGGTAGTTTGGGAGGAGTGGGTCATGGACACAAGAGTTAAGTTAGATAAGGCGAATAAGTTCTAGATATCTATTGTACATTATGTTGACTATGGTTAATAACAATATATAGTATACTTAAAATCACTAAGAGTAAATTTTAAGTGTTCTCAACAACTGAAAGAAACCAAAATACATATGTGAGGTAATCCATATATACTTACCTTTACTTAGCCATTGTACAATGTATGCACATATCAAAACATGCTCATGACACACATATGCCAGTTTTTTCAATTAAAAATAAATAATACATAAGTAAATATATGCCAACTAGTTGAGTTTAAGAATATTTGCCTTCACCTTTTTCTGTCATTCACCTAACCTATCAGTAGCACCTTTAAAGCACTTTTCATTAAGACAAAATAACTGTGCTGCAAAACCAACAGTGTGGGTCATTTTGCAACAGATTCAAGAACTATGTAACAGAGAAAAAGTCTATTAATTTAAATAGTCCTTCTAAAAAGTGATACTTGAAAGAGAAGCACATAAATACTGAGAAAAGAATCAGAATTGAGAATTGAAGAATTAACCACTCCTGTGATAACATGACTATTGATGAGGACTGTATTCAGTTAAACATGCAGTGACCCCAAAATTATTGTACTTATAAATGCACAACACAAATGTCAGAGTAATTTTTAAGAGAAAACAATATTTTAGTGTGATGGGAAACTAAACGTTCAGATTATGTTAATAAAAAAGAGCAATGGAGGAAGGGGAGTATAGAAAGGATTCAAAAGATGAAATCATTGCTTATTTTTAGTTTTTTCAACTTGTGGGAGTGATTTACTGTAGACCACTTAATAACCTGCTTCTACTTACTAATATAATATAAAATGCTTTCTCTTTATATACTTTGTGTTTTGCAATTCTGAGATGAGCCAATTATACATCTTAATTTCACATATTACTCGGGTATCTTCTGCAAAATGCAATTCTTTGTTTTAGGGAGGAGGTGCTGACAATTGAACCCAAGGTCTTATGCTTGCTGACCATGTATTCTACCACATTCTGTACCTCCAGTCCCTACAAAAAGAAATTGTAGTGTTCCTCTAAATGTATAATACTGTTGACTTTTATTCAATCAAGATTCAATGATGAAAACCAAAACCGATATTTAATCTGTGATTTCTTTTCCCAAGGAGACAGGTTTGTTAAGCTGTGAATTATAACTAAAATGACTAACTATATTAACAAGCCAAGAAAGAAAGGCACTAATTCATGGGCCCGGGGCGATTGTATTTGTTGGTTTTATCTATGACATTATTGAGACTCTGAGAATGTGGTGGGGAAAATGACTTTCACTGGAGTTCGAAGTTATAATCATACTAGAGGCAGGAAGGGGAAGCCTGGCTTGCCCCTCCTGAAGGATTCTGTTAGTTATGTGTGGGAGGAGAGGAGAAAGAATGGCAAAGGAGGGGTCACTAGTTGCATTTATTCCTATCTGAGACCCGCCTGTCTTTGAGATACTGTTCTAATTCCCCTAGATTCAGTGTATGTGCTTTTAAATTAGTCAGTTTTCTCCTGTCCATATCACAGACACTGTAAATGGGTACTGAGCTGAAAGATAAGCTGTGCGAGCTGCTTTTGAGTCATTCTCTTACTAATGACAGGAAGGAAATGACACTACCTAGGAAAGTACAAAATGAGCATAATGGAAAGCTGTGATTTGCCTCTTGCTAATGCAAAAACTTCATTGGGATTTGAAAAAAATATAAGAAAATCTTGGGAGAAAAAAACACAGCTTTTAAGAATCTTGAGCTGGCTAGCAATTCCACATGCATATTGCCATTTTATTTTACTTTATGTTGGGGTGTCTTTTTTTTTTTGGTGGTGGTAGGATCAAACCCATGGCCTTGTACATGCTAGACAAGCGCTGTACCACTGATCTACATCCCAGCCCCTATTTTATTTTTAAACAGACAAAACGAAGAAACTGAACTGGTTTTTCAAATATATGAGGCAATTAGACTCTCAATACAATGTATCTTTATTTACATGAATTAAAAATAAGAATGTAGTTCTTAATTATGATGTTCTTAAAGATGAGTTCAGAAATATTCTTCAGATATGAGGCTGCTTCATCACATTTTTGAGATATTTTGAAAAATTGTGACAATGAAAATCTTCATTATTTGTTGAAAAATTTTGTAAAAATGTATTAAAGAATATTCCTCCTTAGTGTAGAATTCCTAGCATTATATTAGTAGACAAAAATATGGAAAATATAAATTAGTTCCAATATAGTGATTGATTCATTAATGTAACTTTTTAATCACCACTGACTATTAGGTGCTCTACCCTAAAGAACTAGCAGAACAACTGTAACAAAATGACCTCTAAAAGTAAGAACTCCACCACAAAAGGAAGTTACCCAAAATAATGGCACTATTCTGGGGGGTTGGATTACAGATGACATTTTCCCTTTCCCTCTTTTTTCTCAAAAGCTTCTTATAATGTGACTACTACTCTGAAAGTACCATGAAGAAGCACTGATTAGGAGCACTGTGTTAGGTACTTTACAAACATTGTCTCACTAGTCTAATGATTAACAATGATTCTTATTTTATACTTACAAAAACTAAAGTTTAAAAAGATTAAAAATCATAATTGAGAACTTATCATTTAAACATTGTTGGCTTAACCATGAGAGATCACAGCCACTATGAAACATTATCAAATCATAGAACCTTAAAGTCTGTGTCATTCCCACAGATTTTTACATAATATGCTAAAAACAGAGTGAAATAAAACTTGACTGGAATTTAACATCATATATTTTGGAAGAAATATAGCAATTATTTATTTTATTTAAACCAAATTAGTTTCCAATTGTTCCAAGTACCATTGGAATGGGAACATCTATAGTGTATGTTTTTTTAAAAAATCTACATTTCTACTTTAGACTTTCACCCAAACATCAATACTCTATTTGTTGATTTTACTTTTTTGTATTCTTAGAAAATCTTGCTGTTGGCTGGATGCAAACTCAGGGAAGAAGTTTTTGAACAGTCCAACCTCTATCTCTTGGAAATCTGTCCCTGGCGTTTCTTTCTCTTCCATTCTTTTATTTATTTATTTATTTTTATTATTATACTGGGGGTCCATTGAGACATTTACAAAAGTTCTTATACTATATTGTAGTTGAATTCACCCCCTCCATTATTCTCCTTTATCCCCCCCCCATTCCTGGAATAGTTTTAACAGGTCTCAGTTTTCCATATTCATGTATGTGTACAGAATATTTCTACCATATTCACCCTCCTACACCCTTTCCATATATCCTTCCCACTCCCAGTGGTACCAACCACCCAGAGAGGACCTGTTCTGCCTTCCTAGTCTTCACTTTTGTAAAACAAAACCAAACCAAACCCCAAATGTGTGTTATATTTACTTTATTTTTCTTAGGAACCTCTTTCTTCAGATGAGTACACTGATGTGTATTGCATTAGTCTTGGAATAACACGATGTTGAATATCAGGCAGTTTGATCCTGAATTTTTTAGCTTCTTCAACTAGGGATCTCTTCACAACATATGAGTGGACACCATTTTTAGAGAGACTGGGAAACCTTGCAGGCTCTAGTATCTTTTGGGCCCTCTGTGATGGGGCACAATATTATCTGTTGGTCTAGGAATATCCTTCTTTCCCTTTTCAAAATAATCAAGCTTCAATGGACACCTGCTATGTAATCCAATTATACTTTCTTTCTCTAGTTCTCCTTTCTATGTCACAGGAACATCTCTTACCCAGTAATAGGCAAACATGGCCATGGGTCAAGACCTTTTGTTTCATGGGAAAACTTATTTGTAGTTCCCATCACTGATTTGACCAAATAACCTTTTCACTCTTCACGCAGAATATCAGAAAAGCAACTTCCATCACCATACACTTAGAAAAGATATGGTGTTTGTGTTAAGCATCTATTTCAGTGTTTCTGGTAGTTTGTGGCTGAGAAGGAGACATTTGTCCTTAACCTGAAGTAGAGCTTACCTCTGAGATGAAATGAGAAAGAACAAGCCAATCCTATATTTCTATGTAATGGACATTTTTACTTGTACACAGAAAGTGAATTCATTTTACTTTTGTTTTATGACTCATTCTTCTCAACTTTCCTATCTTGTGGTAGTCCAGAGTACTACTGGACACTGCATTGACTTAAAATGCTTATACGCAATTTTGACTTTTTTAACCTTTAGGGCCCTTCTAAAATCAATCAATTAATATACAACTGAAGCCAAACTTACTGTGATATCATTTTTGGTTTTTTCAAACACGATAAAGAAAATATTACATTGTCATTCTTCTTGCAAAGTGTTCCCTTGACTTCTGAATTCTTAGTTGGAGAAAAGTTATGCAAATAAACTATCACATGTCATTTTTTAGTCAATAAAAGCTATAGTATAAAATGTTTCTACAAGTTTTTAATATGCAATCAAACTTCTTTATTTGCCTTTCCAAGAAAAGGGTTCCTAGTAAGTCTTCTTTCTAGACCTTTTAAGAAAACATTGTTTATTTTTTGTTGTGAGTATGTGGAGCTCTGGAATAGCCCAGAACTTTCTGTAGCTGTTTATCCTAGTCACCGATCCCCCTACATAGTTGTCTTCAGTCCCACCTATAGGAATTTCTGTGCAGGTTTACTATGTATTCATTGACTTTCAAAATTAGCCATACAACCATTGAAATTTTGTTTTTCAGTTACCAGCTAGGTAGGAAAAAAATCAACTGTGATTGTAATTTTAATGAAGCAGAATTTATGTTGTTTCCAGGCTGTCTGCCAATTTGCTATTTAGGAAAGTTAACCCAGATGCAGCTTAATCATTCTGTCTTTTTTTTTTTCACCAAAAATTCTCTTGTCAAGATCAGATGAAGGGTAATAATATACCCTTAGTGGATTTGCACACCATACTGGAGTCTGTCCCAAATTTCAATGAACAGGAACCAGCTGGTGTTTTCTAAAGACTATAAAGGTCCCTTTTCCACTTCTGCCCAGGATGTGCTATAGCCACACACTCTTCTTTCTCCTGTTCAATCTGTTTCTGTTGACTTCAGCAAATTCCTCAGTGACTCAGATACCATCTCCTGACCAAAACAGCTTGAGAAGCAGTCTGATCTCTTTGTAATGGGTCTTCCATCAAGCCATGGTTTTTCATTATATTTAAAATATCTTGATGAATGAGTTTGAATTTTACAATAGGTTGAATTTTACAGAACATTGAATTTTAACTTGTATTTCACAATTTTCATAGCTGATTCACAGAGTTATCACAATTTTATGTTCTGTCATGTTTCTTTTAGCTAAAATGTGTGCGCATACATGTGTGTGCATGCATGCACAACCAGAATATTGAGAAATCATACAGGGATATCAAAAGTTTATGGAAAGACAGAGTAAGACTGTAATTTATCCCCTGGTGTCCACCTGAAAGTAAGATTATATGGCATTGATAAATCTAGTGTATAATACAAAATCATGAGACAGAATAGCTCACGAAATATGTTGATTATTGTCCTGTAAAAGAATGAATAAAACCTCAGGGCTCATTTCATGTCTTCTACTAAAATGTCAATGGCCAGACTCATTCTGTGCTCCCTTGCTTCAACCCCTGCCACTCCCCACCTTCTTTCCCTCCTCCAAATAATAGGCAACTCACAGTGTGCGCATTCTAGAGTTGCTTATCTCTTACCCATTCCCCTTCCTTCTTCTGGTCTGCTTTGCAGGGTGGGGAGGCACCAGTCTCTGCAGCTGTGGTTTCCATGCTCAGCTGGGTGCAGCTATCTTGTGGAGGAAAGGAACAAGCCTGGTACCTCTCTTCTTTACTCCTTGCCAGCAGCTTGAAGAATCCAGCTCTGGGTGGACAGGCCAGCCATGGTCCAGCTTCCACTGACTGGTGACATTGTCTTCACTCCCCAGTCATGGGCAGGGGTGACTTTCTGCTGCTGTGAATCTTTGCATAGCCCTGTTTGGTTTCTCAGTTCTTTTATTAACCAACAAATCAGTTTTCTTCATTAAAATCTATAGTTTCTGTTCCTTGACTAGACTGATGACACATGTGATTTCCTCAGAACATGTATAATAACCATTGAGATGTGCACATGTGTGCATGTGTGTGTGTGTGTGTGTGTGTGTGTGTGCTTAAATCTCTGTAAAGACTGAAAATTATCTCATCACTCAGAGAGGGCAAAGCCAAAAAATATAGCTGCCAGAGGATAAGCCCAAGAATGCGCAACTTTTTAATTTGCTCAAATACATCTGTTGACTTGCTCTATTTAGAATGTAATATATTTATTTAAAATAAATATTTCCCCCTGAAAGATGGTTGTAGTTAAGGAATCTCAACTTAATGAAGCACAGAAAGATGAAATATTGCTTTTTACTTAATGCTATCATTTTCTCTATCTTAGAATTTACTGGTTGCTAGAATTTTTGAAATTTTTTTAAAAAATAAATGATTACAAATTCAAACCCCAATATCAACAAAATAAAATGTCTACAAAGAATTATTTCAGTAGTTTGTGGAGAAGGAAAAGTCAAGCAACATAAAGCATTTCGCATTATTTTCCTCTGGTTAGCTAATACAAAAATGAAACAATAACAATAAAAGTAGCTTATAAGGTTTCTTACTTCATTTCAAACTGAAGCAATGATTTAGAGTACAGTCCTTTAAATTTTGCTGTATTTTACATTTTATATTGACTTCCAAGCCAGTTGCTGGTGGCCACTCATTCCTATAATCCTAACTACTTGACAGGCTAAGATTGGAAGAATCAAGGTTGGAGGCCTGAGGGTGGGGAAGGGGGAGTTAGGGAGACCCCCATGTCAACCAATAGCCAGATGCAGTGGTGTGTCCCTGTCATCCGAAGCTATGTGAGAGGCTGGGGTCAGAAAGATTATGTTCCAGGCCAGCATGGACAAAAAAAGTTTGTGAGATTCCATCTTAATGAAAAAAAGATGGGTATGTTGGCATGTGCCTCCTAGCAACAGCAGGAAGCTAAAAATAGGAGGATGGTCCACCTGGGCAAAAACTGAGATCCTATCTCCAAAGGAAACAGAACAAAAAGTGCTGAAGTCATGGCTCAATTGGTAGAGCAACTTGCCTAGCAAGCTCTAAGCCCTGAGTTAAAAACAAGTACCACCAAAAAAAAAAAGAAGAAGAAGAAGAAAATGTTGACTTTCAATAGTCCCCCTTTATTTGCAGTTTTGCTTTCTGAGATTTGAGGTACCTGTGATTAACCATAGTCTAAAAATATTAAGTAGAAATTCTAAAAGTAAGTAATTCTGAATAGCATGATGAAATCTCACACTCCATTCCGCCTAGTACATGAATCATTCTTTTGTCTAGCTTATCCACACTGTACATACTTCCAGACCATTAGTCACAAAATAGTCATCCCGGTTATCAGATCAACTGTCATGTTATCAATGCTTGTGTTCAAGCAATCCTTACTTTACTTAATAGCGGTCCCCAAGTGCAAGAGTAGTAACGCTCACAATTTGGATATGCCAAACAGAAGCTATAAAATGTTTCTTTTATGGGGAAATGTGAAAGTTCTTGACTTAATAAGGAAAAAAATTATATCCTGAGGTTGCTAAGATCTACAGTAAGAACAAACCTCCTACCTGTGAGATTGGGAAGAAGGAAAAAGAAATTTGTGACAGTTTTGCTGTCCTGCCTCCAACTACAAAAGCTATGGGCATAGTATGTAATAAGTGCTTAGTTAAGGTAGAAAAGGCATTAAATTTGTAGGTGGATGATGCAAACAGAAACTGTATTCTGACTGACAGCAATGTGTTGTGCCAGAAAGCACTGAGCCTATATGAATGGCACTAAAACAAGTGACACCAACCATTGACAGCAAGCAAGGGATGGTTTCCAAGATTCAGGAGAACACAGTGTGGTTAGGATTAGGTACTAGCCACGGTTCTGATATCCACTGGGAGGCCTTAGAACACATCCACCATGGATAAGAAGGGACTACTGTGTACTGGATCTGGATGTTATTTATCTGTATGCTTTGCAATGTAAGATGCCAGAAAGTTTATAAACTAAGCAAGAAAATTAGAGGAGAACACGCTTTACATTTTCTGTTTGATGATGGGTATTATCTCTGAAATAAGTGGAAAAGAGTGTAAAGGAGCATATGTCTCTGGCCTTAGCTATGGCATTGAAATAAAAATATCCATTTACCTTTTTTCTTTGTTTACTCCTCAAAGTAAAAGTCTACACTTAGTTTTCTATTGCCACGTTACATTCATTGATAATTAGTACACATGCTGCTTCTATAATGCCTAACATGGTCTAAATAAGTAATTTTGATAAAGGAAAATAGAGTTGGAGGTTTACATTTACTCATTTCAAAACTTACGAAAAGCCAGGCTCAGTGGTCCGTGCCAGTAGTCTTAGCTGCTTAGGAGATGAGGCACTAGAATCACTTGAATTCTGGAGCTGGAGGCCAACGTTTGCAACATAGTAAAGACCCACTTCTTAAAAAAATACTTATATACAAAGCTAGAGTAATCAAGACAGTGTGTTATTGGCATAAAGATAGACATACAGATGGCATACAAATAAACACATTTATATTCAATTGATTTTTGAAAATAATAAGGCAATTCAATGAGAAAAGAATAATTTTTCAAAAAATGGTGGCTATATAATGGGCCATAGGTCAGGTGGCTTCTATTGTCCTCCTTTTAGCCAGTTTACGCATTTCTCATACCAGTCTTGTGCCTATAAACATTTGATTTTTATAAACTTTGATCTAGTCCAACCTGTCACCCATTACTGTCATTTCTCTACACTTTTAGTTTATTTCCTGCTACTATAACAAAATATGTAAGCCTAGATAATTTATAATGAGCAGGAGTTTGTTGGCTAACAGTTTGGCAGACTGGAAAGTACAATGTCAAGGTGCCAGCACCTGGTGAGGGCCTTCTTGCTGCTCTAACATGGAAGGTATCACATAGCTGAAGCTGGAGAGGACAGCAGAAGAGAGAAGAGGAAAGAAATACAAGAACCCACTCCTGAAATAGTCATTAGTCCATTCTTGGGAGTGGCGCCCTCACGACCTAAACTCTCTTTTAAAAACCTCACTTCTTAATACTTCTACACTGACAATTATATTTCAACATGAGTTTTGGGGAGAACAAACGTTTAAACCATAGCATTCCTACTCTGGTCTCACAAAACTCATGTCTTTCACACATACAAAGTACTTTTATGCTATCCCAATATCCTCCAATATCTTAACTCATTCTAGCATCAAGTCCAAAGTCTCATCTAAATCAGACATGGGTGAGAACCAAATCATTATTCATCCAAAAGTAAATTCCCCTCCAGCTGTGAGACTATAAAATTAAACAAGTTCTGTTTTTAAAATACAATGATGGAATGGGCATAAGATAGACATCCCCATTCCCAAAGGGAGAAATAAGCAAGAGGAAAGAGATACCTGTCCCCAGGTACACCCAAACCCTAATAGGGTGAATAACGTTAAATCTTAAAGCTCAAGAATAAATAATCCTTGGTGCCATATCCCACTTCCTGGATACACTAGGGTGGAGAGGCGACCCCCCCACCAAATCCTCGGGCAGCTCCACACCATGACTTTACTGGATGCAGCCCATGCAACAGCTCTCACATGTGGAGGTTTCATGACTGCAACTCTCCAAGGCTGGCATTGCATGCTGGTACCTCTGTAGCACTAAGTTCTCAAGAGCAACCCCATTCCTGAAGCTCCACTACGCATCATCATAGAAGGATCTTTGCAGCAGCTCTGCTTCTGTGGCAGATTTCTGCTGGGTCCCCCGACTCCCAAGCTGTCTGATATATCATTTGAAATCCAGGTAGTGTAGTGATGCCTCCACTGCTGGTGAATTCTCTGTTCCTGTGGAGTTAGCTTCATGGGAATACTGCCAAAGCTTACTGTTTGTTTTCTTTAGTGTAAGAGCTAGTACCAATCAGCTGGTGTAGTCTAGGAGCACTGTACTGAAATGCAGGGAGCAGTCCTGTGGTGATCCTGAACAGGGAGCCCATGGAGTATAGCCTGGACCCAGCCCCAAACCATTCTGCACTTCTGAATCTCTGGGCCTGTGATAGGAGGTGAAGCCTAAAAGATCTCCAAAATGATTTGGCAATTAACCTATTTTCTTGATGAATAACATCTGGCTTCCTTCTTTCCACACTAATTCCTTTACCAATGGATAGCTTTGCCATAACCTTGGTTTTTTGTTTTCTTCTTTGAAAATACTCTTTTCTTTATCAATGGAGAGGCTAAGAATCATATAACTAAGTTTTATTTCTCTTTTTGAAAATTATGTTATTGTTGTACTGGGGATAAATTGTGACATTTACAAAAGTTAAATTTACCCCTCCATCATTCTCCTTTATCCCCTCTCTTTCTGCATTCCTGGAATAGTTCCAACATGTCTCATTTTTCCATTTTCATACATGACTACATGTATGACTATACTCTTTCTAGTATATTCAGCCTTCTTCACCCTTTCCTTATCTCCTTCCCCCCTCACACTGGTATCAACTCCCAGAAAGAACCAGTTTTACCTTCCTGTTCTCCGTTTTTGAAAAAAAGGCATTTTTGTTTGTTTAAGATAGCTTTACATGGAGTTTCCTTATGATATTTGCATGTATATATGTATTGTAACTCAAACTGGTTCAAGTCCTCTATTTTTCTCCTTTCTACCTTGGACCTGTTCTTATGGTGATTTCACCAGGTTTAAATATTTTATTTTTATCCTTGTATAGACAGTATATCATCCAAATTCTATCATTAAGCAAATTGTCCTTTGTCACATTTTACTATATGCAAATAGAAGCTATTCCATGCCCTGAGTGCTTTACTGCTTAGAAATTTCATCCACCAGATATCTTAGTTCAGGGCTCTTAAATTCTGCTTTCCACAAAACCCTTGGGCATGGACACAATTCAGCAAGTTCTTTGCCACTTTATAACAAGTATGGCCTTTACTCCAGTTCCCAATAGCTTTTCTTTAGTTCCATGTCAGGCTCATCAGAATGCCCTTTACTGTCCATATTTGTACTGACATTTTGATCATTTACCACTCCAGTAATTGCTAAGAAGTTTCAGTCTCTCTCAATAGCTTCCTCTTCTTTTTAGACCTCACCAGAATTACCCTTAATGCTTATGACAATCTATGCTTTTTTCTAGCCTGCTCCTTTAAGTTCTTCTATCCTCTACCCATTACCCAGTTCCAAGGCCATTACTTCTGGTACCAATTTTCTGTTTTAGTCTATTTTGTTCTGCTATAAGAGAATATCTAAGGCTGTGTGATTTATAATGAATAGAAATTTGTTGACTTACATTTCTGGAGGTTGAGAAGTCCAAAATCAAGGTCCCCATATCTGGGAAAGTCCTTCTGGCTTTGTCATACATGGCAGAAGCCATCACATGGTAGAAAGGCTGAGAGAGACAGAACAAGAGAGAGCAAACCTATTCCTGTAATAATGGTATGAGTCCATTCATGAGGGCTCTACCCTGATGGACTAAACATGAGTATTGCTTTTATTTCCATAAAAGAGAGAAATGACTTGAAGATAGCACTCATAATTAAAAATGGAACCAGCACATAGAAACTTAGAGCATTATCAGCTTGCCCAAGTGGTAGAAAAAGGAGAACTTTCAGGAGAAGAAGCAAAGGATATGGCTAAGCAACCCTTTGACAAAGAGATTATGATGAATAGAAAAAAGCCAATTGTTCATCAAGACAAAAGGAGAATAATCGAGGAATTCTAGGGATTTTTGTGACTTTCCCTTCTATCGCAGATCCAGATGAGAGCAAACTCTTAAACATTCTACCTCTTAATACTGTTACAAAGGCAGTGAAATTCCAATATGAGTTTTGAAAGGGATGGACATTCAAACCAGATCACTTGCTTAAGTGTTTTAGCATATACTTCTATCGGTCCAGTGGCAGGGGGTCTCACACATTGAACTGCATTATTTTTAAATTATGTGATTATTTTATTTTTATCAGCAATTGCAAGATAATGTCGTTATTTAGAGTATACAGGTGGGTGGAGATATAAGATTTCCTGTACTGTATGTATCAGATTTATACAATAGAGAATTATGCATGACTTTTAAATATCATCTTATTCATGTAGGGGAAAACAATTTATAATTATTTGAAAGTCTAGAAAATAATTTTACATTTCACAACAAAGTTTCTTTTCCCACAGTTATAACATAAATTAAAAATTTCAGGAATGCAATGCTATTAAAATCAAGAGAATATTAAACTACTGAGCACTGTTTACTATTTCAGAAAACCATATCAGCAAGCAATGCCACTGACTATATTTAAGTCATTAATATAATATGCCATTATTATCTGGTATATACAGTTGCCACATGCAAATATATAACAAAGGGAAGTTGAGACTCTCTTTTAACAGACTTGGAATTAAATACTATTAAATAAGTGGAGATAGAAAAGATGCGGAAAGTTCATTAAATCTTATTAGTAAGGATTAATTTTTATATTTTATATTCTTACCACTGCATATGCTTAAATTGTTTTCTGGATAACATGATAAGGACTACAAAAGTTGTACATCCAAATTCCTGACTTATTTGGGGTTGTCTGCTTTTGCCAGTATTACATAGATTCTGTCTCTATCTCAGTTTTATTGTGGTTTCTTATATTTCTGCCTCTTTTTGCAATATACTCTTGATCTCTTGTAGCTTATCAAAGGAATTGGTTGCCTGGGTCTTTCTAAAAGTCAGAAACTGATTGTGAGCCTTGATAAGTGGAGGAATCAGGAGATGTGTTTTCAAAGATACTTTGTCACTATTCCGTCATAACATTGGGAATTATTTTGACACTGCACTTATAAATAAGGCCTAGCTCATTTGTGCTAATATCATACTTCATCATTTTCTGTTTCCAAAGTCTGTAATTTGTCTTGGCATGTTATCTTATTTCAATTAAGATTATTTCCCTCTATTTCTTATAGACAAATAATTCTAGTTTTTTAAGACTTATTTTTATTTAGCGGGTATATACATTTCTGCTTTTTCACCTTCCTGAATTTCTTGTATTAAAGAAATTAATACAAAACTAAAGAAATTAAAGTTTTTCTTATCTTAATGCTCCTTAAATCCACGAGGTCATTTTCAGAAGGTCTAAGCATCCATCTATGTCCGCAAGTCTTCAGAGATAGCCTTGTCAGAGTATTTATACATTGAAATACATATTATCTTATTATATATTTTTAGATTCCAGTAACTGAGCTATGCTGCACCATGATGTAGCTGAGGCTTTTTTTCACTACTTGCTATCAGCTAATGAAACAAATTGAGGTACAGGTATTCTTGTGCTTGGACAAGTCTTCATTCTCTCCTGTCATGGAGCCCAGTGTAGCTGGTGAGGTCTAGATGAACTCAGCAGTCAGTAACACAAGCCCCTTGACTTCCTCTTCTGCACAGCAAAATTTCCAGTTCCTTTAATCATCTTTTAAATGACTCAATTTTAGCATCAGGAACAAGCTGCTGTCAACTCTACCACTATAATAGTTATGGAATCAACCTCCTAATAGTCTCTAATGTTAGTCTTAAGTTTCACTTCAATTATTTCAACAACTTTTGTTTAGTTCAATAATGTCTTAATCGATATTTTCACCTTCTGTTTTTCCTTCTTCCAACTTTTCTTCCACAAAAGCCAGGTTAACCCTGAAGCATAGATGTAACTATGTGAACTTTCTGCTTAGAGACCTGAGATATATGAATATTGTTTACTAGCCAAAACTGCCCCCCACACATAAATTAAGTACAGTTTCCTTAGCCTTTTATTCTTGACCTTCTTAACACTGATTTCAAACCATTTTCTCAATATCACTTCCTTTAAAAGCCTGTATATAGGATTTACCCGTGGTTTGCAGCTCCTTAACAGGTTCACTGATTTTAAGTCTTTGCACTTTTGTTTAAGCAATTCCCTGTACTTTGAATGACCTCTTCATCTCTGTGGGAATCTTTGTCATCTTTCCAATGTAACACTCAATTATTAGTTCTTTCTGAACTTTTGCATGAGCACCTATCTGATTGGCATCTCCTTCTGATTGACATCTCCTTTATCTGAATTCTAAAGCCCCATATATAATATTTTATGTATATGCACAATATTATATTTCTTACTTTATATGTATATATGGCATATTTTTTAGTTTGCCTGCAAAAATCCAAATTCTTTAATGAAGCAACATGGCATGGAATAAAGAATGTGAACTCTGGAGCCAGATCTACTAGGTCAAATCTAGATTCAACTGCTTACTAGTTATGTGGCCTTGGGAAAGTCATTTAGAACTCAGTCACTTACTTTACAAAATGGAGATGATAATAGCACCCTGTCTCTAAGGAATGTGAATCCTATTTTTTTATTCTAATATTCTGACATCTGGGCTCAACTAACGAAGGTGACTACTCCTCCTATGGCTAAGTCCTAGAGATAGTAAACAACTCACTTTCTAGCATGCCTTTCACAAGCAAATACATCCACCCAAAGCCCAATCTCCCTACAACTCCTCTAGCAGACTTACATTCTGGGCCAATGATCCCCTGCCCTAATCATTCCAGGGCAAGGTATCAAGCAACACAGGATAACTACTACAGCCCAGAGTCTGCTGAACTCATTCAAACTAGCTGATCCTAAGCCTTCTTAACCTATCTCCCTTGTTTTTTCTCAATGCAACCACAATAAAAATTTACCCACATTTTCCTCCCACTTGTCTTACTGTGTGGCCCTGGTCCCTCTTCTTAAGAACTGTGAGCAGTAAACTATCTTTTTAATGGCAGTAATCTTCTGATCTTTTGGCCTTACTATCTACCTGGAGATTAGTAAAACATACATAGTAAAACATAGGGTTTATTGTGGTGGGGGAGAATTCTTTAACATTTCTAAAGCACATAGATCAATATCTGGCACATAGTTAATTTTTATTTTTTATTGTGCTGGGGTTACATTGTGGTATTTATACAAGTTCTTACAATATATCAAATATATCATAGTTGAGTTCACTCTCTCCACCATTCTTCTTTATCTATTCCCTTCCCCCATTCCCATAATAGTTTGAACATGTCTCATTTTTCCATTTATGTATATGTGTAGACAGTCTTTGCACCATATTCACCCTATAAAGCATCTTTGTGTGCTCCCATAATGTCTTGCACATAGTAAGTTCTCAATAAATATTTGATGAAGACCAGGAGCACATAAATGGATTAAAAATGGATCACAAGAAAAACAAGACAATTATGAAAGATATTAATAGCACTGATAATTTGAAGGGAAATTTTAGAGAGAAAACAGTGACAGTGAATAAAGATCAAATCAGAGTAATAGATTGGAATAAAGAAATGAGATAAGGAATAATGAGATGTAGTGATGTAAGGGGATGTGAAATATCAGAAGGGGACCCAAAAAGAGAATCTTAGAAAATACAGCAATCAAATGAAAGCTTTTATTAAAATTATAAGCCCTCTACTTCCATGTTCAGGTGTGACTTACCCATCTATAGACTGATACTAACAAAAAGGGGAATAAAGAGCACAGCACTTGGTGACAGCACTTCAAAGCAAAAACTGCATAAAATGATTCCATTTTCACTACATGAATTTTCACTTATGAAAAATCAGACTTTTGCAGAACCTATGAATTTGATGAGGACTAAAATTGTGTCATTTGTACCACAGAACAGTAGGTTGTCATAGCACAGAAAATAAATACAAGTGGCAAAATTCCATGTCAGGAATACATCCAGATCTCACTAATATTTCCCTGGCAAAAAGTTTGCTGAGCTATATAATATAATATTAAAGTAAAAAAGAACTCTTTCGGAAAAAATGACAGATTTTACCTGTAAGAAGTCACTTGTAGCAGGGAGAAAGAACAACTTAGAAACTTCCAGAAAAAAAACAAACAAGTTGATTTTGTAGGCAAATATTACATCTGTCTCACTAACTGTGAAATTTTTTCCCCCTCACAGTTCCAAAAGAGAAGGCAGAGTTGAACTCAACCAAAGTGTCCTTGTTTAAAAAAAAAAAAAAGGGAAAAAAACCCCAATTATGTCCATAATCTTAGAAAAGCACAATGTTTCATTTTTTAGGAAATATGACAAATGCAAAAAGAGAATAGATGTTATATATCCAAGCAACATCATCTTTGACACATCTTGTAGTCTTGTGAAACCTGCTCTATTTTATTTCTAACTTTTTATATCTAAAGGAAGAAAGACCAAAATGTTTGGTTTTTATATTCCCTTAGGTTGTTAATCAATCCTTAGCTCTTTTTCTACCACACCACAAGCAAATTCTTGCTTTTATCCTTCCTCAATCTATAATCAAAGGGTCGTTTAAGTGTAGTTACTCATTTTATTTAATTTAACTCTGTAGCATAATTATTATTTACAGATTGTGAAGAAATATCTAAAGAAAACTGTACTAGTACTAAGAGTATTATAGTACAGTATAAATGTATTATTTTGTCACCTCTGCAACCCTTTAGGCAAAATTACTGTTTATTTCCAAAAATAAATTTATGAATCACAAAAAGAAAATATACACAGAAAATCTGAGTTCTTTACCTGGCACAACAAATCAATGCTACAGTCAACAGCTTTGTTCTTTATTTATTAAGATCTAACCCACAATGATGAAATTATTAGACAAAGTAATGAGTCTCCATCAATCTGTCTTTAGTTTTATAAAACCCAGTTTTACTCTGTCAGCCTTGTCAATGCTACTGAATATTAATGGGAATAAAGTTAATTGCTAGGTGGAAAAAGGTCTTACTCAAAGTGAAAAGGAAGTACCTTGCTGAAATCTGTCATTCTTGACAAGCCATAATTTATTTCTACTTACTGATATGTACCGACAGGTTTCAAACCTCACTCTTATCTTTATTAGAAAAATTCTAATTATTTTCATTTGGGATGTTGTTAGATCCTAAGCATCTGACCCCTTTCATCATTTGCAAATAAATTATTTTATAAAAAGGAGTTATACTTTCTGACTGGAAGGGATTTGCCTAGAATGTAGCGAAGCAATCATCTTCTATTATTTCTAGAAGACATACAAATGTGTTTGTTGTATCTCAGTAGCCAAGGAGAGGAGAGCAATGACTTTCAGAGCAACAAAGGATTGTATGTGAATCTGACAACTTGCTAGCATTATCTACATGCTAGTTAAACAATTTTATTCAAAGGAAATGAATAATGAATAATCACTTAAGTTTCCTCCTGATTAGATTGACACCTGATTGGAAACACAACATCTAGTTGTGTTAAGAATTTTAAGAAGTTTCTACAAACTTTAAGCCCTTATAACTTTAAAATAATAATACATAATTTTATTTCAAATCAGTAGCCTAACAAAGTAACATTCTTTATTCAGTAGCGTTTAGGAAATAAGTTGACTTTGAAAGTGAGTGCTGGTGGTTTGTAAGTTTTGAAGAACCAAATTAAGGTAAGGTGGCAAGATTAAAATACACGTAATGTTACCTGTTTCCCCTTTGAATATCCTATACCTACCTTTGTTTTGAAGATCTGCATTTATTGTGCAACTTTATTTGTGAAACTTTGAATGACATATTATTAGTCCAAGTTTCATTGTGGTTCTTACACAAATGAAAAGAAAAACATCAGAAAGAAAAATATTATCTTTGAGTATGAGGGATTTCTTAGTGGTATCAACACAAGATTTTGTTTTAAGAAATAAGATTTTTGGTAATGCTTTAATAAATGAAATCCACCTTTCCTCGCTTCCTGGCATCTGACTCCTGATTTTAGATTCTTCCTTATATTCAGCACCTATGTGTAATAACATTTCAGGGGCCACTCCTTTCTCCTTGACTGAAAGTAAGTGCCACATGTGACTGGCCAGCAGATTGGGTGGCGTTTATGTTGTGGTTCTTAGTCATCCCAATTTTTCTCCACCACATCCCAGTCACAATGGGGAAAAATGAAAAGCAGCTGCTAACAGCTTCACTACAGTTCTGTAATTACTTTCCTGGGCTGGCATTATATGATTTGACAATGGCCTGGGGATGTAACAAATAAGAAAAACCTTGTCATTCAATTTAAAAGGCTTCCTACCAGGGCAACACACTCCCCACTTCATCAGAATGACAGTACTCAACTCTGACACGTCAGTGTGTTCAGTGCTGAGCGATGTAACTGCAGCCAGGTGGTGCCAAGCACAAACAGCCAACCTGCTCTCTTATTGACACTGCTACTGAATTGAAAGATGAATCCTAACTTAGATTAGATTAGATTAGACTAGATTAGATTAGACTAGAGATTCACATCTCAGGTCCAAAATGCACCAACCTATTTAGTTCGGAGAAGAAATGCTAACATGTTTGAGCATATTAGTAAAAAGAATAGTTTTGTAGAAATGGAAATCCCATTTTGCCAAAGATTCCAAGTTTATTTGATACCTTTGATATGCATAAGTTTTATCTTACCCCTCCAAGATGATGGTATCAGGAACTGGCTCTATTGGTTGAAGTAGACTAGGAATCATAACAATCAAATTCAATTATCGTGAATTTAAAAAGTTTTAGTCCTCATTGTCCAATAAGGTATTTGGTTAGGGGATCTCCTATCTTGTGATTCAGATACCCAGCATCCTTCCATCCAGTGACTCCACCATCTTTTACAGCCTCTAGATTTTCCTGACCAGGGGACAAAGGAGGAAAAAAAAATCATAAGGGAAATTTAAGGAATCAATTTAGGAAGTGCAAAACATCATTTCTACCTGCTATTTATTGGCCAGAACTACTCTTGTGAACCTACATAAAAAGTAAGGAGCTGAGAAATTAGGTCTGACAGTGTACCAAGGAACAGATAGTGTCATTCTCTCCTGTGTTGCTTCCCACAATAAGATAACAACCACTAATAATCACAGCTCTCAACCTCCTGAAATTAACCCTTCAAAGACCATTAATTATCGTGTTCATTGGTACAGCCTACAGCCCTTCTCTACAACTGTCAGTGATGGGTACAGTTTTTGAAGGCAGTTTTTAGTGTTGTACTAGTAGCATATACTTCAACTGGTAGAGTTAATGGAGGAAAAAAGAAACTCTTTTTCCTTTCTGAAGCCATTGGTCTTGTCTTAAAAGCTAAGCGAAGCATTCATTTGCTCAATGATATTCATTAAGTAACTGCTATGTGTCAGGCATTGCTCCATGAATAAACAGACAAAAGTCCCTGTCCTCATGAACCTTGCATTCTAGAGGAGAGGGGTGGTAAGCAATAAACATAATAAATTAAGCCCATTATTGTATTGCAAAAGTACAAAATAACTAGTAATTTGATGGAGTATTGATGATGGTTCCAGTAAGCCTCAATGATAAGATGGCAATTATTCAGACTTGAAGAGGGTGAAAAATTAGAAATGTGAGTACCTAGGGGAAGAGCATTTTAAGCAGAAGGAAAAGTCACTGCAGGAACTGAAGGCAAGGGAATATCTGACATACTTGATGAATGATAAGAGCCAACATGGCTGGTGCAGTGAGTGCTAGGGACACTAGAGTAAGATGAGGTTAAACCTATCATGGCACCAGTCTATATGGGGTCTTCTGGACTACAGTAAAGACCTAGGAATTTATTCTGCATAAGAAGTGGAAACCATTGAAGAATTTGTGAAAAGAATTCAGATGTTACATGACAAGTTTTAGTAATCTTGCTGCTGTGATGAGAATGGGATGTAGGAAGACAAGTGTAGAAATAAGTCACTTAGGGAAATGTCACAGCCAGGTGCAATGGTCACACCTATTGATCCCAGCGACAAGAGAGACTGAGACCAGGAGGATGGCAGTTTGAGTCCAACCTGGGCAAAAAGTTAGTGAGATCCATCTCAATGAACAAGCTAGGCATAGTTGTTGACATATATAATCCCAGCTTCACAGGAGGCATAGGTAGGACAATTGCAGTCAGAGGCTGACCAGTCAACAAAACATAAGACCTTTTCTGGAAAATAACCTAAAACCAAAAGGACTTGGGGCATAGCTGAAGTGTAAAGCATCTGCTTAGCAAATGCAAAGCCCTCAGTACTGCAAAAAAAATTTACAACAATAATCCAAGTAAGAGATGATACTGGATTTATGAGAATATATCAATGGAGATGTAGAAAGTGGTTACATTCTAATTGTATTTTGAAATGCTTTTCATTTTGAACAATGAATATTTTTGGTTTGGATGTGTGGTGTTAACTAAAGAGAATAAAGACAATGAGATTTTTGGCATAAGTGGTTAAAAGAATGATGTTTCCATCAGTTATGGGGATGCCAACAAGAGGAGCAGGATTGGTGGCTGGATGACTTCAGCCTTGGCCATGTTGACTCTGAAATGTCTATTACACACTCATGCAGAGTTATTGCAATTGTCGATGAGACATGAAAGAACAGAAGAAAGGTCTAACAGATCATATAAATTTGGAAATCATTATCATATAGGTGATATTTAAGGCCAAGAGATTGAATGAGGTGCCAAAGAAGTGTGTACATACACACACACATGTATACACATATATACTTACAGATTTATATGTGTTTATTAATAGGTGCAATGGCTGAGCTCTGTAAAGCTCAAATATTAAGTGTTTGGAGAAGAATTCTCTGCAAAAAAGATGGGAAAAAAATTCATGAAGTAAAAGAAAATTCAGGGGACTTTGAATTCTGGACCCCAACTCAATCAAGGAAACAAGATGAGCCAACTGTTTTAAATGCTGTTGATAGGTCAAGAAAGTATGGAGAGCAATGACAGGAACATGGTGTTGCAGCAGTGAAAGCAAAATTGGAGTGGATAGGAGAGGATGTGGAGAAGGGAATATAGATAAGAGAAAGGGAAGCAAAATATTTTTTGCATTATTTGGTAGACAAAGTGTAGCCAAGAGAAAATTTTTTTAAAAAAATTGTGCAAAACAGTAGCATTTTTGCATGTGTTAATGGGAATGGTCCAGCTGAGAGTGGAAACTAACAATAAAAGGGGCAGGGGTCATGGTGAAGCAAGACCTTGAATATTCAGAAAGTGATAGGGATGTAGGGTACACAGTTAGGGATTGGCTTTAGTTAAGAGCATGAACAATAAATCTATGGTAGTAGTGAAGAATCAGAAAATGCAGGATAATGTAGAAATTCTCAGAAAAGTGGGAAGAAACAGAAGCATCAAACAATGAGCAAACAAAATTCAACATCATTAAAGAGTTCTGAGAAAGATCCCATCATCATTTTTAGACAAGATACTTCCATACATAAAATTTCTGTACAGCCTGTTTTGGAAAACATACCTTTTGAACTTGTTAGTCAAAGCACCATGAATATTTATGACTTGGATCTCATGGATTCCATTCTCATGATCATTCTGAATTTTCCACAGCTCATGTCTTCCATTCCATTTGGGATGGTTTCCTACTTAGATTGTTGGAGACTTTATTGTGTCTCCCAGGAAGAATTATTGAAGTCTAACCCTTGAATCTGTGAATGTGACCTTATTTGGAAGTAGAGATTTTGTAGAGCTGTGTATAAAGTCATATGACATTGCATAGTAGGCCCACTGGCTACAGATGATTGGAACAAACGGATGCATTGAATGATTTCTTTTGAGAATTAAAAAGTGAGCACTGTGTGACTTAAGTACCATGTGGCAAAGGAACTGCAGTGACAACAGAGACAGATAAATGTCATTTCATGTCAAGCCAAAGGCACATGGTATTGTGTGGGAACAGAGAGAACCTGGGTGAAAAAACAAGCTGCTCTGTAGAGGAAAGCACAGACTCACTGGTGTTAAACTCCATTAAAGCCAGCATGGGGTCTTGGTACTAAGCTTTCAGATACTGTCATAAACTACCTGGGGTTATTTTGTTTCCTATTTTTGGATTATGAGACTATCTATTGAAATTCTTATACAAAAGTCCTCTTTTGTGCTCACTTCAAATAAAACACCTACATATTCTTTTAAAGTTTTTCTTACATCTCTCCACTTTTTAAAAAACAAATTTAAATTATTCTGTTTGAATTGCAAAACAAAATGGAAGGCCAATCAAGCAGAATAGAACAAATAGAAGACAGAATCTCAGAACTTGAAGATGAAATGGTAATTAAAAGAAAAACCAAAGAACTATTAATTAAACAACTCAAGACCTGTGAAAAGAGAATGCAAGAACTCACTGACTCCATCAACAGACCAAACTTGAGAATCATGGACATCGAAGAAGGAGAAGAAGTGCAAGCAAAGGGGATGCGTAACATATTCAACAAAATAATAACAGAAAATTTCCAAAATCTAGAGAAAGCTATTCCCATACAGATGCAAGAGGCCTCCAGAACACCAAACAGACCAGATCAAAATAGAACTACCCCACGGCATATTATCATTAAAACAACAAGTTCAGAAACTAAGGAAAGAATATTGAAGGCTGTAAGAGAGAAAAAACAAGTAACATACGATGGTAAACCCATCAAAATCAGAGCAGACTTCTCAACAGAAACATTAAAAGCAAGAAGAGTGTGGGGTGAGATCTTCCAGGCACTGAATGAAAATAACTTCAACCCCAGGATACTCTACCCAGAAAAACAATCATTCAAAATAGATGGAGCAATAAAAGTCTTCCATGATAAGCAGAAACTAAAACAATATGTGACCACAAAGCCACCTCTACAAAAGATTCTTCAAGGGTTTCTGCACACAGAAAGTGAAACCCAACATAACCTGGAATGGACAGGCAGCACCAAACCACAGGAAAAGAAAAAGCAAGACAATAGAGAGTAACCTCAACTTAGGTACACACAATCAAGCCTTCAAACAACTAAGACAACTAAATGACAGGAATCACCACATACCTATCAGTACAAACACTTAATGTTAATAGACTTAATTCATCCATCAAAAGGCACCGTTTGATGAAATGGATTAACAATTTGTTGCTCACAGGAGACCCATCTCACCGACAGAAATAAGCATAGGCTTAGGATGAAAGGCTGGAAGAAGATTTACCAAGCCATTGGCCCCCAAAAACAGGCAGGAGTAGCAATACTTATCATTGACAAAGTAGACTTCAAACCTACATTGATCAAACAAGATAAAGAAGGACATTCCATACTAATAAAAGGGGAAATAGACCAAAAGGAAATAATAATCATCAACCTGTATGCAACCAATGTCAATGCACCCAATTTCATCAAACATACCCTGAAAGACCTAAAAGCATATATAAACGCCAACACAGTGGTTGTGGGAGACTTTAACACTCCATTAGCATCAATAGATAGGTCATCCAAACAAAAACTCAATAAAGAAATCCAAGATCTAAAATATGCAATAGATCAAGTGGACCTAGTAGATGTCTACAGAACATTTCATCCAACCTCTACACAATATACATTCTTCTCAGCAGCCCATGGAACCTTCTCCAAAATAGATCATATCCTATGGCAGAAAGCAAGTCTAAGCAAATATAAGAAAATAGAAATTATACCGCACATACTATCTGATCACAATGCAGTAAAACTAGAACTCAACAAAAAAAGTAAAGACAAAAAACATGCAAACAGCTGGAAACTAAATAACTCATTACTTAATGAACAATGGATCATTGATGAAATAAAAGAGGAAATAAAAAGTTCCTGGAAGTCAATGAAAATGAAAAACCAACATACCGGACACAGCAAAGGCAGTCCTGAGAGGAAAGTTCATAGCCATGAGTGCATGTATTAAAAAGACTAAAAGATCCCAAATCAATGACCTAATGAAACATCTCAAACTCCTAGAAAAACAAGAACAAGCAAATCCCAAAACAAATAGAAGGAGAGAAATAATAAAAATAAGAGCTGAAATCAACGAAATAGAAATCAAAAAAGCCATACAAACAATTAATGAAACAAAAAGTTGGATCTTTGAAAAAATAAACAAGATCAACAGACCCCTGGCAAACCTGACTAAAATGAGGAGAGAAAAAACCCAAATTAGTTGAACCAGGAGTGCAAAGGGGAGATAAAAACAAACACCATGAAAGTCCAGGAAATCATCAGAGACTACTTCGAGAACCTATATTCAAATAAAAGAAATGGACATATTTCTAGATACATATGATCATCCAAAACTGAAGCAAGAGTAAATTAATCACCTGAATAGATGTATAACACAAAGTGAAATTGAAGCAGCAATCAAGAGTCTCCCCAAAAAGAAAAGTCCAGGACCTGATAGATTCTCTGCTGAATTCTATCAGAAGTTTAAGGAAGAACTGATACCAACCCTCCTTAAACTGTTCCACGAAATAGAAAAGGAAGGAAAACTGCCTAACACATTTTATGAAGCCAGTATTACACTTATCCCAAAACCAGGCAAAGACACCTCCAAAAAGGAGAACTATAGGCCAATCTCCTTAATGAACATTGACGCAAAAATCCTCAAAAAAATAATGGCAAATTGAATTCAACAACACATCAAAAAGATCATTCACCACAACCAAGTAGGCTTCATCCCAGGAATGCAGGGGTGGTTCAACATATGAAAATCAATAAACGTAATAAGCCACATTAACAGAAGCAAAGACAAAAACCACTTGATCATCTCAATAGATGCAGAAAAAGCCTTTGATAAGATCCAACACCATTTCATGATAAAAGCTCTAAGAAAACTAGGAATAGAAGGAAAGTACCTTAACATTATAAAACCTATATATGACAAACCTACAGCCAGCATCATGCTTAATGGAGAAAAGCTGAAACATTCCCTCTAAAATCAGGAGCTAGACAAGGATGCCCACTATCTCCACTCCTATTCAACATAGTACTGGAATTCCTAGCCAGAGCAATTAGGCAAGAAGAAGGAATAAAAGGAATACAAATAGGTAAAGAAACTGTCAAAATATCCCTATTTGCAGATGACATGATCCTATACCTTAAAGACCCAAAAAACTCTACTCAGAAGCTTCTAGACATCACCAATAGCTACAGCAAGGTAGCAGGATATGAAACCAACATAGAAAAATCATTAGCATTTCTATACACTAACAATGAGGAAACTGAAAAAGAATGTATGAAAACAATTCCATTTAAAATAGCCTCAAAAAAAATCAAATACCTAAGTGTAAACCTAACAAAAGATGTGAATGACCTCTACAAGGAAAACTATACACTTCTGAAGAAAGAGATTGAGGAAGACAAAAGAAAGTGGGGAGATCTCCCATGCTCATGGATTGGTAGAATCAACATAGTAAAAATGTCTATACTCCCAAAAGCAATCAACATGTTTAATGCAATTCCCATCAAAATTCCAATGACATTCATTAAAGAGATTGAAAAATCTACTGTTAAATTTATATGGAAACACAAGAGGCCACAAATAGCCAAGGCAATACTCAGTCAAAAGAACAATGCAGGAGGTATCACAATACCTGATTTCAAACTATATTACAAAGCAATAGCAAAAAACAGCATGGTTCTGGCACAAAAACAGACATGAAGACCAGTGGAACAGAATAGAGAACCCAGATATGAAGCCACACAACTATAACCAACTTGTCTTTGAACAGAGGTGCTAAAAATATACGATGGAGAAATAGCAGCCTCTTCAACAAAAACTGCTGGGAAAACTGGTTAGCAGTCTGCAAAAAACTGAAACTAGATCCATGTATATCACCCTCTCCCAAGATTAACTCAAAATGGATCAAGGATCTTAATATCAGACCACAAACTCTAAATTTGATACAGGAAAGAGTAGAAAATACTCTGGAGTTAGTAGGTATAGGTAAGAACTTTCTCAATGGAACCACAGCAACACAGCAACTAAGAGATAGCATAGATAAATGGGACTTCACAAAACTAAAAAGCTTCTGCTCAACAAAAGAAATGGTCTCTAAACTGAAGAGAACACCCACAGAGTGGGAGAAAATATTTGCCAGCTACACATCAGACAAAGGACTGATAACCAGAATATACAGGGAACTTAAAAAAACTAAATTCTCCCAAAACTAATGAACCAATAGAGAAATGGGCAAGTGAACTAAACAGAACTTTCTCAAAAGAAGAAATTCAAATGGCCAAAAAACACATGACAAAATGATCACCATCTCTAGCAATAAATGAAATGCAAATTAAAAAAACACTAAGATTCCACCTCACCCCTGTTAGAATAGCCATCATCAGCAACACCATGAACAACAGGTGTTGGTGAGGATGCGGGGAAAAGGAACCCTCTTACACTGCTGGTAGGAATGTAAACTAGTACAACCACTCTGGAAAAAAATTTGGAGGCTACTTAAAAAGCTAGACATTGATCTACCATTTGATCCAGCAATACCACTCTTGGGGATATACCCAAAAGACTGCGACACAGGTTACTCCAGAGGCACCTGCACACCCATGTTTATTGCGGCACTATTCACAATAGCCAAGTTATGGAAACAGCCAAGATGCCCCACCACTGACGAATGGATTAAGAAAATGTGGTAGCTATACACAATGGAATTTTAGGCAGCCATGAAGAAGAACGAAATGTTATCATTCGCTGGTAAATGGATGGAATAGGAGAACATCATTCTGAGTGAGGTTAGCCCGGTCCAAAAGACCAAAAATCGTATGTTCTCCCTCATATGTGGACATTAGATCAAGGGCAAACACAACAAGGGGATTGGACTTTGAGCACATGATAAAAGCGAGAGCACACAAGGGAGGTATGAGGATAGGTAAGACACCTAAAAAATTAGGTAGCATTTGTTGCCCTTAACACAGAGAAACTAAAGTAGATACCAAAAAAAAAGTAATAATAATAATAATAAAGTAGATACCTTAAAAGCAACTGAGGCCAATAGGAGAAGGGGACCAGGAACTAGAGAAAAGGTTAGATTAAAAAGAATTAACCTAGAAGGTAACACACATGCACAGGAAATCAATGTGAGTCAACTCCCCGTATAGCTATCCTTATCTCAACCAGCAAAAACCCTTGTTCCTTCCTATTATTGCTTATACTCTCTCTTCAACAAAATTAGAGATGAGGGCAAAATAGTTTCTGCCGGGTATTGAGGGGGTGGGGGGAAGAGGGAGGAGGCAGAGTGGGTGGTAAGGGAGGGGGTGGGGGTTGGGTGGGGAAATGACCCAAGCATTGTATGCACATATGAATAATAAAACACACACACACACACAAAAATAAATTATTCCATTTTCTTATATCCATATAATATATATTTTGATCATATTCACCCCCCATCACTGCCTTCTTTTCACCTCCAACCTCCTGTTGGGGCCTCCATAAAACAGTGCCCCTATAACATTCCTATTACTTTTTTCATTTTTTGGCCTAAATTCTGAACATGAGAGAAAGCACACTATCTGTGCCTTTCAGAGTCTGAATGTTCTCCCTTGATATGAGGAACTCCAGATCCATCCATGTTCCTGCAAACAACATTTCTTTCATCTTTATGGCTAAATAACACTCCATTGGATATATACACCACATTTCCTTTATTCTTCAGTTGATAAGCACCAAGACTGAACCCACAGATTTGTTATGATGAATAGTGGTACTATAAACATGGATGCACGGGAATCTCTATTCATGCTGACCTTCATTTCTTCAGATACGCCCAGGAGTGGTAGAGCAGGATTATATAGCAGTTCTCCTTTTTTTTTTTGAGGAACCTCTGTATTTCCATAGTGGCTGCACTAATTTGCATTCCTTCAACAGTGTGAGACAGTTCCTCCTTCTCCCCTTCCTCCCCATTCCTCCTGCATTTGTTGTTTGTTTTCTTGATGATTGTCATTCTGATTGGGGTGAGATGGAATCTTAATGTCATTTTGATTTACATTTCCTTTGTGGGTAAGGATGTTCAACATTCCCTATGTATTTATTGACTACTTGTACTTCTTTTGAGAACTGTCTGTTCAACTCATTTGCCCATTAATTGGTTGTATTATTAGTTCTTTTGGTACCTAACTTGTTGAGCTCTTTATATATTGTGGATATTAATCCCTTGTCTGGTGAATAACTAGCAAAGATTTTTTTGCCATTCTGTAGGTTGTCTCTTGATTTTGGTAATTCGGTAATTGAAGTGCTTTTCCATTTGTCAGTTCTTGCTCTTATTTCCTGAGTGATTTGAATCTTTTTCAGAAAGTCATTGTCTATGTCCATTATCTTCAAGAGTTTTTTTCCTATGTTTTCCTATAATGGTTTCAAAATTTCAGACCTCACATTAAGGTCTTTGATACATTTTGAATTAATTTTTTTGTACAGGTGAAAAATAGACATCTAGATTCAGTCTTCTACACATAGATATCTAGTTTTCACAGCACTGTTTGTTGAAGTGGCTGTCTTTTTTCCAGTATATGTTTTGGCTCCTTTGTCAAAAATAAGATTGCTGGACCTGTGTGGATTTATTTCTGAGGCTTCTATTCTATTTCATTGGTTTAAGTGTCTGTTTTGGGGCTGGTACCATTCTGTTTTTGTTGCTATGGTTCTGCAGTATAATTTGAAGTCCAGTATTATGATAACTTCAACATTACTCTTGTTGCTCCAGATAACTTGTTATTCAGGGTCTTTTGTTTCTATATGAATCTCAAGATTGATTTTTCTGTTTCTGTGAAGAATATCATTGGAATTTTGATAGTTATTGTATAGCATCTGTGTATTACTTTTGGAAGTGTAGCCATTTTCACAGTATTAATTCTGCCCATCCATGAATTTGATAGGTCTTTCTTTTTTTTTTTTTTTATTATTCATATGTGCATACAAGGCTTGGTTCATTTCTCCCCCCTGCCCCCACCCCCTCCCTTACCACCCACTCCACCCCCTCCCGCTCCCCCCCCTCAATACCCAGCAGAAACTATTTTCCCCTTATCTCTAATTTTGTTGTAGAGACAGTATAAGCATTAATAGGAAGGAACAAGGGGTTTTGCTGGTTGAGATAAGGATAGCTATACAGGGCATTGACTCACATTGATTTCCTGTGCATGGGTGTTACCTTCTAGGTTAATTCTTTTTGATCTAACCTTTTCTCTAGTACCTGTTCCCCTTTTCCTATTGGCCTCAGTTGCTTTTAAGGTATCTGCTTTAGTTTCTCTGCATTAAGGGCAACAAATGCTAGCTAGTTTTTTAGGTGTCTTACCTATCCTCACCCCTCCCTTGTGTGCTCTCGCGTTTATCATGTGCTCATAGTCCAATCCCCTTGTTGTGTTTGCCCTTGATCTAATGTCCACATATGAGGGAGAACATACGATTTTTGGTCTTTTGGGCCAGGCTAACCTCACTCAGAATGATGTTCTCCAATTCCATCCATTTACCAGCGAATGATAACATTTCGTTCTTCTTCATGGCTGCATAGAATTCCATTGTGTATAGATACCACATTTTCTTAATCCATTCGTCTGTGCTGGGGCATCTTGGCTGTTTCCATAACTTGGCTATTGTGAATAGTGCCGCAATAAACATGGATGTGCAGGTGCCTCTGGAGTAACAGTCTTTTGGGTATATCCCCAAGAGTGGTATTGCTGGATCAAATGGTAGATCGATGTCCAGCTTTTTAAGTAGCCTCCAAATTTTTTTCCAGAGTGGTTGTACTAGTTTACAGTCCCACCAACAGTGTAAGAGGGTTCCTTTTTCCCTGCATCCTCGCCAACACCTGTTGTTGGTGGTGTTGCTGATGATGGCTATTCTAACAGGGGTGAGATGGAATCTTAGTGTGGTTTTAATTTGCATTTCCTTTATTGCTAGAGATGGTGAGCATTTTTTCATGTGTTTTCTGGCCATTTGAATTTCTTCTTTTGAGAAAGTTCTGTTTAGTTCACATGCCCATTTCTTTATTGGTTCATTAGTTTTGGGAGAATTTAGTTTTTTAAGTTCCCTGTATATTCTGGTTATCAGTCCTTTGTCTGATGTATAATTGGCAAATATTTTCTCCCACTCTGTGGGTGTTCTCTTCAGTTTAGAGACCATTTCTTTTGATGAACAGAAGCTTTTTAGTTTTATGAGGTCCCATTTATCTATGCTATCTCTTAGTTGCTGTGCTGCTGGGGTTTCATTGAGAAAGTTCTTACCTATACCTACTAACTCCAGAGTATTTCCTATTCTTTCTTGTATCAACTTAAGAGTTTGGGGTCTGATATTAAGATCCTTGATCCATTTTCAGTTAATCTTGGTATAGGGTGATATACATGGATCTAGTTTCAGTTTTTTGCAGACTGCTAACCAGTTTTCCCAGCAGTTTTTGTTGAAGAGGCTGCTATTTCTCCATCGTATATTTTTAGCTCCTTTGTCAAAGATAAGTTGCTCATAGTTGTGTGGCTTCATATCTGGGTCCTCTATTCTGTTCCACTGGTCTTCATGTCTGTTTTTGTGCCAGTACCATGCTGTTTTTATTGTTATTGCTTTGTAATATAGTTTGAAGTCAGGTATTGTGATACCTCCTGCATTGTTCTTTTGACTGAGTATTGCCTTGGCTATTCGTGGCCTCTTGTGTTTCCATATAAATTTAACAGTAGATTTTTCAATCTCTTTAATGAATGTCATTGGAATTTTGATGGGAATTGCATTAAACATGTAGATTACTTTGGGGAGTATCGACATTTTTACTATGTTGATTCTACCAATCCATGAGCATGGGAGATCTCTCCACTTTCTATAGTCTTCCTCAATCTTTCTTCAGAAGTGTATAGTTTTCCTTGTAGAGGTCTTTCACATCTTTTGTTAGGTTTACACTTAGGTATTTGATTTTGTTTGAGGCTATTGTAAATGGAATTGTTTTCATACATTCTTTTTCCGTTTGCTCATTGTTAGTGTATAGAAATGCTAATGATTTTTCTATGTTGATTTTATATCCTGCTACCTTGCTATAGCTATTGATGATGTCTAGAAGCTTCTGAGTAGAGTTTTTTGGGTCTTTAAGGTATAGGATCATGTCGTCTGCAAAAAGGGATATTTTGACAGTTTCTTTACCTATTTGTATTCCTTTTATTCCTTCTTCTTGCCTAATTGCTCTGGCTAGGAATTCCAGTACTATGTTGAATAGGAGTGGAGATAGTGGGCATCCTTGTCTGGTTCCTGATTTTAGAGGGAATGGTTTTAATTTTTCTCCGTTAAGTATAATGCTGGCTGTAGGTTTGTCATATATAGCTTTTATAATGTTGAGGAACTTTCCTTCTATTCCTAATTTTCTTAGAGCTTTTTCTGCATCTATTGAGATGATCAAGTGGTTTTTGTCTTTGCTTCTGTTAATGTGGTTTATTACGTTTATTGATTTTCGTATGTTGAACCACCCCTGCATCCCTGGGATGAAGCCTACTTGGTCGTGGTGAATAGTCTTTTTGATGTGTTGCTGAATTCGGTTTGCCATTATTTTGTTGAGGATTTTTGCATCAATGTTCATTAAGGAGTCTGGCCTACGGTTCTCCTTTTTGGAGGTGTCTTTGCCTGGTTTTGGGATAAGTGTAATACTGGCTTCATAAAATGTGTTAGGCAGTTTTCCTTCCCTTTCTATTTCGTGGAACAGTTTAAGGAGGGTTGGTATCAGTTCTTCCTTAAACTTCTGATAGAATTCAGCAGAGAATCCATCAGGTCCTGTACTTTTCTTTTTGGGGAGACTCTTGATTGCTGCTTCAATTTCATTTTGTGTTATAGGTCTATTCAGGTGATTAATTTCCTCTTGGTTCAGTTTTGGATGATCATATGTATCTAGAAATCTGTCCAATTCTTTTAGATTTTCAAATTTATTTGAATATAGGTTCCCAAAGTAGTCTCTGATGATTTCCTGGACTTCCATGGTGTCTGTTGTTATCTCCCCTTTTGCATTCCTAATTCTACTAATTTGGGTTTTTTTCTCTCCTCATTTTAGTCAGGTTTGCCAGGGGTCTATCGATCTTGTTTATTTTTTCAAAGAACCAACTTTTTGTTGCATTAATTCTTTGTATGGTTTTTTTGGTTTCTATTTCATTGATTTCAGCTCTTATTTTTATTATTTCTCTCCTTCTATTTGTTTTGGGATTTGCTTGTTCTTGTTTTTCTAGGAGTTTGAGATGTATCATTAGGTCATTGATTTGGGATCTTTCAATCTTTTTATGTATGCACTCATGGCTATAAACTTTCCTCTCAAGACTGCCTTAGCTGTGTCCCATAGGTTCCGGTAGGTTGTGTTTTCATTTTCATTGACTTCCAGGAACTTTTTAATTTCCTCTTTTATTGCATCGATGATCCACTCTTCATTAAGTAATGAGTTATTTAGTTTCCAGCTGTTTGCATGTTTTTTGTCTTTACTTTTGTTGTTGAGTTCTACTTTTACTGCATTGTGGTCAGATAGTATGCACGGTATTATTTCTATTTTCTTATATTTGCTGAGGCTTGCTTTGTGCCCTAGGATATGATCTATTTTGGAGAAGGTTCCATGGGCTGCTGAGAAGAATGTATATTCTGTAGAGGTTGGATGAAATGTTTTGTAGACATCTACTAGGTCCACTTGATCTATTGCATATTTTAGATCTTGGATTTCTTTTTTGAGTTTTTGTTTGGATGACCTATCTATTGATGATAATGGAGTGTTAAAGTCTCCCACAACCACTGTGTTGGGAGAGTCAATTTAACACTGTGGAATCACCTCATCTCAAACTTATTGTGGGCTTTGGTTTGCTTTATTTTTACTCTCTGACAATTAATGATTATATGTGTGTATATATACACGTGTGTGTGTGTGTGTTTAATACCACTCCTAGTAGGCAACTAGATAAGCATTTGCTACATGTTATTTTTTCATTCTGGATTTATTTTAGAGGTGTCTGTATTTAATATTCTCAATTCATAATCTTAGTTCTAAACTTGAGAACTAAGTTCTCAGCACAGAGGCAAAATCTTATTTGTTTTTTTTTAAAAAACAACCAGCTTTCCTAGCTTCAGAAATTAGCTTATCTGATTGATTTATCACCAGCCATTTCTCACAGCAGGGTTTTGAGAGAGTAGAATACAGAAGAGGAAAACGTTGGTGAGAGAAAGAAACCAGGAAATGTTGGGTACACGAATTGCTGCTGAAGCCTCAGAATCTTGTGTATGGTGATAACGGTGTAGAAGATACTGCCACTGGTGGTGGTAGAGGTGGAGGTGATAGAACGCAGTAGGAGATGAGATGGGGCCCTGAATAGTTGTAGGAGACTTCTAAAAGAAGGATAATCAAGGAAAAACTCCCCATGTTTTATGGTTTTGTCATAGGATGACCTTATCAATAAAGTTTGATGACAATAATGGCAGTAGGCAGGTGAGTAAACAGTAATTGCAAGCTCACATGGGAGGTGCAACACCTTTTACCCCTCATGAAAAGGTTCTTGTGCTTTTTCCCTCTATGAAGTCAGTAAAATTGACCTATTCAGGGCTTTTCTAACTTTAACAAGTGTGATTTAGTCACACTGTTCTGAATTCTTATTTCTTTCCATACATCATACACCTCCTTGGGGAGAAGAAAAGAATGGCACGGTTAAATGGGAAAGGGTTTATCCTTAACTACTTCTTCTATTCTCCTCTCATCATCCAAGAACTACACAACACCCCTGCCAAACAACAGGAACAAAATGCAGCAGGTTGGTGCTTCCAGGCCTCTTGGATTTGAAGGGATGGGTTGAACAAAGATGACTGAGTGGCAGTTACTTGCTTTGTTTCTGAGTTTATTCATTCATTTACATAAAAGCTTTATTTTCCTGTCTGTAGTGAAAGTGTATTCACAGTCCTAACATCAACGTGCAAAACAAACACTGAACTAGTAGTTAGTAGGGATTTTTTTCATTCAAACGATGTCCTGTCACTTTTATCACACTTTAATTTTCTACCACGAAAGGCTATCTATAAGGAGTTACCAAAAAAGGGGCGAAATGAAAAAGGACTAGGACTGCTTGGTGAGGGGCCTGACTTTATCACCAACATAATTAGAATTGCATGGTGGTAAGAAAAGTTAACTTGACCTATAGTTTGTTTTATTGTTGTTTTAAAATTCTCTATAGACAAGTGCATCTCCTTATAGCCTATACCTGGGACAGACACAGTTTTCCTCTTGGAATTCCCTGTGCATTTAGGAGAATACACAAGACCTGAATAACTGAACCCCCAGAAAGTAGACAATTAATAGGCACCTATTACAAATGAATGGCAATGCAAACATAAAAAGATAGTTATACTAATATAAGATCTAGGGCTATCTGTCTATAAATGAATTCCTATCTATTTGTAACTTTCTAGTTCTTCTTCTGAAAGATTATGTAATGTATGAACAAGAATAAGAATTGTTAACTGTGGACTAAACTGAATGTGTGTATGGCTATAAACTGAAGATAAATATATTCATATATACGTATATGTGAAGTATGAAGATATATATTCACACACACACACGAGATTGAGAGAGAGAGAGGGAAAAGGCTAAGTAGAAAGATAGCAGTCACATCAACTAATCCGAGCTCCTCATATACAAACAGTTTAAACTTCTCTGTGCCCCATTTTCCTCAGGTAAACTGAAGATAACAATAATGCCTGTGAGGATGCAGTGAAACAATGCATATGAAAGGCTTCGACTAACCCAGTCCCTGTCCAATAATTATTAGCTATTATTACTATATGAAATACACTTTTCATTACAGAGAATTGGTCATGGTTTTATATGTTCCATTTATCTGTTTCCCAATTTCTTCACACTTGCTTGTTTGTAAAATAGGAGGAAAAAGATACGAACACCCCTTTGTGCATCAAACATAGATGTCTATGTGCCTGCCAACCCTTGGGCACACTTTAATAGCATGGTCCACCACTGCTACCTACAAATAGGACCTTTCTGTGGGTCATGTGCTGTTCTAGGTGGTTCACAAATACCCACTAATTCAACGCTCTGCAGAGCCCTATGCAGATGAGGAAACTAAAACCTAGACACAAACATTTTGCTGGAAAGCACCCTGATTAAGTTCCAGAGGCAGGAAGTAAGCATATGAAGTTTGGCCAAGGGCAAGTAGCTTTAGCATCATGCTGCACTGCCTGCTCCCGTCCCTCCCACACATACCTCATGAAGACCAGGCAATTTGTCCTGGATGTGGATGATAACTTGGGTTCATAAAGTGAGTCTCTCTGACCTGCTGTCACCTGTGTTAGAAGATTCCACTTCTGATGTGAGCACTGCCCAAATCCTTTTCTACCACTGGAGGAAAAAAAAATTCCAACTCACATTTCATCATCCCCAGATGTAGAGAAGAACCATCATTGTATATGAAATATGAGACATTTCATTGATTAGATTCTCCCTTCTTTGCCTTAAAACAGCCTGTCATTTCTCTAATCATCAGTGGGCATTTTTCTGAGCCTTTCTTTGTCCAGACTTCCTCCAGATGACATCCCTGTCTTCCAGTCCCCTAGAGAGAAAAACAAAATAAGAGCAAAGCCCTCTTTAGTATTATAAGATAAACTTCAAAGCAAATGCATCCCCTGAGAGTGCAGTAATACAGTAATACCTTACTTCAGGGGTTTATTTTCCTTCTCCAACATAGAGCTCTCCTAATATTTCAGTTCAGGGTACATTGCTCCTCTTTATATTACCACCTGCATGGCTTTGCACACCTTTAGTGCCAAGAAGCACGAGAAGATTTTATAACAAGAGTAATTGTAATAAGATTGAATCATGTTGTCAACAGCAAAGGGCCAGAAACCTTAATGATAATGTTACAATAGAGAGCCTGGAAATGGTATAAGTAGGTAAAATGCTGCAAATCGAAGGTGCCCTATGCCTGTAATGCACAATTTAATAGCCAGTCAAAGCCAGTTACCGTAAAATACATCCAGCACCTATAAGACAGACAAGCCTCTGAAAAAAATCCAAATTCCCAAACCTCAAAGGATACAATCATGTTAAAATTCAGTCAGTTAAATAACTGAATTATGATGCATCAAAGCATTTTTAAAAATCAACAGTGAAAAAAAGGAAAGATTATAATTTGCAAATAAGATCTTTCTCTGTTTTGAACAAATGAATCTTCATGGTAGGTATCTCATTTCTCTATATGGTGTGAATAGAATGGGGACCTTGATTTTAGTTCAAAAAAGTACAGAAACATGCATAATCTTTTGGAAAACACTTTAGGTGACTAAGTCTGGTATGGGCCTAATATCAGGTTGATCAGGAAGCTAATCTTTGTAGACTTTCTTCAAGGGTAAATCTGTGAATTAAAATAATACTGCTTACTTCAAGTCTTTCTAAAGAATATCACAAGTGTTAATTCATCAGCTTCCATGATATGCTTTTGGAATAATATGGAAAATAATATTAATGACACTTTGGGCTGCTATAATGCTTTTTATTTGAAAATCTCCAAAGGCATCATAAACATTAATAACATGAACAAAAGTCCTAATAATAATACTAGCTGGGTCTCAAACAGAAAAGATTACTAACCTCATTTTGTAGATGTCGAGATTTAGTCACAAATAGGCTCAGAAAATTGCCTCAGACTACAGAAGCAGTCACCAGCCGAGCCAGCGATAGAAATCAATGCTTTTGATTCTCACATCCCCATTCCAGACAATGTACTATTTCCTATAGAAGTGAGAGGCATTCTATCTGTACTTTTGAATGTAGCATTTTGCCTTCACAAAACTATCTAAAAGTATCTGAACCCTCCTCCTGGTCTACAGCAGTTATCCCTAGTACCTTTCCATCTCAGAATTAGACTCAATGTATAAGTTATATTTATTTCACATGAAGGTTTTTATACTAATCTAGAAATTTTATCTTAATTTTCAGAAATTTATCTTAATTTAGAGCAGTCATATAGATACTCCAAATCTGCTTTTGAGATATCGTTTTATTCCCCTTTGTGTTGTATAAAATTTTATTCTGGTTGTAAGTATCAGAAACTGCTCAGAGGGTCACTTCTGATATCTGTTTTATGTGTAGATACAAAGTTAGTAATGACTGCCCAGCTTGGGCTAGAATTTATACACACTCTAATAAAGATTGAGAATGGTTTGGTTGTCTTTCACCACACCTAGATGTGGAGTCTTTATTGAATATAAAACTTGCTAACACGATTAACCAAAAAATCCATTTTGTTAGATGATGTTTAAAATAAATTTTTTTCTTGCTAACTGTTGGTAAATATTTACCTCAAGCTTGATTTGTGTTAAATTCAATGTGTATTTAGTGTCTGGTGTCTTACAGCAGATGAAAATCTAATAAAAACCAACTAACTAGTTTCTTCTGTGGTTATAGCTCTTGACAACTTTTCTGTTTGTTCTTTAGAACTGCTTTTGTGAAGTGGCAGGGAGCTTATCAGCTTTACTCTCACAAGAAGGTGATGCTTTGCTCCTTTTTATATTTGTCTGAAAGCACTTTCACTAGCTAGCCAGAATGTACTACATGTGAACTTTTCTACAGATCTCCCAAACAAGGTGAAAAAAAATCATTAGTAGTCCAGATTTCAATCTTCTGCCCAGCTCAGGTAACAATAAATGAGTAATTTGCCGCCCTTCACTTGGCAAGCTGATGTGTAATGATTACCCAAGGACAGGATAATGGTGCCATAGTGATTACACTATGTTTTTCTAACCACTTTCAAGGCCTTTGCTTTCAGACCTGCCCTAATGAAAAGAAAGCTCTGAAATTGGGCCAGGTCTTTATTAAAAATTTTCTGAAAGGCTCTGCTTAGATAAAATGTATTCACTTTTCAGATTTGAACCTTCTTATGATTTGGAAGGCACGGGCTCGAGAGTAGATTTGATTGCCTGAACACTTTCATAATGAGGAAATGAGATGTTGGTTAATTCCATAAGCCACTGGAAAGATTTATTTAAAGAAGATATGGTGATAACCTTATGTCTAGAATTTAGACAGTGAAGCAGTTCAGGAGGAATTATGGAAAATGAAGAGTCAGAAAATCCTAAGAACCTGATCTTTGCTTATGTTTCTGCATTACAGTGTGATCTTATGAAAGGCAATTAATATTTCTGAATTTCTTGGTCAGTGTAGGCAGAGTTAGCACAGCTGTCAATCATTATAGTTAGAAGGGATAATAGGTGATAATGATAGATAGATAGGAATACAAATAGAGTCACTATTGATAGGAATATTCTCTGTACATGTAGTTGTGGCTATTCTAATGCCTTTTTGAATTTTATATGCAAGAAACCACGTTGTCAGCATTTAATCCGCCTCCAATCCTTTCTGCACAGTGCTGCCACAGCCATGTTTCAGAAACAGGATATTTTATAATAGCACTACTGTAATGTCTCTTTAACATCCAGTGTTTATCTGAGGATGGCTTACTTGATAATCACCTGGGAAACTTTAAAGATACAGATCATTCCGGTTCCCCCTTTTGTTTCTGTGTGTTGTGAGGGAGATAGGACATAATTACAGAGATAATAAATCTGTATTTTTAAATAACTTTACTGGGACAGCTAAATTAGATCAGGTTGAAAACCACTGACTATAGTACATCCACAACTCCTTATAGAACTAAAGGCCTTTTCTGGAGGAGGCTAGGAAACTATTTTAAGAGACAAGACTGTGGTTGAAAGTACAGAGATGTAAAAATGCCAAGATAGAGGATAGGAATGAAATACAGTCACATTTGATGGGTGACACAAAAGGTGAATATATGAGACAAAGGTCAAATTTAGTGTGCCCTGAGTTTTGGGTACATACAAAAGAAGCTAGTGCGATAACTACTAAGAAGTCAGAATTAAAGACCTAGAGCTCAGGAAAAGATTCTGAGTAACAGATACTACTTTGATACATTCATAGGTATGGGGAAGATTATCTAAGGAGCACAGCCTAAGACTGAATCTGAAGATCTCCAAAATTAAAGGTTGGCAGGAGGTGAGGAGCAAAAGAAGAGGTGACTGAGAGACTGGACAGAGAGTTAGAAAACAAATGTCACAAAAGTTTGGAGAAGCCAGTGGAGTTGATAATGTCCTGTGCTCTAGAAGATTCACAGAGGATAAGAACTGAAAGACTCCCCTGTAAGTCTGCTAAAGCCAGTTTATGGATGTGCTTTGGCAGATGAGTTGTTCTAATGCTCTAGCAATGAGGGGAGATGGAGGGCACTTAAAATCTAATCTGTTCTTTAGAGTAGATTGATTATAAGAGGAAGAAAGAAATAGTAGTAATTAGCGAATGAAAGATGGGATTTTTTAAGATAGGAGAGATTCGACACATTCATATGCTAAGGAAAAGGAGCAACTAAGAGAGAGTAAGGATTGAAATAAGAGAAAAGTGATGGAATAAGGTTCTCAAGGAGACAAGGTAGGAAAGAATTCATAGCACTAGCATAAATGCATATACTTGGTTATCAAAAGCAGGAGAGATATCCCTTCCTCTGGTGCTAAAGGTAGATGGGCAGTAGAGATAGAATTTTTACCTCAAATGCTTTAGTAAGAATAAGTGGAGAAAATGTCTAGTAGGGACATGAGAACAGCAGTGACATCTGAAGCAGCTGCTCTGCAGATTAGAGAACAAGTTGTGATATTCTCAGTAGTATCAATAACCCACTTGCAGTGAAGGGCTATGAAGATGTAACAACCCAAATCATTGGATATGTGTCCAATTGTTCTCAGCAGAGTAGATAGGTTAGATTCTGAGCTGGGGGGCGGGGTGGTAGAACAATAAGATTAGACTAAAGGATGGTCAAGAGGAAGACATTGGAGATTACGATCCAGGAGCTGAGACTGGAAGTATAAGCCTTACTAAGGCAGAACAGAGATGAAAACCCCTTGAGTTTAGGAAATGAAAGAACTGAGGGATGAGGTACGAGATTGTGCAGCATATGGCTTACAGTTAAGGTCAATTTAATCACTCAAGCAGCTGGACCACGGCTCCTCTACACACTCTTCTCCCACAGATAAGACCTCCTACCCAAAAGACCCTTTTTATGAGGACCAGGTACAGTTATGACTTGGATAAGAGGGATGTTGAGAATCAAGGGTCAAGGTGTTAATAAGTGTGGAAATAGTTTTGAGGCTGTAGAGCCTTAAAAATAAGAGCAGGCAGAAGGCAAATATCAAGATGGCTTGATTCATATGCTTTGAGTCTACAATTTTTGGAAACTGCTGATGTTCCTATTTCTCAATTTGAGACATTGTGAGAGTTGTAGTGGTCTAGAGAAAAAAAGAACCTATGTCCCAAATGACAAATTCATGCCAGATATTATGCTAAACACTAATCAAGTTATGATACTACATTTAATTATTATTAAACCAAATATCTTAGTCTGTTTTGTGTTGCTCTAACAAAATACCTGAGTTGGAAGACTTATAGAGAAAAGAGGACTATTTAACTCACAATTTTAGAGGATGAAAGTCTGAGATCTGGCAGCTGTTTACCTGGCTTCTCGTGAGGGCTTTCTGGCTACATAACAATATGTTGTATGGGATCATGGTAGAAGTACATGTGAGAAGTCACATGACAAGATAGGAAGCAAGAGACTGGGGAGAGGTTCACTCTTTCATAGCAATCTGCTCTCAGTAAGTAGGCTAGTCCCATGAGACTTGACACACTCTTGAGAGACAGCACTAATCCATTCAGCAGGGTGGAGCTTCCATAACCTAATTACCTTCCACTAACCCGCACCTCTTGAAGGTTCTACCACCTCACACTGAAGACCAAGTTCTAGCACATCAACCTCTGGGGAACAAACCATATCCAAATCACTGCACCATAATATTATTTCCTCTTTTCATACGTGGGAGCCAAGGACCAAAAAGACAAATAAACCTGACCGAGGTTTCACAGAGAGGCAGAGGCTAGACTAGACTAGACTAGACTCATCTCCTGAGTCCCACTGCTATATATATATCATCATGATTCTTTCAATTCTGATCAATAAGTGTGTTGAGGCTTTATTACATTGTAACTCTGCTTTAGGCACTGAAGATATGGAATATCAGTTAATACCAGATGTCCTTACCTTCAGTGAACCTACGGGAAATACCGTCTTAGTTATTTCTCCAAGAGAAGCAATAACCTATGCCAAAACTTTTAAAAATTGGTAATGTTGGGCCTGTCTTTACTGCATACAGGGTTACAAGTTATTTTCAAACCTTGTATAATCCTTTTGCCAAACATAAAAAGAGGGATCACTATACTAGTGAATATAGAACCATGTATATTTAGACATCCTTTTGTTTTTGGATCTTCCACTAGCCCATACAATTTAAGACTGTGTCTTTTTCTGTTGTAAGCAGTCTAGCTACAGGCATTGTATGTAGTTCTTTAAGAGTCCTGTGATTTTTTATTATTCCTTTGTGACAGCTTCCTCAGAGTTATGCAAATGGTATGCCAAGTATAGTAGACTGAAATTTCTTCCATTTTATCTCTGTCCAAATAGAAGTTGCCTCATCTGCATATAAGAGTTCCCTTTGCAACTCAGTTGTAGTAGAAAATTGGAAGTCGTTTGTATTTGCATTTCCTGGGGATACAGACAAGAGCAGATGCCAATAATGGATGTCATAATTTGCTGCCTTCTCTTTGCTGCCTATAAATCTTTGAATATTTTTCCTACAATAGCAAGTAAAGAGATTCAGCAAGCATAATGGGGAGAGAGGAGATGTAAATCTCAGCAGTGGTGGTGGATTCCAGCTATGAATATTTCAGAAACAAGACACTCCCATTAAATGAAACACTAATGGTTTTTAAGATGCTGCTAGGCCTGATGTGCTTTTGATTTCATTTAATAACCCATAGCTCCTGACTGCACACACTGGATCCTGGTTAGTAGATTCTAAACAAAGTCTTTTCTCATCTTCTAATTTCAAATGCTGGCCTTATTGTGGTGTCAATTCTTGATTACTACACACTACACCAGAGACACACAGGCATGCACAATTTAGAATTTAAATAATTTATATTTGGTTTTGAAATGAAGACACTCATAGAAAAATATTCTCTCTCTCTTGCTTTCTTGCCCTCTCCCTCCTTGCCTCCCTGTCTCTCCTTTCCTCTGTCTCCTCCCCTCTCTCACTCTTTTTCTCTCCTTCACATACACAGATACACATACATATATGAATGTATATAAATAGTACACTCACCGAAAATCTCCCCAAACACTGAGCCTGAATCCTTCCTTTCCTGAATTGTATTTTAGTGGATTGTAACTCAATTTAGTAATGGTAATTATCTGAACATCAATACAAAAAGACTACTTTTTCTCAAATTACAAGAGTCTTAAATATAGAGATGTCAAAATTGGGATTCTACAGATGGAGTAAACTTTTAAACTTTTTCTCACTTCTTATTTCCTACAAATAATAAATTTGATTAATTCAAAATTATCTAAACTTTTTTTCTAACTCACTTTGACCATGTTTCTATCTTTTTTTTACTTTAAACTTGAATCTTTAAATGTCAGTTTGTTTCAAAAGATATGGGGCCAATAGCAAGAGTTCTTTGGTTACACATTTTAAAAAAATCTTCTAAAATATCCAGCCTTCTTATAAGGTATCTATTATTGCTCCAGTGAAATGTTTAAAAACCTTAATTGGCACAAATGTTGTAAACTAACCCCTGTACACCTCATTAACCAGCTGTATTCAGTAAGACTACTGCCAGCAAGATTTGGCAGGCTATTAACTTAAAGAAAATAATTCAAGAAGAAAGAAAAGAAAGAGGAAAAGAAAAGAAGCAAAATCAAAATTAACTCCTAGTAGATGAACTTCTCCTGAATTCAGAAGAATTATCAAATCAGGTGTATTTGATTATGAATACAAATCTCCTCCAAAGTTGAACTCAAGTGAACTTGTTGCCTGAAAACCCCAGCTACCTCATTCTCAGCCTAATTACTTCTTTTCTTTTCTTTACAAGCCAAGTGTCAGCTTTATGACAAAATCTTTTTGAATTTTTCAATGAGAAGATTTTCATTCCTCCTGCGGTAGAGCTGTCGGTGCTCTGCTCAGATCCTTTTCAGCAGACCAGAGAACGCAACTCAGCTGTGAGCAAGAGCTCACTAAAAAAGCTCATGTAATTTACCTTAGGATTGCCCATGACCTACCAGGAGCCCCCTCACCTAGAAATGTCTGAAAAGTTCTCTTTTCTTGGCATTGGCTCATCTTGGGATACAAAAGTTCATCTTGCTTCAAGGTGGGATGACTCAATGTGCCATAAATATGTGGTAGCTTGTCAAGGGATCAGGCTGAGACTGGACTTCTGGTACACCTTTGCAGGACATGCTTCATCCCCAGCCGTGTCCTGCTTTCCTCACTATAGAGGGTTTCTCCTAGGAGAACTCCCTCATATCATTTGCACAAGAATCTCTCTAGTCCTGTTTAGGAAACCTAACCTAAGCCAGTTGGTTTCAGGAATGATCCTAGAAGTAGTCTCTGCAAGTGGGATTCTGGAGTTAGTCATTTGCCAGCTAGATGGCAATAAAGATTCCATGACAGGAGGTTGGTAGGATATGGACCATTCCTGACATGCTGTAGCAATACAAATGCTGCAGTCGCCTGTAGTGATCGTTATTGGAACGTAGATCAACTTATCCTGTGCAATGTTCTTGATACTTTAGTGTCTCAGGATAAATGATAACCATATGAATTGTGGAATCTGGTAGTTGTTGTTGAGTGTCATTATGCCTTAAAGAGACAAAATCACAGGATCAGGCTCAATCAGCAATTTAATGTAAGCCATGCTTCCTTGGTCACCACTGAAGAGACCGACTTGTTCAAAAGTGCAGACAGAGCTGACAACTGAGCACAGATTCCCCTGGGCTGTGAATTCAGCCTTTTTTGAAATTCTGTCATTCTTATAATTAACCCCTGTGTCTGGTTATTTATCAGATCTAGGCTAGACTATGCTTTGATTTTTAAATCTCAATTAGGGAAAAACATTTAGGACCCTAAAACTGACCAATGATTTTTAATGCATTTAAGTCTCAATCAAATGTAATTTCCAAGTAGTATTTAAGTATGTCTTATTTTTATCTCTACACCTGAAACTGATGAAATTCAATCAATGAAATTGTGCTGGTCTCAGGAGCTATTGTTCACTTTGTGTCTAGGGAAATAGGTCATATTCTCCTGCAGTATATAGGAAACCCTCTAGAATAAATGAAAAACAAAATTTACAATATCTTCTGATAAAATGTCACTACATTTTCTCCAATGGGAAAATCCCATTAGATTTTCTTTTTCTTTATTTAGGAAAAATGATTCCTGTCTCTTCCAAAATAGTAAGGTATTTGTATCAAAATAATCAGTTCTAACAAAGATTTGCAAATTTTCCTCGTGTGCTTTTATAAATGTCCTTCTGAAAATCTCAGAGATTGGTTAGCATAGCTTGAGATGGGAGGCATTTCCCATTTACTCCTTTGGATTCACGTGTTTTTCCACCCTTCGGTGTGGCCCGGGAGTCTGTAGCTGTGATCTCTGCTCTCTAGCTTCTAGGTGTGTTCATGCAATGGGAAGACAATGGTAGAAGACTAGAAGGTGGTAGTATCACGGGATCAGGGTAGTCTGCCTTCAGCAACTTCCCTGGTAGTTTCTATTCACAGTGACTGCTCTTCTTTTCCAAGAGCTAAGGTCCTATCAACTGACATTCTCTGACTTTCTCGTGATTCTAGCAACTTTTACCTTCAGGTTGAGAGTGGCATTGGCTATGCACTATCACCAACACTGGAGCTGTGTGTCATCTTTTGTTCGTTTCCTAAACACATCTCATATATTGGTAACTTCTTTATTTAATACCTGCAGTTCCTTATTTGAATGTGCATATCTTTCCTCTTGTGACACTAACAAACCTATATGCTTAAGAACAAAGGATACAATTTACTAGTACCCCTGTTTGTTACACTGAAAAAGGTTTTATATGGCAGATGTCAGGAGTTTTTCCAGATGGGGATTTCCCTCAAAGTTACTGCCAATTTAACAAAATGTTACGGCTGAAAATAAAATTTTTATTATTAGTGAAGCTAAATATTTTCACACATTTATTTGATATAGTATTTTGATAATCTTTTCATTACATTTTTAAATTCCTGCTTACCTTTTAATGGTTTATAAATGTTTCTTATGTTAGGAGTAATAACCCACTGTACTACGTATATGTTACAGCATTATCACTAGTCTTCTGTTTATCCTTCAATTTTTTCTTTTTAAACTGTACCCAAATGTTCATTTTTTATAATTTTAATTGTCTGTGTTTTTATATCTAACTTAGAAATGTATTATTTACTCAGAGATAAAAACACTCTTCATATTTTATTTTGGTACACTTATGGTTTTGTCTTTCACATTTAATAGTAATATACCTGGAATTTTATTTGATGGAAGGGGTTGGGGACTGTGCTTTATTTATCCATAGAGCCAATGTACAAACTTGAAAAACTCTGCTCATGAGTCAAATAAATGGGGGATCCCTGTTTTGTGGAGGGGGTGGACTGAAAATGGCCACTAGCTAGATACTAGGAGATTGAAGGATATTGGATTTCTTTAATTAGTCTGTTGTAGAATAAATCATATTTGTTGGGATTAATTTTTTGCATATTCTTTCATCCAATTTATTTGGAGCTATCAGGTTTAAGAGCTTCCCGGTTACTTTTGTGGAGTGAAGTGTATCCATGAAGTTCCTCAAGCATTTTATTCTCTTCTCCAAGGATCACTTGATAATGTTTTCATTATTGTTGCTAGAACAACACGGTAAAATGACTGAGAAATACTGCCTGTTGGGTGCTTAGGAAGTCCCATTTGTCAGGCTTTTGTTGTCTTGTCCAAGGCTCTGGTTTCATCCTTACAGCTATGGAGAGACAATTCTTTAAACTCTCATGGAGATACTGTGAGAGTGAAAAGTTTGGAGGTGTTCTCAGAGCAGTGACAGAATATATGGTAACAAAGAAATAACCATAAAACAAATAAGGAATTGACATCTTAAAGAAAGCTATTTTTCAATCTCTTTAAAGTTGTGGTATAGTTATAAAATTATAATATTTATACGGCATATTGGGATGAATGTATAACTTTGCCATAGCCAGTCAGCTCAAGAGACCCCTTCTGTCCCCAACCCCCAAGGGCTAGGAGAACTAATATCTCAGCACACCCATGGAACCCACCACAGTGTTCAGTGTGTTGACAGGGACTTGGAATCTCTTCGAGGAGTAGGATTATTGGATCAAAGATGTGCATTTTCAAGTTTATTAGCTATTGCCAAACTGCTCGCTGAAATATCTACTTGCCTCACTCTACAAGCAGTATATGCTAACTCCCATTGGTCGCTATTCACATCAATATTTTGCATTACCAGACTTAATTTTTGCCGTTTTACTGAAGTGAAGTATCTCATAGCTTTAATCTACATTTGTCAGATTAGTAATAGAGTTGACAATATTTCCGTGTTTTTGTTCTTTTGGATTTCCTCTATATACCTGTTCCTATTCTTCATAAATTTTAAATCTGTTTTTCTATTTTCTCATTTATTTGAAGTTCTTTATATTGTTGAGATTTTTTGTTGTTGTTGTTACATGAAGTAGGACTGTCTTGTTCCCATATGTGGCTTGTGTTTTCAATTCGTATACAGTTTTTTAATGAATAAAGTTTTGAAATTTACTATAGTCAAATCCACCAGAATTTTCCCTTGAATTACATTTTGTTTCATTGAAGAAATTGTTTCCTATGTCAAGGTCAGAAAATATTATCCTACATTTTCTTCCTACAAGGTTAAAAGTTTTGCTTTAATACTTCATTCTTTCATCCACAATGCATGGCTTTTCTCTTTTTTTTTCCAATATAGCATGAAGCAATGGTGGAAGAATAATTTTTTGTTGTTTAATTCCTCGGTACTGTAACAACTATGGTTTGTCAGGAAAGCAGAAACTATATCAGGTATTTCAAACAAAACTCACTTAATTCAGGGAATTTATTGCAAAAACATTGAAATAGCAGAAGGAGAAATAAGGAGAAGACTTTTCTATAGGAACAAAAATGAAGAGATGACAGGAAAAGAAGAAGGTGCTACCCTTCTTGGTATGGAACCTGCAGGCCTAAGCCTGCTGCAGGACATGCTTCCACTGCTGGTGCTGAGATCACAGGGAGCAGTACTGAACCTCAGGCTGTCACCAGAGCAAACTACCTGGACTCCTGTCGACTAATATAAGGTTAGTTCCCCTTTCCCTGACATACTTTTTATGAAATTATAGTTGAAATGACTCTCACCAGATAAAATGGACTTAGAACCATTAATACTAATAACTGTTACCCAAACCTATGTTATTTTTGTTGAATATTTATGTCTTAACGTGTTTCTCCCTTCTCAAATTATTCATTGCTATTGTTGTTTCGTGCTTATTTAGATTTACCAATTCATTAGCCCACCTTTCCTCCTCAGTCCTTTACTGAATCCTCGTCCTTCTTCAGGAAGAGTACTCATGAGAAATTCCTTCAGTGAGGGCCCGCTGATAGAAATTGCACTGCACTTTGATTCAAGAAAATGTTTTTATTTTGATTCTATTACAAATAATGTTGTGATCACAAAATACTGGTTTTATGAAAACTTTTTTCTCAGCTTGCTGAGATGGGTAATTTCCTCTTCTTTTTTGTTATTGCTACTGATAAATCAGATATGTATTTAATTTTTGGTGGTAGTTTGTCTCTTCTCTTACCTTGCTTCTAAAAGTATTGCTTTTGGTGCTGTAGAGACTACTTGTGTCTTGTGATATTTCTTGAATCTGAGATCCCAGAGTCTTTTATTACTTCTAGAAATTTTCCATCCACTGTCTTAATAGACTCTCCACCATTCTTTCTGTGTTGCTCTGAAACTTCTTTAGGATGTGTGTAGAACTGTCTTCTTTTACTTCCATATCTTTTAACCTATATGATATGTTTTCCATTTCTTCATCTCACTATGTTTCTGTTAATAGTTTCTTCAATCTTCAAACTTATTTTTCTGTTCACCAATTCACTCTTCAGCCATATTTAATCCTTTTTAATACATAAATATTTTATTTCTATAAATTATTTTTCATTTTTTCCAAATTTTCCTGGTCCAGTTTTTATCATCTTTTAGTAGGTTCATTAAAAATTATAGGGGATAAAGCAATTAACTGGAACCTGATATAAGAAAATGAATATCTTTAATGCATACACACAAATGCCTTTTTAACTCTTTTCAATGACAATGGAATTGCACTGTATGATGCGTCTATGCTTAGCTTTAAAAAATTATAAAAATTTTGAAAATCCTTACATAGCATATATAGAACTAACTACTCTTAATTCCTACAAAGTAGTCTATTTATGAGCACTTTTTTGGGTAGTATTGCTTTCTTAGACCTTTGATTTTTCTCATTTATTTTGATGAGTTTAAACACACCATTTTTTGAGTGTGTTCAGTTTTATTATCTGAAGATACTTTTCCTGTGGATGATTTTTGGTGTAGACTTCTTTCCTCTCCAGATCCCAGATCAAGTCAACAGAGTTCCATCCAATGCACTTTGCCAGTACATGGATTTTTCCCTACCTTTTGTATCTGAGTGTTGTGAGTGTGTCTGTGAGGTGAGGGTTTGCCCATCCAATTCCCCAACTAAGTCTTGTTCATCAAATTTCCTGAAAGCAAGACCAATATCCCCTCCCACCTGTAGCTGCCAAAGTGTCAGCATCAGCTTACTAGTCTGATTTTCAATCTTCTTCTTGCTTTTAGTTCTGAGGACATCACATATTTCTTTATGAATTTGGCTATGTATTTTAAACATCAGTTATTGTGTTTTTATCCCAAACTTAGAGGTGTTTGCAGTTGAAGGATTGTCTGGGTCTCTAATCCATCATGTTGCTAGGCATAGAAGTCCTACTGTTTCATCACTTAGCTTAGAACTGTCTGGAGACCACTTGTCCTTGCAACTCTCTCCTTAGCTTTGGATACCTCTTGCCTTTCTGTGTTCTCTCTGCTATGCTTAAGTATGGTAATTTTAAGTCTGAAACTTTGACATGGGTAATAACCTACTTGTTTGAATTTCAAAGTTAAACATGGATAGTCCTAACATACAATGTCAAGAACACCTCCAATAAATATTTTTACATTTCATCGTCTACCTTTCCCTTTCCTTCTCTCACATGACAATAGCTCAAGGGCATTCCTGTTTCAATTCCAAATCCTATGTTTACTTTACAGTTACATTTGAGGTAAAGCAAAGTAGTAGAAAGAGTGGTGATTAGAGTAAAAGAGGCTGAATTATAGTTTGCCTACCATTGAATGGTATGACCTTGAGTTAAATAATTCAACTTCTTAGTGCTAGTTAATCTTAATCTGTATGAAACCCTCAAGCTCTTTGTGTGACCATGTAATTCTTTATTTCATTACATCTGAGAATTTCTTCTAGTTAACAAAAGTATGGAATGATTGAAATCTGGAAGGGATGTTTTTAAGTTTTTAAATAGTAATTTTAAAAGTCATTCATAAAAATTTGAAAAAAATCATATCTCTCTGTGTGTTTTTTCCCTTAACTCTAGAAAAAGAAGTTTTTAATACATTATATAAAATTATTTAAGGTAAGAAAATGGACTGACAAGATTCGAATAAGAAAAGTCCAGCAAACTGGTCATGGAGGTGTGTAGGTTACATGAAGATGTGGAGCTAAGTATTCTCACCCAGAGCATAGCTGGAGGAATTAAATATAGTCACAAAGCATGTGATTAAGGAAGTATAGTATTTCATTCTTTGCAAGACTTCAGTATTTCAGGTAGTCTCTGCTTATCCTGTCTTCTCCACATTTACACTTATCCTTATTCACACAATTCAGGTAAGCCCAGAAACGTTTAGTGGGAGTCACTAGAGAAGCTTTCAGAATCCTGGCTCCCTGATGCTAAAGCTAGTTGCAATAGTTATGATTCACACACACACACACACACAAAAAAAAACAAAACCATGGCCAGAGCACTCCCTTTAATAAGAATGCTGGGAAGGGAATTTGTTGCTCTTTTTGATTTAGGCCTTTTAGTAGCTTTAACATTTGGAAGGTGTGTCACTTTTTCCTTTTTGCCTGCTCAAATTTAAATAGGTCCATTTCACAGCAGTGGTTAATGAGATCATTTTATCTTTAATTTTCTCTAACAGTAGTAAAGATCCTCAAAACCTGTGACATAATTTCCTCAAAGAGCAATGATAGCATTTTTCTAGTCACTCTGGAGGCTTTGAATTGCTGATAGGGAAATGTAGCTCCCATTCACTTCCAGTAGATGGCAGGTACAGTACTTCAAACCTCTCATAACATGAAAAAACACAACAGCTCAATACTTAAAAATAGATGCTACTGTGTTTTAAAATCTCAAATGCAATAAAAAGAGGGAGTAAAACTTTTGTTTATGGATCTAGTTATCATATTACCATATAAGTATCTTCTCATTTTTGTCTTCTACTAAAAATACAAATGCAACAAATGAAAATATGTCTTTATCAGGGAATGCCTACAATTTAAGATTGCAAATTAAGCACTTAAATGTTGAATAATATAATCACCATGTTATAGATGTTAATTAAAGTGCTTAGTGAACAAAGATACATTTAGCAATTTTAAAATATAAATTTTGGAGGATAAGAAACTATTGTTTTATGACAATTATTGTCTAATAGGATAGGTTTCTATTTGCATTCTATTTATTCCTTTTTAAACAGATTCGTAGATGGCAAAAGTACAAATACAGATAGACACGTACATACCAAGATAGATGTCACAATTCATTCCTTTGTTTTCTTTGAATAATTGGTACCAGTGTTTCTTACAACCTACTATGGAAATGAATTTCTATGGTGTATATGGGAGGAAATTTCTCTGTAATCTGTAGTAAGGAACAATAAGGAATATGTAGGTAGGTCCATTGTAGATAGAAAAGTAGGCACTCAGTCAGACCACACATCCCCTGCATAGTAAGACAGATTTCTGACGGTTTTTTTTTTCCTGTGGTGGATGACTGTGAAAGCTGCAATATATTTCATTACCTATTCATGTACACACTTTCATTAAAAATGTATCCAGGTGTGACAGCACTGAAATATCCAAGACTTTCAGAAATACTTTTTATTAACTCAGCAAAATGCTTTTAAAGATATATAAATAATTTTAATTTTAACATAAATTTTGACTTCCTTATAAATTAATCATATTTGTGTTATGCAGAAGTTGTTTCATGTGACTTGTTTGAGATTCAGTCAAAATTATAGCTAGGTATCATTGGGATATTCACTTGATACTATACTATACTACACTATACTGTACTATACTATATAGTGCACTATACTATATATTTTATCTTTTTACAGTCTCTCCCTTTAAATTGTGAGCAGAGTATTTTTCAGTGGTTTTATTGATTATTGAATCCTCAATATTTAAGATAATGCCTGACATTTAGTGGGAGCTCAAAAAATGTTAAGTGAATGAATGGTTTTACTTTATAAGGCTAGGTCATCGAATAAAAGAAAATAATGGGCAATGGTCACTTAATAAATGTTTGATTGGTGCAGTTCCCCTTTCCTCCCGCTGTCCTGTCTAGTGTTGTATGCTGGAAAACTTGTGGTCATCTTTGCTTCTTACTTTCATTCATTACCTTAGATTAGATCATTGTTTTCAAATCTTGGCTCCTCATGCTAGCAGCATGGGTATTACCTGGCAGATTGTTAGAAATTCAGAATTTCAGGCCTCCCTCAGCCGAGAAATGCTGAAAATAATTTGAATTTTGAGAGGATTCCTTGGTGATTCAGGCATACAGTAAATTTTGAGAAGCACTGATCTAAGTCACTGTTTCTTCCTCCACATATCTTATTTTTACCTTGCTCTAGTCACCATAAGAAATGAAACTGATATCTTCTAATTTTGTCCACTTGCCTCTAAACATACAGCATATTACAACTAGATTCAAAGTTTTAAATGAAGACTTGGTCACTTTATGCCTCAGCTTAAGTATCTACAACTTAGTAATAGAAAGTGCAGATAAATCCTCATTCTGAAATTTAAATCTCTTCATCATCTAGCTCTACCTTATTAGACAGGAGAAATAAATTCTAGCATTCTACTGGACATCAGTGTCATTATAGTTTACAAATTATTATATATTTCATAAAGAGGTAAAGAATGTAGTTCAGAGGTGCTAATATACATGAGACCCTGGGTTTGATTCCCAGCACAAAAACCAAACAAACAGAACTAGAAGAAGGAGTTTGATGACTTCAAACATGAAGAAATGATAGAGTTAAGAAGGTGGACATACTCATTCCCTAATTTGATCATCACATATTGAATGCATCAAACTATTATATTATACCCCAAATATTAAGTGTTAATCAAAAAATTTATAATTTTTAAAAAATTATTTTATTTTTTTTATTCATATGTGCATACAATGTTTGGGTCATTTCTCTGCCCTTTCCCCTACCCCCTCCTTTATCCCCCCCACACCTCACCACCCAGCAGAAACTATTTTGCCATAACTCTAATTGTGTTGAAGAGAGAGTATAAGCAATAATAGGAAGGACCAAGAGTTTTTGCTAGTTGAGATAAGGATAGCTATACAGGGAGTTGACTCGCATTGATTTCCTGTACATGTGTGTTACTTTCTAAGTTAATTCTTCTTGAACTAACCTTTTCTCTAGTTCCTGGTTCCCTTCTCCTATTGGCATCTGTCACCTTAAAGTATCTGCTTTAGTTTCTTTGCATTGAGGGCAACAAATGTTATCTAGTTTTTTAGGTGTTTTACTTATCCTCATATCTCCATTGTGTGCTCTCGCTTTTATCTTGTGATCAAAATCCAATCCCCTTGTTGTGTTTGCCCTTGATCTAATGTCCACATATGAGGGAGAACATACGATTTTTGGTCTTTTGGGCCAGACTAACCTCACTCACAATGAAGTTCTCCAGTTCCATCCATTTACCTGCAAATGATAACATTTCATTCTTCTTCATGGTGCATAAAATTCCATTGTGTATAAATATCACATTTTCTTAATCCATTTTTCAGTAGTGGGGCATCTTGGCTGTTTCCATAACTTGGCTATTGTGAATAGTGCTGCAATAAACATGGGTGTGCAGGTGCCTCTGGAGTAACCTGTGTCACATTCTTTTGGGTATATCCCCAAGAGTGGTATTGCTGGATCATATGGTAGATCAATGTTTAGCTTTTTAAGTAGCCTCAAATTTTTTTCCAGAGTGATTATACTAGTTTACATTCCCACCAGCAGTGGAAGAGAGTTCCTTTTACCCGCATCCTCGCCAACACCTGGTATTGCTAATGATGGCTATTCTAACAGGGGAGAGATGGAATCTTAGTGTGGTTTTAATTTGCATTTCCTTTATTGCTAGAGATGGTGAGCATGTTTTCATGTGTTTTTTGGCCATTTGAATTTCTTCTTTTGAGAAAATTCTGTTTAGTTCATGTGCCCATTTCTTTATTGGTTCATTAATTTTGGGAGAATTTAGTTTTTTGAGTTCCATATATATCCTGGTTATCAGTCATTTGTCTGATGTGTAGCTGGCAAAATTTTGTCCCACTGTGTGGGTGTTCTCTCCAGTTTAGAGACCATTTCTTTTGATGAACAGAAGCTTTTTAGTTTTATGAATTCCCATTTATCTATGCAATCTCTTAGTTTGCTGTGCTGCTGGGGTTCCATTGAGAAAGTTCTTACCTATACCTACTAATTCCAGAGTATTTCCTACTCTTTCCTGTATCAACTTTAGAGTTTGTGGTCTGATATTAAGATCCTTGATCCATTTTGAGTTAATATTGTGATAGGGTGATATACATGGATCTAGTTTCAGTTTTTTGCAGACTGCTAACCAGTTTTCCCAGTAGTTTTTGTTGAAAAGGCTGCTATTTCTCCATCGTATATTTTTAGCTCCTTTGTCAAAGACAAGTTGGTTATAGTTGTGTGGCTTCATATCTGGGTCCTCTATTCTGTTCCACTGGTCTTCATGTCTGTTTTTGTGCCAGAACCATGCTGTTTTTATTGTTATTGCTTTGTAATATAGTTTGAAGTCAGGTATCATGATACCTCCAGCATTGTTCTTTTGACTGAGTATTGCCTTGGCTATTTGAGGCCTCTTGTGTTTCCATATAAATTTAACAGTAGATTTTTCAATCTCTTTAATGAATGTCATTGGAATTTTAATGGGAATTGCATTAAACATGTAGATTACTTTTGGGATACAGACATTTTCACTATGTTGATTCTACCAATCCATGAGCATGGGAGATCTCTCCACTTTCTATAGTCTTCCTCAATCTTTTTCTTCAGAAGTTTATAGTTTTCCTTGTAGAGATCGTTCACATCGTTTATTAGGTTTACACCTAGGTATTTGATTTTGTTTGAGGCTATTGTAAATAGAATTGTTTTCCTATATTCTTTTTCAGTTTGTTCATTATTAGTGTATAGCAATGCTAATGATTTTCTATGTTGAGTTTATATCCTGCTACCTTGCTGTAGCTATTGATGATGTCTAGGAGCTTTTGAGTAGAGTTTTTTGGGTCTTTAAGGTATAGGATCATGTCATCTGCAAATAGGGATATTTTGACAGTTTCTTTACCTATTTGCATTCTTTTTATTCCTTCTTCTTGCCTAATTGCTGTGGCTAGGTATTCCAGTACTATGTTGAATAGGAGTGGAGATAGTGGGCATCCTTGTCTAGCTCCTGATTTTAGAGGGAATGTTTCAGCTTTTCTCCATTAAGCATGATGCTGGCTGTAGGTTTGTCATATATAGGTTTTATAATGTTAAGGTACTTTCCTTCTATTCCTAGTTTTCTTAGAGCTTTTATCATGAAATGATGTTGGATCTTATCAAAGGCTTTTTCTGCATCTATTGAGATGATCAAGTGGTTTTTGTCTTTGCTTCTGTTAATGTGGTTTATTATGTTTATTGATTTTCATATGTTGAACTACCCCTGCATTCCTGAGATGAAGCCTACTTGGTCGTGGTGAATGATCTTTTTGATGTGTTGTTGAATTCAGTTTGCCATTATTTTGTTGAGGATTTTTGCATCAATGTTCATTAAGGAGATTGGCCTATAGTTCTCCTTTTTGGAGGTGTCTTTGCCTGGTTTTAGCATAAGTGTAATACTGGCTTCATAAAATGCCTTCGGCAGTTTTCCTTCCCTTTCTATTTCGTGGAACAGTTTAAGGAGGGTTGGTATCAGTTCTTCTTTAAAGGTCTGATGGAATTCAGCAGAGAATCCATCAGGTCCTGGACTTTTGTTTTTGGGGAGACTCTTGATTGCTGCTTCAATTTCATTTTGTGTTATAGATCTATTCAGGTGATTAATTTCCTCTTTGTTCAGTTTTGGATGATCATATGTATCTAGAAATCTGTCCATTTCTTTTAGATTTTCTAGTGTATTTCCATATAGGTTCTCGAAGCAGTCTCTGAAGATTTCTTGGACTTCCATGGTGTTTATTTTTTATCTCCCCTTTTGCATTCCTGATTCTACTTATTTGGGTTTTTTTTCTCCTCATTTTAGTCAGGTTTGCCAGTGGTCTGTCGATCTTGTTTATTTTTTCAAAGAACCAACTTTTTGTTTCATTGATTCTTTGTATGGTATTTTTGGTTTCTATTTCATTTATTTCAGCTCTTATTTTTATTATTTCTCTCCTTCTACTTGTTTTGGGATTTGCTTGTTCTTGTTTTTCTAGGAGTTTGAGATGTATCATTAGGTCATTGGTTTGGGATCTTTCAGTCTTTTTAATATATGCACTCATGGCTATAACTTTCCTCTCAGGACTGCCTTAGCTGTGTCCCATAGGTTCTGGTAGGTTGTGTTTTCATTTTCATTGACTTCCAAGAACTTTTTAATTTCCTCTTTTATTTCATCAATGACCAATTGTTCATTAAGTAGTGAGTTATTCAGTTTCCAGCTGTTTGCATGTTTTTTGTCTTTACTTTTGTTGTTGAGTTCTAGTTTTATTGCATTGTGTTCAGATAGTATGCATAGTATAATTTCTATTTTCTTATATTTACTGAGGCTTGCTTTGTGCCGTAGGATATAATCTATTTTGGAGATGGTTGCATGGGCTGCTGAGAAGAATGTATATTGTGTAGAAGTTATATGAAATGTTCTGTAGACATCAGTAGGTCCATTTGATCTATGGTATATTTTAGATGTAGTACTTCTTTATTGATTTTTTGTTTGGATGACCTATCTATTGATGATAATGGGGTGTTAAAGTCTCCCACAACCACTGTGTTGGCGTTTATATATGCTTTTAGGTCTTTCAGGGTATGTTTGATGAAATTGAGTACATTGACATTGGGTGCATATAGGTTGATAATTGTATTTCCTTTTGGTCTATTTCCCCTTTTATTAGTATGGAATGTTCTTCTTTATCTCGTTTGATCAATGTAGGTTTGAAGTCTACTTTGTCAGAGATAAGTATTGCTACTCCTGCCTGTTTTCGGGGGCCATTGGCTTAGTAAATCTTCTTCCAGCCTTTCATCCTAAGCATATGCTTATTTCTGTCGGTGAGATGGGTCTCCTGTGAGCAACAAATTGTTGGATCTTCCTTTTTAATCCATTTCATCAAGTGGTGCCTTTTGATGGGTGAATTAGTCCATTAACATTAAGTGTTAGTACTGATAGGTATGTGGTGATTCCTGTCATTTAGTTGTCTTAGTTGTTTGAAAGTTTGATTGTGTGTACCTAAGTTGAGGTTACTCTCTACTGTCTTGCTTTTTCTTTTCCTGTGGTTTGGTGCTGCCTGCCCTTTCCTGGTTATGTTGGGTTTCACTTTCTGTGTGCAGAATCCCTTGAAGAATCTTTTGTAGTGGTGGCTTTGTGGTCACATATTGTTTTAGTTTCTGCTTATCATGGAAGACTTTTATTGCTCCATCTATTTTGAATGATAGTTTTGCTGGGTATAGTATCCTGAGGTTTTCCATATCCTGAGTCCCTTACTCTTTAATGTTTCTGTTTTTGTCCTGAGTTCATTTATCTCTTTGTTAATTTTTTTCTTTCTTCACTTTGGTGTTTATACAGTGCTTCTATGGTTTCTTTTATTTCTTCTTGTGCTTTTTCAAATTCTCTTTTTTTGTTGTCTTGGAATTTCTTGAGTCTCCTGTACATTTTGGCTGACCATATCCAGTATTATCTTATAAAATTCTCATTGATTACTATAGTATTTCTTCTTTTAGATCGTTCTTGTGGGCTTCATTGGGTTCTTTGGCATAGTTTATCTTCATTTTCTTGAAATGTGGATCTGAGTATCTGTTTTCTTCATTCCCCTCTGGTTCCTGTACTAATTTTTAGCTGTGGGGAAACTGGTTTTCCTGTTTTTTCTGTCTTCCTGTCATTGCTCTTGGTATTTTATTGTTCCTGTACTATGTGCAATTAAATATTTTCTAGTTTGTAATAATAACAATGGTATTATTTAGAATGGAAGGGTGATAGGAGATGTAAAGCAAAGAAGTTAAAGGAAAAGGGAAAAACAAATAAACAGTAGAAAAAAAACAAAACAAACAACAAAAAAGTTTCAAAGATATAAACAGGGAGAGATAGTGTACTAATCAACAGTTAGTTGAACAGGCATTAGACAGACAGAGAGAGGATTGAAAATAAAAAAATAAAAAATTAAAAAAAAATAAATGAAAAAAAAATTTTAAAAATCTCCTAGTTCAAATACAATAACATTTCAGTCTTAATAATTTTGGTGTTCGTCCCTCAGCCTCCAATCCTGGAGATGGTGTCTCAGAAGTAGTTTTGTCATTGTCTCATCAAAGGGGAAAAAAACTAAACAAAACAAAACAGCACAAAACAAACAAACAAAAAAACCCCACAAAGTGTCCCAAGTTCAAATTCAATAGAGTTTCAGTAAGTTTTTCAGCATGCAGATGTAGTTCAGTTATTGTCTCATTAAAGGAAGAGAGAAAAAAAAAGAGTCTGGAGACAGTTCTGTGGATGTCTATCTGAGGCTGCGGCTCACCTGCCCGCTGCTGTCAGCCTGCTGTTGCTGGGAGGCTTTATTTATGCAGATCTCAGGAGTGAGCTTAACACTCACCTAGCCCCTTAGGCTTTGTTTACTTAGAGTTCTCCTGGGTGCTACCAACACTGCTACAAGCTTTCCCCTTTCCAAGCACACTGGGGGAGGTGGCACTGCACCCGCTTTCTCAGGCCTGTGTATTTGTTTACAGCTCACATGGGAAGTGGATCTTCCTCCCTCTCCTGTAGAGTTTTCCTCCCTCTGCCACTTTTACAAACTTTCCTGCTCAAGGTTGATGGGTGTGTGCCGCTGCTCCTGCCTCCTCCAGCCGGCTTGTGAGGGTTTTCCCCTCCCCCCCCTTCAGTGCTCAGGGCGCCCCATCCTCTTTGCAAAGTGTCTTTGTTGTTGTTGTTATTGCTTATTAATCAGTTTCTCTTTTTTCCCTGGGTGGGGGTTGGTCTGTCCAGGGGACTATGCTGATCTGGCCCAGGGTTGTCTGTGAGAGTACCACGTATCACTTAGCTCACCTTGTGGTCTGCATCTTCCCAAGCTGTCTGGGTACTGGCATCTGGCGGCAGCATGGGAGCCCTCCTGGTTTCTCTGTTTAACGTGAAGTGGAGATGCTATATGCAAGATGGAGTTGTGGAGGATTCAAAGTTTTGCCTCTTCTGGGTGGTTTTTCCTGTAAGGTGTATCTCTAGCATCTCTCCAAGATTTTACTTTAGGAGGTATACTTTCTGCTTCCTCCCTCTAGCCGCCATCTTGGAATTCTCTAAAATTTTTTATTATAAAAAAAGTTGACATCAAAAAGATTTTAGCTAATCAGCAGCAAACATTTCATCTTTTTGTTTCTTTGACATCTCCAATAAATCATTCATAAAATTAAGTAAATTCTTAGGTTCCATATTGAACCAATCTACTTTTAGGACTCTTTGGGTTTCCAGTAACCCAAAGCAATTAGCTAGCTGAAGCACAAAGAAATGGCTCAAACTCAAAGGTCAAAAGTGCAGTAGTGCTCAGAAGGCACAAGAACTAGAGCATGGAATGCTGCGCAGTATGACTTCACTATTCAGAGCACTTTCCTTGTGGCCTGGTCTGTTAATCTCACACATTCTCCTCTCTTCTCTCTGCATCCTTGCTGTCATGGCTTCTCTGGTCCATATGAAAGGCACCATGCTCACCAAATTCTTTGAGCCTATGTTTTTTAGGGCTAGACTTTCAAAGCAATTGAATCAGGCTCTTTTTGTCCTTATTTCAAGTACTTGATTGGTCCAGCTCAGACACATCCAGTCAGCCACTTACAGAGGAAAAAATGGTCACAGCCAGGACATCAATGTTTTGTGATAATTGTGGGGAGAGGGGAGTCATGTTAGGAAATTATTTTCTAATGTGTAAATTATAACCACCTAACATAGAATCTTATCCCATATCTATTTAGGTAAGTAGAGAATAAAGCTTTTTTCTTCCTCTGGCAAGGTCAAAGTGTAATTAATCCAATAGTTGAGAGCTTCATCTTCTCTTATACATACATTAATATCTTTTTCTGACTCATCTGGTCAGTCAGATAGTTGTTGCACTCTGTACTTCAGGGCATGAGCAATGAAGAGTTTTAGCAGTCATCTTGCTACCCTGCTTTTATCCAGGAAAGGCTTCATTTTAAGAAGGCTTTCTAGGAATTAAAAACCCTTCAGCTCCAGTTAAGAATCTATCATACAAGAGTGTTGTTACATATATGTATATACAATGACAGCATAATGAAACTTACCAAATACTGTTTGAAAATGGGAAAAGGAATGCTGGGGAAAAGGGAATATACTAGAAAGGGTGAACTTGTTCAAAGAACACTGTACACATATATGGAATTATCACAAACAAGCACTCTTGTACTGTTAATGTACAGTAATAAAAATGTTTAGAAAATCCAGCTTCAGTAGTATTCAAAAAATGAAAATTAGAATATTAAACATATTAAATTAGCAAAAATCTCAAAAAATGAGTAACCCAATGTGTTTGGGGACATTAGAATAATATTTTTGGAAATTGATTTGGCAACATGCATCCAAAGTCTTAAAAATATCTATTCTTTTCTATTCAATATCCTCATAAAATAGCTATAAACATTTCTAATTATTTATGGATAAACTGATCACATTAGAAAGTCAGAAATAACTATCATTAAATCACCTCATTACTAAACAATAAATGAAATATATCCAGCAAATTCAATTATATACTACAAATGAAGAATTTGTCATTAAAAACTACAAATGAAAAACAGCATGAACCATTCAGAAAGTTCAGCAAAATAAAGTAAGATACTAAGTTGCAGGCTAACTAGGATCATAGCTGTTTTTCAAAGAAAGACATTTGAAATTGAAAGAACCAAGTGCCACAATGTCAATAGTGGTTCTTTTGATAGGTCATTTATGAGTAAGTGGTCTTTTGTTCTACTAAGATTTAGGTGTTTTCTACAATGTAAAAATATTATTTTTCAATTTGAAAAATAAAATAAATTTTGTTATCTTTTTAAAAAAATCTATCATATAATTCCTATAACCCTGAATAGATGTGTCTGTTAATTAATAAACAAAGGTGGCAGGAATAATTATCATGTTAATATAAAAAATGCTGTGAGAGAATTTCCATATTGATTAGGACTTTGGAAAAGGTGAAGTCTGTCCTTCCTGACTTTCTCTTCATGCACACACACACAGATGTCACACAAAGAGACCAAAGTCATTAAATCTATGTGAAGAAGAAAAAGGAAAAAAACTCTAAAACATGGAGCTCCTCATTTTTCAAAAATATAATTATCACTTAAAACTGTGGTTCAGACAAATGACAAAAGCTATATTTAAAGAAACTGAAAGTAACAGATACAATGTTGTTTGCATTACTATTTGGACAACAGGACAATATATAGTATGTGCCACTCATAATTTGATAATGCTATGTAATTACAAGTAAATTTGCTGAGTTTGTTTTAGGTTACTAAGTACTTGAGTAAGGTGCATTATTAAATAAAAAAAATAGTGGCATTGGAAAATTTTAGCTGTGCCATTTTATGGATGGTATAAGTGAGCAATTCATTATTGAATTTATGCAGCTTTCATTAAAGCAATAAGTGAATCAAGCTAACTCTAAAGTTGAGGAGTACTAGGCTCTTACCGTTTGGATGCTCACCTAAAGGTTAGATATAAGGAACATTGAGCTAATTATAAGCATAAATACTGATAAGTAATCATACATAGGTTCCAAGTATTTTTGACATGTGGAGATTTGCACTTAGGACCTCGAGCTTGCTAGATAGGTGCTCTACTACTTTAGCTACTCCCCTAGACCTATATATGGGGTTTTTCTAACATGTGAATTATCTGGAATGTCCTGGTGCCTTGAGTTTGGTTTACCAAATATATTCAGTTCATTTGGTCAAACAGTCTCACCTTTGTTTCAATAATCAGTGCTCATAAACTAAGCTTAAAGATCTTACCACTGCCACCGGCTTTAATGCTTCACTAAAGCTCTAACAAGACTGTAACACTGGGTCTGTCTCTGGATCATTAAACAAATCATACAACCTCTAATTCCAGTTATCAGTGTAGGCAAATGAAAAATCTTGCAGACAAATGTAGGGAAAAATTCACTCACTGTCCTGCAAAATGACTTCTACACTACTTTATAACTGTGTGTTATTCTTGTGCTGTGTTCTTCTACCCTGTAAACTGTTTTTCTATTTTCTCATTGTTCACTAGACACAACCCTGATTTTAGTGAATTTCCTATTGCTTCTAATAGCCTAACCCTTAAGTGTCATCCAGTATTGCCTTCTCAACAGGTACCTCTGTTTTACTTTCCTCTTCCATCTTTTTGTGGAGCAAGCCATACTTTTGTGTATGTCATAACCTACATTATTTATGTTTCTACTTGATCAGTGGTTTCTGTGGTTATGTTATATGTCTTTATTTGTTCTTGCACTCCTTAGCCCTCCATACCTGCTTATTATGAAAGAAAAATTCCTCTGTGACCAGGGTAAAACATGATGCTCGTAATAACTTATTGTAATAAATACTGTATTTATTGAGCTCTTACTCTGTGCCTAAACCAGTATCGGGATGACACAGGCAAATTTCATAATCTCTATGCTCAAGAATTTCACAGTTTAATGAAGGAGAGAAACAATCAGATAGCTAAAATATAATGAAATTAAGTCCAAGGCATCATAGTAAAACAAAATGAGGAAATAACCTAGCTTCTCCTAGCTTGGGGTAGGGGGTTAGGGTCAGGAAAGGTACACTGAAGGGACTAATATGGGAGTTAAGTGTTTTCCTCAGCATTTAAAAAAATTTTATCATTTTTGCATTGACTTACATGTGTATACATTATTTGGGCCACAACCCCTTGCCCAGGCTGTCTCCGGGAAGAACCTGATCTGTCCTCTTGTTTTTGGATTTTGTTGAAGAAAACCATAAAAGATAATAAGAAAAACATGGCATTTTTGCTAGTTTGAGATAAGACTAGCTATACAAGGAGATTATTTGTGTTGTTTCTGTGCAACCACATGTGTATTACAACCCAAATTGGTTCATTTCTACTAGACCTCTTCACTACTTCCTAGTCCCCTTCCCAGTGGCCTCTGTCAGTTTAAGATTACTACATTCATTCCTATACAGCAAACACATCAACCACATTCAAGTTTTAGATTTCCTTTCCTTTCCCTATTTCTCCCATGTGTGGTCTCCCATGAGTGTGTGACCCATGTCCAATAATATTACTGCATTTGTTTTAGGTCTATAATCTGCATATGAGGGAGAACATGCGATTTTTGGCCTTCTGAGCCTGGCTAACTTCTCTTAAGATGATGTTCTCTAGTTCTATCCATTTACCTGCGAATGACAAAATTTTATTCTTCTTTGTGGCTGAGTAAATTACCATTGTAAATAAATACCACATTTTCTTAATCCATTAGTCGATAGTGGGGCATCTTGGCTGTTTCCATAGCTTGGCTATTGTGAATAGTGCTTCAATAAGCATGTGAATACAGGTGCCTTTGTGGTAACCTGAGTCACATTCCTTTGGGTATATCCCTAGGAGTGGGATTGCTGGATCATATGGCAGATGTATGTTTAGTTTTTAAAGAAGCTTCCATTTTGTTCTCCATAGTGGTTGTACTAACTTACATTCCCACCAGCAGTGTATGAGGGCTCCTTTTTCCCCACATTCTCACCAACATTTGTTGGTGGTGATATTGTTGATGGTAGAGTGAGGTGGAATCTTACGGTGGTTTTGATTTGCATTTCCTTTATAGCCAGGGAAGTCCATGTGGACTTCTTCCTTTGAAAAAGTTCTGTTTAGTTCAGTTGCCTGTTTCTTTATTGGGTCATTGATTTTGGGGGAGTTTAGATTTTTGAGCTTCCTATATATTCTGGTTATCAGTCCCTTGTCTGATGTACAGTTAGCAAAGATTTTTCTCCAATTCTGTAGGTGGTGCTTTCAATTTAGAGACCATTTTTTTTTGTTGTGCAGAAGCTTTTTAATTTCATGTAGTCCCATTTGTCAATTCTTTCTCTTAGTTACTGAGCCACTTGAGTTCTACTGAGGAAGTCCTTGCCTATGTTTATTGCTTCCAGTGTATTTCCTGCTCTTTCCTGTATAAGCTTCAAGGTTTCAGGTCTGATATTAAGGTCCTTAATCCACTTTGAGTTGATACTAGTATAGGGTGACAGGCAAGGATCTAGTTTCAGTTCTCTACAGGCAGGTAACCACTTTTCCCAGCAACATTTGTTGAAAAGGCTATCTCTACTCCATTGTAAATTTTAGGCAACTTTGTCAAAGATTAGGGGAGCATAGCCACATGGATTAGTATCTGGGCCCTCCATTCTGTTCCACTGGTCTTCATGACTGTTTTTATGCTGTTTTTTATTGCTATGTCTCTGTAATATAGTTTGCAGTTGGGTATTTTGATACCTCCAGCCTTGTTCTTTTTCACTCAGTTTGCCTTGGCTGTTTGTGGTCTTTTGTGTTTCCACAACTAAAGGCTGATATATAGCCTTTATAACGTTGAGCTACATTTATTCTATTCTTAGTTTCCTTAGAGCTTTTCTTGTGAAATGGTGCTGAATCTTATCGAAGACTTTTTCTTCAATATTAGATGATCAAGTGGTTTTTGTCTTTGCTTCTATTAATGTGCCGTATTACATTTAGTGATTTGCATATGTTGAACAATCCCTGCATCCCTGGATGAAGCTGACTTGTCATGGTAGACGATCTTTCTGATGTGTTGTTGGATTTGGTTTGCATTATTTTATTGAGGATTTCTGCATCAATATTCATTAAGGAGACTGTCCTATAATTCTCCTTTCTTGATGTGTCCTTGTCCAATTTTGGGATGAATATAATATTGTCTTCATAGAATGAGTTAGGCAGTGTTTCTTCCCTTTCTATTTCATTCTCCCAGTATTTTATTAAGAAGCAATGTGAAAACATTGCCAGCGTTCAATGAAAGTATCTACCATGAACATTTCATTGCATTTGTCTTATCATAGCTATCTGCCCATCCTTCTACCAATGCATCAATTTTTGTTATTTTTGATTAGTTCAAAGGAAAATACATCTGTACATTTTTCTGAAATGTTTCAGCAGTCATATCATTAACCAGAGTTTAATATTTGTGCCCAATTTTTTATTTTGATATAAAGCATGTATATGGTAAAACTTACTAACTTTAATATTTGCTGAGTTTTGACAAATACATGCACAATTATGTAACCAAATCCCTATAAAGATGAAGAGTGTTGACATCACTTTGGGAAGACCCTTCAAGCTACTTCTGTCAGCCCTCACCTGTTACTCACTTACCCCAGAGGCAACCACTATTACACAGATTTTTTTTGCCAAGGATTAGATTTGTCTGCTCTAGAAGAATGTAATAAATGAAATCACACATCATGTTCTTTTTTTGTGAGGGATGAGTTGTGTCTTAAAGAATGAAAAAGGTCAAGTGAGAGAGGTTTGTGAGGGAGAAGGGAAATTTGGGTCAGCATAGCAAATTTAGGACCAATCTTGGTAACTGCACAGACTCTATACTATGTTTTCCTACAGAATCCCTGACTTTGACCCCCAAGTATCTAAATGTGAAGAATCAGCAGTCAGCATCTTTTGACTTACTGTAATTTTTAATTTCTGACCCATGGGGACTTTTTGCCACTAGAGAATTGATTTGACAATCTGGAATCAAATTGCTTAGGTATAACTCTCTTTAAGTACAAGTTGATATAAGTATTGATAGTGTATCCCACACTGTAAGTCCCAAGTTCATTTTAGCTCATCCATCATCCAATGGTACTACTTGTGCATCACAGCTTCTGGATCTCAATACCTTGCTTCTTTCTATCCTCCCCCTGCCTATAAGTATGACAATCCAACTGAACACGCTTTGCCTATAAGCACTGCTAGTGAAAAAACAGAAAATCACAGATGATGTGTTTTATGAGAAAATTCCTCAGTCAGATGAAAGAGCTTATCATTCAAGCTATCCAATTAATAGACAATTTGTTCTTTAAAAAAGCAAGTGACAAAAAAATAAAAACACTACTTCTAAGAATTATGTAAGAATTAAAATGAATATTTGCCCAATTTGGGAATAGTCACTTTATTATAGTACAAATGCATACTGGTATTATAAGTAACAGTAAAAGTTTTGGGAATAGTCACTTTATTATAGTACAAATGCATACTGGTTTTATAAGTAACAGTAAAAGTTTATAGTTCTCATACAGAATACAAAGGGAAATTTGGGCACAGAAAACAGACTTAGTTGTTTAGGCCCTATGTAACCTCTTCCATCTGTTCTCATTATCATTACTTGCAAATGCACTGACCAAGATTTTACAGCTGGAGGTGTGTCCCAATTGGTAGAGTGTGCCTGCCTAGCAAGCAGGAAACCCTGAGTTTAATTAAACACCAGTACTGCCAAAAAAAAAAGAAAAGAAAAGAAAACACACACACACACACACACACACACACACACACACACAGAGACTTTACTGACCATCACAATATTCAGCAATCTTCAAAAGTATGAACATGAAATCCAGCTAATTGGAGAGGGGGTTTCCCATTTAACACACTAGTTTATGTTTCCATCCTGGCAGCAAGCTTCCTTTCACCCTCTAACTATTCATCTTTTACAGTACAACCCAGCAGCCAAGATTGCTCCAGACAGATTCACTCTCTTTGTGAAGAGGAAATGCTCAGATCTGAAGAGATGCCTGCAAGTTTAACAACCATCAAAGACTTCAAGCTGTGTTTCTGTGCTTACAAGCTTTATCACCTTCGATAGTCCCACACATCTTTGGGCCTATGGTTTCTTTTTTAAAATGAAGAAAAAAGTAGTTCTATCATTAAATAAAATATAAATAAAAAAACTAGCAAGGGTATATGAAAACAAATTTTAATTTTAATGTATTTTTACATTTCTGTTTCATGTAGGCCTTCTGGATACAAGTTATATCTTTACATGATACATGTAAATACATGTATCATGATATCATGTATCATGATACAACAAACATGTGTTTGTTGGAGATTTAATGTGTATTGATCTCATGAGCTTTCTGCACAGTCCCCGCGATTATAAGGGTTCAAATGTTTTCTAATAAGTTTTTGTATGATCATTAATTAATTCAATAACATATCACTTGGTTCCCTACTGTGAGCTTCATAATTTCTATAGAATTTAGTTCATATATGGGAGGCAGCCAGGAAGTGAGAAATGAAGGACTGATTGAAAAGGAAATATTATATTCTAACTTTCAAGAAACTGACACATAGATGAAAGTATTTCAGCTCCCCTCCCCATTCCCACTCCCTGATCACAGGTATGCTATACCTGTGCTCTCCTTCACCAGCTCTTCTTGCCCACACAGCACCATTGTGGGAAGTAAGGAAAAAATATTTTCGTCAGTGTATTTTGTGCCTTACCCTGCTTGTGAACTGGAGGGGTATGGTCATGGGTGATTGTACCAAAGAACCACAGTTCTGAGGAACTCATCTTGTTTACACATCTCACTGCATTTCTGGAAAAATTAAACATTACCAACTTAATTCAGAATCCTGAAACCATTACCAATTAGCAAGTTGGTTACAGTTAATGTGAAAATAATGGAAGTCATCAACTGGGGCCTATTCAGATAAAATTGCTGAATGAAAATGAATCTAAATGTACATTAAGTACAAAGTGTCTGAAGATTGTATATCAGCAAAGCCCCACACAATGAATTTCCAGTCCCCATGAGCCCACATAAAACCTTGCATGGTTCCCTTGGCTACTACATGTTACATCCCACCCTGGCCTCCCTCCCACCCCACCTTTTATAACAAAGTGAATGTTATGCAAATTGGATTTTGATGCAACAAATGATTATTATTAAATAAATATTAGTTATTAAATATGAATACATGTGATTCATGTTTCAGTGAAAGTGTTTGTAGGCTTAAGCTGGGAACTTAGCACACATTCTGTCAGGATGAATACTAGATGATATTAATTGCAAAGTGAAATGCTGGAATTATCCAGAATAGACTATTGGTCAATTTTTTTAAAATGTAAAGCTCTGCCCCAACAAGTACATCTGTTAAAGAAAAAGCAACTTCTTTTTTAGAAGCACAGGTTACCCTAGATATTGTGAGATCAATAAGATCTTTATTGAACTCACATTACTTACATAAGTCAAAGTGAAATCAAGTTCAACTCTATATGAAAAAGATTATTTTATTCATTTGCTATGGTAAAGGCTTTAAAATTACCACAAATATACAAATTGCCCACCTCTGGTTTCAACAAAATTATAATGAAAATATACAAGATTGAAAACAATATAGATATGGATCGAATCCATTAGATATGGCACTTTGTGTAGTGTACAACCTAAATAATTGTATGCTACAGCCCGTCCTGACACACGACTATTATGTCTCAGCAGTTTTCATAGCCAATCCCCTCAGATCAAAATGCCAGGATGACCATTACCATTCTAACTTCTATTCATGTTTTGGAGGATAAGTCAAACTGAACCTATCTACTGGAATATTCTGAAACTTCTTCCTCCTGATTAATGATAGTCTCTGTACTCCTACAATACATGGTTAATTTTATACTGCAAAACACATCAGGTTGTTTTATGATCTAATCAGATGAGTGTTAGTAAAGAAACTCTCTAGGGGGACAGAAAGTCCATATTTGTAACATATTTCCACAGTACAAACATACCCAACATGGCCATTCTGAGGCAATTAATGGTTCAACACTGACTGACAAAAGAAAAATCCCAAATGTTTAACAGCTAGCTGTCATGAGCATTTATTATCCAGCTTCAGTATACACCAGTGGGTATTATTTTTTCTCAGTCTCCTATACTAGATTATGAATTTCTCAAAAGCATGAGTCATGTTTTATGTATCTGTATCTCTATAAACTAACAGTGCTTTGTATGAGGTATTTATGAAATATTTTTGAGGTATTAAGTTATAATAGTTTTCTACCTGGAGTTCCAATTTTGTATTCCACTATTCAAGCAATTCACTTTGAGTTCACTGACTCAGAGAATATGTTACAAGGTGGAAAAGAGAAATAAGCTTCAAATGGCCTTTGAAAGCCAAAATCCTTATCCCCAAAGAGGGAAAAGGATTTAGGTTACAATTAGAATGTTAGGACATTATAAATGGTTAAATTTTGTGAACATTTCTTGTGTGCCCCGATTATTGAGTATGTTGCTAATTTTATTTCCCAAATCTATATTCTCAATATGTTTTTCCATTTGATCTATTATCACTGGCATATGAAAGTCTTTCTCATAGGGAATAGATCTGCTAATTTCTTTAGAAAGTTTTATTTCTTTTAAAACCATCTTTTCAATTGTACATTTACACACAGAAAAGGGCACAGAGTATTCACAGTATTTTGTTCCTAAATTATCACAAATTGAACACAGTCAGGTTAAGGATTCCATAGGCTCCTCTTATGCTCTCCAATCACCAACTCCTCCCTCATTCCCAAAAATAACCATTATCAAGACTTCTAACCTCAGAGATTAGTTTTGCCCATCTTTAAGATTCATACAAATTGAGTCACACATTACATGCTATTTTATATGTTTGATTTCTTTTTTTATTGTTGTGCTTGGTGGGGGTACATTGTGGCATTTACAAAAGTTCTTTTAATATATCAAATATATTGTACTTGAATTTACCCCTTCCACCATTCTCCTTCTTTTCCCTCCCCACATTCCAGGAATAGTTTTAACAGATATTTTTCCATTTATGTACATATGCACACAGTATTTGTACCATATTTACCCTCCTTGACCATTTCCCCCATCTTCCCCCCCCACAACTGGTACCAATCCCCCCTCAGGCAGGGTCTGTTCTGCTCTCTTGTTCTCCAATTCTGTATTAGACAAGAAGAAGGAGGAAAAAAATAGCATTTTTGGTTATTTAAGATAGCTACACAGAGAGTTTCTTATGGCACTTCCATGTTTATATGTATTATAGCCTGATTTGATTCATCTCCTCTATTTTTCTTCTTTTTCTTTAGTCCCTTTCTTATAGTGGTTTCACCAGTTTAAAAATTCTATATTCATTCCTGTACTGAGTGTACATCAACCATATTTACCTTCTTAACTGTCTTCTTTTACCCTCCCCCTCTCATATGTGACCTCCCTTAGTGTGACTTGTTTTTCATAGTATTGCTGTATTTGTATTAGGGCTATAGTCCACATATGAGAGAAAACATGTGACTTTTGGCTTTCTGAACCTGGCTAACTTCTCTTAAGTTGATATTCTCCAGTTCCATCCATTTACCCACAAAGAACAAAATTTCATTCTTCTTTGTGACTGAATAAAATTCCACTGTGAATAAATACCACATTTTCTTAATCCATTCATTAGTGAGGCATCTTGGCTGTTTCCATAGCTTAACTGTTGTGAATAATGTGTCAATAAACATGTGCAGGCACCTTTGTTGTAACCTGAGTCACATTCCTTCAGGTAGATCCCTAGGAGTGGGATTGCTGGATCATATAGCAGATCTATTCAGTCAACATTTTATTTGTGAGATTCATTAATGCTTCTTTATTCAATCACAATATATTCATTATACTGTTGATGAGCATTTAGGTTGTTTCCACTTGGGAATTATTTTTAAAATGTTTGCATTTTGAAACACATTTCTAAACATTTCTCTAAGATATGTATCTATATATATTGCTGGTCATTAGAAGACAATAGGAAGCAGCTTCTCAAAGTGTTATACCAATTTATAATCCCATCCATAATACAATGAGAATTTCCATTGCTTAGCATCTTTATAGACACTTTCTATTTTTAGTCTTTTTAGTTTTAGTCATTCTAGTGGTATTTAGTATTCTATCACTGTGTTTTTAAGAAACTTTATTAGATTCACATGTAATATTAAGAAATAATACAGAGAGAGTCTGTGTACTATTTGCCCAATTTCTTCCAATGTTAACTTCCAATGTTAACATGTCCAGAAAAAAAGGACATTTCCATCATCACAGGGATCCCTCGTGTTGCTCTTTTACAGCCACAACTACTTTCTTTATACCCCGTCTCCTTAAACCACATAACAACTAAGCTTTTCTCCACTTCTATCTATACTTGTAATTTCAACAAAGTTGTGAAAACAGAATTGTGTAATTTATAATCTTCTGGGATGGACTTTTTCTCCTCAGCATAATTCTCTGTAGGTTCACACAGGTGCTGCATGCACAGTAAGCTGATCCTTTCTGCTGATGAACAGTATTTCAGGATAGAGATTTAACACAATTTACATATTAACCATTTACCTGCTGAAGAACATTGAGTTTTTTCCTAGTTTTTACTATTACAAATAAATTCGTTGCAAATATTCATGTACAAGTTTTTGCATGGACATAACTTTTGCATATCTCTTTATAAATGTTCAAGAGTACAATTGCTGGATCATACAATTGTTGGATGTGTAGCATTTTTTAAGAAACTGCCAAATTATTTTCTACAGTTGCTATACTATTTTACATTTTCAAGAACAATGTGCAAGAGATCCAATTTTCTACTCCCTTGCCAGCATTTCTTGTAACTATTGTTTTTTAGTTTAGTTATTTGATTAATGTGTAGTGATATCTTATGGTTTTAATTTTGATATTCTTAACGGCTAAGGATATTAAATATCCTTTTTATTTGTGTATTTGTCATATGTACAATGTCTTTAATGAAATGTCTCTCTTTTGTTCATTTCTTAATTAGATTGTTTGCCCTTTTTTTTCTTTAGAAAAGTCTCACTATGAAGCCAAGGCTTATAAGAGCTAGGATTACAGATGTCCTCACCATACCTGGGTAGATGTTGTTGTTGGTTTTTTTTTGTTTTGTTTTGTTTTGTGTGCTACTGGGGTTTGAACTCAGGGCTTTAAACTTGCAAAGCAGGAACTCTATCACTTGAGCCATTCCTCCAGTCCATTTTGGTCTAGTTACTTTGGAGACAGCATCTCACAAACTCTTTGTCCAGCCTGGCCTTGAACCCACCTCCACCTTCCAAGTAGCTAGGATTACAGGTGATTATTTATTTTTTTGATTTCTAAATGCTAGCTCTTTGTTGGATATGTAGTTTGTAGATATTTCCCCTAGACTGCTTGTTGTGTCTTTATATACTTTAATAGGGTCTTTTGCAGATAATTTTTTAAAAATTTTGATGAATTTCAATCTGTTATTAATTGTGTATTTGGTCTCATATCTAAGAACTATTTATCTAACCTTAAGAAAATCTTTGCTTTTTTGTTTTGTTTTGTATATATTTATAAACACACTAAATTTAAGCCTGTGCTCAATTATGAATTCATTTTTATACAATTATGAGATTTATGACAAGGGTCCTTTTGCTTAATCTGTGGAAGTCCAGTTGGTCTAGCACAATTTGTTTTACCCTATGAACTTTGTCAAAACTCAGCTTGGAAAATTGGTATTTCTGGATTCTTGGTTCTGTTCTATTGAACTACTTGTTCATCTCTGCTGGCAGCACACAGTTTTGATTATTGTAAGTACAGAATAAATCTTTAAATTGGGTAAACTTATTTTTTCCACTATGGCTTGGTTTACATAATTATTTTAGCTCTTCTAGTTCATTTACTATTTTACATATATTTTAGAATAATTTTGTCCATATATACAAAAATATTGCTGTGATTTTGATTGCAGCTGTGTTAAATCTATATATAAAATTAGTAAGAATTAATATCTTTACAATATTAAATATTTATCCATGAAAATTGCATGTTTCATCAATAGTTTTCAGTATTCAAGTCCAGTACATATTTTAAACTTATATCTAAACATTTCATTTCAGGGTTATTATAAATAGTATTATATTTCAAAAATTGGTGTCTATATGTTTATTGCCAGTATACAGTAATATAGTTGGTTTTTTAAATCTTGTGTCCTTAACTAATTTGTTAGTTCTAGGAAACTTTTTGTTCTGTTTTTGTTTCTTTTTCTGAGAGGTGGCATTCATAAAAACCAGATGTAATGAGCCAGGGCTTCCCTTCTTCAAGTTACCTGTTCTCATTGGAAATTAAAACACTGAAACTCAAGAATTCACTCAGTAGGTAGATGAGATTTGGGCATTAGCCTTGCAGAAGACTGTCACAGAAAGCAGATGCTTTGGAAGTACACAGTGAGATATGACCTGCTAATAGTGTGAGTAAAAAAATATAGCTGAGTCTGACATGGGTCACCAAAGCCAGTGGTTCTCTCTCAAGAAAGCTACTTTATCCTTTAGATCGAGATGATAAGAATAAGTCAAGTAAAGCCATATCCACTTGCTAATGCAGTCTATTTGAGCAGGCCTTCTTATTTTCCTTTTCTTTTCTATCTTATCAGCAGAGGAACAATATTGTAAAGGAAGGAAAGTAGAAACTGTGTGAAGACAGACTATGTCTACAGTGGCTTGGATAAGTGTCTCCCAAGAACCATGTGGCCCCCAGGATGGCAAACCTTTAAGAGGTGGGGCCTTGTTGGAGGTCTTTAGGTCAAAGGGCATTGTAGACTCCTGCCAACAGGAGGAAGCTCTTCTCTTTGCTTCCTGACTAATGTGAGCAGCTTTGCTCTGCCATGTGCTATCATCATCTGTTGGTTCATCAGAGTCCCAAAGCAACGAGCCTCCAGATCTTGGATGGAAAATTCCAAAACCATGTGCTAAAATAAACCTTTTTCTCTTTATAAGTTAATTATGGTAGGTATTTTCTTATAATATGATAGAATATCTGTTTTTATACATATATAGTTATTGTATTAGTTTTGTATGTACATATATATCATATATAAATGTAAATGTGTATATGTGTATTTCATGGTCAAAGACATTTGGGAAATATGGTATTAAACAAAGTATGTAAATTTCTTTACTGCACTGTTTCTACAAGCATCTAACAACAAAAAATCTCTAAGCCAAGCTCATTCGAGTGACATATGCCTTTTTTATATAATATGGTATGAAGATCTAAATGTACTGCTGAAACCCTTTTAAGAAATGTTAGGCTATTTGTACAAAGTCAGCAGTGAAGTTGGGGTACACTGAATACACAGAAATATCCAAGCTCATTCCAACCCAGTGGTTAAATAAATACCCATATTTCTTTAAAAATATGATTACGCAAGTATTTTCTTTTCTCAGCTGAAATGGTGGTAAATATCAAAAGGTTGAGAGTCCTTTCATCTGTGTATAGGCTACAAATGTTTGGAGGCTTCAGCAGGTTATGAAGTGTTTAAGTGACCTGTTCTCAGAACAAAGCACTCTGGAGAAAATATTTCTTTCTGAGCCTTTGGCTGCCATAGAACAAGATAATCAAGTTTTATTGAAGACAAAACAAGGTTACTTCCATTTCAAAAAGTAAACATATTCCAAAAAAGTACATTTATCATCAAAAATATCTAGTTGTTTCCTGAAGGTTAACTTTACAAACACATTCATACTTTTATTTAATGCCCATTAGTTTCTCTACCCTCTCCAAAATACACTAATTTTCAAGCATTTATTTTTTCTTACATTATCAGTCATCTCCCAACACATACACATGCACACACATACACACACACACACACACACACACACACACACACCTTAAATCTTTCTCTAAAAAATACATACAAGGTCATTTTTCACCATCAAATCTCTTCCAGTTGTATTCCATTTTACCGCAGCCAGGAAAAACATGGACTAAAAGTGATTTTTATTAATGATTGGATTCCTGAGAGGGGAGAGTTAATTGGTGTAAATCCCTTCCCTTTTAAGCAAGTTAAAGAACTTACTTAAACTGGAGTTATGCCACCAAAAGTACAACCTTTTTTGAAAAACCTGTAATCAAGCCACAGTAGTTAATTTGTTTTCATTTTGAACTGCAATTGAATTGAAATGAAATGCTATATATAAAGCATGCTTTTCAAGCACTTGTAGTTTATCTCCTTGTCCCCACAAAACTCACAAATTTCTTCTCAAACAGGACAAGGATGATTGTATCCAAAGTCAAATTTTTGTCAGTGAGTGACATAGAACTCTGAAAACCCCCAGTATAATTCTGGTAAGTAGAATTAAGAATTCCAGCAGTTACCCAAAATAACAGACCATAACAGACA